>NC_135480.1:143394729-143996694 GCF_052094955.1 Ictidomys tridecemlineatus
TGGAGATGATAAACCTGGTTTGTCTCTGGATGGATTCAGTGACATGCTCACCGTGTGCTCAACACGGGGCTCAGCATAATGCAAACACTCAGGAAACGGTAGCATCCTTTTCTGTTTTCCTTGAAAGACTTGTCAACCTTCCACAATCCCAATAACTGGAATGTTCTTTATAAAACTAGGCCAGAAGTATGCCTAGTTCTCTATTCTATGCAGCTGGCAGAATTTCATCCCACAAATTCATGGATGGTTCAGGAGCTGCTTTCAAGAAGATGTGTATGACTGGCCTATCCAGAGCTTGTGCTACCTGGGTTTTCCTCAGAGATGAAACCCTTCAAAAAGGAGTCAGTCAAAGTAAATGAGCGGCCTTTCGTGCTCCTGCAAGTGAGAGGGTGGTTCTGTTGTTTTTAGCTAGGCTGTGTGGGTTTGTTCTAACACCACGGATTACAACCTTACCACTGTGGGCCGCTCCAAAAGCCATTTTGGTAGTCTATATGAAAGGTTACTAGGGAGATGGGTGACAGATTTTGACTCTTGAAGATAGTTACAGATAACAATAGGCAGAATAACCAATTAGTTCATCAACTTCTTTAATCCGAGGAAATTGTTTTATACATTCTCTTATATTGTTCCTAAGGAAAATTGGTAAACTACTAAGAAGGACAAATATACAAGCCCTTTGACCTAGCAATTCCAATTCTAGGACTTTATTCCACAGAGATATTTATGCATGTGTGAACTAACCTATGCACTTCTTTCTGAACACTATTTATTTTTTTTAATTTGTTATTTTTAGATATACATGACAGTAGAATGTATTTTGGTATATTATACATACTTGGAGTATAACTTCCCATTCTTGTGGTTGTATATGATGTGGAGTTATCATGCTTCTGTATTCTTATATAAACATAGGAATGTTATGTCCCATTCATTCTACTGTCTTTCCTATTTTCATTCCCCTCCCTTCCCTTCATTCCCCTTTGTCTAATCCAATGAACTTTATTCTTCCCTCCCTCCCCACATTATTGTGTGTTAGCATTCCCATATCAGAAAGAATGTTGGACCTTTGATTTTTTGGGATTGGCTTATTTCACTTAGCATAATAGTCTCCAGATCCATCCATTTCCCAGCAAATGCCATAATTTCATTCTTCTTTATGGCTGAGTAATATTTCATTGTGTATCTATACCATGTTTTCTTTATCCATTCATCTGTTGAAAGGCACCTAAGTTGGTTCCATAGCTTAGCTATTGTGAATTGAGCTGCTGTAAACATTGATGTGGCTGTGTCATTATATTAGGCTGATTCTAAGTCCTTTGGGTATATGTCTTGGAGTAGAATCACTGGGTCAAATGGTGGTTCCATTCCAAGTTTTCTGAGGAATCTCCATACGGTTTTACAGAGTGGTTGCACCAATTTGCAGTCTCTGGACGCTATTTGTGCTGGTGGAAAGTTGCATGTAAAAAAAGACTAAAAAAGTATTGCTCACCTGTGTAACAGAACATGTAGGCGCTGTGGGAAAAAAAAAAACGAGGCCACTGAAAGTCCTCATGAAAAAGGCAAATTGCAAGTCGCTAGGAAAAGGATAAACAAATTGTAGCATATAATGGAAGACTCTTCTGTAATAAAAAAGGAACTAGTGGTGACACTGCAGCATAGAATAATTTCAAATACTATGTGCCCATTCTTTTTAAATGGGAGAAAGATTCTATAAATGTATTTGCTTGTGTACCAGCTAATTATTACCTGGATTGTTGATGGGAAGGGAACTATATAGCTGGCAGACAAGAGTAGGAGAAAAACATTTTACAGTGTTCTTAATGATACTTAATGTTCTTGTTGATACTTCTACATTTGGAAATGCAAAATGTATTACGTACTAGAATAAAAATAGAATACCCTACAGGTTGGGGGCATAGCTTAATTGATAGAGCACTTGCCTGGTAGATATGAGGTTCTGGTGTTGTGCAAAAAAAAAAAATAGCTTTTACCTATACCTATGTTTGGATATTACATACAGTTTTTCTCTCTTGGTATTTTCTTTTGATGCTTTACCCAGTTTTATAAAAGTTGATTTAGCCTATATGTATATGTAGAAGATTATATTTAAAATTTATATCTTTTTGTATATTTCAAACCCCACATTGTCATCATTTTTATATTCCTAATCATACAGCTGTTATCATTTGGGTTTACCCCTTTGGTGTTCTTTATTGCTTTCAGAATTTCTGTGCTTCCATCTGGGGTAATTTATCTTCTGTCCAAAAGTAAGACGCAGCCTTGCTAACTAATGGACTAGAACTCAAATATTCTTAATATTTTTCTTTTAATATGGCTCTGTGAGTATTAAATTCTCTGTTTTTGTTTGTATGACCAAGTCTTTATTTCTTCTTTACTTATGAAGGATATTTTCACTGGGTAGAAAATTCTAGATTGGTATTTTTTTCTGTCAGTGCTTTAAAAATATCATTGCATTTGTTTTTTGGATCTCACTTTTTTGACTGAAAAGTCGATGATCAGTGTTACCATTACACTTTGAGGTTAATGTCTTTTCCCTGAATGTTTTTAAATTCTTACTCTTTGACTTTCAACAATTTTACTATAATGTATGTAGATTTGAATTCTTCTGTGTTGATTCTGATTGGGATGTAGAGCTTATGAAGTTGCATCTTTGATATTTTAATGAATAATATTTCTTCAGATGTTACTTTTGTTCCTCCTTCTCTTTTGGGACTTCAGTTTACATATGTTAGACCTGCAGCTTTGTTTCTCAACATGCTTTTCTGGAAACCACCACTCCCCCACATACACACTTTTTGGTTTATTTTGTTGTTGTTGTTTTGTTTTGTTTTTAATCAAAGCAGCTACAAACAAAAAACACCCAACCTTTACAAGTGTTCTTTTAGGTGATTATGCTGCTTCATCAGTACGTGCAGATTATGCCAGGAAGGAACTCACTTATATGATGCCACATACAGGCTTCGGGGAGGAAATGTCTTAAAGAGACGCTGAGGACAGTGAGTCATCCTTCTGCTCTAGGATTGCTACTGGACCCCTCAGATACTTAATGCATCTAATAAATGTCTCTCTTTCTTCAGAGGAATTTTCCAGGTGAAAGGATTTGGGGACTTTCCTGTGAGGAAAAAACTGGAGTTTCACAACTTGTTCATAAGGGGAAAAGTCTAGTCATGTTTCCATTTGTTCAATCAGCTTTATAGAAGTTGTACATTTATGGTGTACTTGTTTAAGAAGAGATGGAAACTATGAGAAACTCTAAACCTGAAATAATCCATTATGAGGTCTTGGACTAAAGAACTTTGAGGAATTCATTCCAGACTCTATTTACACACACGCGCGCGCACACACACACACACACACGGATATATGTGAATTGATATGTAAACGTATACATATATATATATTTAGACTTTTACAAAGTAGCTTCCAGGAACCACTCACTCTGGAGCCAGCCCTGTGTGTGCATACCTTACCCACACTGTGTACTATGATCCAACCCTTTGATAGTGACACCCTTCAGAGCCGGTCTTTCCAAATACAACACATTTTTAAACCTTGATTTTTTTTTTTAATGCTACATTACCCTAAACTTGCAATTCAGGAGATTTGAGGTTAACATTCTTTCACTGTTTTTTTGAAGCAAATCATTTCTAGTCCCCAAACAATAGCTATTTGCAAGGTTTAGTTAACCATACGTGGGTATATCCGTCTGTATACCACCCACAAATGTCTATCACTATTATTTATGACTATCTCTCACTTTACACTTTGTGTTTGTTGGGTTTTATAGTCAGTTGTTAGTTACACGTTTGCTTTTCTTTACTCCTCTCCTTTTTACTACTTAAAGCATACCAAATTCAGGAAAAGTGTCCCCCAAACCTCTTAAAATACTTAGAGATACGGTTGTTCCTTGAATCACTTTAAAAATCCTTCCAACACTTGGCTGCTGAGTAAACCGACATGTAGTGAAATAACTTTCTTTCAGGGATGAAAGCCAGAGAGAAGCCCTCTGGGGCCACATGTTTTCCTAGCACAGCTGCTAGTGTGGGTTGTGGTTCTGATTGTTCCACTTGGAGATTCTTGCACATCTTTGCCAGTGACAGCTGGCAAGATGCCCAGGAGATCAGATAGTCCAACCCCTTCTGTTTACATGGGATAAAAGTGAGACCCAGCCTTGCTAACTAATGGACTAGAACTCAGACAGCTGGTGAAAGGCAAGCCTCAGCACTGTGCCCCTGACTTTTCACTCTTCTTTGCTCTTCTAGGGGCATGCATTATAAAGAAATGGGCAGCATGACAGTTAAAATACTTGAAGTAGGAATGAGGAAACCTGATGTCTAGATGTCATTGGTTAAAAAAAAAAAAGTTTGTTTTCTTTTCCATCAGTTCTCCTTCTACTTTTTTTTTTCTTTCAAAATCTGATTGAAAAGTTTCTTGATCCCAGAAATGTCCTAAGCATTCCATGTCTGAATCTGTAACTCCCTCCTGTTTGCTCACAAGGAACTGTGCACATTCCTGTATTATAATACTATGTTATGATACTTATTGTATTATAATTAACCAATTATCTGTCTGCTGGTAGATATGAGTATCTGGTGTTGTGCAAAAAAAAATAGCTTTTACCTATACCTATGTCTGGATATTACATACAGGTTTCTCTCTCTTCCCACCATGCATTATACTGAGCTTCATACAGGCAAGAGCAGCATCTACTTCAACTTCAATCCCTAGCACTTGGTGAAGGGCCTGGCACTTTTTGTGCTCTTAATGTTTAATGAGTGTATGAATGAACCCAACCATTCTCTCACGGATTTGCAGTTTAAGTAAATACTGGGAATTTTTAGTATAAAAAATCACCTGGGATTGTTGCCTTAAAATGCAGTTTTCCAGGCCACTCTACAGGAGATGCTGATTAAGAACTGGGGTAGAGGCCAGGAATCTGCACTTTGTTAAGCAGCCAATGGTTTGATGCAAATGGTGCAAGCTCTAGTCTATGATTAGTTCACTGGATCTTAGTCCCAGATGAATACCACAATTACCTGTTGCTCTGAATAAAAACTTATAGTTTCTCTCTCTATTCACTGCCGTGAATTCCTCACCACCACACTTACTCCCCATTATGGAGTAAAACAAACATGTTAAACAAACCCCAAGGCGCCCTTCCAGTAAACTTTGGGAAGATAATATTTATAAACTATTTTGAGTTTTTAGAATTATGTTATCTCAGATCATTAAGGGAATATTTTCATGGTGTAAATCTAGAATTATGAAATTTATCTTGGACATGTCAAATTCGGTTTGAGAATCAAATGAAGAGGGAAATAAACCCTCCTTGTGTGAGCTCTTGCTCTGGCTCTGCTCCTTTTTGTGTAGGCAGATTCCCCTTCACCAGGACCAAAGGAGGAGTGAACAGTGTTGATTTGGACACTGGGATGCTACGTGTTCTTTTGAGACTGAAGTTCCATATTAGTAAACTTAATAACTGACATTTATATAACTTTTTAAAATTCCAAGTAACATATCCTGCCTGGGTGCTATTTTATATCATTGCCTTTTTAAACAAATTCTGAACTTAAACAATTTCATAAGAGGAAGAACTGCATGAGGTAGTCATATAAGCTCCCTTATATGGGTACTGAAAGGAATTCTGATCCTTTGCTATATTTCTACATACCGAGGGACCCTGATTGTGATTTTTTTTTTTTTTTACACTATGGTAAAAAGAATGAATTTCTTGAGACTTGGTTTGTGGTTCAACATGGAGTCAATTTCGGTAAATGTTCAATATGCACATATAACTCTTCAGTTAGGTTTCATAGAAACTATATTTTCCATTTTAAATTTTGATTCCCCCACCCCGCCAGGCTAATGCAGTGGGATGCTCTCTCCATTCTGGGCAGTGAGCTGCAGCTCAAAGCCAGTCACATGATCAGAAGGGGAACAAGTGAGACACTTTAATAGATACACACTTGGTCTGTCACCACGCTGTGGTGTACAGTAGGTTAGATGAATTAATGTGTTTTGGACTTACAACATTCTCAAATTATGATGGGTTTATTGGAACATAACTCCATAGTTTGTGCAGGAGATCTGTTTATTGTAATGTGCTTGTATTCTGTTCTTCATATTTTTTTTACCTGTAGCTAATCTTATATGCATTCTCCATAAGTCAACCTAATTCGTATTTTTGTCATTTTATATGGAAAAATAGTATCTTTTGTGTTTTCTGCTATTATTTGCTCTGTCAGTGGTCTCCCTAGCATTGGAATTTTGGGTTGTTTTCAGTTATTTGCTATCATATAAATAGAGTTTTTATGTTCATTTCTGCTCAAATTATATTTTTCTTTGCATTAATTCCAGAGGGTATATTCTCCAAAGTGAGCTGATTAGATTAAAAAAACGTAATGGCAGTTTTATGGTGCTTTTTGCATATTACAGTATTACCTTCCAGAGACACTGAACCAATAAACAACCCCTCTGGGGATCTGGGGCATGCTGGTTTCTCTACTACTTGACCAATGAGGAATTTTATTATTCCAGCCTACTTCTGCTAGTTTAATATCTGTGGAGGACCTCACAAGAGAAATTTTATTTTCATGATCTTTAAGGGAGGGGTTGGGTTTGTAGCTAGGTGGTAAGATGCTTGCCTAGTATGTGTGAAGCACTGGATTCAATTTTCAGCACCACATATAAATAAATAAAATAAAGATTCATTGACAACTAAAAACTTGTTTTTAAAAAATATCTTTAAGGGATATGAAACAATTTTTTTTGTGTGTGTGTGGGATGACTCACTATTTTTATTATAAGGACGATTTGCCTCCGTATTTGACAGTTTCAAAGTGACAGGCTTAACTGCCTTTTTGAATACTGATTCTGTGTGGGTAGGAAATAGGATCAGTGCTCAGTGTAGAGTCAGACCTGAAGTGTCAGAGAAGATCAGTCACGTAACACTGAATTAGGAAACTCTTATGTGACAGATTGGAGCAGAAATGCCAGTTGACCCTAGATAAGAAGGACTAGAGAGTAGAAATATTCTAATTTTATGACAGATATAAAATGATGGAGCCTTCATGTGAAACAATAGGTTTTGCTTCACAATGAAAGCAAGAATTTGTTCCTCCTGCCTCATTGATCCTCTCCGATGTCATTTGCTTTCCTTTTCATTTTCTGACAGTCCCACTTTAGACAGACCACTCTGGTCTATTAAAGGAAGGGTTTAGGGTGGCCACGAAACAGGAACATTCTATTTGAGAGACCTTGGGGAAGAACCTGGAGGCAGAAGTCCCTGGAGAAGTCATTCTTGTCTGTGGAAAAGGTCATCTTGAAGGTCAGAAAAGGTCAGGCAGGGGCTTTTGCTTGGTTATCTTGGCCCTCTGTGAGGTATGTTTATCTTCTCAAGTAAATAAATTGATTGCAGAGGTGGTTAGAGTTCTGATGGTGCCGAGCCCAAGATACGATGTTTATAAGAGTCAGAACTTTTGCTTTGGACAGCCATCGGATCTGATTTTTTAAAAATTGGCAGCTATCCAGCTTACAATTAGAATCAGGCTATTAAGCACTTAGTGACAAAATCTGAAATTTTCCTTCATTCCTAGTTGTCACACTTGATTTGACAGTGTTTTGCTTTTTCTTGCTGGAATACTTTTACAACATGTGCACACATGCAACGTATATCTATCTACTTTATGGAGATATAATTCACACTGCAGAGTTCACCCATTTAATGTGTACAGCTCAGTGATTTTAATGTTCATGGAGTTATTTATCCATCACCGTGGTCAATTTTGGAACATTTTTGGTCTAAAAAGAAATTTTTTACCCTTTAGAAGTCACTGTCCTTTCCTCTATAGTGCCCCTAACCCTATGCAATTACTAATCTATTGTCTACCTCTATAGATTTTCCTATCCTTGGCATTTCATATAAGAAATCATACAATATGTGGTCTTTTGGTTTAGCTTGTTTCACATAGGATAATGTTTTCAGGGTTTATGTGTGTTGTTGTGTATGAGTACTTCATTCCTTTTTTTATTTTTGCATTGTTAAGTTGCATTGTAATATTACTTTTAATTTATCCATTTCTCAGTTGATGGATATTATTGTTGTTTCCACTTTGGGGCTGATGTGAGTTCTGCTGCCACAAATGTTCATGTTTAAGTTTTTGTGTGGAAGTACCTTTTCAATTCTCTTGGGTATAAACCTGGGAGTGAAATTGATTGGATATATGGAAACTGTATGTTTAACTTTTTGAGGAACTGCCAGATTTTTTTCCAAAATACTTGTGCCATTTTACATTTGCACCAACAACGTGTTAAGTACCCCAGTTTGTTATTGCCCATGTTTTTTTGTTATAGCCATCCTGGTGGTCATAAAGTGGCATGTCTTTATGATTTGATTTGCATTACCCTGATGGCTAATGGAGTACTTACTCCTAATCTTAGTATTTTTATATACACTCTGAAACTTTAATAAAGAAAATGCTATGAGAAATTAAGGAGTGCAGTTCATGCTGGCTTCTGTAACCTCCTCTGGGGTTTCAGAGTCCTTGATATCATAATGTGAGAAATCACCATATGCTCCACATTCTCCCATTTTCTCCTGTTCTCACATCCATTCATCATTCAGAACCCTGGGAAGGAGGCATGATGGCCCTGCCTTGGGTTAGGTACCCACTCTTTTCTGTTTGTGTTTTTACCTGGGCAGCACACAACATGAGTGAGCATTTTGAAAGGAAATTGGGATGCTCTTGTGGATGGAGAATGGATGCCAAAAGTAGGGCCAGAATCTGGGTTTCTTGCCTTTCTCAACCTATCACAAGGCTGGGAGACAAGCAGACCATGTTAGAAACTTTACCATGCAAGTACTTAGAAATTATGCCCTATACATTATCATGGAGAAATATAATAAGTTTTATTTATATCTCAGTAAATATTATATTGAAAATTTATATCTGCCTGTTTGGGATACGCAGTGTGTTTCAAATATATGGCCTCATTTGATCCTTAGTAATCAGCGTTAGTTTCTTATAATATTTAGTAGTGATATAAATATTGTATGCTTTGGCCTCATTGTACTTTTTGTGAACTAACCTGAGAATCTAACCACTAACATAATGATATCATAAGACAATGTGGTCGTAGTTCCAAACAAATGACTGACAAACAAGTGCCTAGAAGTCAACCTGTTTGTAAACAGGGGTCACTGGCCTGTAGTCTGTGTGAGCTGGTCTAGGTAGATGATGTAGAAAACTCTGTCATATTTGTGGTTCCTGACTACCAGAGGCATTGGCTGAAGAGTCAGCAATGTCAATATGAGTGATGCAAAGGATAGGAGCAGTTTGGAAAAAATACAGTCCTTAGGAATTACAAGTCGCATCTAAAGTGCTTGCAGGGAGGTAGGAGGATTCCTATAACAGTTCTCTGGGTTCTCTGGTATAGCAGGCAACCAACCCAACAGGTTCAGCTGCTTGAATGAGAATGTCTAGATCAAAATGGAAACCAGGGTTTAAAGGATTCTAGTCAGAGATCAGACATCCTCATATAGAGCTAACCCCTCTGAATGGCAGGAGAGAAGGAATCAAATGCCCTGTATCTTTCTCTTAGGTCTTGAATTCTTCCTTTTGCAGTCAGTCCTGGGCAGTAGCCATAATTGCAGGCATCCTGGCCCCTGAGAACTTCTCAAGAGTATATATTATCAGATAAAACTACAATGTCCAAGGGTAATTTAAGACAATTCTGACTATTACCCAGCCAAGACACATTTTATAACATGATATCAGAGATTGTGCCTATAATTATCATGATTTTTAAAAAATGATCACTTCATTTAGATTTTTCTATTTTAATTCAAGGTATTCTTCAGCAGAAATAAGGAAACAGTTTACCCTCCCACCAAACCTTGGCCAGTATCATCGACAGAGCATAAGTACATCTGGCTTCCACTCTATTCAACTAGTAAGTATGGGTTCCAGGTTTACTTAGCAAATGGTCAAGTGCAGAAGTGCCCAGCCTATGTGTTTGCTTCCTGTTTGGCTTTAGGTCTTCTCACTGCCACATAACATTCTCCACCCACCAGTTCATAAAGCTGCCTGCTTTTTTTTTTTTTTTTTTTTTTTTGTACCAGGGATTGAATCCAGGGGCACTTAACCACTGAGCCACATCCCCAGCCCTTTTTGTGTTTTATTTTGAGACAGAGCCTTGCTAAGTTACTAACTGCTCACTAAGTTGTTGAGGGTGGCTTTGAACCTGTGATGCTATTGCCTCAGCCTTCCAAGCCCTGGGATTACAGGCATGTGCCGCTGCGCCTGGCTCTGTCCGCTTTTGACATAATATTCCTCTCTCCCTGAGCCAATCGGGGCTTAGAGGGTAAATAGGACCCAGTGGGACTCTGATTCTGACACCTCTCAACTTAGAGGGCTTCCAGGCTACTCAGTTTCACCCAAATGATAGTTCGTATTTGAGCAGAAGGGCTAACCTGGAAACTTAACCATCATTAGTAGGATGCTTTTGATGGGGAAAAAAAATCTATTCAAAAATCTGAAAATTTCAGCCCAAGTAAAAAAAAATCTTTGTTTTATAAAATCATTTTCTTGGAAGTATAATTTACATACAATAAAAATTGCCCATTCTAGGTGTAAAATTTGATAAATTTGGGCAATTTATAGTCATTTAACCTTTACTTAAATCATGTCCATTCAGTCTCCTCTCTCAGCCCCCAGCCCCCAGCCCCCAGAGCCCCTACTAAAGCAACCACTGATCTGCCTCTGTGGTTCTAATGTTGCCTTACCTAGAATTGCATACAATTAAACTCATACAGTATGTACAAAGCTTTATTTTTAAAACACATTCCCCCTTTCTAGTTGAAGATGATCTACATTTTTATATTCACACCAATTGTTGAGTATATAGATATAGATATATACATATAGATAATATAAAATATTATTTGAGGACTAAAAGCCAGATATGTGCCAGGTGAGACACATCTGACTTAAATGAGATGGTTCGTGAAACCAGATTTAGACATTCACTTCCTTTGTGAGAGGTCTCCAGCCCTCTCTACGTTCACTTCCTCACACAGAGCACAGCAGCTCTTTCTGGCTGGTTCTAGTGGTTATCTTGAGGAGGTTAGGTTATTTTTTGTTTCTGCTTATTACTTCAAAACCACTTCTGCTCTTAGAAATTTTGTAACCTTCCACTGCATTTCCTGTAGACGCCATTTTGTCTCCTGTAACAATTTACACGCCGTGTAACTGTGTGTCCCTTAAAGGTATGTTTTATTGGAGTGATTTGTGGTTATTTCAGAAGGGTCATTTGTGTGTTGTGTCATTAATGAAATAGTGGTACTAAAAAATATGTATAGCACCTTGTACTGCCAGAGGTAACTTGTGATGACATTTCTTTTTTTAAAAAAATCTATTTAGGACCTCAGTGGCTTGCTAAACTACCCCTTTTATTTGTACTTTTCAGCTCTGTCTCAAAATTGCAGATTACAATAAATGCACATCGAGCATACACTGTCCAAGTGCATGTTAAGTGAACTTTGTACCTAAATTCCATGTGCTTCTTGGTTTAATTGGTGCTAATGTATATTTAACTAAAACCCCCTTCCCAATTTTAAAGATTTGTGAGTCGGGTTGTATTCCAAACTGCAAAATTTAATGAAAAAGTGACTGAATGTACTCTTAAATCTTAAACAATGTAGGGAGCTTTGGCGCTTTGCCTTTTTGTAAGTTGAGTCTGTGGCTTTCTGTAGTAGCTGTCTTGGGAAATAGTATGAACATCACTATTAAGAGACTTTAAGGAAGTTTTTTAACAAGCCTTAACCCCTTGTCTCCATGCCCCTGTTAACTTCTATGCTGCAGCCTTAAATATTTGCAGGATGAATTCTTTAAAAAAATTGTTAAGTTACAAGAAAAAATTGCTTAATATTTGCACATATTCTTTTAATAGTTTGCTGCATCAGACAGTTTTGACAAAAGTGAATTTTGATAATTACTTCAGTAGCTAGGAATTTCACACGTGGCTTAGCTACCTATTTTTTAAGAGGAAATCTTAAGAAAGTAGTAAAAATAAGCAAGATGGTAAAACTATTCAAGAAGCATGTGTTTCTATAGTTGTCATCATTTAATCCTGGTTCTGTTTATACATGAATATTCCTTAAACTATATTGAAATACATTGTTCCTGGTTATTCCAATCAAGTTTTATAAGTCTCTTTTCCCAACTGTGTAGCACAGTCCCTGTGTGTGTGTATGTATGTGTATATGTATATATATATATATATATATATATATATATATGTATATATATATATATTTTTTTTTTTTTTTAATGAATGGTCTGCTTAGGAGAGCCCATCTCCTAATGTTTACCTACTATTGTGTTGTAATGTGAGAGTACAGTGGTTGTAGTTTTCCTCAAATCATTTTCTAGAGTGAAGGTTCCCCAGAAGAAATTATCACCTTACATGGTGATTTCCTTTTACCTTAAAAACTATTTTTTTCATAGAAATATAATGGAGCATTTCAGCATAATTCATTTGTTTCAAGTTAAAGGAGGGGTTTATCATTGAAATACTCCTCCTGCAGCAGTTTCAGAAAAATGTTCTTAAACCAGAGGCTGTAAAATATTTATTGTATTATTTTGGCCAAATGAATAACAGGACCAAGTACATTTGACCTTTGTTGGTTTTACCTTTATTTATCTAACCACTGTTTCAGCAACCTCCATGCTGATACAAATAGTTGTTTGGTTTTTTAAAATATTTAATCAAATTCAGGTTATTTAAAACTCAATCAATGACAAGTCTGTTGATGGTATGGTGCAGTTTTGCAAGAGTGAAGAGTTTGGTGTCAAGACAGGCCTAGAGTGAAGGATTATTGCCACTTATTTGTTATATAATTTTGGACAGGTTACTTAACTTCTCTGAAGGTTTTGTATTCCTCTTTTGCAAAATTGATATACTAATGCTGCCTACAAGAGGGTCAATATAGACTCTGAGTAAATAGTGACTAATATTACTGTCTTATATATTTGGCACTATAGAGGCACTGTGGAAGAATTAAAAGAGATATGTAGGAAATGGTTTCAGCTCTGAAGGGCTTTTTGATCTTGTTTGGGGGACAGGTTATATACAGATTCCATACTGGATTCAAATGTGAAATATTTGCAAAGACATTCAGAAGAGAAATATTCACCATGTGAGAGGAAGCAAAGGCTTGATGGAGAAGACTGAGACAACCTGGACCTTTAGAAGCTTTAGTGACTTCTCTGCCACCGAATGGTTAAATCAGAATTTCAGGGAGAGGGGACAAAATATCAGTGTCTTAACATTCCCTGGGGACTTTGGCATGGGGCCATGGTTGAAAATCATTTAAAGATTCTCAGGTTGGGCATGGTGGTGAACACCTATAATCCTGGCCACTTGGGAGCCTGAGGCAGGAGGGTCACAAGTTCAAGGACAGCCTCAGTAACTTATCGAGGTCCTAAGCAACTGAGAGAGAATTTGTCTCAGAAAATAAAAAGGGCTGCAGATATCACTCAATGGTAGAGCTTTAATCCCCAGTACCCCCCTCACACACACAAGATTCTCAGTAGATGGAAATATTTTAAAAACAAGGGAAAGAATATACAGAAAGGTAACATTTCTTTTGTTCTTTGGTATTCTCTGAATTGCAGGATGTGTGGTAAGCAAGATCACTTGCTAACCCTGTAGATACATTGTATAGAAATATACTGGCTTCTATTATGTATCTGATAAATGAGAGAAAGGTTGTAAGTTTGATGTTGTTTTTTCTTTCTACTTTATTGTGTTTTTGCTTTTAACTCTTATTGTATGCATTAACTGTGATGATTTTGTGTACATATATTTTCAAAGTAGATAAAATATTTTAAAATTTGGTATTTTTAATATGAAGAAGATCCATCATTTAGAGTTGTTTTTTTTAGACATGATGATAAACTTGCCCTGGGTCTAACTGAGTCCTTTGCGACCAGGGCCAGAGAGAGAGCAGCTCTGACCAATAATAAACATCCCTAGATACAAACTCACCCATTGACGTTGGCATTCTCTGTTGCCACAGCAACGAACACAGGTTGACCAGAGACTCTCTGCTGCCAGTTATTTATGAAAGCAAACAGCTCTATATTTGATGCTCCTGATAAAATGAATCTGTAAAATATGAAAACTATTTTCTGATTATTGGAAGTAGAAAGGGGAGTGAGACATCCAAGAGGAGGAAGGGTTGGGACCTATCCCTTAAGGTAGTAAGGAAGATTTGAGGCACTGTGTGTGGCTAATAACTGTAAGCTACATTTTTTATGGAGGAAAAATATACTATTTAAAAAAAATAAGAATAGAAATGTTTTGTTTTGAAATAGAATAAATCAGCAGGACTATAATGGCTCTGGATGAAAAGATAGAAAAGCCACATCCTGGATATGTACCAAAATACCATGGTTACGTGTTTGTATATCTAATATTTACATTTGA
This sequence comes from Ictidomys tridecemlineatus, assembly GCF_052094955.1. Classification (NCBI taxonomy): domain Eukaryota; kingdom Metazoa; phylum Chordata; class Mammalia; order Rodentia; family Sciuridae; genus Ictidomys; species Ictidomys tridecemlineatus. Next base: position 143,409,241 of record NC_135480.1, read on the forward strand.
AAAAACAGATTCATACCTTGCAAGTATTTGGTTTTGCTCTGTGCATTGACTTCTGTGAAATACAGCAACCTTTTTCTAAGGATGGTAAATGGTGAATCACTTGATCAACAAGGTCCTCTTTGATTCTTCTGAGTCTATTGTTCTTTTACTTCATCTTTCAAGGACTTGTGCTGTTCTTAAGTTTCCTTGATTGCACTGGAAGGACATGATGGAAAAGGAAGATCTGAATATGGTCTCATGCACATTCACAGTGGGAAATAAAATGAAAGAGTGGCAGGCATCTTGCATGTAGATAGGCATTTCATTATTGTCATTGTAAAATAAGGGAATCAAATCAGACTTGTTAAAAAATAAATTGAAGCCCATGATGACATGTTGGCATCTTCAATGGCATCAATGGAGGCAGAAAAACATACTTTGAAATCACTGAAGCTCAAAAAACCTTACCTCCTTCAGCTCTGTTTACTGAAAGATGGTAGAGCTGAGGGCTGTCTTTTTCATTCATTTATTCATTCCAGAAATATTTGTTGGTTCTCATTTTGTGGCTGAAGCTGTTCTAGGAGCTGAGGATACAATAGTTAATAGAGAAAAGGGCAACTTACATTTTATAATGGGAGATGGGCATCAATAGGTAAATATACACTGTGCAGGAGCCAAAAGGACTCTGCAGAATGAAACAGAAAGGGAATGGTGACACAGTAGAGTTGCTAGTTTAGATTGGTGACCTGTGAATGGCTGCATATGCAAAGAAGATACTGGAACAGAACTGGAAATGAACTTGGCAGATCTCCAAAGGAAGGGTATTTCAGTTAGAAGGAATGGCATGTGCAAAATCCCCAGGGCAAAGAGTGGGGCATGCTACAGAAACAGCAAGGAAGCAGGGTGTGGCCTGAGCTGAGCGGGTAGCAGGAGATGAGATCTGAGATTGGAGAGAGAGCAGGGCTGGGTTGGAGGCCTCAAAGATCACGGAAGAACGTTGATTCCTCCTCCGATGAAGAGAGGAAGCCACTGGAAGCATTGAACCCAGACCCAGAACCATTTGACTTTTTATGAGGATCATTTACATAGTTCTTATAAGGATCACTCTGTTTGGAAATAAGACTAGTGAGAAGAAGAAAGATTGGGATAAGTCACTGTGACAAAGGAAAGCAACAGATCTGCTTGGAACAAGATAGAGACAGCAGAGAATGTGAGAAGTAGTTGGAGTCTAAATATATTTCAGAAGAAACATGGAGAAGATTTCCTGATGAATTTTATGTGGAGTCTCAGAGGAAGAGAAAAATCAACATAGATTCAAAAGTCACTGGCATAGGCAACCAGTCGAGTGGAATTACCACTTGGTGATATGCAGAGGCTTGAAGGTGTGGGAAGAGCAGGTTGTCAGAAAAATTAAGCGTTAGTTTTGAATTCATGATGTTTGAGAGGTCAATTAGATAACCATGTGGTGACATTGAGGTGGAATTGGAAATGTCAGCCTGGATTTCCAGGCAGAGGTTGAAGCTGCAGATCTAAATTAATAATTTTTTAAAAGATGGAATTTAAAGCCTTGGGAGTCTGTGAGTGTACCTGGGAGTGAATGCAGATTAAGAAGCAATGTTTTAGGACTGCATCAGTGCCCCCTGAAAATGTGGGTACCCTACATGTAGTAACCAGCCATTCCAATTTGCCCCAACTGAGGAGTTTCCTGACACGTGGCACTTGCAGTGACTGGAACACATGGGACTTGCCCTCCATGCAGAAAGTGTTTCAAGAGGGAGGGCATGGTCAGCTGTGTCCAATGCTGCCGATAAACCAGGACTGTGCAAAAAGCATTGAATTCAGCAGCATGGAAGGCTTGGGTGACTTTAGCCAAACTTGTCTATTGTGAATAGCCAAGTAGATATGAAGACCACCCTCCATGGGGGTAAACACATTTGAGGACCCAAGGCCCATCCACTGGAGACATGGAGCCTTTTCCCCTGTCTCATCCAGAGGGACATGAAGCCTCCCCAGTACTGTGACAAAGCAGTCAGGTCCGTCATGACTATGTGTGTGATTGGATCAAGTCATTTAACCTCCCTGTTTTCAATACTTGCTAACTATTCTTCAGATTTGTCATTTAAACCAGCTATCAACCTGCTATCTGTATACTACATATAACAAATGGTACACACTGTGTGATAACTCGAGGTATAAAAGTAGCATTATTGAAATTGCTTTGGATCACAGCATTTAAACTAGTCTTTGGTTGTCTGTTGACTAGGAAGACACATAGCTTAAAGCAGAGGAAACAAAACAATTTTACTCTATGCTTGGCTTTATGCTTCCAAGAGCTCAAGTTCTTCCTTGGACTGATCTGAGAACATCTCCCACTTGCTAGCCTGCCTGATTCCCACACTGCACATCCTAATGCGATTCTTGAATTCGTGAATTCTCTTCAATATTTGTATATTTATATTCATATTTATGTGTACACTGCTCGCCTGATGATAAAACCTACTCTTGAGATTAAAACAGCAGCTAGTCCAGAGATCAGAAATCTTTTCTGGTGAACAACTGCTTAAAGATCTAGTTGAGAGTAGTGGGGGTCTCCACCTACTTGCCAATAGCAAGTCTAGTTCATATCACATTTGGAATGACTAATTTTTTCCTTGTTGGTATCAGTATGGAAAGTGTAGAGGAGTTAAATTACTAAATGTCAACTCATGTAGTGTGGTGCTGGAAGTCCTGTCAGTGATAATTCTGTCATTACTGTTGATGTTTAGTCTGTTTCACCTTGGAATATAGTAGACCTCAAGAGTTAATGACTATCTTGTGTATATTGTGCTTGGCACATTGCCACACAATTAGTGCTCAACGATGATACTGTGCTCTTTATCAGTTCCCCAAAGATAGTGTTATTTATTCGGGAGAAGATTGAAATGTCATCATTTCGTGGTTGATTGGAATGCAGCTCCCTGGAAGCAGCCACCTGTTCTCTGCATCCTAAGGCCCAACTCAGTGACTTACACTCAGTAGATGCTCAGCAAATAATTCTTGAAGGAGGGAGTTGGACATCCTTTGCTCCTAGTCCTTGGACAATGTGTCCTGTAGGTCACAAATGCTGCTATTGGCCTGTTCCCCCCCCCCCCATTATTTGTAGCTTTGATTTTAAAGAATGTTCAATTATCATACCTTGACTGAACTGAACTTTCTTCTCTATGACAAGTGTTATTTCTTCATGAGGCTTCTATTTATTAATTATATAGTGCTCTTGTCATCATGCTCAAAGTCTTTTTTTGAGGGGGTGCACAGGAGATTGAACTTAGGGAGGCTTTAACACTGAGCTACATCACCAGTCCTTTTCATGTTTTTTGTTTTGGAACAGGTTCTCATTAAGTTGCTGAAGCCAACTTGTGATCTACCTGCCTCAGCCTCCCTACACACTGAGATTATAGGCATGAGCCACAGTGCTCTCTTTCCCTGTCTTTTTTAAGTTTATATTTCCTGTGCTTCTGCTTGAGTCATTCATACATTGATTATTATATTTATTTGTTTACTATTATTTACTGTTATTACTGTTATTTATTATTATTTTTTGAGCAATCAATCCCATGAGAAGTTCAAAGCAGAATTTGTGAGTAGAGGGTAAATTATTTTACTCACTTCCAAAAACACTTATTATTGCCTTGTTTAATTATCTCAGAAAACACAGATTCCCTGAAAGGCCTGTAAAAGAAAACTATCAAAATTACAGTAATTAAGAACATAAGACTGGGGCTGGGATTGTGGCTCAGTGGTAGAGCACTCGCCTAGCATGCATGAGGCACTGGGTTTGATCCTCAACACCACATCAATGTAAAATAAAGATACTGTGGCCACCTAAAACTAAAAAATTAAAAAAAAAACCATGAGTCTACCTAGACTAGAATTCCAGATGGAATTACACTGATACTTCCTAACTGTATCATCAAGGACATGTTGTTAAATATCTAGCCCTTCATTTCATCCTCTGTAAAGTGAGGATAATAAGATTGCAGGCTTCATTGGGTTCTAGTAAGGATTGAATGAGATGATGTTTGTAAGACCTATTCCAATTTCTTGGCATGTAGTGCTCAATAATTATTAGTCCATAATTATCAGGGCATAAACTTTATAGTAATTAGTTTAGATATTCAAAAAATGTAATTTTCATAATTTCCTATAGATCTCATTTCAATCCCTCACTAAGCACTCTGTTCTGTGTGGCTGATTGGGAGCAGGGAAATGAGAGTCTACCTTCTTGATTGGGGTCAATCTTATGTGGGAGTGTGTGGTGGGTTTGTTCTGTGCATAGATGATGCCCATTGTTCCTTCTGGCAGAGTTCAACAGTGCTCCTTTGCAAACTTGGTCCACACCTGGTTCCCTCAGAGGTTGGTGATTAGCTCTTTAGTCCTGCTGGTCCCTGGTGCTTCCTTTCAAGGTCCCCTTGTGAGGACAGCAGTCTTCTCAGCTGACCTCAGGTCACAGTTAGAACCACGGGAAACTTGTCTGCCCCTTTCATCCTACCTGTAGTGAGCTAGGATTTTGTACCGCTCTCCACTACTAGGGTTTACCCTGTCACCTTCTCCTCTGCATCCAGATGGGAAGTACAGTGCATTTTGCCCAATTCACAGCTTCATCCCCACTTTCAACATAATTCATTCACCAGGGACAGCAAGGATGGGGAGAGGACAGGGCAACCACATTTACATTTTCTCCTTTTACTTCCTTTTGCCTCTTTGTTCATTTTCTCCAACATGACACCCTTTCTGGTGTGGGGCTTTAAGAGGATGAAAAACCGGTTTTGTTAGCTTTTCTTCAGAGCTGCCCTTGGATTGCATCAGGGCCATACAAGTCAAGATCACAGTAGGACAAGTCAAGAATCCGAGGCATTTACTTTTTTGGCCCATTGCAGGTAGAGGTCAAGGAAAATAGCACCCCTGCAGGCTCATGCTTCCACGTGGTCTGCCAGAAATGAACTGTCCACAGAGCTGCCATTTATTATTATTGTTGTTATACAAATTTACTTGATGTGATTCTTTTACTTCCTTCAGGTAGTGGTTCCCAAGTCTTTGGATTTCATGGACAAAAAAAAACATGCTTTGCTTAATGGAAGACTGAAAAAGTATTGCCAAACTTTAATTTTATCAATGAAAGAAAATATATTATTTTTAAATTACTTTCTCTCCCAGCAAATCATTTCTTTCTTTCTTTCTTTTTTTTTTTTCTTTTTTTTTTTTTTTTGGTGCTTTTGGGCTTCAAACTCAGACCTCACGTGTGCCAAGGCAAGTGCCCTCCCTCTGATCTACATTTCCAGCCCCTCTATTCCCTCCCTCTCCCGCTATGGAAGGCCCAAAAACAATTCTTGCAAAGTGAGCAAATTTAGCCACAAGAAAACTCAGCAGGTTGCCCTGAGATTGCTCACATAGCTGCGGTCCAGTGAAAATTTCTTCCAGACAAGCGCCAGTCAGCCAAGCTGTGCTTGGAAGTCACTGCCTAGGAGGTATTCAGCCACCAAGGCCGGCTTACAGTTGGCTGTGATGATGTATGAGCATTGGCTTGTGCAAACCAACATATAGGATAACTCAGGCCAAAGGAAACACTGTGCCTAAATATTTAGCCAAAGCAGGACTATTTGCCTAAATTTCTGGAAAATTGCCTCCTTTCCCCACCTCGATGAATTTGGGTAAACAAAACATGGCCTGAGAGAGCTTTTGCAGGAGAAATTATAAAAATCCTGCAAAGTCTTGTGATCTCATTTTGGATCTCCTCGGGATTCCTCATCAAGATGCAATTAAGCGGAGAAAAATTCTGCCTTGGGGTGTAATTTTAATTACTCATCGTGTTACGACTTGACTTTCCATTGCTGCATTTCTTTTCCTTTCCATATCACTGCTGCTGTGTTTGACAGCTCCTTCAAAGAGTCACTTCGTTTTAGGCTAAGAGCAGAGCACTAAGTTGAAAAGGAGGGCGAGGCAAACATCCTCCACTGCCTCAGTCCTTTCCCCAGGAAACCGTGCGGGAACATTCTTTTTCTTTTCCTCGCCCCTCCAGCCTCAGTTTTATGACCCGGTGGAGCCGGTGGACTTCGAAGGACTTCTGATGACCCACCTGAACAGCCTGGATGTGGAGCTGGCCCAGGAGCTGGGAGACTTCACCGATGATGACTTGGACGTGACATTCACACCAAAGGAATGTAGGACTTTGCAGCCCTCTTTGCCGGAAGAAGGGTAAATTGTTCCCCTAAAATGTAGATGGGATTGTGATTGTTGTGACTGTTGTTGGGAAGGAGGGAGCTTCCCTAATTCTGAACCTCTTTTAAAAATAATCAGAATTACTCAACCCATTAAAATGTGCAGGAAGAAATAAGCTTCTATCACCTACTTAGAGAAGGTTTTTAATTGGTTTAGCCAGAGGCTTTGAAGAGCTGTGAGGGAACTAAGCCAGTCCAAGGATGCAGTGGGACACAATGGAATGCTCCAGAAAGGTTAAGATTGCAGATATGGAGCAGGACTGACTGTGGCCAGCTCATTGACCTTGGACTAGTTAGTTATCAATGTCTCCACATGTAAAAAGTCATAATAGTCATTGAAATGCCTCCATTCAGAAGCACCTTAATTGTTTCTACACAAGAGATTGGATAAACTTAGAAATAGAAGTTCTACCCACATTTATTGAGCATCTACTAAGTGCTGGGTATCAGAATAAAACAATGAATAAGGCAGAATCCCTTCCTTTGCAGAAAGTTTTGTCAAGGGGAAAACTAATGGGGAAAGCACAGTAGAGTGAATATGTTAGCAACTGTTTGGGGTTGAGTTCCTAAGCATAGAAAATAGCCCTTGGTATCAAACAACTGTGGAATTCTATTGAAATGAAACTCCTCTTCCTTCCATAAAGTGAACTTCACAGTCTCTGGGGGTTTAGGGTGAACTTTTATCTGTATTCATTTTTAAAACTCAAACTTAAATTCACATCCTCCTGGACACTTTCAACCTTCACATTTTCCTCAAAATGTCCTAGAAAAGAGATCATGAAACACAGTTCCTGCCCTCATGACTGAGATATTTCAGTTCTAATTTGCATTTTATTTAATCACAGTTACAGAAGGTTGGATGACAGTGATGTGGTATATTAGGACTTCTCACTTTCTTGTTCAAACATTTCTCATTCTGACAGAAGAGCCGCCCATCTACGAAGCTAATGTTTTTAAGGTTTTCCCCTTGACAAAACTTTCTGCAAATATTCCCTAATGTTTTGGGAATATTCACTTTCCATTAAACCAATAGCATTATCATCCTTGGGAAACAGTCCCCCTTTGTTAGTCCAATTATTGAGATGTGGCTTCAATATAATATTGCATATTATCTTCACCTTTGGTAGAGAATCATTTAATTTTATTTCTTTGTGTAAACTTTATCTTATTTTCAAATTTGGTCTGAATCTTGGAACAACCTGTTTAAAATACTTAAAACAAATTTAGAAGAAGGAGTTGTTTGTTTTTTTTTTTTAAAATATGTTAGAAAAGGGCTGGGGTTGTAGCTCAGTGGTTGAGCACTTGCCTCACATGCATGAGTTACTGGGTTCGATCTGCAGCACATATAAAATAAGTAAACAAGTAAAATAAAGATATTGTGTCCATCTACAAATAAATTGTTTTTTTAAAAAAATATGATAGACAAGGCAACTATTCCCTACCATGATTTTTAAAGGATTTTTCTTTATTTTTAGTAGTAGATGGACACAATACCTTTATTTATTTATTATTATTTTCATGTGGTGCTGAGGATCAAACCCAGTGCCTCACACATACTAGGCAAGCACTCTACCACTGAACTACAGCCCCAGCCCCTGGCATGATTTCTTTTAAGTATAATATTGCCTTGTCACTAGAATTTACAGCTAGCATGTTATTGTCTAATGTCTTCAAAACAACCGCTAGTATTTCAATTTTTTCCAAAGTCTTCTGAATAAGCAAAGCAAGAGAAGGCCTACCTAGAACTATATGTTGAGCTCTGATAGCTTGGTGGTCACAGCCTGGACTCTACAAGTGAGGCCCCATTTCCACTGTGACTTGGAGTGAGAGCCTGTCACCTCATTCTTCTGAAAAATGAGAACAAAAGTAGTGCCTGCTTTGTGGAGCTGATTAGGAATTAACTGAATTAATACATGTAAAGTGAATGCATCAGCACCTAGTCCATAATAAACATACATAAAGTATGAATTACCACATACAATGTGGGAATTTGTTCTTACAATGTGCTGAACACTCTTCTAGGCACTTTGCACATGAATTTATTTAGTCCTCATCGCAATTCTCTACAGGAGGCACTCTTAGTATTGATGTCACCACTCTCAGGGGAGGAAACTGAGGCAGGAAAGGGTTGAGTGACTGGCCAAGATCACAGAACTAGTAAGGGTTGAAGCTGGGATTTGGACAATCAGGACCCAGAAATCAACTGTCTAACTGCAGTATTTCATCTCATACTGACAACAAGTCCATGGGTTCTGTTCTTATCTCCACCTTAGACAGCATTCCATAACAAACATATATGTACCGCTAATATACCTGAGATAAATCAACTTAAAAAGAAAAAAGGTGTATTTTGGCTCAGAGTGTGGGAGATGTCAGTCTGTGATCAATTGGCCCTGTGGCTTTGGTCCTTTGGTGGAACTGCACATCATGGCAAGAGAAGGTGGCAGAGGAGGCCCATTCACCTCATAGCTTCGTGCAAAGCACAGAGAGGGCCAGACTGGCACCCCACAATCCCCTTTGAAGACATATCCCCAGTGACTTAAGAGCTCCTATGACCTAAGAGCTCCATGTCCTAAAAGTTTTACTGCTTCCCATTAACGCCAACCTGCAGGCTACAACCTTGACGTGTGGGCCTGAGGGGGACATTCGAGATCAAAACTACAGCCTCTTCTCTTTACAAATGAGAAAATTATGACCTGTACAATTTACACTTATCTATCTCTGGTATTAATGCCTTTGTGACAACAGCAGAAAGCTTTGCTACTACTGTTATTTCTGATTTCAAGACTTTGAAACACATGTAGAGTATTTCTCAAGGCACACTTCAAGCACATATGACAAGCACCATCCTAGACTAAAGTTGGTGTCTGCAACCTTATCAGAGCCCAAGACAGCTGTCTTGGCCTTCTAAAGGGAGAATACACAAATTTGAACAAAAGGACACAGAAGCAAAAAATTACCCTGTTAGAAGTCAGTATTTATACTTATTTTTCATGTTTTGTATTTGATTATCACTAGTTCTACCCATTTGTGTTGTAATGCCTTCAGGGATGAGTGTAGATACCAATTCTCTATAATAAAGGAAACCCCCAAAATATAAAATGCCAACATATTTTCCTCATTAAAATAAAAATATTGCCTCGGGATTATTTCAGACATTCAAAATGAATGGGCAAGAACATCCTTAGCATTCTCATGGATATGAATATGAAATCATGTTGTGGCCTTTGGCTATGATAAGAGATTGCTTTGTTGGTTTTATCCTGTATATATTCTTGTCTCATTTTCCACCTAATTAGGGTTGAATTGGACCCTCATGTCAGGGACTGTGTTCAGACATATACTCGGGAATGGCTGATCGTAAACCGCAAGTAAGTTACTTTTCTCTCTCTTTATATATAAATGTTAATTTTATGTTGTTAGCCTTTTCTTGATTTTTTTTCTAAAGGAATGGATTTTTTGGAACAATTTTAAGTATACAAGAAAATTGAGCAGAAAGTCCTGAGAGTTCTCATATTCTCCCTTCTAATCCCCCCACCACTTAATTTGCCCTATTATTAACATCTTGTATCAGTGATACATTTGCTATGCCCTCTGAGCCAGTGTTGATGTGTTATTGTTAACTTGAAGTCTATAGTTTATATTACTGTTTAGTTGTTGTTGCTGTATTTGTTTGTTTGCAGTGCTGGGGACTGAACCCAGGGCTTTGCGTGTGCTAAGCAAGGGCACTATTACTGAGCTACATACATTTATGGCCCCAAGGTTCTTTTTTTTCTGAACATTCTATAGGTTTTGGTAAATGTATAATGACACACACATAATATGTCCTTGCAAAATTACACAGAATGGCTTCACTGCCCTAAAAATCCCTTGTGTTCTACCTTTGATCTCTCCTCCCTTCTTGTCAATTACCTCTCTTTTTTATTGTCTCTGTCATTTCATCTCATTCCTTCATGTTTCCTTCCTTCCTTCCTCAGTGTGAGGGATCAAACTCAGGGTCTTGCACATACTAGGTAAGGACCCTTCCACTGAACTACACCCCCCAGACATCTCCACATCTCTTCATGACTTAATAGTTCATTTCTTTTTATTGCTGAAAAATCTTCCATTGTATGGATGCACCACAGTTTGTTAATCTACTCATCAAGTAGATGCATAAAAAAATAGAGCCTTTTAACCAGAGGTGGTAGTGGGCCCCCTGTAGTCTTATATACTCAAGAACGTGAAGTAGGAGGATCCCCATGTCAGGAGTTTAAGGCCATCTTGGGCAATATAGCAACCCTTGTCTCAAAAAAATTTAAAAAAAAAAAGATTTCTGGTTTTATTTCTATTCTGATGAATTCATGGGGGGTGGGAAGTAAATGAATTAAAACTTGACCTTGGATTCAAAAATGCCATTAAAATTTGTGATCCAGACATAAATTATTTGCAAACTCTCCTGTCAAAAGGGTCTTTCTTTCCTGGATTAATCAAATGCTTTGTGACATTGTCCTGAACTTTTTTATTTCCGTATTGCTGAGCTGGACCACACTCTCATGAGAAACATCAAAACACACTGAAATTCTAAATCTCTGTGTGTGTGTGTGTGTGTGTGTGTGTGTGTAAGTGGGACGGGGGCTGTCTACAGATTGGGGCCCACTCCACTAGAGACAGATCACAAAACCTTGGACAAGACATAGGAAGCTTGAAATTCAATGGCCTCACCTCTACTGTACCCCAGTAAATGTTACTGTTTTGTGAGATAAATGATGAAGGACTTTGGGGGTTGGTCTTCTTCCAGCTCCTGGAAGTGTGCCATTGAATTTGTGCTGATGGTTTTTGAAGTAATGTCAGTGTGAGGACTATTTCCAACAGCCAAGGAAGAGAAAGCATGGCCTATAAAAAATAATGAAGAGAAAGTTAGAAACAAATCTATCCTGCGTTCTAATGCAAGTGGAAAAGTAAATTTTCCAGGCAGTCAAATAAGATTATGCTTTGCTGGTAATAAATAGAAAATTTCAGAACAAGTTGTTCTCATTCTTTTAGATGTTATAATTAGAGATACTTTCTGGATATTAAAGTTCTAAAAAAATCTAAGATGGAACAGTAAATAGAATAGGTCCATTTTACTAAATTTGGTTTTCAGATTTATTTTCTATTTGAGACACTGTACTTTTTTACTCATGACCATTCAAGTTCCTTGAAATATTTTTTTCTATTTCCCACAAATGTAAAAGAAAAAAGAAACTCTTCTTATAATACTCATTGAAGAAATTTTAGAAATTATAGGGAAACAAAACCAAAAAACTCAATTTGATTATATATAGATGATTACGTCTGACAATTGTGATTATCCTTTGAGTCACATTTCATTATAGTATATGTTATATAAAAACTAAATCAGATTACAATACTGTTTTATAGCATCCATTTTCAATTTTCATGGTAAGTGGTAATTATCTCTTTACTAATTAAATATTCTTCTTCAACGTGATCGCTAATGATTGGATAATATATTTATACCAAAATTCACTTGACAAATTTTAATTGGTTTAGATTATTCCCTGTTTTTCATTTTTTATACTTAAAATGCAACAATGTCCTTCTTACTAATATTTTGTACAAACTTGTGATTTCCTTTTTCCTATTGAAATAAATCTCTTAAACAACAATTTCTGTGTCCATAGCTATAGATATATTTAGGGTCTAGGGAATAATAGATCCAAGATTATTAACAATATATGCATAAATCATCAAGAACATTGGATATTATCATTTATTAATATTTCCAATTTTGTTTGTAAAAATGCTTGTCCTTCATTTGTATTTTCTTTCATTATTAGATTGAGCATCTTTTTTTCCACATATTTATGGGCAACTTGTAAGTTTTCTTCAATGCTCTTCTTATTCATGACATTTATTTAACTCTTTACATAAACTATTTAGTCTTACCTAACTTTAGAAGAACTTTTATTTGTAGAGATATAAACCGTTTACCTATCAAATATTAAAAGCTTCTTTCCTGGTATGCCTTTGTCTTATAACTCTTAACATTTAGAATTATTTATGAAATTAAATCTATATTGATATTTTCCCTTATGATTTTTATTTTGGCATTATATTTAAAATTTAACTCATAACCCTAATATTTTGTAGGATTTGGGGATTAAAGCATTAATCCAGACCACTACCCATGATAGTTTCTTCAAATTTGTTTTTATCTCTTCTGCAGAATCAATGATTATTTATACATTTATTTCTTAAAGTTCTTAAATCTTTGTTTCTCAGAAAACAATATCAGTTTTAACTTTGTGTTTGGCAACATACTGGGGATGGAGATTACCGTTGGGCCTGTTATCTTGCACAGTTGTGTAGCGGGACAATTCTATTCTCAGAAATCAGCAAGCAGACAGGTAGAAGCACGCACCTCCAAAATTTATTGTCAGTTCCTGGTTCACTTTGGCTAGCATTTTATTGAGGAGGCATCTTTTTCTACTCTATTTGATTCTCCGGTTCTCAGAATCTGACACTCTGAACATAAAACCCACAATTCCTGGCACATACTCCTACCAGCAGCATTCCGTCTGCACATAATACTTTACTTGTAGGGAGAATCCAGTACACTATTGCAGGACACCCTTCATCTCCCAGCCCATACACATTTTCATCTCAGTTCTTTTCTGAGTGTTTCTTTGTGGTTGTGATAATGACAAAAGGCACAGGGTAGGGAGAAGGCACTGGCTCGTGTGAGTGCCTTCATAGGTAGTACTGCAGAGGAAAGACAGTCCAGCTTTGTAGCTAGTGTAGACACTGACTGTTGAGGGGCCGGTAGGAAAGAAGGAATGTAGCACCTTCCAGTCTCTCTTCAGGGAATTTCCCTCTGGGGAGACACAGTGTGGCACAGCCTTCTCTTTCCAGCCCCATCTGATCTATGGAGGTTCTTTCTAGATTTAGGCATGAAGTTCTCACTAGTTTGGATGAGTTCTCATTTTTTCTGTGTCTTCATAGGTAGTTCACTGGGAAGTCAGAAAGAATGCAATAGAGGCTGCTGTCCAGTTAGTTGTTAATTAGTAATTCATTAATTAGCTCTCCTTTGAACTTTTATTTTTTGGGACAAATAACGCATGCTCATTTTGAAAGAAAATGGGTAATGAAAATGGGTAATGTGGCGGTCTCCTGCCTCCCTCCTGGCCTGCTGCCTGCCCTTCCCCTTCTACTCACTCCTCACTGCCTGAAGGTCACAGTGAGCCTTCCAGAGCCTCTTTTCATTGAAGGATAAATGGCTGTCTATATTTTTATTTAAATATGTGTATATATCTTTTCATAAATTATAAATGTTAATATTTTTCCAATAATATTTTTGACATAATTTTATATCAGAGATTTATCTCCTTCTTTTGAAATTCTGCCTTGATTTCCTCCAAGGATGAAGGAATCTATCATAAGTTATATAATTTCTCTACTAATGGGCGTTGCAGTCAACTCCCCTTTCTCCGTGATAAATCATATTACAACAAGCATATATGCACATTTACACCTATACCTGTGTGTGAAATTATCTGAAAGCATAAATGGAAGCAGTTCACCTAATATATTCAAATAAGTGCTGCCAGATTCTTCTCTAGAAAAGTTGTGCTAATTCACTTCATTACCAACTTGATGTGTGAAACTACCCTTTCCCTGTATATCCTTGCCAATGCTGGATGTCATTGATTAAAAGAAAATTTAAATTACTCCAGTATTATTCTAGTTATAATTTTAAATTGAAAGCTATTACTACCTATTTTCTGAATACTGTTTCATGTCACTGAGTTTTTTTCCCTATTATCCTAAACTCTCAATTAAATATACCCTCACAGACAACCTGAAGCTTCACTCTGTTATAGTTTGGATATGAAGTGCCTCCCCAAGACTTATATGTAGAAGACTTGGTCCTCAATGCAGAAAGTTCAGAAGTGGGGCTTTTAGGAAATAATTCCGATCTTGAGGGTTCTAACTTCATGAGTTGATTGATCAGCTAGATGAATTAATAATTCAAATGGTCTATTGGGAGGTGATAGAACCTAGAAGGTGGGACCTAGTTGGAGGAAGTAGGTGACTGGGGGCATCCCCTGGATGGGTGTTTCTTATGATTCCAATATGCATTCTGGAAAAGGAAAAGTCATAGGAAAGAAAATAGTTCAGTGGTTGCCAGGGTCTGGAATTGGGGAAAGGGAGTGAGTACAAGAAGGTGTGAGAGGATTTTGAGCGATTCCAGAACTGTTCAATGTCTTGATGGCAGTGGTGGTTACCCAACTGGATGCATTTGTCAAAACTCACAGAACTGTACTTTCAAAAGAGTGAATTATAATTGTACCTCAAAACAATGGACAGAAATATAAGACAGTGCCTGGCCTTAAGTAATTAGTCTTTAAATGTAAGGTCTATTATTTGTTATGGTTTATGATACTATTTTAGAGAATAATGGCTTCTCTGGAGTGGGAGTAAATTAATTCAACTCCTGGTCCACCACTTACTAGCTGTGTAACCCGAGACAAATTAATTTCATTGTACTTCAATTTCCTCATCAGGATGACGGGAATTAGAATAATAACTGACTATAGGGTCTAGGGTATGGGGCGGTAGTAGAGCTCCTGCCTGACATGTGTTCGGCCTGGTTTCAATCCCCAGGGCTGCTAAAAAAAATATAAGAAGACAGTTTTAAGTTTTGTTGTTTGCAATAAATGAGTTAACATATAAAAGTACTTAAAGGGAGGCTGGGGATATAGCTCAGTTGAAGAGTGCTTGCCTCACATGCACAAGGCCCTGGTTTTGATCCCCAGCACCCCAAAAGAAAAAAATGTACTTAGAAGATTTCTTAGCATAAAATAATAATTCAACAGCTATTAGCTATTTGTGCTGTTATTAAGTGGTATTATGGAATTTGGCTTAATTATTCTTGCCCAAATGACAAATAAATTAAAATCAGACCAATGAGAAAGATGTTTTATGTCAAAAACAAGAGGACAGCTCAGTGTTGTGGACGATTTCTTTTATTTTGATGATCCAGGATAGATTCCACATTATAGATACCATAATTTATACATTCATGGAATAAAGACAAGATTTGGAAAATATGAGATTTGTACTTTAGGATTTATGTAGACACAATTTCTCTAAAATATTTCTTCCAAGTGAAATGAGGTATTCTGAAGTTCTTATTGATATAAAGTAATAATTTAATAAATAGTAGCTTCTAGTTATGATATTTATTAAATATCAGGAAAAACCCTTACACTAGCATATCAAAGGAAAAAGCAAAAAACTAGCCCATATATTTTCATGCAGATTTGTGGTGGGGTGACCTGTCTTCCTCTGGAGATTTGTACTTAATGAAGCTACTTTGCTTTCCACAGACATGTCTTTGTCATCCAGAACCAGGCAGTCAAGCACTGATTTAGTTAGCTCTTTTATTCCTCAATTACCTCCTTGCTGATATTACACTTCTCAATAATATCCAGAGATGGGCTTTTACATCCTTGCTTTCCATGATAATGGCTTTGAATCCCACTTTGGGGGCAGAGGAGTAGAGTAATGACCTCAGTGCTCCCTCCCACCCTCATCGTCCTGTAGGGCATTTGCCACTCATAATTGAGATATTTAAATCAGACAAATAATGCTGCCCATAAAGGATAGGATAAAGCTTTACATCTTCTTTTTAACTTAATAGAAAAGTATTAAACTATACATAAGTGTCAATACGTGATCTCTTTTTGGTAAAGTTGTTTTTTCATACTAGAAATGCTAGTCCACACTAGACTGGAAAATTCCATGATCAAACACTATCCTGTCTTTCATATCTTCAGCTCCAAGTTTGGTGTCTTTGCTCTAAACAGGATAGTACTTTTCTCTCCATGGTTTTTGGAAATAGCCACTCGTTTAATGAGTCGTTTAGTGCCATGTTTGTGTGTTGATCTCATCTGATTTCCATATATCTTGATGGTTTGTATGGATTGAAGTTTGATAGCATCCTTTGAGTGATATTAACTATTTTGAATGATTTTCCCCTGTCCTCTCTAAATGAATCAAGGGGTGATTAACTTCAAAATGTTGTTGATGTCTTGGTAGAGAGACAAACTCTTAAGTAAACATGCTTACACGCTATTTGTTCTTGGTGTATTATTCCCAGAGACAGTGAGACATTTCCTGAGAGTTACAGGCAGGATCATAAAAGCCCTTTAGACTTTATTTTTCATCCTGGGTGATTAAGGCGATTCTGTAGGAAGGTCAGGCTCAAGGAGAATGGGGATATCAAGGAATGGGGTATCATCTGTTTTATTACTCCATATTTTACTCCCAGTGAACTGGTAAACAATTAAAATTCAAATACATCAGTGCATATAATTCAGTTACTCCCAAAACACCATAAAAATGTCTCCCTGATCAATAATTGCTTATTATGACATGCTGGCTGGCAAGGTGCTTAGCTGTCTGCTTTCTTAAAGCCAGCCAGCCTCATCATCCTATGTGTTAACACAGAGCAGGGGCAGCTGTGGGTTATCACTGAACCACTCTCCACCTGCCGAGTGGAGACTCTAGTTCCAACAAACCCACTGAGGCCCTGTTCAAAGATTAAGGTTTTCCTGAAGCTTCTGCTGGCCTGGCCAGAAGTAATCACTCTCCTCTGTGACTTTTCAGTATATGTCATTTGTATTTTTCTAGCAAGTTTTGCCATTTGCTACACTAAATTCTTATTACCTAAGTTTTTATCTCCCTAAATGTGAGGTCTTTCTTATTAGACTACAACTTTGTCAAGGACAGGACCTCCTTTATAGCTCTCTATCTCCTCTTCAGTGCCTTATTCTCAGGAGGTATTTATTAAACATTGGTTGAATGGAAATATTGATGAAGCTTGAGCAAGCAAATACCCATATCATATTCTAAGCCATCATTGTGGTGGCAGATCTGAGAAAGGAACTTAACAAAGACTGCCTGAAAGGGATGGAATTGAACAAGTTTAAGCAGGATTACAAACTCATTCAGGTGTTGATTTTGGGGGGAGAGGGGAATAGTATAGCTAAAATCCGAAAATGGGCTCTTTTCAGAACTCTACCCTTGTTTTTAGTAACTAAGACCTTTCCCATATAAAAATAACATGGTTCCACAAAAATATGGGTGTTAGGAGACTTTAAATTCAACACATCCATGAAATAGGCATATATAGCCTTATAATACATTCATTACAGCTTTATTTAATGGTGTCGTCCTTGATAGTAATAATGATAGCTGTCATTTATGAGATGCTCTGATTTATGTTATTGGGAAATGGTACTTAGGAGCCAAGATGTAAGTGTTGGTGTGCTCATTGTTATTAAGGTGTTGCTTCTCCTATGTTCTCTCAGTGAACAGATTTAAGGAATGTGTGGGGGTGGAGTGGGGTGTAGTTGTGTGTGCAGAAAGCTAAGAGTTCATGTCAATACTTGCAATTCCAACCCAACCTCTAGTTGTCTTTTTTTATTCTATTCATTCTAGTTTTCTTCTTTCCATATTTTATAGCCACTTTTCCATACAAAATTTGTCTCCCTTTGTCCTTAGTATGTTGACTTGTTGATTAATCCCCCTGTATTTAGCCATCACCCATGCCCTCTGCCCATTCCCACAGAGCTGCTCTCTCCTCCTACTCTGTCTCTGACACCTGACACTGGCTTCCCCCTCCTGCATGGATACTCTCTTCAGCTTGCTAGTGCCAGGACAACCCTCCACATGATACCCTCGTCACCATACCTGGGCTCTGACACCTAGTTTCAGGCTTCCCTTCCACGTGGTTGTCCTCCTCACACCAGTTGGATTGATTCTCCATGCCAGGCAGTTCTTTCTAAATGGATGCCCTCTGCACCCTTCTTTGAGCTTTAACTGCCCATTCTAAACTTGCTCAGCTGCTGCCTTCCCTCAAACACAGACTAGACAGCTGCATTGTCTGTCATTGATGACTTTATGGGGCAGGAAACCAAGAAAGCAGATAGGCAGCTTCTCAGCAAGGCATGTGAGCAAAAAAAAAAAAAAAAAAAGCGAGGTGCTTTACTGGAATTTAATACTGGATATTTAAAGAAGATCAGAGACTCAGGAGATTGAATAGAATAAAATAAAGAAAAAATCCCCAGCACCACAGTCATGGCCAGAAGCACCAGCTAGAGCAGTCCCTCTACAAGCAAAATGGAGGGATAGGGGAATTAAAGGAACCCACATTTTTAGATGGCCTGAAGTGTGTCTGGGTACCGACAGTTTAGAAATCAAAGATACTGCCAGACTAAACTGAAAGGTGCACTACACAATATCCTTGCGTGGGAAAGAAGCCCCATCTCTCCCTGCTTTGGCTACAAGCGGAGGACAGAGGAAGGAACCATTTTGCAGCTGCATCTGAGAGAGGGACTGGCAGCTGAGAGAGCTGAATCCTGGCAAATGTGAGTTTGGCCCAAAATACAGGCCTAGAAAACACACATTGATGATTTTATGGGTTTTTTTTTTTTTGCACCAAATTATATAGGAAGTAGAAGAAAGGAAATTGAAGGAAAAGGAGGAGCCTGCATTATTTTCTAAACTTCACAACAGGCCCTCAAAGTGTGCAAAAGTTTTCTTCTTTCCTCGCTGGAGGAAACTGCAACTCAGAGACATGAGGTCACTGCCTGAGGCCTGTCTCTTAGCCAGCATCTGAACCCAGGTCCTTTTGACTATAGAACCTGTATGCTGTATGCTGCACCACCCTGCCTCTAAATAAAATACTACCACATATGTTTGGTCTTTCAACTGTCACGGGATGTGTAAGACTAGTGTTTAAAGAAAGGGCGAGCAGTTATTTTGGGGGAAAATAGTTTGTGTTCACTTCACAAGAATAGTTTTTCCTACCATTTGGTCTGCTTCCCCATCCTTCTCCTGTCTGCAGAGAGGCTCAACAGAAACCCTCTTTATTGACTTAGTTGCCAGGGTGGGGTAATGGCTGGGGTGCTTTTAGCCAGGGGCACTGAACCAGCGGTCTCAATACCTGCCCTGGTGGTTCCTTCTGTGCTGGCACTTCTGGAATGAGTCATCCTACATTCTGCCAACCCTTATGCTCTCCTCCCTAGACAGGGTTACCCTTGCTGTCATAAGGGAGTTTTGTGACTTTCTGAGATTTTAAAAATGAGGAAGGAGATGATAAATCCTAGTAAGAATAAAAGGAGAAAATTTTTTTCTGATTTCAAACATACTGTCATGGGAGACACTAGTCTTAACACTTTCCATAGCAAAAATCCTACAGACTGGCATAAGCATCAGGTTAAAGCTAGTATATTTTGAAATGAGCTTTTAACACTTTCCTGTAGTTAATTTTTAATGCTATTGGTCAATGGCTTTGGGGTCCACGTAAGAACTCCAGGTGATGCTGTAATTCAATGGAAGACAGAAAAGAAAGCAAGCACCTATTTACATGAAGTAGCCAAAGAACAAAAGTTGAATATACTCCGTGTTCCCCTAAATTAAGTATCCTTGAAAAAGAAAAATTGAATGTTAATTTTTTTTTCAGATAGAGTATATGATTTTTTTAATCATAAAATCGGGGAAGACATTCTAGAATTCATCTCTTGTCCATTTCTCACCCTTTGAAGAAATAGGCAGAGAGATGTGATCCAAGGGCAATGGAGACAGGAACACATCTGTAATGTGTGTGTGTGTGTGTGTGTGTGTGTGTGTGTGTGTGAGAGAGAGAGAGAGAGAGAGAGAGAGAGATTCATTTGTAAATGAACAGCCTTAGAAATAGGTTAAAAAAATTTTAAAGCTAAGGCAGGTGTTGTTCTGGTTGCTACAGTTACTACACAAAGGGTCTTTGAGCTCAGCTGCTCCCTGAGTTCCCTCTTGTGGCTCAGGTTTTTTTTCTAAGGGGCCTGTCATACTGAACCTCTGACTTCAGTACCCTTTGGAGTAGACCGGTCCTAAAAAAGGCAAAGGACAAATACCAAAGTGGAAAATGTGCATTTTAATTCACCATTTGCTTTGATCTTAGAATGGATTAACATTAATTTATTTGGTCATTTTTTCCTCCTTAAATTGAATTGTTCAGGAAAAATAATCAGCTATCATTTGGGGTAGTATAGTTATGGGACACAACTTCTTATTTACTTAGATTTACCACTACTTTGAGTTGAATTATCCTCCCCCTCTCCTACCCCAGCTCACATACACTTTTTTTTCCCTTTGAACCCTTAGGGAAACCCAGGCAGTCGTGCACATACCTGACACTCCCGACAGCACAAACACATACATGTTATCACCTAAATTCACATGGGTGAGAATAATTTTTAAGAAGCTAGCAGATTTGTGAAATTCCACTAGAAGCTTTTGCTCAAAAGAATTTTGTTAGGAGAAAATAAATCTTATAAAATAAAATCTGCTCATATGTATCTCTACTGCTTTTTACCAGTGCTATTGTGCACACTTAGAGCAACTGGAACCGAAGTAGTTTTCATAAATATTTCAAATAGTTATTACTTCTGGAGAATTGTTTGAAAGGATCTCCAAAATACTTTTTGTTCAGTGATGTTTCTGAACAACATGATTTATATTTTAATTGTTGTTTTTCTGGGGTTTAGGAATCCCAAATCAGGAATTACTCTGGATACATCTTTTTTTCTAAATGTTTGGGTTTTTTTTTTTTATTTGTTCTAATTAGTTAGCTATGACAGCAGAATGCATTTTGGTTCATATACACAAATGGAGCACAACTTTTCATTTCTCTGGTTGTACACACAGGGTGTAGAGTCACACCTTACATTTGGTCATATGTGTACCTAGGATAATGATGTCCATCTCATTCCACCATCTTTCTTGTCCTCAATCCCCCTCCCTCGTCTCCTTCCCCTTTGCTCATTCTTCCCTCCATTCTTCCCATTAAATGTTTGGTCTTATTTCTTTATTTAGAGTATACCATATTTGCTTACTTGGCTTTTTTGTTTGTTTGTTTGTTCTCAGTTCCCTAATTTGGCCTGTTTTTCACCCACGCTTGTCCATACAGGTTGCCAGGTGCAGTGGTCAGGAAACATTGAAGATGGCCATTGAAGTAACCCCAACTTGAATTAGTCACCAGCTATCTTGTCCCTGTTGTAGACTATTTCTATCTCCTTTTGCTCAAAACAAACTATTTGTCTTCAAAGCACAATGAAATCCGGGGAGAGAGTCCTGTTCTCCCTACAGATGACACGGGGACATCGAGTTCTGTAATTAATGCAGTGAACTAAAATTTATTAACAACCTGCTGAGTGCCTTGCTCCTTCCTCCGACACCCCTCCCTCCCAGGGAGTTATAAACTGTATTTGGATCATTGCTAGCAGCTCTCCTACATTTCCTGCTTTATCTATCTGCCATTCGATTTGCCTGATAAATTCTAACCTCGTTGCTCTTCCCTTTAACAACCTGCTCGGTGGTTTTTCTAATAGTGTAAAAATCAAACAAAATGGGTGTGCGTGCATGCACTTTGTAGCATGTTTTCCAAGAAGCCTGTGAGTCATAAAAATGGGGAATACACCCATTGGTTTCTGTAATTATGATTGACGACGTTCATGGGTTGCCTTTTTCAGGATGGTTTCATTTCTCTAGTGACGGTGCTACAATTCTATTTTAAACCCTCTCCTTTTTGTAAACACTACACATTTCTTAAACGCTATTTTGGTGGAGTTCAGAGTGGCGATTGAGAATGTCCACCATGAATTTCGACAGATCAATCACTTATGTCTATTTTTTTCTTGACCGAGGCTTGCCTCTTTTATTCATTAAGAACATTGACGTGGAGATGAAATGGTTTCCTCTATTTTTATCTTCAAACGATCTCTGCAGCTTCTGCACATTGCTAGATTTCTTCTAGCTTCTTACACTAGGGTCATAGTTTAGTGTCAGCTTGGAGCCAAGTGCCCCACAGCTGAAATGACCGCACCTCTGCAGTGGCATTTTCCCAGGCCATTCCGCCTTTAATAATGAGCCAGCCAGGAGGCAAGTTTGTGTCTCTTTACAACAGAGCCTTGTCTTGGGCCTGCGCATAATTAGACTCCAGGAATTACAATTGGTTCTCTCTTTGAAAGCTTTTTCAGCACTATGTCTACACTTAGGCCATTACTTTTATTTTTGATCTAATGGCTTTGCCTCTTTCTCCCTCTCTCTCTCTCTCCAAATTCAATAATATCAACCATAAAAGAAACCAAGGAAGTTCAGAGATTTTCAGCTTTAAAAAGACGGGATCTCGCAAAGATTTTCACAAGACGCTTCAGAAACAGACCTTTGAGTCAGAAACCTTGGAGAACAGTGAACCCGCCACTCAGGTATTTCCTATCAACAAACATGGTTACCCAGTTACGGGGCTGTTCTGCCCAAGGCATGCACAGTTTTTTAAACCAGAATAAAAGTAACACTCACAGAATATGTGAGTAGGAGGAACTCCCCATCTGAGTCAGTGATATATTGTTTGCAAGCTTGTTCATAGCTATAGAAATGGGGATGCACATGAAAACCCAGAAGGTCCATGATTAAAATAGAAAACAGTGGAGGTACTCTAACTGGGGGAGGGGAACCTCTTGAGCCCGTCCTTGTAGCAATTCCTGCAGAAACTGGGTGGTGCTTCGAAGGAGGATGGCAGTGTGACAAAAAGCTTCACACTGAGGCCAGACATGCCAGATTCTCTTCCTGATTCTATGATTTTTTTTAAGGTGTAGCCTCCAGCAGGATAATTAAACTCCCTGGGCTTTAATTTCCTCCCCTGGAAAGATACTACTAACTAACTCATGAGGTCTTTTGAGCATTGAGTTAATATGTGAAAAGTTTTAAAACAATGCCAAATATGCTCATTGCCCAGAAAATGCTTGTTACTCTTATTATTGATGTCATTATCATGTTATTATAAAGTGATTACAGTTTAAAAATCAGTGCTCTGTACACCCATGTTTACAGCATCATCATTCACAATAGCCAAAAGGTGGAAGCAATCCAAGTGAACATCAGTGGATGAATGGATATTCAGAATGTGGTTGTCAGGGGCACAGGAAGGAATGGGGACTTATTGTTTATGGGGTACAGAGTTTCATTTTTGCAAGATGAAAAGAGTTATGGAGATGTATGGTCATAATGGTTGTGCTACAATATGAACGTACTGAACAGTACTGAAAAATGGTTAGAGTGATAAATTTTATGTTATTTATATTATACCACAATTCATCTTCTAAAAATAGCTGCTGTAGTCAACCCACTTATTTTTTGGTGAGAAAAATAAACAGAGGAGAAGTAATTTGTACAAATTTGCACAGGACTTCTTTGTAACATGTATAGTTTTCAGCTTCCAAATATCCTTCTTAACACAGGCATGTTTCAAGGCTGAGGACCAGAGTCCTTAAAATAATACCTATTTTTTTCAAACAACATGGTCCCTAAAGCCAAGCCAGTTAATTAATATGAGCTCCACAGAGAAACCAGCCAGCAGTCCAGTGCTGAATACACAGGCTTACAGAAGGATGGAATGAATACCTGAATGCTGTATACTGTGGGAGACTTAGGGGGGTTTCCTTGGTTATTTTGACTATGTGATAAACAACTACATTGTGCCTTGTATTAGTTAGAGGCTACATTCCATTTTTCAACAAAAGAAATTTAACATTGGGAAGTGTGTACTGGATCTTGGAGGACGGAAAAGGGGAAAGTTGAGGTTATACTGCAGGCAACAGTATACCAACCTGAGCTGGGGTCTAGGGCAGTGGTTCTCTACCCTGATCTTCATCAGAATCCCCTAGAGGGCTTGTTCAAGCAGAGTACTGGGCTGGGGCCTGGCTCTGGCCTGGCTGGGGCCTGAGGATTTGCATTATCTAATGAATATTTTCCAATTGATGCTGCCAGTCCCAGGACTATAGTCTGAGGAACTTAGATCTAAGGAAGAGCTTGTAGCTGTTAAAACCTAGAAGCTCATATGTGGATTCTAACCAGAACAAGGGAGGTTGAGGAGGAAAAGAAGAAAAGTCCATTGGAATAGACAAAAGAGAATGAAGGGAAGGGAGAGGAGATGGATTAGAAAGGACAGTGGAATTAACTGGATGTAACTTTCCTAGCCTTGTATTTGAATATACCACCAAGGTAACCCCGCAACATGTACAACCCCAAGAATAGGATCCTAATTAGAATAAGTTATACTCCATGTATGTATAATATGCCAAATGCATCTTCTATCATGTATATCAAAAAGAACAAATAATTTTTTAAAAAATTAAAAAGAAAATCCTAGAAGCTCAGAAAATGGGCCTCAGAGTAAGGACTCAGATCTCCGAGAAGCAGCAATGGCCAGCTGGAGGTGTTATCTCAGGATCTTGGAGGAAGGACCTCATGGAGTCTGGACTCAGTGATCCATCCAGGAGGTGTGGTCCAGCTGGTGCTGGTACCTCCAAGGATTTGAGATGAGGATGGTTCTGGAAGGGCCAAAACCAGCTGGAAGGCAGAAACAACTGTCTCTATCGAGATGAGAGGAACTGCAAGCAAAGGGGAAAGACGGGACTCACTCCCTTCTCCCTCCTCCAGCCATCCAGGCCCCCTCTTGTGCCCTGAAGGGAGCAGCAGACAAAGCAGAGTATCCTGTGCTGAGATCCCAGGTCCAGGATTATAGGGCCCAGTACAAAAGGGTGAATCTGGAGCTGAGAGACAGTGGAACCTGCACACATAAAGCATGCTCTTTCTTATGGCATACTGTCAGAGCACTCAAGTGAGTCAGCTGGCTGGGTTTAAAAGCTAAGTAGGTTTTTTTGTTTGTTTGTTTGTTTGTTTTTAGTTTTTAACATTTATTTTTTTAGGTGTAGAAGGACACAACACAATGCCTTTATTTTTATGTGGTGCTGAGGATCGAATCCGGGTCCCACCCACCTAGGTCAGCGTTCTACTGCTGAGCCACAATCCCAGCCCAAGAGCTGTGTGTTTTGAAGAATTAGAATAGCACTCTTTATGGAGAGATGCTCAAACTGTGAGACAATGAGCAACATTTTCTGTCTCAGTCTCATTCTGCTGCACCTTTGTATCAAATGGAACGGTGAGGCCACACACTTGAATGGAATGGGGAGGCCACAATTTATTTAAGTTAAATACATATACGTGACTCCTCATGTATTTCACAAAGTTAGATCATGTTACACATAATATTGTATGACTTCCTTTTTTACTCTAATAATATGAGAGCATGAGTCACATAACCAGGGGATCTGTTCTGAGAAATGCATTCTGGTGCAAACACTGGAGGGTACTTACACAGACCAAAACAGCTATAACTTCACTAGGCCAAAGACTGCTGTCACATATGTGATGCTTTGTTGACCAGAATGCTGTTATGTGATCCATGGCTGGACCATGATTACCTTTAACTTCTAATGACTACATGGTTTTTGTGTTTTTTTAAATGGCTGCATAATAACATTCCATATTATGAAACTCAGAAATTTCTTAATGCTTCTTCTTTTGGGGAACATTTAGTTTGTTTCCATTATTTTGCTTTTACGAACAGTGGATCAGAGATTCTTGTGTCCTCACATCCTGCACATTTGTCTAGTTATATCCTTAGGATAAATTCTTAGAAGTGAAATTTCTGAATTAAAGGGTATGAGCATTTTAAAAACTTTGGGCATATATAAAGGTTGAGATCCTTTTGAAGAAACTTGTGAAATCAAATTCATTTTCTACAAACTCATGTAAATTCTAAGACATAATAATAAAAGTAATAAGTGTGCATTTTGATTATTGCTAACACATTTAGCATATGTAAAATGTATGATTTAGTAGAGTAGCACTTATTATTTTATGAGGTAGAAGGATATTACAAAAAAATGTTCAATATAGAGAAATTATAGCACTCTATGTTCATTTTGTAGAACTGAAAATAACATTTTACCATAAAATTTAGAGATTTTACCATTGATCCATCTGTAGTTTTATAAAATGTTGTTGATTTCAATCATCTTTTCTTTTCTTTTTTTAGAGGAGATCTTGCTATGTGTTTTGCCCAGGCTAGTCTCAAATAGCTTGGCTAATCCCAAGTAGCTGGGATTATAGGCATACCACCCACCTGGCCACAGTGATTTATTCTTTGCTGATTTCTATGAACAAGCCAAAAACTTATAGCAGTCCAGCATATCTTTCAACCCCTTGCTTATGTCTGGTTTATTTACCTCCAGTGAGACACCACCTGTTTCCATATGGGAAGGATGAATTTGCATTTTAGGAGGGTCCAGTCTAGAAGCTAAGACATCATTTATGTCAAGATCTTGGTTTGTTCCAGAAACTCCATGAGGCTGAGATTCTGTAGACTCAAGAGTTCAAGCCGTCTTGAGACATTTGGAGTCTAGTTCTATTGGTGCCCATTCTCTCTCACTAAGGCCCACAGTCTTCTCTTGCAGACAGGCCCCCGCCGTGTGAACGTGCTGTGTGACGTGTCTGGGAAAGGCCCCCTCACTGCCTGTGACTTTGACCTCCGCAGTCTGCAGCCTGACCAGCGGCTAGAAAACCTGCTGCAATATGTGAGTTCCGAGGACTTTGAGAAGCAGAACGAGGAGGCCCGCAGGACCAATCGGCAGGCTGAGCTCTTTGCCCTGTACCCATCAGTGGACGAGGTAAGTGCAACAGTCTCCAAACTGGACAATTTAACTGTGGACTCAGGGTCCATAGGAAGATTCTATCATTCATTATCACTGTAGAGCAGCACCTGATGTTGAGATGGTATGATTCCTGGGGATGTTTTTTGTTTTGTTTTGTTTTCACTTAGGCAAGTCTGCATCACAGCAGAGCCAATTATTGATCATAATACAGATGGGATTCTGATAGTAATAACTAGTATTTTCATAGCACTTTACAAAACATGTTTACTGAGATTAACTTATTTAGTCCTCAAAACATTTCAAAGGTCTCTATGGAGCAACCCTACTCAGAGTCAAATCATCCAGTTTCTTAAGGATACATATTACCTAAATATTGATGTTCTTTAGTGTTTCCTTAACATTCTTTTATTGGTCCTGGTGTACAGCTGGAAAGACCTGCTTTGAAATTATTTCGGGCTAAGATAATCACAGCCATGTGCCCAGTATATGGAATTTTAGGATCTTGCTTGTCCAACTCTTTCTTTATTGAAGCTGACCTGTGACAACTGGATAATTTAGACCTTGCCTGCAGTCACTTGCTGGGATACTTTGGAAGGGATGAAAGTGGCCATTATTCAAGCCTTGTGTCTGCTTGGGCTCTTTTTATTATAGAGGGCTTTTGGCCTTCCCTTCTGCATATCAGCTTATCTACCCTGTTGGTTTCTTTCCAGAATAGATTCCTGCTTTATCTTTGCTATTCAAGTCTTATTAAAAGTTCAGTTGCAAGAAGTAAGATTTGAAGAGATTTTTGCATTAAAAAAAAAAGATATGCCATATATCTATGGCTCTAAATATTTGAAATTTGGTCTTCGGGTCAAGCAAGAATATCAGGAAGCCTAATTCTCACCCCCTGTGATGCCCCCCCCCCCCGCCCCAGGAATTGTTTGCTGACTCACCTTTTGATGTCCTTACCATTGGTCAGCAAAAAGGACAGTTCAGGAAAGAGCAGTCATTAGGTACAACATTGTAATATGGAAATATTATTGAGAACACTGACCATCCAGCACCTCTCCTCAAGGAGCTAGGGAGAGGGAATAGGCCTCAAGCCCTCAGGCAAAGATTTGTGCATCCTGAGACAGTGTGCATGATCAGTGGGGTGTGCATCTCCCGAGTTCCTCACTAAGAGTTCCTCACTGAGAGTTCCTGTTCACCTCTACCAACCATGACAGCTTAGTTATTGGAGTCCTGAAGTTCCTTTACCTTTATTTTCTTGTTCTTATTTTCTAACCACTTGGTTTTCTCATCTAATTATTTTATTTGCAGTTTTATCAGCAGCCTCAAATCCTCTTCTGAATGAGGCAGATTAGAAAAATAAATTAACATACCTATAGTCCCAACCACTCAGGAGGCTGAGACAGGAGGTCACTTGAGGCTAACCTGGACCCCCATAGTGAGACCCTTTCTCAAAGAATTAAAATGAAGTTAAATACTTCACTTATATGTGGAATCCCAAAATGTCTACTTCATAGAAACAGAGAGTAGAAAGGTACTAATCAGTGGGCAGTGGGTAGGAGTAAAAATGTTTATGGAAAGGTACAAACTTTCCATTAGACTAGAGGACTAAGTTTTAGTGATCTGTTACACTTATAGTGACCACATTTAATGATAATATATTGTGTATCTTTAAATTGCCAAAAGAATAATTTAAACATTTCTCCAAAAAAGAAAAGACTAATTGGTAAGGGAATTGATATGTAATTAACTTGGTTTAATCTTCCTAGAGTATACTCTTAAATCAAACTTCACATGAATATACACAATTATTATCAACTTAAAAAGCAAGTATGTATGGGTTGAGGATGTAACTTAGTGATAGAATATTTTTCTAGCATGCATGAGGCCCCTAGGTTCAATCCCCAGCATTGCAAAAGCAAAAAAACAAAAAGTACATTAATAGGAATGATATGTTTAATATTATAATCTCCATTTAGATTAGAAAGTGAGAATCAAAGAGGTTGAACAATTTATTCAAGATTCAGCAAGTCAGGCTGGGATTATAGCCCAGTGGTAGAGTGCTTGTCTTGAATGTGTGAGGCACTGAGTTTGATCCTCACCATCACGTATAAATAAAATATATTGTGACCATCTACAACTAAAAATATATATATATATTTAAAAAAAAGATTCAGCAAGTCAACTAAATTATAAAACAGGGACCTCACATGCTGTCTCCACATCACAGGTTTGCTTGTTTGTGGGCCTGCATACGCTACCTATTATATTAGCACATATAACTGAAATTTAAAGATTTTTAAAATTTTAAAAATCATATCTTCCAACTTTTTAGTTTCTGTCTACATTAAAATTCTTTGCCAGATTTGCCAAGAAATAGTAAATCTGACTGATTTGACCTCTACTTCTTTCTTTTTCTTCCCATTTCCGTGGAGATGCTAACATGTAATAAAGAGAGCTAAAGTGGACACCAGAAGAGAGAAAGGAAACTAAAGGATGAGAACAGGGACAATAGGACATTAGCTAATCCAACTCCCCCTTGTGGACTAATGGGGGGATGCCCAGTCTGAACTGACCAAAACATGAAACATAAATTGCCTTTAAAGGAACTTTGTTTTATGATCATTAAGATGGTCCAGAAACTCAGATGTGACTGAAAGTTATAATCTAGCCGAGTTCCTAAGGGGCAGCTTTTCTTGAGTAAATAGGATGCTTTATAATTAGTGGACCAGTAAATTTGTAAATTTGTAGGGCTAAAATGCTTGATGGCTTCTGTACCATCTTCTTTTAAAATTTTGAAGCTGTTCTTACAGAAATTGCCTTTGTACTTGTAATTTGTACTTTATACAAAGAAAGTCATGTGGATTTGAGGTGAGTCTCTGCCTAATCTGAAAGGATTATAAATGTTGATCTTTTTAAAATAATACATTAATGACATTATTCTATATCATCATTATTTTATTTCCTGGAAATAAAAGTTAGAAGAGGTGAAGTATTAGATCCAAATTTTGACTAAGTCAGTAGGAGAAGCCAAAGTAGAATTCAGCCACCAAACTTTGCCATGTGAGTTCTGTCCCTGATTCATAGTCCCTAGGAAAAGCATCTTGTGGGTTGATTTTTAAGGTAGACACCACCACACTCCAAATAACAGAAAAAGAGTTTGCTTAGGAAGGACTCTTTTGGATTACAAGTGACACTCTTTTGGTTCCCAACTAAAACCCAATTTGGGGGTTAAAAAGTGTGGGGGGAGAAATACTCATCGACTCACATAACAGGATCAAAGGTCAGTAACTGTGGAGTTGGCCTCAGGGTTCACTGAGTCTGTAAGGGAAAGAATATCACCTCTCTCATACTTTCTCCCCTGTATCCCCTCTTTATTTGTATGTATTTCCCAAGATAATAAAAACAACAGGTATTCACTAAAGCTTCCTATTTCCTCTTTCTTCTTCTTTTTTTTTTTTTTTTGTGTGTGTGTGTGTGAATTAACTCCTATTTCAGACAACTGGGAAGGCTCAAGAAATTCATATAGAAGAGATTTGGGAAATATATCACCCAAATGTTATTAAGTGAGCCTTGTTGGGATCCTAATTTAACAAATTGAGATGGAGAATTTTAAACTGACAAAATATTTGGTGGCAGTAAGAAATTATTGTACATTTTTTAGGAGTAATAATGATATTACTGTTATGTTTCAAAAGTCCTTACTTTTTAGAGATATTTACTGAAATACTGACAGGTGAAATCATGTGATGTTTAGGAACTTTCTTCTAGTATTGAGTGGGGGAATATAGATGAAATCGGGCTACCTATTCATTGAAAGTGTTGAATCCACGTGAGGTAAATGATGATTCATTGTATTAGTTCTTCACTTTTGTATATATTTAAAATTTTCCAAGCCAGGCGCAGTGGCACATGCCTGTAATCCCAGCAGCTCAGGAGGTTGAGGCAGGAGGATCACAAGTTCAAAGCCAGCCTCAGCAACAGCGAGGTGCTTAGCAACTCAGTGAGACCCTGTCTCTAAATAAAATATAAAATAGGGCTGGGGAGGTGGCTCAGTGGTTGGTGCCCCTGAGTTCAATCCCTGGTGCCAACATTTTTTTTTTTTAATTCCAAATGAAAAGCTTTTTCAAACAGGGTTCCAAAAGTTAAAATTCAGACCAAAGGTAGCCTTAGAAATCTATAAGTGTCTTTACCTTGAGATTGTTTTTCTATCAGATGGATCTTGCCTTTAGATATATCTGTTCTGATCCCAAAAGTATCAGGTTGCCTAAGTTGGTCCAGTTCAGCACAAGCATCAGAATAAGGCCTCTTATCTCAGCTACTCCCCAACAAGAGGGCCACCTGTGACCATGAGGACTGGAGGCTGAGGGCACAGAGGTGCCCATGGTGGTCCATTGACCTCTTCAGTCATCCCACCAAATGGTACAGATTTATCAAGAAGGTGACTTTACTAATTGCTATGAAGTGTTTGGTTGGAAGCTCCCAGCATTTAAAGCCCCCCAAAAGACAATTAAATATGACCCTGTTCTTTGGACCCTTGATAGCTTCAGACCATGTTCCAGATTTTGGATATAATGTACTGCAAGAATGGGAATTCAAGTTTTCAAGGATTTGCACTATTTGTGGTTTGTATACATGGAGGTAATTAGGATATAGGGATAGTTCATATTAAACTATTAAAGTCACCATTTTAGTCTCCCTGTGGTAAGGGAGGCAGGTGTAGATCTTAACATGTCATTACTAAGCTTTCCTGTTAGAAAATAGTAGCTCGCTCTGTATTATATAACCTGTGAATTCAACTCCAAGTCTCTATCACCTATTTAAGAAATAGATGAACTGAGAAAGAGAAGGTTATAGGATTGATGTTTTAGAGCCATAAGGAAACTATTCTGACCTAGATCTCAAGGCTTCACATATTTACCAGTTAAAACCCTTAACAGGAGAAATGTTTTGAGTATTTATTTAGAGCAGTCAAAGGAAAACAAAAGCCAACAATAGATCTAAAATTTTGCAATGCCATCTGGTGGATGTTACTAAGCCACATGCACAGTCACATTTCCTTCCTTCCTCCCACAGTCTCTTTGTCTTGGATGCCTGGGTTTCTGAAAGAAGAAAACGTTTGCTGTAAATGCTGACATTGGAGGGTGGGGGTTGGAACAACAAACTCTCTCATAGAGGCAGAATATTAATCTAGTATTAGAAACAACTCAAATGTGAGTTGACAAGTGGAGAGGGGCAGCCTTTCCTCTCCTGGGGTAACTCCAGCTGGATATCCTCATGGAAATTCACTAATGATTTCTGTTCAATGTGATTAATAATAGGAGGATGCTGTGGAAATACGTCCAGTACCAGAATGTCCTAAGGAACATCTGGGCAACAGAATATTGGTCAAGTTGCTGACCCTGAAGTAAGTACCAGCAAACACACTGGCCTCTGTGCTAATATCTCTTGCCTTTCAGATACTAGTGTCGTCTGTATCCTCAGAGCTTGAATCAGGCAGCTTCTCCCAACATGCATTAACAGTAGGTTGCTGAGGGGTAGTGGAAGGAGCAGAGCTTGGTGTTGGCTAGACCTAGATTCTGTTTCTAAAAAGCCTTTGGAATTCATTCTTCTACAGTAGGGGAGGCAAGCACAGGTGGCTACCCAGTGTTACTGGGGAGGTTACTGAGTGAAATGGCCTGCGTTAGGAAAAGTCACAGAGAGCCAGTGGTGTGTGGCCTTGGCTGGTATTAACTCACAAGAGCTGACAGCAACAGCTCTTCCCAATTTTGTGCCCAGGGAAGTCATGTTAGTAGCTTGAAATTGGCCATGGTGGAAGTATTTAAAACATAGAAATCAGCAAATGCTATAAAGTAGAACCTTTTATTTTTTCAGCAACTTGTCTGTTAAACAAGTTTTACTAGCCTACCACTGGTAAATGCAATGAAAAATGCAACTTGAACTCAATATCAGTGCCAGGGAACAATAGGGGGTAGAAGGGACTATACACACTATGTTGAAGGGTCCCCACTGCTACCTGCAACCAACTCTTGCCAAGTAAATAGGACCACTTTGATCAATTGTCTGCTTTAAAAACTCTAAATGGAGATTTTTCTACATAAATTCTTAACTTCTTAAATAGTTTATCATTTTTTTAAAATACCACATAATTCCAACAAAGTATATCTGAAGTCTGTTTCAACTGGTGGGCCAACTATCTCCCATATCAATTTTAAAGAGGTTTTCTGTAATTTTTGCATTGTGTACTTTTATTTTTAAAATTATGTGTCCTCTATATATGTGTATTAATTTTGTACTTCTGTATTAAAACAGTTTTTACATTATAAAGCATTATAAATGAGAAATTTTAAAGGATCAAGTAAATATATCTAAATTTCTTTTTAGTATTTTTAGTATTTTCTTCCTGTAGTTGAGTGAATTGTCCTGTGTACTCCTTCCAGTGCTTGCATAACTTTCTTCCTCTTTGCAGACTGCTTCTTTAGAGAATTAGTTCTTTTACTTCTTCTAATCATAGACCCTTTTGAAAATATTAATTTTAAGCCAGATATGGTGGTGCATGCCTGTAATCCCAGCTACTCAGGAGGCTGAGGCAGAAGGATCACAATGTTGAGGCCCCTCAACAACTTAGTAAGACCCTTTCTCATAATAAAGAAATAAAAAATGATTAAAGATGTAGCTCAGTGGTCAATACCCAGTACCATGCACACAAAATTAAAGTTGTAATAGCTATGCTGAAGGTGTAAGGTGAAGCTCAATAGTAAGCCTGTGCTTAGGTTGACTGAGGCCAAGTTTGATTCCCAGCACCACCAAAAACAAACAAACAAACAAAAAAAACATTGTAAATGCTCCTATGTGGCAAAAGTACATAAGCATTGTACTTTTTCATATTCTGTTAGGATCACCCATCTCACAAAGTCAATGCCAATAATCCCAGTGACCTAGGAGACTGAGAGGAGGATCACAAGTTTGAATCCAGCCTCAGCAATTTAGTGAGGCTGTAAGCAACCTAGTGAGACCCTGCCTCTAAATAGGAAACAAAAGGACTAGAGATGTGGCTCATTGGTTATGCACCCTCCACTTCAGTCCCCAGTACAAAAAAAAAAAAAAAAAGTCAATGTGTGGACCCCTTAAGTAATCTGACTTGCAATTAGGTAACTAGATTCTGAATTCAGGGCTGATGTTTGAACACTGGGACTTCCCTGTGCATTTGAGTCCTTACTTGTAGATGGTCTAGCCTTCTGTGACTTTGTAGCCTCCCTCAGCTCTGTTGCCACAGAATATGAGCTAGCATGGCTTCTCAAATAGTAATGGGTACTGAAGCTGTTGTAGTCCTCTCCATCTTGCCAGCTCTACTGGGGAGAACCAGGGCCTTTTGTCTTATACACAGACTTGACCAGCCTATAAACTGGCTCTGTATCAAGTAATGAGCACAGAAAGGCAAACTCTGGCCCTTCCAAGCTAACCATCAGCAGAATTGACTGGAAGTGGCTCTGTTCCCCTGCATTGTTCAGGAAGTCTATGCTATTGTTGGAGGTTGTCAACCATCTCCACAGGATGCATAATCTGGCCACTTTTAGATGTAGTACCTATGCCATGTGAGATTGGAAGAATGCTTTCCTATTATGCTTGTCACCAAGCCTTCTAGATCTTGTCAGTAAGTAAATGGCAGCTGTAGTCATAGGTGGGAAAACATGGCCCACTGAGATAGATGTGCATTATTGTTTGTTTTTGTAGTCCTGGGGATCCACCCAGGGCCTCGTGCATGATAGGAAGAGCTTTACCATAGAGCTGTGACAGACATGAGTTATTAAAAAACAAATGGAATCACTTGGATTTCTCTTAATGAAACGTGTCAAGTATATTTCTAGTGAAATTAAGTTGAATTGGTGCTTTTGTCCAGTGCTCTTGGCCTGCTCAAGTGACTTCAATAGTATCTGTACTGTTCATATAACTGTGAAAGGAGAAATGGACCAAGGATCTGGTCCTAGGCACAACTTCCTGAGTAAACTGAATAAAAGAAATTCTTAGATAAACTTTGAATGTGAACATATGAATAGAAAAAACATTGAATGGTAATATTAATGACACATTTTCCCACTGACACTGATAAATTCTATTTATAATACTACAGGTTTTATCAGCTATGAAATATCTACAAAGTTTTTGAAATCTATAACTGACGCTGTTTTGCTTTGGAGAAATAGATTAAATCTCAAGGATGTAGAGACAATTAAGCTGGTGCCAATTTTTCAAATGTTTGTAGTAGCAAGAAAAAAAAAGTCACAACAAAGTGTTTTTCATTTTTGTAATTTAGGGGGGAATCTTTTAATTTAAAACTTAATGCCATCTTATGCAAAGTAACCTCTGCTCAGGAATCTATGTGGTAAGGAAACCAACCATGCACTAAATTTGCCCCAGGAGCTGGTTTTAAATGCAGAGTTGGAAAGACTTCCCATCACCATCTCCCCCAAGAGATTCTGGTTTAGTAGGTTTAAGGTGGGACCCAAAAAAACGTGCATATTGACAATTGCCTTGTTTGCTTCAAATACTTGTTTCTGGAGGCTATGCTTGGGGGAAAAAGAAAACAACAACTGTGTTTTATAATTAGAAAGACAGAGTTTCCCAGTCTGGCTGTGCCACTTCCTAACATTGTAGGCTTTGTCAAAATACTTAATTTCTCTGAATTTCATTTTCCTTGTGTATAAAATGTAGGTAATATCTGCATTGAACTATTGTGAAGAATAAAGTGGTTGATGTGGGTAAAGTATTATCCCATCAAAATTCTAAGTGTTTAATAAATGTTCATTCTCTCTTCTCTGAAACACACTGAACTTAACACTCAGTACCTAACTAAGCCCAGCACAGCAATATCCAGGTCCTTGGGCTCTCAGGAAGCACAGAATTCAATACAGGTTGACCACACCAGGCAACAGCTGGGTGTTAGGCATAGCAAAGCCCCCGATCAATGAGCTATTAACTAATTAGAAAAAGAATCATCACAGAACTCCTCACCATTTTTATGTGTGTGTGGTCAATGTAGATAGCATAAAATCTGCCATCTTAACCGGCACACATCTGTTATAGTTAAAGCAATGTCCCGGGGTTTCATAAACTGACTTCCAGACCACTCACGTATAATTGAATCAAGCCTTTATTGAAGCACACCGGTGGCAACCCATCAGAACATAAAGCTGTTCCCCTGATCAGCAAGGGTGCTCCTTATAAGCCTGAAAACCACAAAAGGGATATTCAGGGGTCTAGCCAATGCAAGCAAGCCAGGTTACAGAAGCGGGACAGTGCAGTCAGGTGGTGGGCAGCCTAACCAGTCACAGTTAGCCCAATCACCCCAGTTACAGAAACAGAGCCCCATTACCCTAGTTACAGAAACAATGCCCCTTTAGGTAGTTCCGTGTTCTTGAAGGCTTCTATAGCAAAAGGAAAAGAACATCTTGCCCCAGTCATGACCCTTCTACTTAGCATGGTTGTTTTACAGAATGGAGTCACAAAACAAAACAGAGTCACATTTGCTTTTACTATCACACACCTTAACTGACCATCGTACACTTAACTGACCACCTAACATCATACACCTTAACTGACCATGTCCAGTACAGTGGCATTAAGTCCCTTTATGCTCTTGTACAGCTGTCACCACCATCCATCTTCATGAATTTTTCATTTTCCTGAATTAAAACTTTGTATCCATTAAATACTAACTCTCTATTCCTCCTTCCGTGCCACCCCAACACCATCATTCTACTTCCTGTCTCTGAATATGACTATACTAAGTATGGCATCATACAGCCAGCCACTTGTTCTTCATGATGGGCTTATTTCATTTAACATGTCTTCAAGTTTCATCCCTATAGTAGTATGTTTCAGAATAATCTTCTTTTTTAAGGCTGAGTAATATTCTATTGTATGTGTGTATTAATAACATTCATATGTGTGTGTGTGTATTTATATTTTGTTGTTTATCCATTCTTCTGTTAGTAGACACTTAGGTTATTCCTACAGTTTGATATTGTGAATAATGCTACTGCTAGACCTTGTTTTCAGAGTACATTCACACACATTCTCTTATATAATAATATGTGGAAAATGGGAAGGGTAAATGTCCTCTCCTCATTTTCCAACTAAATAAAGGCAACTGGGAAATATACATGACCAAATGATCATCCCAGTGTTCATAGGTATTGGGGGCAGGAACAGAGTCCAGATCTGTCTGACTCATTGCCAAAGGCATGACCTCGTCGTTTTGTCTATGTTTACGTTCTGCCCAAAGATTCTTCTAAAAGTCCTGCTGGGACAAATCTATCCAGTGGTAAGGCCATTGTCTCACACATGCCTTGAAATAAAATCTGGCCCAATTCACATGGCTTCTGAGGTGGTGATCCAGTGGTGAACCATGCTGTCAGTGGACAGTGTCTAAATTCATGGGTTGTTAAGCTGAGAAACTTGGAAGATGAACATCTGTGTTTCATGAATGCTTCTAACGTGTCGGGATAATCCTTTGGTGATGTGTTTTCATTAAACTCTCCATTTTTAGCAGTCAGGGTAATATGAGGGGCTCCTATTTCTCTCTGTCTCTCAGGGGGCAGGCTCCTCAGTGTTTATCATCTGAGATCAATCCCCTCCCCTCCCCTCCCCTCAACAACTCTCCAGAGTTAGGAAGAGCCAGACATTCTTCAGCATCGTGATGCAATCTTCCTCTGACTTCCCCCGAGGAAACCTAAGGAAAAGCAATTGAACATTTCTTTATTACTATCTGAAAAGCCGCATCCCTTACAATTGAGTCATAGAGCTTCCTATACGAGTAATAAAATGAAACAAGCTCATCGCCTAAGAAAGAGACTCTAAAAGACGGTAGCTACCATGATAAGAAGTGCTGTTTTGGATAAGATTAAGGGTCTAATCAGGCTACTCTTTCTTGGATGCTACTAACAAGCATTTTCTTGGGAGAATGTGCCATCTACCACATCCAATGATTAGGAATTGTCCATGAACCTCCTGTATTTGTCTATTAATATCCCAGTGTGGCCCTTACATGAATGGAGTTATCCAAGTATTTCTGAAAACTATATTTTTAGTCAGTTTATCTATCCAGGCCCTTTTAGAAAATTAAAAATTATCTAGGTTAAAACTATGTTGATTTTTTTTTCTCTTTCTCTCTTTCTTATAGGTTCGAGATTGAAATTGAGCCTCTGTTTGCCAGCATTGCCCTCTATGATGTTAAAGAAAGGAAAAAGGTAAAAAAAAAAAAAAAAAAAAAAAAAACCAGAAAGTAGCCCATCCCTGAAGCATGCACAGTGTTCATGATTTTGGAGGTTTCTGGTTTTTTTTGTTTTTTTTTTTATTTTATTTTTTTTTTTTTATTGGTTGTTCAAAACATTACAGAGCTCAAGACATATCATCTTTCATACATTCGACTCAATTGGGTTTTGAACTCCCCAAATACATAATACAGACTCACTTCTGTTACATACTCACATTTTTACATAATGGCATATTAGTGACTGTTGTATTCTGCTACCTTTCCTATCCCCTACTATCCCCCCTCCCCTCCCCTCCCCTCCCAACATCCCTCTCTACCTCCTCTGCTGTTGTTCAATTCTCTCCCCTTTTTTTTCCCCCACCCCCTTGCCCCTCATAACCTCTTATTATTTTGTGTATCACTGAAGGTCTCCTACCATTTCCATATGTTTTCCCTTCTCTCTTCCTTTCTCTCCCCCCATTCGTCTTAGTTTACTGTTAGTCTTTTCCTCATGCTCTTCCTTCCTGTTCTATTCTTAGTGGCTCTCTTTATATCAAAGAAGACATTTGACATTTGTTTTTTAGGGCTTGGCTAGCTTCACTTAGCATAATCTGCTCTAATGCCATCCATTTCCCTGCAAATTCTATGATTTTGTCGTTTCTTAGTGCTGCATAATACTCCATTGTGTATAGCTGCCACAATTTTTTTATCCACTCATCTATTGAAGGGCATCTAGGTTGGTTCCACAGTCTAGCTATTGTGAATTGTGCTGCTATAATCATTGATGTGGCCGTATCCGTATAGTGTGCTCTTTTAAGGTCCTCAGGGAATAGTCCAAGAAGGGCAATAGCTGGGTCAAATGGTGGATCCATTCCCAGCTTTCCCAGGAATCTCCATACTGCTTTCCAAATTGGCCTCACCATTTTGCAGTCCCACCAGCAGTGAACAAGTGTGCCCTTTTCCCCACATCCTCGCCAACACTTATTGTTGTTTGACTTCATAATGGCTGCCAATCTTACAGGAGTGAAATGGTATCTTAGGGTGGTTTTGATTTGCATTTCTCTGATTGCTAGAGATGTTGAGCATTTTCTCATGTGCTTGTGGATTGATTGTATGTCCTCCTCTGAGAAGTGTCTGTTCAGGTCCTTGGCCCATTTGTTGATTGGATTATTTGTTATCTTATTGTTTAATTTTTTGAGTTCTTTGTACATTCTGGATATTAGGGCTCTGTCTGAGGTGTGAGGGGTAAAAATTTGTTCCCAGGATGTAGGCTCTCTATTTACCTCTTTTACTGTTTCTCTTGCTGAGAAAAAACTTTTTAGTTTAAGTAGGTCCCATTTGTTTATTCTTGTCATTAACTCTTGGGCTACGGGCGTTCTATTAAGGAATTTGGAGCCCGACCCCACAATATGTAGATCGTAGCCAACTTTTCCTTCTATCAGACGCAGTGTCTCTGTTTTTATATCTAGCTCCTTGATCCATTTTGAGTTAACTTTTGTGGCTGGCGAGAGAAAGGGATTCAATTTCATTTTGTTGCATATGGATTTCCAATTTTCCCAGCACCATTTGTTGAAGATGCTATCCTTCCTCCATTGCATGTTTTTAGCCCCTTTATCAAATATAAGATAGTTGTAACTTTGTGGATTAGTCTCTGTGTCCTCTATTCTGTACCATTGGTCCACCTGCCTGTTTTGGTACCAGTACCATGCTGTTTTTGTTACTATTGCTTTGTAGTACAGTTTGAGCTCTGGTATCGCTATACCTCCAGATTCACACTTCCTGCTTAGAATTGCTTTTGCTATTCTGGGTCTTTTGTTTTTCCATATGAATTTCATGATTGCTTTATCTATTTCTACAAGAAATGTCTTTGGGATTCTGATTGGCATCGCATTAAACCTGTAGAGAACTTTGGGTAATATCGCCATTTTGATGATGTTAGTTCTGCCTATCCATGAACAGGGTACATTTTTCCATCTTCTGAGATCTTCTTCTATCTCTCTCTTTAAGGTTCTGTAGTTTTCATTGTATAAATCTTTCACCTCTTTTGTTAGGTTGATTCCCAAGTATCTTATTTTCTTTGAGGATATTGTGAATGGAGTGGTTTTCCTTATTTCCATTTCAGAGGTTTTGTTGCTGATATACAGGAATGCCTTTGATTTGTGCGTGTTGATTTTATATCCTGCCACTTTGCTGAATTCATTTATTAACTCTAGCAGCTTCTTTGTAGATCCTTTTGGGTCTGTTAAGTAAATTATCATGTCATCTGCAAATAGCGATAATTTAATTTCTTCTTTTCCTATTTTTATGCCTTTAATTTCTTTTGTCTGTCTAATTGCTCTGGCTAGTACTTCGAGAACTAAATTGAATAGAAGTGGTGATAGAGGACATCCCTGTCTTGTTCCAGATTTTAGAGGGAATGCCTTCAGTTTTTCTCCGTTTAGGATGATGCTAGCCTGAGGTTTAGCATAT
Organism: Ictidomys tridecemlineatus; assembly: GCF_052094955.1. Taxonomy (NCBI): domain Eukaryota; kingdom Metazoa; phylum Chordata; class Mammalia; order Rodentia; family Sciuridae; genus Ictidomys; species Ictidomys tridecemlineatus. Next base: position 143,449,776 of record NC_135480.1, read on the forward strand.
ATAGCTTTTACAATGTTGAGGTAAGTTCCTGATATCCCTAGTTTTTCTAATGTTTTGAACATAAAGGGATGTTGTATTTTGTCAAATGCTTTTTCTGCATCTATCGAGATGATCATATGGTTCTTGTCTTTAAGCCTATTGATGTGGTGAATAGCATGTATTGATTTCCGTATATTGAACCAGCCTTGCATCCCAGGGATGAATCCTACTTGATCATGGTGCACAAGTTTTCTGATATGTTTTTGTATTCGATTCGCCAGAATTTTATTGAGAATTTTTGCATCCAAGTTCATTAGAGATATTGGTCTGTAGTTTTCTTTCTTTGAAGTGTCTTTGTCTGGTTTTGGGATCAGGGTGATGTTGGCCTCATAGAATGAATTTGGAAGAGCTCCTTCTTTTTCTATTTCTTGAAATAGTTTGAAAAGTATTGGTATTAGTTCTTCTTTGAAGGTTTTGTAGAACTCCGCTGTATACCCATCAGGTCCAGGGCTTTTCTTGGTTGGTAGACTTTGGATGGCTTCTTCTATTTCTTCCTTTGTTATTGGTCTGTTTAAATTGTGTGTGTCTTCCTGTCTCAATCTGGGCAAATCATATGCCTTAAGAAATTTATCGATATCCTCGCTATCTTCTATTTTATTAGAATATAGGGTTTCAAAATACTTTCTAATTATCTTCTGTATTTCTGTAGTGTCTGTTGTGATATTGCCTTTTTCATCCCGTATATTAGTAATTTGAGTTCTCTCTCTTCTTCTTTTTGTTAGCATAGCTAAGGGCTTGTCTATCTTATTTATTTTTTCAAAGAACCAACTTTTAGTTTTATCAATTTTTTCAATGGTTTTTTTTGTTTCAATTTCGTTTATTTCTGCTCTAATTTTAATTATTTCTTGTCTTCTACTACAATTGCTGTTGTTTTGTTCTTCCTTTTCTAGGTTTTTGAGGTGTAGTGTGAGTTCATTTATTTGTTGGTTTTTTCTTTTTTTGATGAAAGAACTCCAGGATATGAATTTCCCTCTTAAAACTGCTTTCATTGTGTCCCATAGATTCCGGTATGTTGTGTCTGTATTATCATTTGACTCTAAGAATTTTTTTATCTCTTCCTTTATGTCTTCTGTAACCCATTGATCATTCAATAACATATTGTTCATTTTCCATGTGGTGTAGGATTTTTCCTTCCTTTTTTTATCATTGATTTCCAATTTCATTCCATTATGGTCAGATATGGTGCATGGTATTATCTCCACACTTTTATATTTACTAAGATTTGCCTTATGGCATAATATATGGTCTATTTTTGAGTAGGATCCATGTGCTGCTGAGAAGAACGTGTATCCACTTGATGATGGTTGGTATATTCTATATATGTCAGTTAGGTCTAGGTTATTGATTGTGCTGTTGAGTTCTATAGTTTCTTTATTCAGCTTTTGTCTAGAGGATCTGTCTAATGGCGAGAGCGGTGTGTTGAAGTCACCCGTAATTATTGTGTTATGGTCTATTTGACTCTTGAACTTGAGGAGCGTTTGTTTTATGTAGATTGCAGCTCCATTGTTTGGTGCATACAAATTGATAATTGTTATGTCTTGTTGGTGGATGGTCCCTTTTAACAGTATATAGTGTCCTTCTTTATCCTTCTTAATTAACTTAGGTTTGAAGTTGATTTTATTTGATATGAGTATGGCCACTCCTGCTTGCTTCCGAGGGCCATGTGAGTGGTATGATTTTTCCCAACCTTTTACCTTCAGCCTGTGTATGTCTTTTCCTATCATATGAGTCTCCTGAAGGCAGCATATTGTTGGATTTGTTTTTTTGATCCAGGTTGCTAGCCTATGTCTCTTGATTGGTGAGTTTAGGCCATTAACATTTAAAGTTACAATTGAGATATGATTTGTACTTCCAGTCATGCTTCTTTATTTATTTATTTTAGTTTGGCTAGTTTTACTTTTTTGGTTATTTTCCTCCTCCTTTACTGAGATACCTCTTGTTGTTAGTTTTGGGCACTATTTTTCAATTCCTCTTCTTGTAGTATATTGCTCAGAATGCTTTGCAGTGCTGGTTTTCTTGCTGCAAATTCTTTTAGCTTTTGTTTATCGTGAAAGATTTTAATTTCGTTGTCAAATCTGAAGCTCAATTTTGCTGGATACAGTATTCTTGGTTGAAATCCATTATTTTTCAGCGTTTGAAATACATTGTTCCAGGATCTTCTCGCTTTCAAAGTCTGTGCTGAGAAATCAGTCGTTAACCTAATTGGTTTACCCCTGAATGTAATCTGTCTCTTTTCTCTGGTAGCTTTTAATATTCTCTCCTTGTCCTGTATGTTGGCTATCTTCATAATTATGTGTCTTGGAGTTGGTCTATTATAGTTTTGAATGTTTGGGGTCCTGTAGGCTTCCAGGATTTGGCAATCCATTCCATCTTTCATCTCTGGGAAGTTTTCTACAATTATTTCATTTAATATGCTGTCCATTCCTTTGGTTTGAATCTCTGTGCCTTCTTCTATCCCGATGACTCTCAAATTTGGTTTTTTAATGACATCCCATATCTCTTGAATAGATTGCTCATGGGATTTAAGCATCTTTTCTGTGTTGACTATACTCTTTTCAAGTTGATAAACCTTGTCTTCATTATCTGATGTTCTGACTTCTACTTGATCAAGTCTATTTGTAATATTCTCGTTTGAGTTTTTAATTTGGTTTATAGTCTCCTGCAATTCTAGGATTATAGTTTGATTCTTTTTTAAGATCTCTATCTCCTGGTAGAGCTCGTTCTTTGCCATTTGAATTTGTTTGTTTAATTCATTTTCAAAATATATTTTTATTGCTTGGACTTGCTGTCTCATGTCTTCTCTAATATTCCTTTCCATTTGAGTTAGGTATGCCTTGAGTTCTTTCCCTATCCCTGCTTCTGATGTTTCTATGTCCTCTTGTAGAATTAAGTTGTCTTGCATTGTTTGTACTCCTTTTTTCCCTTGTTTTCTCATGTTGTCCCCGTTGCTTTCCAGCTCTATTTGATTGTCGTGTTTCTACTCTCTTCTATAGATTTGTTTTGGTTCTGTATTACTCTGATGCCTCTCCTTAGTGTTGTTAAATTATGCCTGCTGACGTGGATTCCACTGTGAAGGAAGATCCGACGTCCGAGCTCCAGTGACGACACTACTTTGCTATGACCGGCCCCAGTTCCTTGCCTGGGTATCCTGATGAGGTGGTGTGACTGGACTGTCTCTGTTTGATTTCAGCTCCCAGTCGCGGCAGGCAGGCGGTCTCTAGCCGCCCAGTATCACAGGCCGAGGGCGGGTGATCGGTCACCTGCAGCCGGGTGTTCTCCTACCGCCCAGCTATGCGGGCAGTGGGTGAACTGTCGCCGGCGGGCCTGCAATTTCCAGCTGCCCAGTCTCGAGGGCCTTGCCTCTAGCCTCCTGGTTTCTCCTGCTAGCCTTCTGTAGCCGCAGGGCAGGCCGCACGAATCAGTGGGCCTGGATCTCCGGGGTCCCACAGTTGGCGATTGGGATCCCAGGCACTCTGTCCTTTGGATTTTCCTGCTTGCCCCTCCCCCAGCTCTAGCTAGACAGGTTTCCTTTTGGCTGCAGATGGGTAGGGGGGGTTGCAGGTCAGGTGCCTCTAGTTCCCCCCTAGTCTTTATGCAGGCTCACTCTGATTCTCCCTCCCCCGGCAAGCCTAGGAGAGAATTTATGCGAGTTCCCGATGTATGGGGGATGGGCTGAGTGCCACACACCTGTTTTGTTGTTGAGATCTGTCGGAGAATGGCGGTGGATATATCAGCTGTTCAAGATGCTGACTGCTGATTCCCTTGGTGGAGTGTCCGCTGTGGGGGATGGGACTGTACCGCTTCCTTCCCCGTCTAAACTCCCGTACTCAGCCCGGGGGTCAGTGCGGGCTTGGCTGGTGGGATTCCACCTGATCGCAGCCGAGCCTCTCCCTGCTTGCTAATTCGAGGTTTCTGTTTTTAAAACTCACTTCCAGGCAGGAAAAAAAAAAAAAAAAAAGAACATCAGTTTGGAAAATAAATGACCTTTGATCCATCTAAATTTGTGATCTCTTGCCTTTATGATTTTTGAAGAAATGATCTGGGAACATTAATCATTTGTGTTCTTTAAAGAATCTTAAAGGGAAAAGGTCTGGTGGAGATGATAACCTTGTTCAGATAGAGTCAGCACACAGGGTTATATGTAAAACAACATAATTTAAATAAGTTAACAAACTTGGACATGCATGTAATGTTTTCTCAGTTTGAAAGTTTTTGTACTGGAGCAAAATAACCTTATCATGAATGGAAGCCAGAGGAAGATGCTCCTGCCTTTCTTTACTTATAACTACTGTGTATACAAGGAAATGAATAAATATTAATAGTCATTAAAATGTTTATTGATTAAGAAAGGGTAACTGCTAACACAAGTAAACCTCCAAATTCAGTAGTTTAAAGCAGTCGTTCTTACACTTGAGTGTGCCAAAATCTCCTGGAAGACTATCCAAACAACTTGCAAAGTCCTACCCCTAGAGTTCTTGACTGGGTAAATCTGAGTGGAGCCTGAGAATTTGCATTTCTAACATGTTTCCTGATGATGTTGAAGCTGTTTGTCAGGGGATCACATTGTGAAAACCACTGACTTAAAGAACAAGATGTTTCTGTCTTTGCTTCTTAACAATCCAGTGTGGAGCTGTGGGGTGCCTCTGCTCCACTCAGTCATTCAGGAACCCAGGCTGGCTGTGACTTCTCCATCTTCAGTGTGTGCTCTCTCCAAATCACTCTTGTCATTGCCATTGTTGTCCCTGAATAAGAAAAAAGATGGGTGGAGGAGGCCTGGAGGTTTGACACATCACTTCTACTCCCAGTTCATTGGAGAGAACCTATTCACATAATTCCTCTTAACTGCAAGGGAATTTGGTTTGTGTAGACTCTGCGTGTGCAGCCACTTCCAGCTAAAATGCTTTTAGTAAGGAAGGGAAGAACCCAGAGTGGCTCTCAAGTCACCCAAAATTAGAAAGTCAGCAAGCACCAATCATGTCCTGTGCTCACTCAAAATGCTTAATGGATCCTCACAACATTCAACATTAAGAACAAGCCTTGCAGGGCCCACGTTAGGCTTTCTTCAGTATGGCTCTTACCCTTCTTCTTTCCTTCTGTAGCCTCTGCAGAAATGAGCTCGACTACTCACTGTGAACTCAGCTTGTTCCAGATCTTCCAGCCTCTGAGCTGTTTCTCTGTGCTATACTCTCTTCCTCCAGCTCTGCCTGTCAGAGTCTTCCTCTGTGGCCCATCCATCTCCAGTGCCTTTAACATGAAAAGCTTTCCTCATCACCCCGACTGGCTTGGGTCTCTTCTCTTTGTAGAACTTCCATAGTGCTTTTTTGTATGAATGTGATGACTTTGAGTCTGCCTTTACTATAGTTATGTGTTGGTCTTTCCCCTCATAATTGATCATAACTTGATTGAAGACAGAGGCAAAGTCCTACTCTTCTTTAGTACAGTAGACAGCTCATCACTGATAACCAGGAAATACTGGTAGGTTAATAAAAACTTAAAATGTTTAAGTAAGTTCTCTGAAATGACTCCAAAATATTTAGAAATTGTGACAATTTTTGTCATATTTTTCCAGCAGTCACTAGTCATACACTATATCCATGTTACTATTCTCTTTTTTAAAAAAATATTTTTAGTTGTAGATGGACACGATACCTTTGTTTATTTATTTATTTTGTCATATATGACAGCAGAATACATTACAATTCATATTACACATGTAGAGCACAATTTTTCATATCTCTAGTTGTACACAAAGTAGAGTCCACCATTCATGTCTTCATACATGTACTTAGTGTAATGATGTCCATGTCATTCCACTGTCTTTCCTACCTCCGTGCCCCTTCCCTTTCTCTGTCTCCCCTTCGTCCTACCTAGAGTTCATCTAATCCTCCCATGCCCGCACCAACCACATCATAAATCAGCATCCTTAAATCTGAAAAAAAAAAAAAACATTTGACACTTGGCTTTTGGGGATTAGATAACTTCACTTAGCATTATATGGTCCAACTCTATCCATTTACCTGCGAATGCCATAATTTTATTCTCTTTTAATTCTGACTAGTATTCCATTGTGTACATATACCACATTTTCTTTATCCATTCATCTACTGAAGGGCATCTAGATTAGTTCCACAGTTTAGTTATTGTGAATTTGGGGGCTATAGTTATTGATGTGGCTGTGTCCCTGTAGGATGCTGTTTTTAAGTCCTTTGGGTATAGATCAAGGAGGGGACAGCTGGGTCAAATAGTGGTTCTATTCCCAGTTTTCCAAGGATTCTCCATACTGCTTTCCATATTGGCTGTGCCAATTTGCAGTCCCACCAGCAGTGTATGAGTGTGCCTTTTCCCCCACATCCTCGACAACACTTATTTTTGTTTGTATTCTTAATAGCTGCCATTCTGACTGGAGTGAGATGAAATCTTAGAGTAGTTTTGATTTGCATTTCTCTAATTGCTAGAGATGTTGAACATTTTTTCATATATCTGTTGATCAATTGTATATCTTATTTTGAGAAGTATCTGTTCAATTCCTTGGCCCATTTATTGATTGGGTTTTTTTTTTGGTGTTAAGATTTTTGAGTTATTTATATATCCTAGAGATTAGTGCTCTAATAGTGCATATGGTAAAAATTTTCTCCCATTCTGTAAGCTGTCTATTCACTTCACTGATTATTTCTTTTGCTGAGAAGAAACTTTTTAGTTTGAATCCATCCCATTTATTTATTTTTGTTATTAATTCTTGCACTATAGGAGTCTTATTAAGGAAGTTGGGGCCTCATCCAACATGATGGAGATCTGGACCTACTTTTTCTTCTGGTTTAATTCCTAGGTCCTAGATTCATTTTGAGTTTTGCATGGTGAGAGATAAGAGTTTAATTTCATTTTGTTGCATATGGATTTCCAGTTTTCCCAGCACCATTTGTTGAAGAGGCTGTCTTTCCTCCAATGTATGTTTTTGGCATCTTTGTCTAATATAAGATAACTCTAATTATGTGTGTTAGTCTCTGTGTCCTCTCTTCTGTACCATTGTTCTACAAGTCTATTTTGGTGCCAATACCATGCTATTTTTGTTACTATTGCTCTGTAGTATAATTTAAGGTCCAGTATAGTGATGCCACCTGCTTCACTATTCTTGCTAAGGATTGCTTTATTTATTCTGGCTCTCCTATTTTTCCAGATGAATTTCATGACTTTTTTTTTCTATTTCTATGAGAAATGTCATTGGGATTTTGATTGGAATTGCATTAAATCTATATAGTGCTTTTGGTAGTATAGTCATTTTGACAATATTAATTCTGCCTATCCAAGAACAAGGTTGATCTTTCCATCTTCTAAGGTCTTCTTTAATTTCTTTCTTTAGTGTTCTATAGTTTTTCTTGTAGAAGCCTTTCACCTCTTTCATTAAGTTGATTCCCAAGTATTTTATTTATTTTGAGGCTATTGTAAATCCTCATTTCCCTTTCAGAGAATTTGTCACTGATATACAAAAATGCCTTTGATTTATGGCTGTTGATTTTGTATCCTGCTACTTTGCTGAATTCATTTACTAGTTCTAGAAGTTTTCTGGTGGAATCATATTGTCAGCAAATAGTGCTAATTTGAGTTCTTCTTTACCTATCCATATCCCTTTAATTTCTTTCATCTATCTAACTGTTCTGGCCAGTGTTTCAAGAACTATAATAACTAGAAGTGGTGAAAGAGAGCATCCCTGTCTTGTTCCAGTTTTTAGAGGGAATGCTTTCAACTTTTCTCTGTTTACAATGATATTGGCCTGGGGCTTGGCATAGATAGCTTTTATGATGTTGAGATATGTTCCTATTATCCCTAGTCTTTCTAGTGTTCTGAACATGAAACGGTGTTGTATTTTGTCAAATGCTTTTTCTGCATCTATGGAGATGGGTCATGTGGTTTTTATCTTTAAGTTTATAGGTGTGATGAATTTCATTTATTGATTTCTATATGTTGAAAAAAACTTGCATCCCTGGGATGAACCCCACTTGATCATAGTGCATTATCTTTTTGATGTGTTTTTGTATTCAATTTGCCAGAATTTTATTGAGAATTTTTGCATCTATGTTTATTAAAGATATTGGTCTAAAGTTTTCTTTCTTGGATGTGTCTTTGCCTGGTTTTGGAATCAGGGTGATATTGGCCTCATAGAATGAGTTTGGAAGTGTTCCCTCTTTCTCTGTTTCCTGAAATAAATTGAAGAGTATTGGTATTAGTTCTTCTTTAAAGGCTGTGTATCCATCCAGTCCTGGGCTTTTCTTGATTGGTAGGCTTCTGATGACATCTTCTATTTCATCACTTGAAATTGATCTATTTAAATTGTGTATATCATCCTGATTCAATTTGGGCAAATCATGACTCTAGAAACTTGTTGATGCCTTTGATATTTTCTATTTTATTGGAATACAAGTTTTCAAAATAATTTCTAATTATCTTCTGTATTTCTGTAGTATTTTTGTTATATTTACTTTTTCATCATGTATGTTAATAATTTGAGTTTCTTTCTACTTCTCTTCATTAGCATGGCTAAGGGTCTGTCAATTGTATTTATTTTTTCAAAGAACCAACTTTTCATTCTTTCAAATTTTTTAATTGTTTCTTTTGTTTCAATTTCATTGATTTCAGCTCTGATTATAATTATTTCCTGTCTTCTACTGCTTTTGGTGTTGATTTGTTCTTCTTTTTCTAGAGCTTTGAGATGTAATGTTAAGTCATTTATTTGTTGACTTTTTCTTCTTTTAAGGACTTAACTCCATACAATAAACTTTCCTCTTAGTACTGCCTTCATAGTGTCCCAGAGATTTCAATATGTTGTATCTGTGTTCTCATCACCTCTAAGAATTTTTTAATCTCCTCCTTGATGTCTTTTGCAATGCATTGTTCATTCAGTAGCATATTATTTCATCTCCTTGTGTTGGAGTAGCTTTTAATTTTTATTTTATCATTGATTTCTAATTTCATTCCATTATGATCTGATAGAATGAAGGATAGTATATCTATTTTTATATTTGCTAAGAGTTGCTTTGTGGCATAATATACGGTCTATTTTATAGAAGGATCCATGTGCTGCTGAGAAGAAAGTATATTCTCTCATTGAAGGATGAAATAGTCTATATATGTCAGTTAAGTCTAAGTTGTTGATTGTATTACAATTGTAATTGTATTGTTCAGTTTTTATTTGGAAGCTCTATTCATTGGTGAAAGATATGTGTTAAAGTCACCCAGAATTATTGCGTTGTGGTCTATTTGACTCTTGAACTTGAGAAGAGTTTGTGTTATGAACATAGACACCCCATTGTTTAGGTCATATATATTTATTATTGCTATGTCTTGTTGATGAATGGTTCCCTTAAGCAGTATGAAATATCCTTCTTTATCTCTTTTGATTAACTTTGGCTTGAAGTCTACTTTATTCGATATGAGGATGGAAACCCCTGCTTGCTTCCACAGTTCATGTGAGTAGTATGATTTTTTCCAACCTTTCATCTTCAGTCTGTGGATGTCTTTTCCTATGAGATGAGTCTCTTGAAGGCAGCATATTGTTGGGTCTTTTTTTTTTTAAATCCAGTCTTCTAGTCTATGTCTTTCGATTGGTGAGTTTAGGCCATTAACATTCAGGATTATTATTGAGACATGATTTGTATTTCTAGCCATTTTTGTTTTTTGGTATTTAACTTGACTTGGTTTCTTCTTTGATTAGTTTTTTCCTTTAGTGTAATACCTCCTCTTGCTGACTTTCATTGTTGTTTTTCAATTCCTCTTCATGAAATATTTTATCAAAGATGTTCTGTAGTGCAGGCTTTCTGATTTTAAATTTTTAACTTTTATCATGTAAGGTTTTTATTTAATCATCAAATCCAAAGCTTAATTTTGCTGGATATAAGATTCTTGGTTGGAATCCATTTTCTTTCAGAGTTTGGTATATACTGTTCTGGGATCTCCTGACTTTGAGGGTCTGGGTTGAAAAATCTGCTGAGGTATGAATTGGTCTCTCCCTGTATGTGATCTAATTTCTCTCTCTTGTGGCCTTTAAGACTCTATCCTTAGCCTGTATGCTAGGCATTTTCATTACAATGTGTTTTGGTGTGGATCTCTTGTAATTTTGTGTTTATTTATTTTTTTTATATGGTGCTGAGGATTGAACCCAGTGCCTCATCTGTGCAACGCAAGCACTCTACCACAAAGCCACAACCCCAGCCCTTACCCTTCCCTTTTTAGTGAAATTCCCCTGTGACTTTTTCACTGTTTTAACATGTTTAGATAAGGAATCCAGCAGGTCTAACTTGTTTTTCTCTCTGCTGCTTATTTACAGATCTCAGAAAATTTCCACTGTGACCTGAACTCTGACCAGTTTAGAGGATTTCTGCGAGCTCATACACCCTCAGTTGACCCATCGAGTCAAGCAAGATCTGCAGTCTTCTCAGTCACCTACCCATCCTCAGACATCTACCTGGTAGTCAAGGTAGTTAAGCACAATGTGATTTGCACATGCTAATGTTCCCATTATTGCTTTATTCCCAGCCTGTGTGTGGGGTGAAATGACAGAATATGTCTACATGTCCTTCATGGGATTTGAATTGTTTCCTTCTCAACTTGCTCCTTTTGCCTTATCAGTAAAGTCTGTTTGGCTGTTTTGTTTTCACAGTACTAGGGATTGAACCCAGGGCCTTGTACATGCTAAGCAAGTTATCTACCAACTGAGCTACATTCCAGCCCATAAATTCTGTTTTGAATACTAGAAAGTCTTGGGTTTTTTGGAGTCCTACAGTCATATAGATACATGACTGACAAATACCTAAACTTTCTGAGATACATCTGCCAAGTGGAAATGATCACAGTGACCTCAGTGAGTAGTTGTAACTTCACATTAAAGCCTTGTCCTTCCTCCTAACTAAAGAATGTGAACTCTGCTGTGGGAGAAAGGAACAACATCTTTCTTGTAGTTTCCTCACAATGTTCATGTTTTCTCAGAAACCCTCAGCTAAATGTTTCCAAGTTTAATCTCTGACAGACTGAGGTAAGGGACTGTGATTTTCAACTTTCACTCTCCCTTTCTACCACTATCCCACATACTGTGCCTATGGAGAGTCAAAATCTGTGGGGCCATTGCAGATAGAACCTTCCATTCTATGCTGTACTCTTGGCTGATGTAAGAAAACCATAGACTTTTGCCACATGCCAACACAATTGGATAGAATTCAACAGCAGTGGGTACTTAATTAACCTCAAGCCAAACAATTGGGCTTATTGACTCTACACCAAGATTGTAAAACAAATGAAAACAGCAAATCCCGGTATCTGATTTCGTATACATTCAGCCTTCTGCGTTTAGAACATTTTCTATTTAGCTCAGTATCTTATGTCCATAATCCCAATGATTTGCCCAGGATCTTGTGGTAGTAGCATATAGATTCCAAATAATTCAGATAACTTAGAAGTTACTTTCTTGACACCATTTTACAAAAACTATGAAAGATGGGAATAATGTATTGTTTGAAGGGAACCTGATTAAGCTTGTGGAAAGTATGGTTGAAAAATTGTTGCTAAAAAGACACATCTATAGTTGTCAAACATGTCCTTTCCATTGCAGTATTACTTAGAGATTCAGAACATTTAGCTTAAATTACACTGTGGCTGTCCTACAAATTCACAGTTGTCTCTTGATCTAGGAAACCAATAAAACCAACACCAGTTTTATGGAGTAAAATTGTATTTCAAACTTTACTTCTTAACAGATGACTTTATTTTGATTGATCCATAGTAGGTTACCAAATAACTGTGGTAATATCTTTTGATTACTATCACCAACGAAGTGTGTTCCCAAACTTTCAAATGTATAAATGTATTCATTTGGCAATAACAAACATACTTTAAATTATCTGGATATAATTGTGAAATTTAAATATATATAGCAAGACAATGCCTAGTTTGCTTTCTATTTATCTTTACCATTTATCATTGCTGCTTTTCTCCTAAATATGTAGTAAATGGTGTTGTAATACTTAGCTCATACGGGTAGGCATCATTTGATAAAGAGGGGCTTCTTTCTATCGTATTTTTAGTCTCAAGATGAATAACAGGATTTCAACCATATTTTAGGTACAGTCACCTAGTTCAAGTATTAAATATGCTATGACTTTAGGAGGTCATTTCACGTATAAAGATTAACCTTAAGCTTTCTAAGAATTGTTTTAAAATATACAAATCAGACTGAACAGAGATGAAGGAAGCCTCTCTACTTTAAAAGTCCCAGATGGGCCTGAGGTTGTGACTCAGAGGGAGAGTGCTAATCTAACATGCATATGGCCCTGGGTTTGATCTTCAACCCTGAAAAAAAACAGCCCCTCATTATTCTAATATGCTCCTTTGCCCTAGCTCCCACGGTTGTGAGGACTCATGCATTTCACAACATACACTTTTACACATCATTCATGAAGGACCATACCATGGGCATTGTATCACCCTGCGGTTCCTTCTCATGAAGTACTTGGAGTCTCCCTTGCCCAGTATTGTCAAGGGATAATACCTCCTGCTCTGGTTGAATCTGGACTTTTCTGCTTCCAGATTCTGGTGATCCTTTTGCCATGGGTTTCAAATAAAGCCAGGGCATTCCCCATCCTTGCCTCAGGATCCTGATTAAAATATTCATAATCTTATGTTCAACGTTTATTTTAAAGAGCATGTTTTTAATCATTGACTTCATGGAAAAGATTAGCTTCCTTCTCATTTATTGTACAAGTTCCTGTCTATGAGCTTCAAGAGAATGGGGACCATATTTATTATGTTCACCACCTAATCTCCCCAGTAGCTATCACCATAAATGTTTTTTGAATGAATGAAGGAATTTGGATAAACAGGAACACAAGTCAGTTTCTAGTTCAATTACTACTTGTGTTTCCAATGTGGTACATCCCTCATGGGACCAACCTTTCCTTCAAGCTGTGACAATAAGAAAGGTTTTTACATTCTTCTATGGGAAGATAGACCCTGCTTGGAATGCTTCCTGAAACAGGTGTCTATTGAGCCACATCATGCCACTTCCTTTGAAACCCCATTAATGCTCTCTCCATCAGTAGGGTATGCTGGTTTAAATACTTTGTGCTTAACTGAGCGTGCCTATTAAAATCATGTGTCTGTGGAATATGTTGACCTAAATTTCTTCTTCAAGGACATCTCAACTAATGGCTCAAGTTAATGGGCCTAAATCCACTTGTTTTTCTCATCAACATCAAAGTTAAATTTTCTTTGCACAGAGAATTAGGAAATTTCAAATTTCTCCTTTTCCTTTTCCTAAACATAGTGCCCAGATTTATGGCACCTCCCACTAGTTCCTTCACCTGAAACAAAATGGAAGGTGCTGGACAGTTATAGCATTCATTCATCTCCCAGCCAGCTAGCAAATTGAGAAGCTGCACATCTACAGTTTTTGACTTTCTTTACAAGTCTGCTAAATCCAAAGTAGTAGCCCTAATAGGAAACACAAGGGACACAATTACAGATAATTTATTCTGTTCATTTATTCATTTTGTGGAAGGTTATAGTCCCCAACTTGACTTTTATGGAAACCATATTTCTTTTTTACTTTGTTAGCCATAATAAAGAAAATGAGCTTTTCACTTCCTACATATGTCTCATGGGTTTTGTTTTATAAAATAACTTTTATTGCATTTTTATTATGGATATAATACATGTTTATGGTTTAAAAATAGAAACTACATATCAGCAATAGGAAGAAAATAAGAATCACACATAATCCCACCATACAAAGATAACTACTGTTAACATTTGCTGTGTTCCTACTATCATCCTTTTAACATGTCTTCTTGACTTTTTTACAAAACTGTGTGGTACACTTCACACTATTTTTTAAAATCAGAAAACATATATTATGGGCACCCTATGCCATTGAACATGTTTTGGTTTTGGTTTTTGGTTTGGGGTTTTTTTTGGGGGGGGGTGGGATTTTTGTTTTGTTTTGGTTTGGTTTTGGTACAAGGGATTTAACCCAGGGACACTTAACCACTGAGTCACATCTCCAGACATTTTTGTATATTTTATTTAGGTCTCACTGAGTTGCTTAGGGCCTTACTAAGTTGCTAAGGCTGGCTTTGAATTTACAATCCTGCCTCAACCTCCGGAGCCACTGGGATTACAGGCGTGTGCCACTTTGCCCAGCTTGAACATGATTTTGATGGCTGCAGAGATTCCACTATGTGGATATAATTAACTCACTTATTTTAATATTATTCTTATTGGTAGGTTGAAAAAGTCCTTCAACAGGGAGAGATTGCTGACTGTGCAGAACCCTACATGGTTATCAAAGAAAGTGATGGAGGAAAGGTATGATGATTTGATTATTGGTAAATGATTAAATCTTAGAATTAGCAGATATTTACAGAGGTGTTCCACAAAATAGTTCATGTGGTCTAGACTATAATATGTCCCCATATGAAACACTAATAAATTGTATTTAAACAAAAGAAGAAAGAGAATATATTATTGATGATAATCTTTAAAAGTAATAAATTATTGAACTCACAAAAAATTACATGCACCATTGTAAGACTGTAAAATTTGGCCAGGGCAAAAACCATATCCAATCATCTTGCTTCTGAGGCTCTGACGCAGATGATTGGGAGGGCTCTGGAGACCCCATAAAATTAAACAGTACTAGAGATCTCCTGACCTTTCTCAACACCATGGGGCATTGTCCTTTCCAGTATCAATAACTGGTAATTGGCTGTGACTACTGTGCATCATAAATTAATTAGTAAATTACAGGTCCCAAGCCATTAAGCACCAATTTACAGAAATTCTCCAAATGATTTTTAAACCTGACCTTTCTCAAATAAGACTTCCCTAATCAGACTAATACCTTTGAAATAAATTGATTGAACTCAAAACACTTCTTTTTTTTTTCCCTTTATCATTCAATCTGAACTTGAAAAGAACACACTGGAAGTCTTGTCAACTTAATGAAGAAGTTGTTGGCAATATTTACAGTTCTTATTGAAGTTTTCCAAGGCAACTTTTGTTTAAAAAAAAAAAATCTTTGGGGGGATCTTGGTAGATGATGGATTAAATTTTTATCCCAATTTTCTCTCATGAGAACTAGATCATACAACTAGATCTGAAAGAAGCGCTTGTGGATTCACTGGTATATTAATCCTTGGACATTTCTTTTATAGTGGAAGTTACAGTTTACTTATAGCCTGCTTCAACCTCCTCCTATAATCATTGTTTTCTGATCAGCTAGACTTCTGGTGCAAGTTGAGATATTTTCTGCTGATTCACTCTCTAGTCAGTGGAGTCGGGGTTTGCAGATGGCTGGCATATCCATGTTAGAAGTAGTTGACTTGCTGCTGGTGCCATACTGTTTGTTTCAGCTCATCTCTTTCCATTTTCCTCTAGAGTAAAGATAAAATTGAAAAACTGAAACTGCAAGCTGAATCCTTCTGCCAACGTTTAGGGAAATACCGGATGCCCTTTGCCTGGGCTCCTGTGAACTTAGCCAGCATCTTCAATGTCTCCACCCTTGATAGGGAGGTAACTGATGTGGAGCCCACAGTTGGTAAGATTTTCATCTGTTGTAAGGTGGGAAGGGATCCCCAGTGTACTGACTCTGAGGTCAATGCTTAATAGTGAGGCTTAAGAGAGCAGGAAGGTGTCAGAGACAGGAAGGAGGAAAGAAATAAATAGAATGTAAAACTGTCCTGCCTGAATTGCATATGTTTGATTGGACAGGGATCCTCAAAACAATTGCCATGAACATTTATGGAGCTTAGGTATACTCTCACATTAAGAATTTTGGTTGGAATTTTCTGGATTTTTTTAACATTTCAAAAGATTAATTTTTAGTAGTCACTCCCTCTCAAACAATAAAAATTATTAAAAATAACAAAAAATATAGTAATCATCCATAGTGTGTTAAAGACACCACGCTTGGCTCCTGGATATAGAAACAGCCTCTATTACAAAGGCTTTGCTTTGAAAAGCAAAACTCAGGTTTCACAGCAAAATTTCCAGTTTTTCAGTTTATTTTGCCAAGTGCAATGAAAGAATGGGAGCTAAAAGAATATCTAGTTACTGTTCCAATTCACTTTATTAATTTCTCTCTTTTTCATCACCTCCCCCTTGATGAACAATTAATGTCCTACAGTTTATACATGGAGCTGTCCAAATGATTTTAAAATTTTCAAGTGGGCCCCACCACCCTGCCCCCCACCACCTGTGGCAGGGTTTCTGTTTTCCTAAATGCCTTTGAAATCAGCAAATATTTAAGTCTACCTTCAGATTCTTTATGCATTCCTTAGCTCTGCTGTTTACCAGGGAGTGGAAGAAAGGGTATTTGTTATTGATGCTTTTCTTCTGAAGTTACTGTTGCACAAATTCTAGTTAACTCCTGGTTTATTTCTAATTTGTTGATAATAAACCTCATTTGACTACATTCTGACCCCACACCACAATTTTTAACACCAACTTCTATGTATACCCTTTTTTAAGTATAAAGGATAGCCTTATTTGAAAGTGTTACATGGGGAGCTTAGAGGGCTCCGTCAGGTAGTTTAGCACAGGGCTTGTTGAGACCTCAGTGATCAAAGGTCAAGGGTAAATTAACCTGACTACAAGGCAACCCAAGATGCAGTGTATTGTACGGAATTTACATGGATAGTGCTAGCAAGAAACTGTACTTCAGCAAGAGAGTTGGAAATAGATAAGAAAATATTCAAAGGCAAGAATTGGAACTATTAGAATTTTAAGTAATTTGACTGTATACAACAGAACCCCTGAGTTTTGCATTGTAAAAGCCACAAGATGATTTCCAACTGAATTCACAAAGGACAGAGATAACTAGACAGAATTCCAGGGTCTTGACCCTGTCTCATCCTCATCACAAAGGTCAACAACGGAGGCAGAAACTGAGTTCTCTTGCCTAGTCCACATGAGAGAGGCAAGCTGGATCCAGAATGTACTCAGGCTGACCCCAGCATGTTTGGGTCACAGTCCCAAATGCATTCAGGGATATTTAAGTACTTGCCTTTCCCAGTGGAATGCAAATGTAAAAATAAAACAAAAGCAAACTGTGTCCTGACTAAATAAAGCTTACCAGGAGATCCTGTTCTGGCTGCAGCTCTGGATTTTTGCTGGTGGCATCTGGCCTACCCAGTCTCATGTGAGAGGGGCCCAGGGCTGCTCATGGCCTCTCCATTCTCATCCAACATGAGGACTAAGAAAAGTGGGGGCCCACAGAGGGGAAATTTTATTCAAAACAAGAATGGCCATGTTCAACGGCTTTCAACCTATCTTAAGATGTTAAGATATGGGAGAATTAATGACTGCTGTGTATGGAAACAGAAAGGTACACTTTCAAATGACAGTTGTTTTGCTTTAAAGGGAGAAGCTCTGCAGGTGATCGGAGGAATTTGTCCCAATCTAGGAGGCTTTCTGAACGAGCCCTCTCCTTGGAGGAAAATGGAGTTGGATCCAACTTCAAAACCACCCCCATGACCATTAACAGCTTTTTCAAGCAGGTATCTTTGTTACAGTGGATCTGGATTTGTCCAGGCAGTGGTATGAGGGCTAGTGCCCTAAGGAGGAGTCCAGGTAGTGATTAAGAGAGCAACCAGTTAAACTCACGAAGCCTCAGTTTCATTATGTACAGAACAGAGACGATAGTGCTTGCTTCACACAGTGGTTGGAACAGTTCTACGACACAAGGGATGTGAAAGCTAGATTATGGTACATGCTCAGAGTGCTAGCTATGTCAATTGAGAGATGGATTTGTTTCTGTTCATACAAACTGCCTATTTGAACTGTCTTGGTCAGTGCATTTAATAGGCTTTGAAGAAAGTCTGGACAACATGTCATTTCCCCACTGGTGTCCAGGTCTCCTGGCTTAGCTGTCCTCGTCATCTCTGTTCCATGTGCAAACTTGCCAGGACTCCTTCTTGCTTATAGAGAATGACCATTCCAGATGATGCTCTTGGTTAGTTCAATAAACATTAAGACTATCTAAAAAATAAAAACCTTCCCAGAGTTCTCAAATGCAGAGACAGAAGGTAAAATGATGGTTGCCAGAGACTGAGAAAAGGGGACAGGGCGTGGTTGTTTGAGGAATATAGAGTTCTAGGGGTTTTTGTTTGTTTTGTTTCATTTTATGGGTTTTTTTTTTTTGCAAGATGAAAGGGGTCTGGAGTTTGCATGATAATTTAAATGTACTTACCACAACTGAACTGAACTGTGCCTTAGAAATGCTTACGATGATAAATTTTATGTTATTTATATTTTGCCCTGGGGAGGCAGGGCAACTTGATTTAGACTTGGTTTAACTGTTTGACTCTTCTGGAAAAATCTTACACAGCTCAAGCAGTTTTCATAGGGCATTTAAAAGTATTGTATTAACAAACCAAAATGCAGAAGGAATGCTGAGGGGGTCCATGTGTAGAAATAAATAGAAAAGGACTGAAAGGGTTTCTATCCAGGATACTCTCCTTCCTGATTGCATTACCTTGGGTGACAAGGTATTTGACTCAATTAAGTCTGAGTGTTCTCCTTGGGGCTGACATAGCTATGGGTTGTAGTAAGGATTAGACATCATGCACATGAGTGTCCTTTAGCAGAGTGCCAGCCCCAGGGTGTGCATGTAGAGGGGAGGTAGCACTTATGCTTAAACTTTTTCAAGGTAAATGTAAAAAGAATGAAAGAGGGAAAGACACCTTCTCCATCTTCACATCTCTGAAGAAGAAAGTAAAACTAGGGAGTAAAACTGTCATCTGTGGATTGAAGGTGTGGTGAGAAGCTCATGGCTGGGATTCCGAAGGGTCAAATAGGTTCCTTAGAATGCAGTAGAAGCCCCGTCCACAGCAGGGCTGATAAGAGGCTGGTTGATTTCCTGTTGACTGTTATCCTAATTTCTATGAAAAACCTGTTAGAATAAAACTTAAAGGTAAAAATCTTCCCCAGCAGTCAGACCTCCTGAGTCCAGGAGTCCATAGCACATCTCCACCAACCCCACCTTCTCTCTCGGCAGGAGGGAGATCGCCTCAGTGATGAAGACTTATTCAAGTTTCTTGCTGACTACAAGAGATCTTCATCCTTACAGAGAAGAGTCAAGTCAATTCCAGGTGTGGATGGATTGTCTTTTTCCTCTTAAACTGCCCCCAAACTACTTGTGATGAGATTCATTCTTTGTCCAATACTATGATTTACAAAAATCATCTTCCACTTGCGATGTGGGAGGCTTGCATTCGAAATTAAGAATCTGGGGGCTGGGGATGTAGCTCAGTTGGTAGAGTACTTGCCTCCCATACAAAAGGCCCTGGGTTCAATCCCTAGCACCACAAAGAAAAAAAAAAAAGAATCTGAATTGGTCTGCATTTTTGGCAGACCAAATTTTTGTTAATGTTTTCTATTTATTAAAGAATTGATTTTGTAAATAATATATTCTAGATCTGGTTTCTCAGATAATTTTTTGAACAGAGGAGCCTCTTTTATCATATGTAATATTATATGGAAACCTAGTATTTAAAAAATAAATGTGAACTGCTTTGAGGGAAGGTAAAGATGCTTTCCTTATTGTCAGCACAGTATTCCATAAGATATTTCTACAGCACCCTGGGGTACCAAGGAACTCAATTTGAAAACCACCAATTGTTACTGCCAGCAAAACAGGGAAGTTATTTAGCTGTGTATTACTATAGTGTGATAGTTATGGAAGGAACTTTAAAGATCCTCTGATCCATTCTTAGTCATATCACAATTTCTTGCCTTTTATTTTATAGAAACCTCATCTCAAAAGTTGTCATGACATGCTTTTTCTCAAACTACGGGAAATTATCTAGGAACTCCAAAATTCTCACTCTCACAAATTACCCTTATATTCATAAAAGAAATACAGTACAATGTGGGGTGCATGCATTTGAAGTTAAAATCTGAGTTGGTCTGCAGGTTTGGGTCTTTCTAGATCCCTCTTACATGACAATTTCTGTGCTGAACTCTCTCTAGGCTTGCTCAAACTGGAGATATCTCCAGCTCCAGAGATCATCAACTGCTGTCTGACTCCTGAAATGTTGCCCATGAAACCCTTTCCTGAAAACCGAACACGTCCACACAAAGAGATTTTGGAATTTCCAATCCGAGAAGTGTATGTCCCTCATACCATGTACAGGTAAGAAACAGGCTCTTGGAAAACCGTGACACCCACCTCTGGAGTTGTGTTTGGATAATGCTTTTCTCGTCCTCCAACATATCTTTCTACTTGCTAGGTTTGGGGGAAAGCAAATGTGATGGTTATGTAACTATAGATAATTGGTAGATCTCTTTCTAAAAATGGTTTATGTAATTCTCCTTAACAAGAAACTGTTTCTAAAGTGCAATTTAGATTATAGTGGCTAATTTAGATTCATATTATAGAAATGAAATGGCTCTACTAATCAATAACTTGGTTTTCTTCTGTGCACAAAGACATAAAAGAAAAAAAACAGTATGACTTCAATGTCTGACTTGTCTAAAAGATGGGTCTTCAGCTCAAGGCCAGCTCTACCCAAGAGAATTTACAGCAATGACAGAAATGTTCTGTACGTGTGCTGGTTGATACAGTAGCTGCTAAACTATTCAGCATTTGTTCTGTATTTGAAATGTGGTTAGTGCAGTGTCAGAACTAAAAATCTAATCTTATTTAGTCTGAATTTAAATTTATGTGGCAACATGTGGTGACTACCATATTGGAGAGCAAGGAACTGGACTCTGAGGTCCTGAAAGACCAGGCTGCTTTGGGATCTGAGAGTCACATGTGTTGCCACCCGATCCTTCATGTGGGATCTGGGAAGGATCTCTTGTCAAGACACATCTGCCAAAAGCATTGCTGCTCGTGTACTTTAAAAAAAATAAATAAATATTTATTTTTTAGGTGTAGATGGACACAACACAATACCTTTTAATTTTATGTGGTGCTGAGGATTGAACCTGGGCACCGCCCATGCTAGGTGAGCGCTCTACTGCTGAGCCACAATCCCAGCCCCTGCTCATGTACTTTTATTGTTTGTTTTGAGAAGATTTTTTTGAATTACACACACAAAAAAAAAGTTTTTCCATCTTTTCTCCACCATCCAGAAATGATATTTTATTGTTTATGAGTTTTTAATTTTTAAATAGAACATAAAATTAAATCATAGTGATTAAATGAAGCATCTTTATCCCCAGTATCTGACTGCAGACTTCTACCGTACCTCCCAGTCTTCACTAGCATCATGAACACTTGTGTGTTCTTCCATTTTCTCTGGTTTACACATGTGCATGCATGCACACACATGCATATGTATCTGTGACTACTGAAGGGTTTTTATTTATTGTTTTTGTTAGTTTTTTGTTTTGTTTTGTTTTCTGGCACTGGGGATTGAACCCAGGGGTACTTAACCACAGAGCCATATCTCCAACCCTCTTTTATTTTATTTTTTTTTTTTTTTTTATTGGTTGTTCAAAACATTACAGAGCTCAAGACATATCATCTTTCATACATTCGACTCAATTGGGTTTTGAACTCCCCAAATACATAATACAGACTCACTTCTGTTACATACTCACATTTTTACATAATGGCATATTAGTGACTGTTGTATTCTGCTACCTTTCCTATCCCCTACTATCCCCCCTCCCCTCCCCTCCCCTCCCAACATCCCTCTCTACCTCCTCTGCTGTTGTTCAATTCTCTCCCCTTTTTTTCCCCCCACCCCCTTGCCCCTCATAACCTCTTATTATTTTGTGTATCACTGAAGGTCTCCTACCATTTCCATATGTTTTCCCTTCTCTCTTCCTTTCTCTCCCCCCATTCGTCTTAGTTTACTGTTAGTCTTTTCCTCATGCTCTTCCTTCCTGTTCTATTCTTAGTGGCTCTCTTTATATCAAAGATGACATTTGACATTTGTTTTTTAGGGCTTGGCTAGCTTCACTTAGCATAATCTGCTCTAATGCCATCCATTTCCCTGCAAATTCTATGATTTTGTCGTTTCTTAGTGCTGCATAATACTCCATTGTGTATAGCTGCCACAATTTTTTTATCCACTCATCTATTGAAGGGCATCTAGGTTGGTTCCACAGTCTAGCTATTGTGAATTGTGCTGCTATAATCATTGATGTGGCCGTATCCGTATAGTGTGCTCTTTTAAGGTCCACAGGGAATAGTCCAAGAAGGGCAATAGCTGGGTCAAATGGTGGATCCATTCCCAGCTTTCCCAGGAATCTCCATACTGCTTTCCAAATTGGCCTCACCATTTTGCAGTCCCACCAGCAGTGAACAAGTGTCTTACTAAGTTGCTTAGCACCTTGCTAAATTGCTAAGTCTGGCTTTGAACTTGTGATCTTCCTGCCTCAGCCTCCTGAGTTGCTGGGATTACAGGTGTGTATCCCCTCACCTCGTGTGAATGATATTATTTTTATATTCTCTTAAAATTTTCATAATGACCTCATACTCCACATGCACTTTTTTTTACTTAACAATATTTTTTCTTCTCCCTTTTTTATTACTATGTACTCATGAATTTTATTGACTCAATGCCTTACATTCAGTTAGTCTTCTTTCTTTTAAGTTAGTTGGATTGCCATGAATTTAAACAGTGGGAACTCCTAAACATCTTGCATTTTAGAATTTCAGAGTATGTCACTCCTTTTAACTGCTGAATGGTATTCCTTTGTTTGAAGAAGCCATGTCTTATTTGTCCATTTCACTCTTGATAGACATTTGTGTTTTTTTCCAATGCTTGACTCTCACCAACACTGTCAGTGAGTTTTTGTCCTTATCTGTGCACGTTTCAAAGTTTGAATATGCCTAAAAGTGAAATCGCTGAGTCACTGCTAGCATGCATTTTCGGATTTATTTATACTGCTTGTTTCCAAAATTGCACCAGTTTGCTATCCTGTCATCAGTGTAAGAGAATTCCTGTTTCCCCAGTTCCTCATCTGCACTTTGTATTCCATATGTGGGACTCAGATGCAAAAAGCTTCAGAGTTCACCTCATCCAAATGCCCCTGCACATTTCCTGATTCACAGAATTGAGACGCAGAAAGAGAAGGTGAATGGTTCATTGGGATCAAAACTCACAGTGAGAGAGACAAACAACACTTACATAGAATCAGAGCTCTTCCTTACACATGTGTGTGCCCCAGTTAATCCATCCTAACACAGCTCTTCGTTTTCTATCCTCATTCTTTAAATGCCAATTCAGCCCCCAAGACCTCCTCCTAGATAAGATAAGCATTCTTAGGATGCAGTCCTTTCAATTCTCACTCCCTAGAGGGAGATGAAGGATAGAAAATGTTTGCTTGGTAGATGCTATGTTTGTGTCTTTTATAAACCTTATCCTATAATTGGAAAATAACACTTGCAGCATTGGAATAAACTCGTACCAAATGAATTCTACCGGTTATCCAGCTTCCCCTCAGCATTTAATCACCCATGGGAGTCATTTATAACTCTCTTTGCTCCATGCTGCAGACATTATCCCTTAATTACATCACAGCAGGATTAGAATGCATTTGTACACTGAAAGACTCAGAAATGTGGGCGTGCTAAAGAGGACACGTCTGGACAGATTGCTGCAGACCAACGTGGCGTTGTGAGAAACAGACCCAGAAACACACAGTGATGTTCTGGAGCTGTTCTGAACACTGTAGAAAGGCCAAGGCCTCTGCACTGGGAACCAGGCCTTTACTCTTGGGTGATAGAAGACACTTCCCTCAAGTTTGGCAGTCTCCCCTTCCCTTGGCTTCCAGGCCACCATATTTTATAACTTATTTAAGGACTTGGTTTTCTTCTTCATGTCGTAAGAGAATCTTACTATGTGAAAACTTCAAGGAATGTAGAGATCATCTTGTTCTAACCTCTTATGTTGTTAAACTTTTAATTTCTTCTCCAGTCCTCCTGTGCTTGATAGTGGGGGATTAGGTTGGGTTTTTGCTTTTTGGTACCTGGGATTGAACTCAGGGACACTCAACCACTGAGCCTCATCCCCAGCCCTATTTTGTATTTTATTTAGAGATAGGGTCTCAGTGAGTTGCTTAGTGCCTCACCCTTGCTGAGTCTGGCTTTGAACTCATGATCCTCCTGCCTCAGCCTCCAAAGCCACTGGGATTACAGGCATGGCCACCACACCCGGCCTGATTAGGTTGGTTTTGACAGAAAGCCAAGACTAGACTAAGACTCCCCTTTCCTACACCTACACCTCTCCCCAGGTAAAAGTGGTCTGTTAACAAAGTTTGCCTTGGGAAACCTCACCTTCCTATGTCTGCTCATTTTGCTTTCTTTTTATTCCTTACCATCTCCCCATGACTCAAAAAACCTGAAACTTTGTGGCTTTTCTATTCCCTCCCCCCCAAATAAAGGTCTCTTTTAAGCATCTACTCTCTAAACTCATTCCCCTATGAGAACAGGTATGACTTGAAGTCTTCTCTCTGCTGAGAGTACTATTCAAAAATTCCTGATTCTGTTAGAAAAGCTTTCATTTGATTTGCCTGAGGAATTCTGGACATGATGCTAAGGGCCCGGCATGTAGGGCAACGTCCACTGTGAACATTGCTATGTCTGCACCATTCAGTCTGGTCATAGGAAATCAAATACATGAAAATGAAAATTTAGGAGCCAGCGATTTCAGGGATGGTTCTATGTTTCATAGAGGAGTTACCTCATGAATGTGAAATAAGGTCTAACTTATAAAAAGTTGATCTTCCAGAGCTTATAGAAAACAGATATATCTGTTGAACCAATGACTACTAGGATTCGAGTATTAAAGAATATACTTTTAACAAACTGAGTTCCCTAGACGGGGGTAGTGGTGGAGGGTAGACTATCACATGGTTGTAATGGAAGACATTGCCTGGCCTCCAGTGGGAAGGGTGACCAGAGTCACACAGTGCAGGAATCTTAACATTGATGAGGTTTCTGTTTAACACCACATTAAATTCAGGTTACCTCTATCTCCCTTAAAGGAGCATCTGCCATGGACCCTCGAGGAGAATGGCTCAGGATCAGCTGAAATTGCTTTTGAGCCCTCAGCTTCACCTTCCTTCCACTTCTTTAGGTGCTTCCTTTCTTCGCCTGCCCCCTCAGGTGGCCCTGGTCAAGGTCACCATGTTGTACTGCAGAGAACACCACCCAAGTGGCATCCTGTGTGACCCTTGTCCCTGCCTCTACCCTGGCCAAGCTGCTTCAGGAGAGGTCCCAGCTCAGTTACAGACTGCCCAGGACTCCCACGAGTTGGGCATCCAGAAAACAAATGCTTGCTCAGACAGGAAAAGATCAACTCCCAAAGGCAAAAGTGCTAATCCCAGGAATAACCAGGGACTCTGGTCCTCTGCAGGGACATATACACCGGCCCCACCCCACCATGAGCTGAGGCATAGGGTCAGACTAGTCTCCTGAGACAGACTAGTCTCCTGAGACAGACTCAGGCAAGTGGCTTTGAGAAATCACATACAAAAAGACAACAATTCTGAAAGTAGCTGCAAAAAATTAGGTTGATAAAGAGGATTATCCAAGTCTGAGTTTGGCCTTCCTGTCTCTACACACAGATTTTTTTAAATACCAGTTGTTCGTTTACAAACACATTTGAACTAACTTCTGGCTTATTTTCCTTATTTTCCGTGTGACCAACAGCTGGTAATGGAGATGCCAGCTGCCTTCTGGTGGGAGCAGAATGAAGACTGAGTGGGGGCCAAGGCCCAGCGAGGCCTTCAAGAGCATTTTATCCTGTGGCTGCCACGGGGGTATGTGCGAGATCACAGGCACCAAGGTTGTAATGAGCTTGTTAAGCTCCTCGCCGTCCCTTTAACTGGTGATTACATTAAAGAAAGCCATATAAAGTGCATTTCATCACTCATCCCAGCCCTCGAGAGCCTCTGAGGTCTTGTTTATCCAATTACCAGGCTCACTGTGGAGGACTGTGCTTGCTGGGAACAGGCGTATCAGTCAGAACATGATTTCTTTGATGAATAATTAGCTGTTTTCAGGCCTCCTCCCATATGACTGAACGTTCTCAGACCAGAGAGGTCTGCTCTGGCCTCACAGGGAGGTGCCTCCTGTTTCACAGTGGGATTTTAAGGAACATTACCAGACTTAGAGTTTACATGTGAAAAAGAATGGTATAGGATGGAGGTAAGAGTTGATCTTGAATGAGTGGCAGGCAGTTATGATTAGTGAATAAAATTCCTAAGGGAAGGAATGAACCCAAAATAACTCTGGATGAAGTGGTTAGGCAGGAGTTGGGGTATAGGGAGTATCCCTGAATAGGATTCTATTTTCTCCAAGGAAATGGATACCCAGTTTAAGGCCAGCTAACTCTATATCCAGAATAGATCTTCTCAGTGCTGGAGACAGAGTGATTGTGACTTCCAGTGTTCAGTCTTACCGTAAAGACACCAGTTCAGGAGGTGGCACTCTGGTGATCTCAGACTCTCTCCTTCGTTAAAAATCAAAGTTTCTCCCTCTGCTCGAAAGAGAAGCTTTCATTCTCCCTGAAAGAGGTAAAGGTCCTGAATAGCATCATCCAAAGGTCCACAGCCAAAGGTGACTTAGGCCTCTGGAAACTCATTGGAGAGGAGCTGCTGCTTCACTTGCCTGGTTTGGGAAGCAATTCCAATGTACACCTGAACATGAGTTCAAGTGGATTTGGCAAAGAGTAAGTATGTGTCTATTGAGAACACCACAGCATACCTCTCCATGTGAGGATGGTGGTTTTATGGCATAATATTCATTAGATGCTATAAGCACTCAAGTGTTATTGCTAATTAATGGTTAGAAGTTTATGATATGTTTGGCCCTGTCTCTTTAAATCACCATCAAAATTATGCCTGGGTTACCAGGCGCAATAGCACACGCCTGTAATCCATTCCAGCAGGTCCAGAGGCTGAGGCAGAAGGATGGCGAGTTCAAAGCTAGCCTCAGCAACTTAGTGAGGCCCTCAGCAACTCAGTGAGATCCTGTTTCTAAATAAAATATTTAAAAGGATGGGGTATGTGGCCCAGCAGTTAAGCATCCCTTGGTTTCAATACCCAGTACCAAATATATATATGTATATATATTATATTATATATAATATATATATCATATGTATATGGCAGCCATTATTTATTGTTTCTTTGAATTTTATTCATTCTGGAATAGACAGCCTGTTGTTATAGTAGTTCAGGATTTGAAAGGTGCAAAAGTGCACAGAGTAAAAATTCTCTCTACCACTTCTGATTTCCAACTATTCAATTCTCCTCTTTAGAAAAAAACCCACATATGTGTATAAATGGTTTGTTTATAACAACTTCTTTTCCACAAACAAATGCTTATTAACATAGTAAAGCCAAGGGGTTTGGGGCTTCTGGATATAGATGTAGAGAAAGAGGTTGATGTTATACCTTCATTTATTTTACAACTGTTAAGTGCCTGTATTGTGCCAGACCCTGTTATAGACACTGTGGAAATAATAGTGACCCAAACAGATGGAAACAGTGCATCTTTTATACCTCAAGCCTAACTTTGACCATTGGAGACAGCCTTTTTGTTTCAATTTCTTAATCATCCTTTCAGATATGGACCTTGCATATATAAGCCAATATATTCATGCACTTTTCCCTGTCCATATAAATGTGTCATGATCTTCGCACTGTTCTGCATCTTGATTTCTTCACTGAGTACTATATTGTGTGAGCACTTTGATGTGAATACATGAAACTACGTTTTTATAGCTGCATTCAATTGTATTATATGAACAGTTGTGGTTTTTTAAGTCCTGTATTGATGGGCTCTTAAGACCTTTCTGCTCTTTTGCTATTATAAATGTTATAATGAAATAACTTATGCCACACTTATTTATTGGAAAATTTCCTAACTCTTTAAAGAAGTGTTTTAAGAACTCTACCTTAAGTATAAGACAATCCAGAAGCCCAGTCCTTGTTCTTAGAACTCTTATCCATCAAAATTTTATAATCAAGCCATTTACATAGGAAGAGAAATGACTGCTCAGATCAAATCCAGCCATTTGAATTAGCCAGGGACTGAACACAAAGACAAGGGAATTCCTGGTGCCAGTAGCAACTTGGTCTCAGTAATAAGACGGGGACACAATACCCATATTTATGATGTCTTGCTTCAAAATTCAGCACTTCTTTTTATAAGAATGAAAAAATTCAGGAGGGGAGGCCAATGACCCAGGATTATTATGCTGAGGCTTTGCAGAGCTACGGCTTCAGTACACCATTCAGCCACTGGGGGGCACAATTAGCTTACTTTCTGGATTCAGACAATTCCCTACCTTTCTTGGTGATTTATTAAAGAAGAAAATGCACTTCATCTTTTGCCTTTGAAGCCAAAGACCAAGAAAAACTAAAAAGTATTCCAGTGTTTCAAGAGATTGCAGTTATCATATTTTGCAAAAGATTTTATTCTCATCTGCAGCTTCTGCCTTCTTTCATTAGTAAGTCCAACACTGTTTTTGAAAAAAATTACTAATTTTTAATGACTAATTGCTTAGATTTCATGTATCTTTACTAATTAAAAAAAATCAGTGTAAGTTTCCCACTGTTTTTGAAAGATGCAGTGGGGAAGGGGACCAAGAAATACATCCCATTGTGCTGACAGTGAGGTCTCCTTTGAGAGCAGTTTTTCAGTGTACATATTTACACATTCACCAAGGCTGCCTCATATCCGAAACTAAAAGAATGTGAAGAATTTTGCTGGAATTCAGGGGCACAGCAATAGTGAAATATGTTAGAGGGAGGTGCTGTGTACACTTATTTTGCTGGTCCCCCAACTCACAGCCCTTATCAGTCTGCTTATTTATATCCATTCCGTCTGAATCCACAGTGTGTTAGTGCTGCTGCCTATTCTGACTATTTTAACTAAAAACCCTGCTGCCCATTAAGCAGGGATGAGCATCGTTTTCTCCATGGATCCTTTACATAGCATTTGGCGGGAAAATTCATGAGGCATCCTGTTTTCACATGGCTAAGGGTTAAGATCAGTGGGGGCAGAGACAATGGATAAGTAATGAAATTAAGGCAACTCCAGGCTTGTGTTCTACTGTGATGACAAATGGTTTGTCCAGACTAGAAGGAGCACTCTCAAATTCAAGATGCCTTCTTTCCTTGATTTTAGTGCTTTTGTTAGTTTTTTGTGGCTTTTGTTTGTTTGATTTTGAAAATGGGCTTCACTCATGTTGCCAAAGTCTATCTTGAACTTTTGGCCAGCTTTTTCTCTTCTGATGAAATAACCTTCAAAGAAGTGTTGCTGTTTGCCGGAGGGGACCTTCTGTGCTTTGGGGCTTTTTCACCCTTAGTTCTAACGTTCCCGTGTTCTTCACAGAGGCCCCCAAAGGTCGGCACTCAAACACTCCTCTGCAGCAGAGGTGTTTTAACAGCTCTCCATTAATGGATGACCCATGGTCTGAGGCCTCAGACAGGCTGCCCTTGGCCCCTCTCAGCAGAAGTGGGGTGAAATATGAGAAGCTGTGTCAGGGTTTTCTGAGAGGAAAAAGTGGATGTGAGTGGGAGGTGTAGGCAAACACCACAGCACAAAATAAAGAGAACCATGAGTACCTGGAAGGACTGAGTTTTGACAGCATAAGATAATTTTTACTTGTTTTTGCTTTATTTCTGGTGCTGAGGGTTGAACCCCAAGCTTCATATATAACAAGCATGCTCTCTACCACTGAGCAGCACACGAGCCACAAAATAAGATAGTTTTCTTTAAAAAAAAAAAGAAGAAAGAAAGGAAGAAAGAAAGAAATAACTAATTGCTTACATTTCATAGATCTCTACTAATTAAAAAAAATCGATTTAATTTGCCCACTGGCTTAAAACACCTGAAAGGTTATACAAATTCCAAAAATGGCCCAGTCTTACCTCCTGGACTTCATACTGCTTTTTTGATAACTTTCAAGTATAAACTGAGATCTATGTAACTATTTGTTGAAATATAAATATTATGACTCAATTAGGACAAAATTAGAGGAATTCAACTTCATGATGTATTGGTTTCTAAGGGATTTCCAGGCCCAAAGTAATAATTATGCAATTTAGCATTGGGAAAATCTCAAAGCCCACTGTTCATTTTTTTGTAGTTAGAGTTAAAAAACTAAGCAGTTGGTTCCTTTTTTTGTTTTTTAATCCTTCCCCTTTTTCAACCGAAGTGACCTGAGCTAGCCTTTCTCTCTTATCCAAGTTCAAAGACTAGTTCAGATGCTTTTCTGAAATTCCTTCAATCGGTTCACAGGTGGGCAGGAGATCCACTTCTTCATGTTATTAATAGATTTGTATTTCTGTTATCTCAAGGCACCAGTTGATATCCTCAAGGATGACACATATGAATACACCCAAAGTCACTATTTACATTTTGAGGAGGTGAATATAAAGGAATTCTGACTTGGTCTCTGTAGCTCAGGCTTATAGGATTTTACCTCCCTGTGAAGGAACATGGGACTATTCTTCTATTAATGTCCCCAACCACCTCATTGGACTCTTTTGAGTTTTCTCATCCTTCCCTTCTCCTATCATTGTCTGGTGAGCACTTGGCTCCCCCTTAGCCCCATCTGTCTGGAAACTTCCCCATGCTCCTCAAGCTTGGCTCATCTTGATCTGAAGTTCTATCCTCCTGTGCCTTTTTTGCACCCTTGACCTTCACATTCCCTGATTGCAATGCTTTTTACTTCATGACTGTTGAGCTGGATGCTGCCAATGTATATGCCTCCCAGGATACTTACATGTGATTATAATTCTTCTATAACATCCACAAGATAGTCTTAATGGGGAGACATAGAAGGGAGGGAGATGACTTATTCTGCTCCAGCAGGTTTTCTTTCACTTTAATAACCAGCCATCCCAGGGGTGAAGACTTGATTGATGGCTGCTTCCTCTTTTGTTAAAAACACACATCACATTAGTGGTCTGTCCTCGTTTTGTGGATAAGCAAAATGATGGTACTTATGCTTCCTAGCCCCTCCTTGCTGAATTATTAGGAAGCCAATGAAATTCTGTTTAGACAGAACATAAAGAGCAACCTTCTTGGAGAAGAACTGGGTGGTGTTAAAAGTACTATTGTATTCAACCTGATGGGAGGCCAAAGGAGACACGGAATCAGAGCCAGGAGGTCGAGACTCATTTTCTTTATGTCTAGGTGGGATAACCTAGCCCCTTGCTGATCTCAGGGGCTTTGAGAGAAGAGTAATAAAGACTTTACACATCAAAGTCTTTTGATAAATACAAGATACTTTACAGTGCACATTTTATTTGTGGTTGTTATTTGTGTTATGTGCATATATGCTGCAGACCCCCATCCTGCTTGTCAACTCCTTGGATGATAGCAGAGGCTCATACTGTTTCTCCCTTCAGGACCTGAAACAGTGTTTTGGGGCTCACTCAGGAAATGCTCTTTGGGATTGGCATGTGGAAGGGGATGAGGTGGGTTGATAACTAGCTTAGTTTGCTGGTGCTTTGTTCTGGGAAGGGTTTAGTTGCCACGTGGCCATGAGAGGGCACTAGCCACATCCCTGATTTCTCAAGCTTCCTGATAAGCCATCTCTCTGCAAGGTGCTGATAGGGCCTGGGTGGCCACCTGGATTTGTGTGGCATGGTCTATCACTCACTGAGAGTAAATTCTGAGTTGGTGCCTAGGGAAAGCTTTTCTCAAGTGAGAATGTTTAGATGTGATCTCTACTTTGACTTTGCACCTGGAAACAGAGAGTGCAGTTGTGGTCTTGTGCAGGTCAGGAGGACAGGCAGTTGGTGACCATCGACAACACCAATCATTGCTGGAAACGAGATCCTGCTGCTCCTCTGATGCCTCACAGAGGGTACCTTCACTCACTGATCACCAAGAAGAGACAATTATCTACAATTATATCCAATGCCACAAAGCTACCATTGTAACTACTTGTTGCCAAATCATGTAAATTTTTTTTTATTATCTCATTGATGTCTTTACTATTTTCTTTCCTTGGATCAGGTATTCAATCACGGTCCATTTGATGTGTTATATTCTATGCAAATGAAACAGACTGGATTAGTTTGTAGAATCTACTCAGTAAGCAGAACCATGCTCACTGAATAGATCTGATAAAGTGAAAGGGGAGGGAAACTCATGGTGAGTGGGAAATTTTCCGATTCATGTCCAGGGTCAGAGGGATAGATAGGTGTAATGCTTTTTGGTTAAGATGTCATGGCAACAGTAATCTCTGGATGGCTCTCTAGCATCATGCAAACTCTACATTTTTTTTATTTTAACCCATGTTCTGACTCCCATGTGGAACTTTTCCCAAAGTCAGTAAGAACTCTGCAAGAATCAGGATTTATTCAGAAATTTAGCATGTACTTAATAAATGATTCCATAGATGTGCCAGCATCTCTAAGTGTTCATACACTTGTTTGGTGAATTCTGGGTGTGACAGTTTGAAAAAGGAAGTGGAGAAAGAAAGCAGCACCAGGAGTAACATTTGACATTGCTAAATATAAACCCCAAGGCAGGCACAGAGGTGGATAGGACCACAGTTTAGGTAACTCCAGACAACCAGCTCTGAAAACTTGAAAAAACACTGCCTACAAAATTGGATGCCATGGCCAATAAGCCTTAGGGCCTACTGCCTCCTTGAGGTCACTGATTTTTACAGGAGCCTGTGGTATGCAACATGACCACAAATTATTGTCACAACTGAGCATGTCTCCACCATGAACTCTTGGTTGGGGATGAGGTGGGGACCCCTAGAGCCCAGAAAGGGCTATACTTCCTTAGTGCCACCTCTCATCTCTTCTCCCAGAGTTGAGTTCCAACTAAATCAAACTCTTATCATGAGACTTGGAATCCCAGGCCAGCAACCCCAAAAAAGTCTTTCTCTAGGTTAGGAAAAGGTGAAGTCCACACAGCTGTTAACCCTTAGGATGATCTTGGCATAGGGACAGCCACTGTGGACTTGTAACACTGTGTGAGGGTGGAGAGTGAGAACAACAACCTCCTTCTTCACCCTCTGTTGTTCAGGGTCAAATAGAGTGGAATATTTTCCTTTTGAAAATCTATGACTCATGTAGATACATCCACCAGCACATGTGAGCCCCTGTGATGTGCCAGGCACTGTGCTTGGTATTGATAGACAAGGAGGAGTAACTGTCTGCCTCTGGGGACAAACCCCAGTCTCCTAGAAGACACCAGAATTACTCAAAACCACACCCATCTGCCAGTCTGAGTTGTAGCTTAACCCTGCAGCCATCTTGAGATCTTTCAAAGTTGTTCCACCTCCAAGCCCACACAAGCCTTCTCTCTCACCAGCTGCCCAGAGCTGCATATGATAGGGGCAGTTGGAGGCATCTGGAATATTTATTTCCTGACAGATCTGCTATTTCTCATTCCCAAAACTTTCTTCCCCAACCTCAATCAAGGCATATAGCAATATTAAAAACACTGGAAGTGATAAAACTAGCATCTTGGTGAGTAGTGTTGATGTACTTATTGGCCGTTTCTTTGAATGGACTGGAGACTATTAAAGGATCTGCCCAAAATTAAAATAAAAAGTCAGCTTTAACAACGCCCCCCCCCAAAAAAAAATGGAAGTTTTCTGATAAGTGTATGTGTTTCTTTTCAGCTAGCAGATTTATTTTAGGAAACTATTTGCAAAGCCTGGAAAAATGTTCTCTCACTGTCCATTAAAGGAACATTCAGGTGAATTCCTATTACTTTTCCATGTGACAATGCTGTATGATGACCTCTTAAAAGACATACAGCATAGTTTAGTTTTGGTATCCAAACAGTGTATTCAAACTTGAATTTTAGGTCTTTCACCAAGACCTAATATATTTGTTTTGCTTTTATTTACAGGATATTTTCATTAAAACTTTGTGGGTGTAAAGGAGAGGGAAGGATATTAGTAGTAGGTACTTTTTCGTATTCTTCTTATCTTTAGTGTAACCTGTCATGGCCTCTTTAGGGCACATTAGCTAGTAAAATCAGAAAAAAAGTCAAAGAAAAATATTTATATTTTTAGAAATTCTCAAGTTTTTCTAAACTTACATGGAGATTGAATTGACTCTTTTTGAGATTAAGATTATTTTCCCATGGGTAGTTATTGCATTATGTTCCACAGACCATGAAGATAACTCTGTGACTAATTCAAGGTAGAAATTTTACAAGCTAAAGCCATTTTTTCAAGGAAACATATGATTAAGTGTCAGAGGATAACCCAATGTATACTTTAAGCAATATGCACACTTGTATTAGTTACCCATTTCTGCCTCCTCAAAACTTTGCCACTTAGAACAACAGTTAGGATTCAGCTTGTGTGAATTATCCAGGTGCACTTTAACTGGGTACTCCTGCTCAGGCCCTTCAGAGAGCTGTGGTCAGGGATGTGGTCATTTCAGGGGCTCCCTGGAGGAGGGTCTACTTCAAAGCTCACTGTGTGGTTGTAGGAAGAATTGCTTGTTCCTGGGTTGTTGGACTGAGGGCTTCAGTCCCCCACTAGTTATCAGACAGAGACTTCATTGAGACTCTGCCACATTGGTCTTTTCCAAGAGCAGCTCACAACATGGAAACTGGCTTTAACAGAACACGTGAGCAAGAGGAAAAGCAATGTGGAAGCCAGAGCCTTTTTGTAATCTAACCTCAAAAGTCATATCCCATCACTTTTGTCATGTTCTCCTCATTCAGTGCAAGCCACTAGGTCTAATCCATACTCACAGGAGGAGCATTACCCAGGGTTGGACCTCCAGGAGGTCCAACTGGTAGTTATCTTAGAAGCTGCTAGGACAGTTCTTAACCAAGCTGTTTTAGTCAACTTTTTTTTTTTTTTTTTTTTTGCTGCTGTGACTAAAAGACCTAACAGGAACAATTGTAGAGGAGGAATGTTTACTTGGGGGTTCATGGTTTCAGAGATCAGTCCATAGGCAGCTGGCTCCATTCCTCAGGGCTCAAGGTGAGGCTGAACATCATGGCGGAAGAGTGTGGCAGAGGCAAGCGGCCCACATGATGATCCAGAAGCAGAGAGAGAGAGAGAGAGAGAGAGAGAGAGAGAGATTGATTCTAACTCACTAGATACAAAATATAAACCCCAAAGCCACACCCCCAGTGGCCACCTCCTGTAGCCACACTCTGTCTTCAGTTACCACTTAGTTAATCCTCATTAGATAGTTTATTCACTGATTGGGTTAAGAGCCTCATAACCCAATCATTTCTTCTTTCAAGCTTCTTTCATTGTCTCACCCGTGAGCTTCTAGGGGACATCTCACATCCAAGCCATAACACTACCAAAAATGAAGAGAGCTCCAGTTGTATTGGAAGAAACACGGAGGGTGGAGGGCAAGCAAGGGAGCTGGCTGTGTGAACTCTGTGGCTGCCACGAGAAGGCTGTCTAGGGAACACATCCCCGCAGTCTAGTGTATTTCCAGCACATCTGCAAGGAATCCCTTCCTAACAAAAGAAAAATAAACAGTTTTTGACAGATCTTCAAAATCAAGAAGTGTCCTTTCCCCCACCTTCTTACTAAGACTCACTCCAAAGAAATAAGCCTGCAAAGTAGGGAGGATTTTTATTTGTATATACCTCAGTTAAAGCAGATTTCCCATGCTTTCTTATATTCAGTAGTTGCGGGCTGGGAGAAGCCCTGAATTGTATATACTAAAGAATAGGGTCATTTTTCTTTTTGTCTAGCACCCCAGCACCTTGTTCACCCCACTCCTATCTAATCCCCCACCACACACTCCCCAAGCATCTTAAGATCTGTGTGTGTGTGTGTGTGTGTGTGTGTGTGTAGTACACTGAGAAAAAGGACAACTAGCTATGAAGGGTAAATTTTGCAGGATGTCTGAAATGTATTCTGCTAAAGTTGTTACCATCCCACCCCATTTAGGAAAAAAAAATACATTCTTTTATAGACACTCAAAAAGTAACTGAAATGGAGTTCTAATAAACCAAGTGGGGGCTCATTTCTAAGCCCTTCCTGTATGGAAAAAAAAAAGTGCAAGGACAAATGAGATAAAGATTATCCAAATCACTTTAACCACTTTAAACCACATCACAGGTGCCATGGGGAATAGCCAGAAGTTGAGAGAGATACATTTGCCCAGTGAACCTTTGGAATATTTTGTTAGACTCAAATTTAAAGGAAAAAAATGTAGAATTAAAAAAAAATTTGATGTGGGTACCTTTCCATCTTCCTTTTCTTTGTAATTCTCCTCAACTCCTCCTGCCCCCTCCTCCCAGCCCCAGCATCTAGATCTCACTAAGAACAATGCCTCCTGGTAACGACCCCATCCCCTTTCATCTTTCTCCATTCACACTTTCAGTCCGTATGTCTAGCCTCTTTGTAAGAAAAAAATGCTGAGTAAACTAATTCCTACTAAAATGAGAGCAAATGATACATAAACTTCTTAATACCTTAAACCTGCTAAGCAGGGTTTCAAAAGGAGATTGGGGGGCATGGGTACCTTAATTGGTAAAATTTCAGTTAGTTCAGTATGTTTTAAAAAATATTTTCAAGCAGGGTTAGAGGGAGATTTATTTTTTGTTTATTAAAGTAGTCAGGTTTCCCCCAGTAGGTTTCAAATGTTTGAATATTTGTGATTCTTTTCAGTAGAAACCTGACCTGAGATTCTGCTTTATATAGCAGAAGGAATGTGAGTTCTGATTGCTCACTTAAAAGGAATTTTTAACCTACCTCTTAAAAAGGGGTGGGATGGGGATTGATGTCATAGAAAAATTACTCTGCAAATATCATAGTAGCTGTGAGTGTTCAAATAATTTTAAAGACAAACTATTGGGTTCAGACCCCAGCACTGCAAAACAAAAAGACAATTTATTAGTAGTAATGATAATTGTTTTATAGTATACAAAATCACCATGTCTGATATTCAAGATGCAGTTCATTGATTGAGAAAGCATGAATACCCCCAAAAATATTTTTAAAAATGTAATAAGAGGAATTAGGCTGGCTGTTTTTTGGTCTTCTCTCATTTGATTTCTGGTTTTGAGGGCATTTTTTTTAAACATAAAAGATTTTAGAAAGAGAATATTGGGTCACTTCTTATAGAGTTTCTAAACAATTTGGTGATGTTTTCTCTCTGGCTTCTTAACTGCATTTGCTTTGGCGGGGTGGAGCAGAGGCCCCTGATGTTCAGAGAACAGTACCAGCCTTGATACAGAACATGGCAGCCTTGCCCACAGAGCCCAAGGTAACTTGGGGGCATGCTACTGCTGGAACCCACACCCCAGTGCCTCCTAGCAATCCCATCTCCTGGCCCAGAGCAGGCAGCCTCCTGCCCTCTGGCTGTGCCCTGGAACAGATTTCACACTCTGTTTTTCTCACTCTGAATTCTGAAAATGGCCCTTTCTCTTCATCCTGTATGTCAGGGATTTTCTTCCCATTTTCATTTTTTAACTGATTCTTTTGTGAGTTTGCATTTTGATCTGACCTGAAACATCAGAAACTGGAATAAACACAAAAAATGGCATGAGTCTGTGGTCATGGAATGATGGGAGAGGACATGGCCGGTGTTCTATTTTTATGGACTTATTTACAAACCTTCCCATTTTAAAAAAGCGATAGAGACAGCTTATAGAGATTGTATAACAAGGTGTAAAAATTTTCTGGGTGAAAATAAAATAAGGAGAGGAAATCAGTCAAAATCTAGGTAAGGTTATTACACAACATATATCTTAATATATAAGAGTATCTCTAAAAGTCACCTGCAAATTTGACTTTGAGCTTCTTAGGAGCCAAGGAAGTGAGGAAGATAGACTCACAATGATCTATAAGATTTATGTCTGCCAAATTAAAAACAGACCAGCTCTCTTGAATTAATGCTTCTCAAACTTGAATATGCATTTGAATCACCCATGTGGGTTCTGATCCAACAGGTCTGTGCTGCACTTTTAACTGGCCTGGGGTGGAGATGATCATGTTAATTAGTGCCCTTGCATCCCTAGAACATCCTTTGAGTAACAGGGTTTTAGCTCACTTATAAGCGCATATTTACAAAGTATGCTTCCACTTTTACAAAAAAAAAAAAAATAAGTAGCCACATTAGGTTTGTAAGTTTCCTAAGTGATTCCAGGTTATATAATATATTGAGTTTTAAGATTTCTAACTTTCATTTGCTCTTGATGAATTTAAAGCATCCAAACCTTTAACATGAGGGGACAACACTCTCATCTTAGTGCTATGCAATTTCAAATCTATTTTTAAAATCTTGTAGTTGGTTAGGGGGACTTTTTTAGTCACTGTAAATATTTTAAGATCACATTAGAATAAATTTGTGGTGAGTCTGATTGTTGAACAAAGACACTGTTTACTATTGTTCTTAGAAGTATCGGTGGGTCTAGCTCAGAGCACCTGGATTTGAGTTGCACTGTACCATTTGCTAGCTGTGTTACTTGGGCAGCTTATGTAACCTCTCTGTGCCTTTTCTTCTTTTGGACCCAGTAAGGTCAGGTATCTATCATAGTTATTTAGAAACAGTGCCTGCAAATAGTGAGAATAATGTAGACTATGTTTATTACTGTATCTAAAATAGATTTTCCTGGCAGTGAAATATGTGTGCTAAATTAAAATTACCTCCTCAGCTGATTGCCTTCAAATACTTTGAAAAATATATGTACAGATGTGCAACTTTCTTTTGAATACTGAAGTAAAAGACATCACATAACTCTAAGATATTACTGCTATTAGTAGCCATTTGAGGTTCACGCTGATAGAATCAGTCTGATGCCAACAAACTGCTGAAGAAAGGGCACTGACCTTTTTCGGTGGTTTTCCGTTGAGAGCATCTTGTTTGTTGATACACTTGGTTTTGCTGTATTTGCACTGCAGCAAATAATTCATCAGTTCCTTCACTCTGTCTTTGCACAAAAAAAAGATAGAGAGGGAGTTTTAAAACACAAGTAAAGAAAAAGAAACCACTTTGAAATTGCTAAAATTGTTAGGCTGAGAAAAATAGAAAGCTTTTTCTGTGTAGGACTGTTGCAGTGGTGGTGCATCAGGAGAGCCAGGTGCCCATTTACCCATCTTCTTTAATCCAGTGCATATCACTAGTACTTTGCTACTAAACGAACACAAATGTCTCAGGCTATAAGAAAACTAATAAAGCCAGGCGTAGAGGTGCATGCCTGCAATCCCTGTGGCTTGAGAGGTTGAGGCAGGAGGATGGCAAGGTCCAAAGCCAGTCTCAGCAACTTAGCAAGGTCCTAAGCAACTTGGTGATACCCTGTCTCAAAATAAAAAATAAAATGGGCTGGGGACGTGACTCAGTAGTTAAATGTCCCTGAGTTCAATCCCCAGTACCAAAAAGAAAACTAATAAAATAGAAAAACTAATTTTTATGGTATTTTATTCTCTCCTGCAATTCCAATATCCATATCTAAGGGTTTTTTTTTAAGATTTCTCTAAGTTGGAAGCACCTGACTACATATTTAAACATGTTAAATATGTACCCACTTCCTCATTTGTTAAATGTACTTTACATATAATTTTGTATCAGGCTACAAACTAGGGGGAATTTTTTTTAACTGCAAGTTAAATTCAGTAGTCTTACCATTGGCTGATGAAATTTTACATAAAATAAGCATTTAATTAAATATTAATTCTGATTTTGAGTTTTTTTCACATTTTTGTAGATCATAACCCCCCAGGGGTCTTGGACTTTTTTATGGAATCCTAAGATGTCCATAGATCCTAGGCTCTGTGCTTGTCGTTCTGAGAGTTAAAGTCCCACAAACAACCCAAACCCAGCTCAGAGTAGAAAATTATCTACCACTTGCTAACTAACTGGTAAGAAATGAACTTCAGTGACAAATGGAACTAGACTTCTAGATGCTCCCTTTAAAAGAGTATTTCAGGGGCTGGGGTTGTGGCTCAGCAGTAGAGCATTCGCCTAGCATGTGCAAGGCCCTGGGTTCAATCCTCACCACACCACATAAATATAACTAAATAAAATAAAGGTATTGTATCCAACTACAATGAAAAAATAATTTTCTTTTTTTAAAGAGCATTTCAGGAGCTGGAGTTGTGGCTCAGTGGTAGAATGCTTGCCTAGCATGCATGAGGCACTAGGTTCCATCTTCAGCACCACACAGATATAAAATAAAGAT
Organism: Ictidomys tridecemlineatus; assembly: GCF_052094955.1. Classification (NCBI taxonomy): domain Eukaryota; kingdom Metazoa; phylum Chordata; class Mammalia; order Rodentia; family Sciuridae; genus Ictidomys; species Ictidomys tridecemlineatus. Next base: position 143,489,917 of record NC_135480.1, read on the forward strand.
ATTGTGTCCACCTAAAACTAAAAAATAATTTTTTTAAAGAGCATTTTACCATTTTCTGGGATGCTGCATGGTAACCTGATGGGCTGGTGAACAGAAAGACACAGAGACTGGGGAGACTGAGAGAGAGAGACAGAGAGAGAAAATGCACATAAATAAAAGACAGAGAAAGCAGCAGACACTGAGAGAAACTGAAAAATAGAGAGGGAAATCCAGGCAGATTGTCGGTTCTCTAAGTTATATACATTAATATCTCACAATCTGGCAGAATGTTTGAAGTTGTGTTTTAAAATTTACTCAGCTGTTTTACATAGTCCTCATGAGACACCTAAAGCTATATATTTTGCAGTTTACAAAGTAGTTCTCAGGTATCCTTGCATTGAGACTGGACCCAAACCATTTTATTACAGGTGAGGAAATTGATTCATTCAGCTCTTGGGGAAGGGTGCATTTTATAGGTTTTCAAAGGACCCATTGTCTTATTTGGTTAAGGCCACTAATGACATACAAACCCATACAAACCCATCTCTTCTGATATAAAAGCAGCTTCCATTTACATGTCCTACTGATATTCAAAATCAACATTTTTTTTCTTTTTCTAGTTTGTATTTGATAGTATGACTTTGCTGCAAACCATTCATTGAAATTACAGGAAGAAAGAAATTGACACCAATTCCATTTCAAAATCAAACCCACTCTTTTATTTCCCCCCACAGTCTTCTAACCTTTACCTTTCATGCATATTCAGTGTTTGTATATTGACAGCCCTGACAGATATAAAAATTTTATTTTCCAAGTTTGCACTGAACATTATATAGAGAGTAAAAGCCATTTCTCCCTGTGCCTCATCTCTGCACCCAGCTGATTCTGGGAGCTTGACTATTGCTGGTAGAGGCCTTTATTTCTCCTGTCGATCTACTCAGCTCTCCACTTAAGGCATTGTGCTCTTTCTCACCTTCTGCTGACTGTGCTAGATGCTCAGCTGTAGAGCAGTCCCAAGTGTCCAGTTGCTTAAACTGGGGACTTGTGTGGCTTTTTGCTATAGCTCACTTGCTGCAAGCTGTAGAAGTCCCTGGGAAAACACATGGTTGTCATCTTGTGAATAAGGAACTGGGCTAGGTTTTTCTCTGCTTCTGTGCACTGAACGAGGTTAAACTTAGGATAGGCCAAACTAATATTTTGTGCATTGTGACTTTGAATGATTTTTTTAATAGCATGAGACATTTTCTTTTTTTCCTTTTTTCCTTTTTTTTTTTTTTTTTTTTAGTTGTAGTTGGACACAATACCTTCATTTATTTATTTTTATGTGGTGCTGAGGTTCGAACCCAGGGCATTGCACGTGCTAGGTGAGCGCTCTACCGCTGAACCACAGCCCCAGCCCGACTTTGAATGATTTTAAAGTCTGTTTGGGTTAACATGTTCTCAGCAAAGGAAATAAAAGAGGGTCCCCAAGTGGTAAGAACAGATAGATTTGGTCCACAATTTAAGTAAAACCAAATTCCACAGTTATCCCCAAGGCCTGCTACATTACAGCAGTTTAAAAATAAGTTGAGGACTGGAGGTACAGCTGAGTGCAGAGCACTTGTCTAGCATCCGGGAGGACCTGGGTTCCATTCCCCGCATGCTGGCAAATCCATCAAAAACACAAAATAAGTTAATAGTGTTTTGCTGAATCTGTGTAAGAAAAAAAAAAGGGTCGGGGGAGTTTCCCAAAACAGTTTCTAACCAAAAGAAGCCATCTAAAGAATTCTGGAAAGGAGATGACTACTGATGACTACTAACAGTCCCATTCTGTATGTACAATACATAATCCTGAAGAAAACCATTTTGGGCAACATTTGGGGAAAGATAAGAGTATCCTAAATGTCTTGTGCATGGACTAGACCTGTAGTTACTAAACACTCTTTCAAAATAACTTTGTCCTAACAAGCAATTAATTCATCTTTAGGGTATGGGCTACACCTCACAAATCCTTAGATAATGTTATTCTTAGGATTTTTCTGTGGCACTTCATTTATCAAACATAAAGCATTAAGAGCCTGTTTATCAGGTTGTTAATAACTACTCTTATCTGTGGATTATATACCATGCAGGCAGATCTTCCGTCTCAAGATCATTATTTTAAAAGATGCCAGTTTAACAAAACCTATTACTTTTTGAGGTGGGAAGGTACTGGGTATTGAATTCAGGGAAACTCAACCCCTGAGCCACATCCCCAGCCCTATTTGTATTTTTATTTATTTATTTATTTTTATGTGGTGCAGAGGATTGAACCCAGGGCCTTGCACATGCGAGGTGAGCGCTCTACTGCTGAGCCATAACCTCAGCCCCCGTATTTTATTTAAAGATAGGATCTCACTGAGTTGCTCAGCACTTCACCATTGCTGAGGCTGGCTTTGAACTCTGGATCCTCCAGTCTCAGCTTTCTGAGCCTCTGGAATTACAGGCATGCACCACCATATGCGGCTACTTATTATTCTACATTTCAGGAAAAGCATCTTCTCAAAAAATTTTTAGGCAAAGTTATTCAACTTTTCTGAGAAATCAGTTTCCTAACTTGCAAAAAGAGATGTGGGGCTAGACTCTCTTGCAGTTTCCTTCCAGCTGTGTGCTCCACAGAAAGTACACACAGCATGGGCAAAGCAGACTACCTGTGCTGAGGTTTGAATACAAGAGTGAGCAGCCCCTTCCGAATCAATGTGCAAAATGTTGACTGTGTTGGCTGTTGTGTGGGACAGGGTCGTGGGTCCCGCTGTATGGGGCCTAGGACAAGTGTGGTAACAGCAAACCTGATTATCCAGTCTGACACAGCTACTTCTGTTGTGATTTACACAGCCCCTTTCATCTAGCTACTTCAAAGCATTTTTACAAACTTTGGCTCATTATTCCTCCAACCACAGCATTGAAGCAAGGTTGATTGGTGTCTTTTCAATTAACTCAAAGATTAAGAAACTGAGCAAAAACAGAATTTAGAAGTATTATTTCAAAAGTATGCTGCATTGAAAAAAAATTTTTTAAAGTATGCTGCATTGAAGAGGAGCAAAACATGTAAAGTGTTCATCAAAGTTTTATCATTGAAAAAAAGGAAAAACTCCAAATGCTTATTTTTGGAGGTAGTATAAATTATGACACGTTCATATTATGGAATATCATGCAGCTGTTAAAATAATTTTTATTGGCTTGTTTTAGTTAGCTTTTGCATTGCTGTGACCAAAATACCTGACAAGAACAATTTATAGAAGGGAAAGTTTACTTGGGGGCTCACAGTTACAGAGGTCTCAAGCCATAGATGGCTGGCTTCTTTGCTCTGGGCCCAAGATGAGATAGCACTTCATGACCCACTTCATCCAGCCATGCTCCACCTGCCTATAGTTAACACCTAGTCAGTCCATTCCAACTAGGATGGACCAGTTAGGTTACAGTTCTCACACCCAATCATTTCACCTTTGAATATCCCTACATTTACACAGGAGATTCTGGGGAATACCTCATACCCAACAATAATAAGACTATTTAGTCATATTGGGGAAAATACCATAACTGAACAATGTTAAGTCACACAAAAATAAAATAAAAACTTTGTACACACAGTTTGAGAAGGAGATTTAATGTATAAAGGAAATGACTAAATGACAATATGCTAAAGTTTTAACAGTGACTTTTCTCAGTGTAAGGGGGATATTGAGTGGTGGCCATTTTCTTCTGTATACTTTTTTGTACTTTTAGGTTATTCAGGATTGAAAACCAATGGGCACACAGTACTTTCATATACTGCTTTCACAATTATATGTGTATATAGGATGATTATGTAATTGTGAAAGACAGAAGAGAGAAGGTAGAGTGCCAATTAAATAGAACCGTAGGAGAGACCTGTGAGGATGTGTCTTGTGGGCTGAAAAACAAGAGATGAGAAACAGCCTGTCATTTAGAAACCTGGGGAGAGCTCTGGGAACCGCAGGTATGAAAACCTTGGTGTGGGAGTAGTTGGAAATGACCTTGGCCTTGAAGAAAGGCCAGTGTGTGAAAGTGATACGATAGAAGATCCAAGAATTTTCCAAGGGGTGGATGATGTAGGACCTGTAATACTGAGTTTAAGAAACCCTTTTAAGTGCCTGTTTTACATTTTGAAAGATACTTTTCACCAGTATAAAAGGAGTAGATTATAAGGGGCGAGGGTAGAAGTCATGATCAATGGAGAAAGCATTGCATCAGTCTCAGGTGGTTTGGGCGCAGACACTGTGGGCACAGTGGAGTGTACCTAACTTATCAGCTCTGCAGGGGAAATGATCATCACAGCCATACCTTGTTAAGTTCTTGCTCGCTAGTGCCTCCATAGTCTATAGGTTGGTGCTATTATTAGTCCCATTGGGGCTTCAAAAAGGCTAAGTAACTTGCCGAAGTCCACACAGCTAAAAGGCAAAGGAGGAATGCTACAGGTCCTCTGATAAACATTAGCTCTCTTATTTGAGTGGCAGCAGTGGAGATTAAGAAGAGCGAGCAAGGGGGCAGAGAAGGGTCTGTACCCCACATGCATCCCACACCCAAACTGTAAACTGTCTTCTGCCATCCATTACTATCCCCACATCCACTCCTGACAGCAACTGTGGTCCTCCTCTGTCTCCTACCGCCAAGGTTGGGCTGCCTCAGATGGACAGAGCAAGATCTGGGGGTGCTACTGAGTTAACGGTGAGGTACAGCAGGACCAAGGCTGCACTGAATCCTGTGGCTGGCTGTGGCTAACCCACAGAGTGAGCTGGCACTTTACCTCTAGGGCTCAGTTTACTTATCTTAAAAAGCTGGGGCTGGCCGGGCGCAATGGTGCACACCTGTTATCCCAGCAACTCAGGAGGCTGATGCATGAGAATTGAGAGTTCAAAGCCAGTCTCAGCAACTAAGCAACTCAGTGAGACCCTGTCTCTAATAAAATACAAAATGGGGCGGAGGATGTGGTTCAGTGGTCCAGTGCCCTGATTTCAATCCCCAGTTTGTTAAAAAAAAAAAAAAACGCTGGAACTCAAGCTTCTCGGCCTGAGCATCTTAATCATGTCATGGCTCATCACCTACTTTTCTGGGTAGGCCATGTATAGTTAATTGATGTTTGATGCTGTCTGTGTATTCTGCCATCTAAATTAAATTCACTTCCCTTTGTTAGAAATTGTTGCCTCACATTTATCTTCTTTTTTTTTTCATTCAAATGTAAGTGGTTAATGCAGCCAGTAATGAACCTGTTAAAAGAGTCCAACAAGAAGATAAGATGGAAATTAGAAAGAGCCAGGAGCAAAGGCTAGAAATCAAGGGAGAAACATGTGCCAGTTTTTTCCATTATGCAAAGAGCCCAGAAGGGCCACAAGAGACAGCAACTCTAATCTGTTCCCAACACGGTCACCCCATTCTGCCTCCACTGGGTCTGTCTCCCAATTTAGAGACACTGTGGTAAATAAAAGTAGAAACTGCTACTTATTTGTCTTTGTACTCATTTTTTTTTTGAGAAAGAGTCTCACTAACTTGCTGAAGCTGGACTTGAACTCAAGATCCTCTTTCTTCAGCTTCCCAAGTAGCTAGGATGACAGGAGTGCATACCATGCCCAGCTCCTGTGTGTTTTTGACAGTCCCAAATACTGTTTTTGTTCTTGAACATCTGGGGACATTCATTACTGAGCAAGATATTTGAGTAGAGAATCTTTATGTTATTGCTTTTCCTTCCCTGATGTGGAATGTTCTTCTGTAGCAGCCAGATAAGTTTATTTCAATGTTTCCCCAGATAATTTCTAAGAATATTACACTTGTGAAAGAATAAACAAATGAATTGAGTTCTGAGGTCAAAACACTTGGGGAACCAGGCACGGTGGTGTACACCTCTGATCCCAGCAACTCGGGAAAGCAAGAGGATCAGTAGTTCAACCAACCTGGGCAACTTAACGAGACCCTATCTCAAAATAAAAAATAAAAAGGAATTGAGGATGCAGTTCAGTGGTAGAGCACCTCTGAGTCCATCCCCAATACAACAACAACAAAATTTGGGGATGTCCTTCCCCCCTCTAAGGCATTCACAGTACACACTAATCTGTTTATCTTGATTCACCCTAGTCTTTCCCAGTAGTGTTTGATCACACTGTTGTGTGATCCCCATTCCCTACCATCTTCCCCATATACTTGATAACACTTTGCAGAGCACTGGTCCGGGGGTGGGGGGGTCCCTGGAACTAATGGGGAATGCAAATTTGGGATGCAATTTTCATTGACCACCAGTCTAATGAAATCAGATTAATACCTGGTAGGAGACTAGGTGAGGTTTTCATGTCATTGCTTTCAGTAATGGTAAGTTGCCCATGAAATATAGTGTGTAGGGGTGATTGTAGCTCAGTGGTAAAGCACTCGTCTGGCACGTGTAAAGCACTGGGTTCAATCTTCAGCACCACATAAAAATAAATAAAATAAATGTACTGTGTCCATCTACAACTTTAAAAAAAGTTAAAAAAAAAAAAGAAATATAGTATGCAATACAAATTTCAAAGTTGGTCTGAAAATAAAGAGACTATGGAATATGAAAAGAAAAGATAGGCCTGGTTCCTAATTCTAGGCTTCTGAACCTAGCATATACTTAGTTCTGAAGACTGACCCATTTCAAAATAGATATTCTCTCATATTCTTTTATCAAACCAGAATACAGGGATTTTGAGCATAAATTAACCTCTCCTAGTGCTTCACAATGACCATTAGTTTTGAAACAGCTCACTTGCACGCGCGTGCGCTCTCGCTCGCTCTCTCTCTCTCTCTCTCTCTCTCTCTCTCTCTCTCTCTCTCTCTCTCTCTCTCCAGTAGATACTAAGTGATTTCCCCAAGGCAGTTTGCATTGCCATCAGAAGCATGTCTGTTCACTTTACTCATTTGGTCCTGTCTTTGCTTTCAGTTCTCCATTCCCTGCCTACCCCAGAACTCATTGGTTAAACAGATTTAAATTTTCATCTTCTGCCTCATACCTGACTATTAACTTCACTTTTTTCCAGTGGAACATATTTTGCATTTGAATATGGACCCAATAGGTGGCATTGGTTATTTAATTTAACTATATGTATTAAAGGGAAGCAATCTGCTGTTTATTTGTGTAGATCTGTCCTGTAGAAATTCACACGTATAGAGCGATAGTCCTCAGATGTGGGGGATTTTGACTGCCTGGGGATATATGATAACATCTAAAGACATTTCTGGTTGCCACAGTTGAGGGGGGTCAAGATCTCAGTAGGACCCTGTAGGTGAGGACTAGGGATTCTGCTGAGCATCCTACAATGCAGAGGGCAGCCCCCTACAACAAAGAATTATCTAGTCCAAAAAGTCAATAGCGGCCAGGTTGAGAGACTCTGTTGTCTATTAATATGCAAATCCTTGTAAAGTCTTATGAGACCCTGCGTTCATTGATGGAATGTCTAGTGACCTGAACTTCCTTCCTGGGCACTCCTCTCCTAGTATTCAATCCACACAAAGGTGGTTTGGGTATCTTGGAAGCCCTTGGGGCAAGAATGTATCTGTTTGGGGAGTAGATACAGCCTGAAAGTTAAAAGAGAGACAGATTAAGAGCGAAGAAGACAAACATTTCCCAAAGGACATGATGCCAATTGAACCAGTCTTTGTTTTACTGTTGACACTCATAAATAATGAGACCAGAGATTGAAGGTAGACATGAAAAGCCATTCCTAGCATTTCAGTCAGAGCTGCGCAGGGGGAGTATAGCTTAATCAATGTGATCCTGCAATTTGAACACGTGGAAAAATGAGAATTCATACCCTATTTGAATCAAATGTATGATATGTCAAGATCATTGTATTGTCATGAGCAACTAATTTAAAAGGGGGGGGGGAGCACAGGGCTGCCTGGCTCAAGTCCTGACTCTGCCATTTCCTAGCCATATAGTTTGGCACGTTATTCATTTTTTCCTCAGTTGTAACATGGGGATGATAATGTGGGTATGATGACAATGATATTGGTACCTACCTGAAGGATAGTTATGAAACTTAAACAAAGTAATGAATAGGAAGTATTTGGGTCTGTGGAGGTTGTTTCATTTTTTTGTTTTGTTTTTGTTTGTTTGTTTGGTACTGGTGAACCCAGGGCCTCCCTATGCTGGGCAAGCACTCTATCACGGAGCTACATCCCCAACCCTAAATATTAAGTATTTAAAATATTACCTGATTCAGAATAAATCCTGTATAAATGTTAATATTATTACTGTTTCTTTTAATCAGGACTACTCTTCATCAAAAACAAATTTTCCTTTATTCACAAAATATTTACTAAGCACCTATTATGTCTCAGGCTCTAGTCTAGTTGCTAGTGAATCGAAAAGCATCAGATAAGGGCTGGGACTGGGGCTCAGTGGCAGAGTGCTTGCCTAGCATGTGTGAGGCACTGGGTTCAATCTTTAGCACTGCATACAAAAATAAATAAAATAAAGGCATCCTATCTCTCTACAATTACAAAAAAAATTCTTAAAAATGCATAAGATAAAAATACCTATCCTGGCACAGGAGTTGTGGCTCAGTGGTAGAGTGCTTGCCTAGCATGTGTGAGGCACTGGGTTTGATCTCAACACCACATAAAAATAAAATAAAGATATTGTGTCCACCTAAAATTAAAAAATAAAATATTAAAAAAACCTATCCTATGGAGCTTACATTCAGTGGAATATACTAGTAATAATGCAAATAGAAAAAATATATATGCAAATTATGCTTAGCCTAGTATCTATTACATACTTGTCAAATGAATGAATATATTTCTCAAGTTATTGTCATTATATAAAAACTGGGCTTGGAAGTTTGATCTGTCCTCTTAAACAAGAGGGAAAGTTAAATTAATACAGAGTACCATGCCAATAGGAAATGAAATTACCACATATGGATTAGAAAGAAAAAAAAAGAGAAAGAGAAGGAATGAAGTCAGGTCATGAATTGGTTTTAAAATGAGCTGAGCCTTTTTTGCCTTCTTATCTGTGTATCAGACCTACAGTCACCTCCTTGCAGATTTCAACATTCCAAGACATTAAGACTTGCTAAGCATCAGCAGTCACACTACATAGAAAAACAGAGAAAAGTGTTGTTTTTTTATCACATGGCTACAGCTGATGCAGAAGAATCAACAGAAACTTCATCCTCCAACAATAATCGACTTCTTAAGGGAAAAACTCCATTAAAATAATCACTCTTTAAGTACTGGCCTAGGTACTCAATGAAGAACTTGGTTAAAATCAACTCTAGACCTTATGCTTTAGTTCTTTTTTCTTTTCTTTTCCAGAAATCTACTCTATGTCTACCCACAGAGGCTGAACTTTGCTAACAAACTGGCATCTGCCCGGAACATTACAATAAAAATCCAGTTTATGTGTGGAGAAGACCCTAGCCACGCTATGCCGGTAAAGAGGGGGTAACATTGACCTTACAGCAGAGTGGGAGGCATTTCCCCTGTGAGTCCACATGGGCAGAATTCAGGGCTCCTCCATGTACAGAGTATTGTCTTCAGGGCAGCTGTACTCACCGTGTCCAGGCGCCTTTCCAGCTAGTCCAGTATGGTTCCACAAATGACAGGAAAACAGCCTCAATCTAAATTGAAAGCCTCTTTCCTTACTCCATAATGAGTTATGAAGTGTTGGACATGCAGATCATTTTTGAAGAGTGAAAATGTACTGCATTACATACCTACCAAAACAGACCGCATCTACAGATAAATATTAAGTACTGCCTAGTAATAGTAAACACACACCACTTCAACACCTTTTAGGGATGGTTCTTCATCCTGAGGCAAAATATAAGTCAAATAATAAACATACAATACAATGTGCTCTAAGAAGTCAAAATGCCAGAATCTGTACTTTTTATCTATCTATTACTAAATGAGATGGGTGGTTATTTAAACTGTTTTTCATAAGTCGTAGAATACAGTTACTATACCTTTCTCTGGACTAGGATCTCTCTAAGTTGCTTAGGACCTCACTAAGTTGCTGAGGCTGGCTTTGAACATGTGATCCTCCTGCCTCAGCCTCCTGAGTCACTGGGATTTCAGGCATAGGCCACCATACCCAGTCATAGTCAGTTCTTTTGCCCGTTTGGTTGGACCACTTGTAGGATCTTGCACCCTTAATTTATAAAATTATGAGACTACAGCATCCTACTGGCCCCCTGGTAGTTGATTTGAATATATCCAAAAGTCACTATTAATTTTGTTCATTCTGTATTGGTGAACAGGTCATCTTTGGAAAGTCCAATGGGCCTGAATTTCTGCAGGAAGTGTACACAGCCATTACATACCATAATAAGTAAGTATATTTCAGAATCCAAACTTTTGCAAGATTGTTTCAGTGTCTTCTAGTTTTTCTGGCTTTTCCAAGTGACTTTTGCCAACAGTTTTTACAATTTAGGGCCTAAAGGACAGAGGACATTTTTACCAGTTCCTTAATTCTGTGTTGACTATGCAAATTTTTCACCATCAACTAAGACAGGAAGAAGAAAATATGGTTAAAAAATCTAATATGATTTTGACTTTTTTTTTAAAATCTCCAATCCTTGTATGATGCAGAGAGATTCTATAGTGTTAAGTAAGGAAGTACATTTTCTAGCTTGCTTTGAGATTCCAGAGGTGACCAATTTTGGTCATCTTATCTTCTGTACATGACTCCTCTCCTTCCCTACAGCCTGCTTTTAAGTTGACCACAGCAGAAATAGAACTCTCATAATTATGTCAGTAAAATGAACCATGGAATAGTTTTAAAATGTTATTTGCATTTAGTAGGATGGGGAGTTGGGTTTGATCCTGGCCTGACAACCCAGGCCCATTTACATGCTTCCAGTAAACACTGGCCAGGCTTGACATAAGGGTTAAATGGGGTAATGTGCATGAAGCCCTTAGCCAAGTGTCTGGGGCTTCGTAATTCACTAAAACTGACTTCCTTTTCTCTCCTGCATCATCCATTTTTCCTCCAGTCCTTTAATGAGAGCAGCCTCATACCAGGCCCTGGTCTTTGGGTAGAGATGAAAAAAGAGGTCACAGCAGGACTCTGAACCTTACCCCCCTTTCAGATTATATTGTTGAGTTTTTCCATTGTATGTGGGAATTTCTTTTTCCTTGGCAAAGCCTTTCATTTGTGAGCAGTTGTATGTAAGTGAAGTGTATCCAGTAACAAGCATGGTTTCAAGGACATCTCACTCAGGAATAGAATAATGTCAAATGACAAGCCTTCACACCATGCAGGCTAACTCAAGAGCAAAAGGGCCCCTGGCATTGCAATTTATAGTCAAGAGAAGTCACCCTTCTTGCTAAAAGTTATTTGTGTATAATGTGCTTTTGAAACAGGTCTCCTGACTTTTATGAAGAAGTGAAAATTAAGCTCCCTGCTAAGCTCACAGTAAATCACCACCTCCTATTCACCTTCTATCATATCAGCTGTCAGCAGAAGCAAGGAGCCTCCGTAGAAAGTCTCCTGGGATATTCAGTGAGTTGTTTCCAACTTGCCAATTCACACTGCAGTGCTGGGCAGCCAAGGTCCCTGCAGAGATAAACAACTAAAATCCATTCACTTGCTTTTTTCCTGTCAGAAGTAGCAAAAATGTCCTAAAGCAGATTATAGGAAGAAGCTGAAATGAGTTGACTTAGTAAATGACAGATTTTACAAATGGAAAGTTACTAGGTGATAGATACTGAAAGAATATTCATTTTTTTAAAGAAAAGCATTGCAATGTCTGTTCTTTCTAAATTTAATATATGTGCTTCACATATAGAAGTAGCTCTTTTTTATTCCTTTAAAAATATAAAAGGTAAAATGAACATTGATGTTCAACACACACAAACATTGGTTATAAAGAAAAATGCTACTACTTGGGCTTTAAAGGCAGTAAATCATTGATATGACCATCTCAGGAACTCTCAGGGAATTTAAAATGCAAAGAACTGGACAGAAATGACTGCCAAAAAGAGACCTGGTCAATATCTCATCATTGTTTAGTTGCATTTGATTATTGGGAGCCAGATAAATTACCCAAATTATATGCTGTAATAAATACCACTTTATTCTTTGCATCATCTGTTTCAGTGGCTGCCAATTCTCCTAAATGAACGTCTTCAAACTGGATCTTACTGTCTCCCAGTTGCCTTGGAAAAACTGCCTCCCAACTACTCCATGCATTCTGCAGAGGTAACCAACAAGGGGCCATCAGCTAGTTCTTGGCTATCAGGGTCTTGGATCACTTCCCCTTCCCTTAAATGTGACCAAGGATGCTCATTATGTTTTCTGGAGTGCTTATCTCTCAACACACAGTATTTTCTGAGAATTTATGGCTCTGATGGGAGAAATATCTGACTGTGAAAGAAACCTCATTCAGTTAGACGCCACCAAATCAGAATGTTGAGTAGATGCAGCCTGTGCCCTACATAACCTTACCTTGGGTTATCTGCAACAAAGGAGTCCACAGAATAATGCATTCTAGATGAGGAGACAAGTGAAGCCCACTATTGATGAAAACTGCTCCCAGAAAGGATCCTTAGAAAAGGTTTCCAGGACACAGTCTGACAGCTTCTCCTGTGGCTCGTGGTCCCCAGGTGGACACTGAAGTTTTTACTCCTCTAAAGAACCCTTCAAGCACCATCAAGCTTTTCCCCTTCCTGCCTCCTGTACCCCCCTTACCCATGCATTCTACCTGGGGTGAGCCCATTTAAAGGCAGCCCCACAAACTCTCCATCCCGGCTACACCAGTTCCAACTCCAGTTCCTATGCTTCTCAGTCCCTTTGGTTTAGGTCTGCATCAGTATATTATGTACATCAGAGTATTATTGTGAAGCAAGTTGCAGATATCATTTCACTTGTACATATTTAAATATGTACCTTGAAAACAAGAGCTTTTTCAACCTTCACAACACCATTTTCATACTTTGAAAAATGAACACTAACTCCTTGATCTCAGCAATAGCCAGTCAGTGGTCAGGTTCCCCATCAAACCATTAAGGTCATTTATTTCTTACACTTGTTGGTTTGCCTCCAGATCTAAATGGAGTCCACAAATTACTGTTGGTTGATGTGTTTCTTTTGAAGGTCCTTTATTCTAGAGATCCTCCTTTCACTCTTATGTTTTCCTTTGGGTTTTTAAGTTAAAAAAAAAATTCCCAAGGCTTTGAATTTAGATCTGGCCTTTACAGTCAAGTGTCTTCCCAACTCTTTTGCTCCTTACCCCTCTCTCCAGGCTGTTTTCTTCCTCTTATTGTCTTTTTCCCCTGGAAAGAGAGGTATCTTTTGCCCTGGCCACAGGCTCATGCCTGGCTTCACACTAAAACTGCCCTCCTCACAACCAGCTAAGGGTCAGCCTGAGTGTTTCACAGCTGTTCTCTGGTGGCTCTTTATGATTTGGACGCAGAGCACCATGTAGAAGCCTTCAAAATCACTTTCTCATCATATGCTAACTCCCACTTATCTTTTAAAGCATAGAACAAACCTGAGTTTTGGATACAGACATATCTGGGTCCAAAATCTGGATTGGGCCACACTTTAGCTGTGTGGATATGGGTGAATTACTTGCCCTCTCTGAGTCTCAAAGAGGAAGCTGAGTCTATATCTGCCTGTAAGGCTGTGAACATGAAATGTGGTGTTGCCTATTGAACAATAAACTTAATGCTGAGTAAACGTTAGTTCCTTTTTCTACTCAACTTAAGCTTTTTATTTTATAGATACATCTCCATTGCTTTCTAATATCCTGCAGACCTGCCCAGTCCAATATGGTAGTTACTAGTAGACCTGCAAAGATATTGATAAATAACTGATATAAAAGAGTCATTACAAATAAGCTAGCGCCAAGCAGGACTGCTACTTAGAAACACTTTGATTAAAAGGGAAGTTATTTTCATTATTCAAATGCATTCGAATTTCATGTCTTTTACTTTCATTTCATTACTCTACAACCTGTCCTGACACTCCTGATTCATGGGAAGAGTACTTATCTCAATTCCTAGAATCAATGATTATCAATGCTGGATGGGAGTTTAGGTACAGAGCAACCCTCTGCTTGCAACATGAGAACACTGAAGCCCAGAGAATGATTGACACGTCAAATGAAATTAACTAATTTAGTGCAGAATTGAACTTGGACTTGAATCCACAGCTCTTGACTCCAAGTCCAGTTACAGTAGTTTTTGGGGAAGCTTTCTATTTGTAGGACCCACCATTGACATTCAAGTTGCTTTTCACTGCTTGACAGCAATCAGAAAAGGAGATTGGATTGCTAATCTTTTCTTCTTCTTCTTTAACACAGAAAGTCCCTCTGCAGAATCCTCCCATCAAGTGGGCTGAAGGACATAAGGGAGTATTTAATATTGAAGTGCAAGCTGTCTCTTCTGTTCACACACAGGTAAGAAACACCAAGGCCAACTTTGAATCAGACCCTGCAGGCTAGTGTTGAAGAGTGGGGTACAACAGAGAAACTTTCAAACAACAGGCCAATAAAAGACCAACGTAGGTCTTTGTCTATGGATAAAAAAAATTAAAAAAAAAAGAACCTTGAGTTCTTTGTGGGGACTTACAAGCCAATTCAGTTTTCATTTTCCCTTTAAAGTGGAAGACCTTAGGAAAATGTACCTAAATGAAGGAATGTAGTACCTGCTCAGTTGCTTGAGAAACTTTGTGGGGAAACTTGATCTGAAAAACTTTACTGCTCTTACCTCCTTTCCTTCCATGCTTCTGCTCTTTTATTAGCTTTTCAAAAAAATTCCATCCCCGCTCCCTCGCCTGTCACTGAGTTATGCATCTGCTAGACCTCTTTGACAGTATGTTTACCTGCCATGACAACCTCTGCTTACGGAACACATCAGAGCCTAAACTGTTTTTCCTTTAGTTAGCCATTATTGAGAGGTCCTATTCTGTTCTACAAAGAAGTTCATTGCCTTGCTCTGAAATGACTTAGAACTTCTGATCTGGAACACTGGCTGAGAGGTTGTACCCGTTCAGAGCTGTTTGATTGTCCTTATGGATCCATGGGTGAGCATTGGTGGAATAAGTCCCCTCTGGGTCTTCTGCTTTCTGTCCTCCTAGGACAACCACCTGGAGAAGTTCTTCACCCTCTGCCACTCCCTGGAGAGCCAAGTGACCTTCCCCATCCGTGTGCTGGACCACAAGATCAGCGAGAGCGCGCTGGAGCACGAGCTGAAGCTCAGCATCATCTGCCTCAACTCCTCCCGCCTGGAGCCCCTGGTGCTCTTCCTGCACCTGGTGCTGGACAAGCTCTTTCAGCTGTCCGTGCAGCCCATGGTCATTGCTGGCCAGACAGGTAGAGGCCTGGGGGACTGGGAGGAGGCATGGGCAGGTGAAGGTAGGCATGGGCAAGCAAGGACAGGCTAAGGTAGGTGGGCTGTAGAAAGCCTAGTTTTCCAGAAATCCAGGAACAGTGTGCTTTCTTTGCACTGATGATGTGAGTTCAAGGGAGGCCAAGTCCAGTGCTATTTTTTTTATATTCAATGCATGTTTAAAAAGAAATACAAATAAAAGAACATGAAAATAGTATTCTAAATATTATAGCTTTTTTCATAAACTTTATTGAGTGATTAGAGGAAGTCTTTCAAGTTCCCTTTCCAGCCAGGTGCAATAACAATGCCTGTAATCCCACTGGCTCAGGAGGCTGAGGCAGGAGGATCTCAAATTCAAAGCCAGCCTCAACAATTTAGGGAGGCCCTAAGCAACTCAGCAAGACTCTGTCTCTAAATAAAAGATAAGGGGAAAAGGGAGGCACTGGGGATGTGTCTCAGTGATAAAGCTCCTCTGGGTTCAATCCTTGGTACCAAAAAAAAAAAAAAAATCCATTTCTGGTAACTGGTGGATTTATTTTACCTCTCAGATTTTTTGCTTTCTTAACAACAGAGTATTTTCTTTACCATCAAAGTTGAGGCAATTAATCTCCAAGGGTTTATATAGCTCCTACTCTGTTTAGCAGTATGGAAGGCACAGTGGGGGAGGACAAGAAAGTATGAGAAACATATCTGACCTGGGAAAGGGTTTCAGCCTTCACAGAGAGGCTGAAGTTACCACTAGAAGCTGCAGAGAAGCGAGGCATTTGGATTTACTTAAGCCCTGTACTGCACAATGTCAGAGGCTTCGGGAAGATGGGATTTGTGCAGAGCATTGAAGGATCCATGTAGACAAAAGCAAGGAAGGTGAGGGTAACAGCCTGAGAGAAGCCAGGGAGGAGAGAAACAGATACGCAGTGGGACAATGTGGCAGTTGCCTCACTGGAAGGGAAGCCGAATTTGAGCAGAAACAGGCACAAGGCTGGATAAGTAGGTTGCAGCCAAACTATGGAAGGCTTGGAGCACCAGAACAAGAGCATATGTACAGTAAACCAGTAGTTTGTCTGGGCCCACCAGGAGGAATGACATAACACACATACATTTAGATCATTCTGTATAAGAATCTGTATCATGCAGCAGTGCAGTTCAAATCATAGCAGGCTCTCAAATCCCTTGGGCAACTGGTTGAAATGCAGATTCTGATTCAGCAGGGCTAGTGTGGCCTGAGAATCTGTGTTTCCCAGATAATATTGACAATGCCAGCCTGCAAGTCTTGCAGCAGTGTTTAGAGAGGAAAGACAGAAGAAAGTGAAAGGAGGGAATGTGAATGGCTGTGGTGAACAGAGCCAGGGCTAGAGCTCCCCTGGCCCAGGCTCACCCCACACACAGCCTGGCTAAGGTGATCAGTGGTCAGGACTCATGGTTGCTGGCTGGAAGAACATTCACTTCAGGTTCACGTTTCGCTTGGTTCCTCAGCCAACTTCTCCCAGTTTGCCTTTGAGTCCGTGGTGGCCATCGCCAACAGTCTGCACAACAGCAAGGACCTGAGCAAGGACCAGCACGGGAGGAACTGCCTGCTGGCTTCCTATGTGCACTACGTCTTCCGCCTGCCGGAGCTGCACAGAGACTCACCCAAGCAAGGTAGTGTTGCCCAATAGGGTATCTGGCGCCCCACCCATCCCATTGCCTTGTAATTCAAAATAAATTCAATCTTATTTTTCAGAATTCACAATTTATATAAGTCCTGAAATTGAAAGTTTCTTTCTACATTTTCTTCCTCCCTTCCTTTTTAGGCTCTAAGTGCCTATTTTGTTTGCTTATTTGATAATATTTCAGTGCTCTTTACCCAGTTCTAATTTATGATTCAGCTGAGGATCTCTTTTTAAAAATATGTCATATTCACTTATGAATATGTCAAAATAAATCCCATTGATACATATAACTATAATGCACTAAACATTTTTTAAGTAAAAAAAATAAATAAAAGGATTAAACACTTTGATCAAGTGTGGCTTACATACTGGGAAAATAAAGATTAAAAAATGGAGAAGTGTTGACTAATGTCTCGAAGCCTGGGATAATGACAAAGAAAATAATATCTATCCAATGGCAGTGGTATCAGAGGTTCTTAAACTTTTCATTACTAAAAAGTTAATTAATAAATTCCTTTTCTCGTTTCCCCCAACTAAATTTTTAAAATAATAATGATAATCTAGTTTGCTAATTTTCTCAATTATTTATATAGATAATAATCCATCAGAACTTTGGTTCAGCATGATATAATAAATAGCATAAGTTTACCAAATTCCATGCCTAAATAAACGTGGTACTTTATTAGTCCATGCAGCCTCATTTCACATAAATCTGTAGTTTCACCCAGGCTGGCCTTGAACTTATAATCCTCCTGTCTCAGCCTCCCAATTTGCCGGGATGACAGGTATACACCACCATGCTCAGCTCAACTCTATGGATTTTTGAATCTCAGAAAACCTTACTCCAGGAATTATA
This sequence comes from Ictidomys tridecemlineatus, assembly GCF_052094955.1. Classification (NCBI taxonomy): domain Eukaryota; kingdom Metazoa; phylum Chordata; class Mammalia; order Rodentia; family Sciuridae; genus Ictidomys; species Ictidomys tridecemlineatus. The sequence continues at coordinate 143,507,728 of NC_135480.1, forward strand.
AAGTTATCATCATTTAAATATTGATAAATTTTAAAATAACCACATTTAGAACTTCTCTTGAGAAATCAGAAGTTCTGGCAACCCTGGGTTCTGTTTCTGCTGGCAATAGGAGGCTGGAAATGAGGTGTGTGTCTCCAGTTCACCACAATCCTCACCACTTCTCCTGCCTCCTATCCCATCTACGTCCCTAAAAAACAGTGCCCCCCCCCAAGTTTTGATGAAAAGACTAAGTTCAAGGCTTGATCTGGTAGGTTTTCATTCCTCTACCTGCCCTATCCCTCTTCAGTTCCTTCTCAAGGTCTGTAAGTGACTCTGGTCCTCTGTTGACATGTCTCTGCCTGTGGGGCACAGGTGGCACCACTGCCCTCCCCGACCCTCGCTACCACACCTATGGACGCACGTCTGCTGCTGCTGTGAACTCAAAGCTGCTGCAGGCCCGGGTGATGAGCAGCAGCAACCCAGACCTGGCAGGGACACACTCTGCAGCTGACGAGGAAGTTAAAAACATCATGTCTTCAAAGGTAGGGAAGATGGCAAACCCTGTTTCTTTTAATGTGTGTAATGCCTTGTACGGTATGGTTCATGTGAAAAACTAAGACATTAACACTGGTACATTACTATTAACCAAAACTGAGCTTCAACAGTTTTTCTGTTAATGTCATGTGTATATTCTAAGATAAATCCAGGATATCACATTGTACAGATTTACCTTTGCTTTTAATATACCTTATTTAAATGTAAGCTTATATAATTTAATTTTAAAATAATGTCCTTTCACAACTGGCTCAAAAAAAAATCCAAAAATTTATTAATCACCTCTCAGAAACTGCTGAGCCAACTTCAGCACATCCCTGTGTTGATTTTGTAAGTCTAAAGGATAGAATATCAATAAATTGGTTCAACCTATCGATCATCAGAATCTCTGGGAGTGCAATGTTTTAAAAGAGCCATAAATGATTCTTAAGTTCAGCCAGAGGTTAAGACCTCTGCAGGGGGAGGACAGAGGCCAAGAGCAGGTGACTTGCATAGGACCACACTGCAGGGTATGTCGGCACCAAGACCCAATGCTGGAAAATAAAATTCATATTATTCACTATTTCTGTGTGGCTAAACCAGCTAATGCTCTGACAGTCTCCTACCACTGTTAACTGATTCTGAGCAGAACTTTAAGTGACAGTCTTGCTGCTACATCTTTCAAAATGGAATCCATCAGTTCAAAAGAAATGAAGGTTAATCACTCAAGTCGAGCATTAAGTATCTGACCGACACAATGGGCCTTAGTAATAGCTGCTTTTATGTTATTTCTCCAAATTTTAGTTTAAAAAATTTTTTAAAGGCATTTAAAGGGCTGGGAATAGAGTTTAGTTGGTAGAGTACTTGCCTTGCATGCACAAAGCCCTGGGCTCAATCCCTACTAAAACACACACACACACACACACACACACACACACACACACACACACACAGGCATTTGCAAAGCTACAGATAGAAAGCAGAAGTTCTAGGGTTCCAGAGAGTGCCATGGTTAATGACATTGTATTGAATATTTCAAAATAGCTAGAAGAGAGAATTCTGAGAGTTCTCTTTTTAAAAAAATATTTTTATTAGTTATTGATGGACCTTTATTTATTTGTTTATATGAGGTGCTGAGGATTGAACCCAGAGCCTCACACATGATAGGCAAGCCCTCTACTACTGAGCCACAACCCCAGCCCTCTGAGAGTTCTTACCACACAGAAATGATAAATATATGAGGTGATGAATATGCTAAACACCCTGACTTGATTACCATACCTGTATAGAAACTTCATACTGAACCTCATAAACATGGATATTTATTATGCATCAATTAAAAACAAACAAAAGAAAAATTTTTGTCTAACCAAAAGAATAAAGCATGACCCTTCCAGAAGTGGTTTTTGACAATTTATTAGTGCTTAGGGGACTAAGTACAGTACCATGCTAAACCGCATAGGGGCACTGTTCTCACATTGTTTCTGTTTTCCCAGTAAAGTCACAGAATGTTAAAGGAACTATTCAGTATCTGATTCTAACTAGTTTTTAGCTATAGGATGCTAAATACCAAATTATTAATGGTTATTAACTTAGAAACAAGTAAAATTAGGTGTGAATTTACCTTCTTTGCTTTGTTTTGACAAAGTATTTTACCTTTGTAAGTAGAAAAAAGTAAGAAATGTCTTAAAAATCAATTCTGAGCCTAGTGTAGTGGCGCACACCTGTAATCCCTGCCACTTGGGAGGCTGAGGCAAGACGATCACAAGTTTGAGGCCAGCCTCAGCAACTTAGTGAGATCCTGCCTGTCTCAAAATAAAAATAAAAAGGGCTATGGGTGTAGTTCAGTGATTAAACACCTCTGGATTCAATCTCCAGTAGGGAAGGAAGGGAGGGAGGGAGAGGGAGGGAGGGAGGAGAATTCTGAGATGGTGATTTCCAGGCTTACTTTCTCAGGGTGTCAGTGTAATTTAGCTGACTGTTGAGACATGGTTTGTGTTTCAGATTGCTGATCGCAACTGTAGCAGGATGTCTTATTATTGCTCTGGCAATAATGATGTTCCAGGTTCAACTGCAGCCCCAAGGCCAGCCAGCAAAAAGGTACTGAGCAATTTGGAGATAATTCCAGGACAAGGAAGGACTGGTCTGGACCCTGCATTATGATTGGAAATAGATACTATCAAAGTACTCTCCAGTCTTGTCCCTGCCCAGCTAACATACAACCACACACACACACACACACACACACACACACACACACTCATTCACACTTACAACCCTATCCCTTACCCTTCATTTTTTAATCACCTAACTGTCCATGAACAACATAATAATTCTCAAATTTAACCAGGCATTAGAATTACCTGGAATGCTTCTTAAAACGGATTACTAGATCCTACCCCCTGAGTTACTGATCAATAGATCCAAGCTAGGGCTAAAGAATTTGCATTTCTAACAAGTTCCCAGCTAATGCTATTACCGGGACAACTAGGACTCATTGCATTAGCCTCTTTTTTAGTGGAAGATGAGCTAGGGATAATTCATCCATGACAAAAACGAATGGCAGTAATTAAATACAATTATTTCAATACTATTTAAAGTGATATGAAATGCTTCCTCCTAATTCTCTATAATCAGCCTTATCTCTGAGTTCAGAAACTTTACAAGATGTAGAATTTCTTAAACCAAAAGAATTCCTTAATCATAGCCAAAGCCAGGGTAGTTTAAGAGAGGCGTGGGGGTTGGGGGGTGTTCAAAAGCTTTCTGTCAAGCCAGCCTTCTGACAAGTTTTCCCCTGAGCTAAGCACCCAAGAGTCTCACCATTATGGTAACTTCTTAAGGTCTATAGTGTCTTTCAAGACTCTAATTAAAATGTGAATATGCTAATTGCAAAGAAAGCCTCTTGCAACAGCTAATGCCACAGGGGAAAGTTTGTTAAATGGGCAAGGAGGGAATGAGCCTCAGCATAGCTTTCTTTGGACTGGAGGAAAGATGAATCAGAGACACTGTAGGGCCCAATGCTAAAAACATTGCAGTAGTCCAGGCCCTATATGTTAGGGAGACGTACCAGGAGTTAATTATAAAAGGAAAAGTGAAAGATGTTCTTAGACTAAAAATTTGTCATCTACCCTAAACGTTAGCATTAGCTGTCATAGCCCCTTCTCAGTGACTGGTTACAAGTACCATCTCCCTTCTTAAAAAAAAAAAAAAAAAACATTTGCCTACACCCTGACTTCCTTGTAGCATGTCCTGTTTGGTTTTGCAGTTGCCTTCTTTTGACCTGAAATGACCAGAAGAGAATTGTTTCATTGCAGGGGGAAGTTTAGCCAATGTGTTTCCTTAATAGCTCAGCAAACAGGGTTTTGCGACTTGGTTATTTTATCTAATGTCTAGAGCAAGGTGTTCTTGTGATAATGCCGCCCAGTAAGCAGCAAGCTGCATAAATTACTTTAAGAAGCAGCTTATCCTTGTCTAATCTCTTCCTGCCATAAGACTCTGGTAGTCAAACTGACCTATTTACAGAGGCTAATTCTGACGTTGGTGGAAAGTCTCTTTCCCACCATGGGAAGATGGAGGTGTGGCCAAGTTATATTGCGCACAGTTGACCACCTGCTAGACCAACACTCAACCCCACACCTCTCCCAGATGGCAGAGCCTCACTTAAGACCCTAAACAGCAAACAAATGTGTTCACATGTATGAAGATTATTAAACTCTGGCTAACCTGCAAAATGAAGTGAGACCAGCTGATGAGCTGAACCAAACGGGGATGGAATCAGTTAGATCACACAAACATCCGCACAGGAATTTTCCATTTGTCTCCTTTTAGTTTAGCTCTCAAAATTTTAATATTCATAAGAATTAGTAAATTGCTTGCATGCATACTGTATCCTATGGGTAATTTAAAGGATTGTTGAATGTGATCTTATATGATCACTTTTTGCTTTAGGCTGATTTTAAAACTTAACTCCCCATCAGGATGTGATATTAGGGTCTTCAAATAGTTTTAACTTTCTAAACCACTAAACAATACAAAAAAAAAATGAGCTAGTTCATCTGTATTTATTCTAGGTTCTGTAGGTATAAGATGAATGGAAGCCACAGAAAATTCCCAGATACTGCTTTTGCCTTTAGTTAGGGTTTTCTCAGAACTAATGGGGTCTCCAAGATGCAGGACTTTCCAATGTGAGACTAAGTCAGCTACGATGAGTTTGTAGTTCAACCTTGAGTCCTAAACTGCTTTCCCATCAAAACTACTGTCAAGAATATTATTAAAGGGCTGGGGTTGTGGCTCAGTGGTAGAGCGCTTGCCTAGTCTGTGTGAGGCACTGGGTTTGATCCTCAATAAAAATAAATAAAATAAAGATATTGTGTCTATCCACAATGAAAAATAAAAAACAAAAGAATATTATTAAATATCCAGAGAAGTTGAAGAATGGGAAAGATGGGAAAGGTAAAATTCTGCTCCATTTGCTATGGAGCAGACAGGGCTTGAAGGGAAGTGAAGACATAAAGTGGAGCTGAGGGATGTTCCAAGCTTCTGACTCTGGGAAGGAATGTCAAGTTGCAAGTTCCGGCTACCACCATGTCCCTCTTCTCATCACCCATCCAATCACATTTCCCACATAAAGCCGTCATGGGAGTATGCAAAGGAAAATTATCCAATCAGGAAGGGAGTTTACCTACCCTCTAGATGGTGGTCCCCAAACTGTGACTGGACCAGCAGCATCAGTGTCCCCTGGAAACTTGGTAGAAATGCAAATTCTCAGACCCTGCCCCAGACCTAGCATCTCTAAGAGTGATGTCCAGCCATCTGTGTGTTTTATTTATCGAAGTCACCAGTGTATGCTATTATATATCCAAATTTGACAACTGTTGCTGCCTATCAGCTGATTTTATAGATGAGAAGATTGAATACAAAGAGAAGAATGGTTTGCACATGGTCAAACTCTCCCCAGGCAAACCACTCATCTCTTTGTACTCCATGCCTCCAATTTCAACTGCTACCTTGGAGTGCTTCCCCTGTAGGACAGTTTCACTCGCAGGCTGAGTCCGTTCCTTCAAACCTAGCTCTCCTGCACAGTATCGACCTCACCTCGGGTTATGTCAGCACTGTCTTTGCCGTTCACTGCCTATGGCCTAGGACATCTAGGATCTATGCTTCAGGAACTAACAGGCTATTAAATTGGGAAAGAAGAAGAGGGCTGTTGGTGAGTCCTGTCATCACAGCTTGGTTTTCCTAACTGTTGTCAGCATTTCCACGAGGAGCTTGCCCTGCAGATGGTGGTCAGCACTGGGATGGTGAGAGAAACTGTCTTCAAGTATGCTTGGTTCTTCTTTGAGCTGCTGGTGAGTCTCGCATGTTCATATCTATGTTCTACAGGGCAAGAAGAGAACATGGCAGAAAGGCAGTGATGTTTTCCATATCAGGAACTGACACCTTGTTCACCTAGTTGTTCCTACTGAAAACCTAGGGTTATTCCTTAAAGTATGACTCCTCTCACCTCTTCATCCATCTTCCATAGAATCGCATGGATTCTACTTTGAAAATCTGCCTCTAACCCATAGCATCTCATCCTGTTCCCCACCTGCCAAGCCTCTCTCCTTGTTCACGTGCCTCTTGAAGGAACTTCCTCTTTCTCCCCCCTCTATCCACCTTTGCCCTCAGCCCATCCATCCTACACAGGACAGCCAACATTAAACAGTGTCACTCCTCTCTTCAAATCCCTTTAGCAAGTTGCAATGTATTGGCAAAAAAAAAAAAAGCATAAATACTTATCATGACTAAAAAGCCCTTGTATGACTCTGCTCTTTTCCTCCATTTCTCACTTCATCTCATTCCATATTCCCCCCTCATCCAGCCACAGGGTTACTCTTGTAGTTCTTGGAAGGTATTAAGCTCTTTTTCAGCCTCAAAGTTTCAAGTTCTCTCACTAGTTCCTACCTTTCACTCCCTTCCCGATCCCCAACAAACACACACTGTGTTTTCTTTAGGCTTCAGCATAAATGTCACCACCTCCAGTAGCCCTTTTCTGACCACCTTATATTATAATGTAATTCTTCTATTTTATCATTCTCCTTTTAAACACCCTATTTATCTCTACTTCTCACCTAATCCAATTTGTAATTTCTTTTTCTTTTTTTTTTTTTTTTTGACTCACCTACTAGATTTCTAGAATTGGGGTCTGTCTTCTTCATTCTCCTATCTCTTGTGCCAGCACTACCCCAGATCCCTGCCAACAGGATCACTTGGGGGTGCTTGGTTTAAATAAAGCAGATTCTTGAGCTTTTTTCTAGGACTACTAAATAAAATCAGGAGGCAGTGGTGTTCGGTTGCCTGTCCTACCAAGTGACTTCTAAGCACACCTATAATCCACAGATTCACATCACCTCTGCTCTGTAAGTCCTAAATAAAACTGAAGTCTTTGAAATGTGTACCCAGCCAGCACAAGCATTTTGCATTCTCCAAGCTAAGCTGGTTACAGTGAGCGGCTGCAGCTCACAAGTCCTGGGACAAGACTGCCAGCAGTGGGACATAAGTTCTGGCAGAAATGGATGGTCACAAACTGCTCCCCTCTTTTTTCTTGAGGCATGAGAAGTATTAAAATCAACACTCTACAATCTCCTACTTACCTACCTCACCCACCATCAAGCTCCTACTTACCTACCTCACCCACCATCAAGCTTCTCCATAAAGAGGATTCACGTGGGTTATGATCCATCTAAACAGTTTATACAAATTATCCTGAGTTTGACTGTCAAAATTGCAGTTAAAAAAAAAAGCATGAAGCAAAAACTAAATTTGATATCTTGAAGAGTCTCATAGAAAAAAGTCTCAAAAAAAAACAGCATTCCAACTTAAAGATGGTTGGTATTACTCCTACACTTGGAGCACACTTCACCTAATCCATTTTTAGATATTTTCTAATACTTACATGCTACAAAGCACTATAGTTGTTTGATCAGGTAACCAAGTCCCTTGGACAGTGTATCTCAAGCTCTGCTATGTAAGCATTCTAATAGCAGCTCTAGGGACTCTTTAACTCATCCTCGAAACCTTATTAAAACCCTGTGAGAAGGCTGGGGGTGTAGCTCAGTGTTAGAGTACTTGTCTAGCATGCTTGAGGCCCTGGGTTTGATCCCCAGCACCACAAAAATAAATAAATAAATAAAAATAAAATTTGGGTGAGAGAGTAGTGGTTATCCCCATAGCACATACCAAAGCTGAGTAGGGAATTGCTAGCTGCTCTGCCAGTGAGGTACAGAGCCTCAATTCTCCAACTCTGAAGTCCAGATTCCTTTCTTCTACCACTTTGCCCCTTTGGGAAGCCCAACCTTACAAACCATCTTCTTAGGCTAATGTATTGATAACATGGAAACCCTTTGCCTTTAGGAGTCAGTCAACTTTAATGCAGAGCTACATTGTTATTTCCATACCTAGTAATCACGAACTCAGTATTGCTAAGCCTGAGTGGTTCCACAGGGCACCTTAGAGCTCTGTTTTGAAGGCCAATTTGCATTCTCTTCAGGTGTAATGATATCTCCTTCATATAACCCCAGTAATAGCTGACATCCCGAGGAACAAAAAATAATAGCCTCCAAAGTATACTAATCATCTTACTATATATATAATGTACCAGGTGCTGTTTTAAGCATTTTGAAGCATTATCTCATTTAATCCTCAAGCAATCTTTGAGGCAGGGGTTTTTACTATTCCCAAAATACAGACATGGTTGGAGGAAGGATGGTAGCCATAAAGAGAGTCTCCAGAGGCTTCAGCAGTACTGCTTCACTGCCCCTAACTGCAGGGAGCTAAGAACCATTGAAAAGTTGAAAACTGCTCTTGATCTTGCACATCTATTTTCTAGGACTTGGTGGACCTCAAAGGGAGAGCAAAAAGTAAAGCGAATAGCCCTCCTTGCCTCCAGCAAGCCCCTGATGCTAAACAGATGAAGTAGTTGGGAACAAAAGTGCAAGTTTAAGCACTCTAATGGGGTTGGTCAACTTGGAGATCAACCAAGGCAGCAGTTTCATGGGGCTCTGCAGGCTGTATCCTGTCAAGGTTCTAGCAGGACAGAATTGAATAGGACTCAACAGGATTAACTGAAAAGCATTTATCCAAAGGTCTCTGCCTGAGGTATACACATGGTTACAGGAGTCAATAAGGATTGGTGAGGCATACGGGAGCAGCAGCTGCTGGAAGACTTTATCTATCCTAGCTGTAAAGCATGAAGAGTAGGGAACAATGTAACTGGGGTCTGGAGAAAACTGGAGGCAGAGAAGAAGGTCCATACAACAGGAAGTGGAACCTTAGGAAAATGTTGCCACCGCCAGAACCACACTGTGGCAGGGATTAGGGCAGGAGGAATGGCTAACCACCCAAACTGCTCTGTTCTTCCACCTCCTGGTCCCCTGCTAGTACTTCCCATCGCCAACTCCAACCAGCAGCCAGAGAAAGGATTGGGGGCCCAAATAATGCAATATATAGGGACATCTTCCCAGCAGTCAGAGGTAGAAATTTAAGGTAAGAAATTTAGCTGAGGACTGTGACAGAGGCAAATGGAAACTCTTAGTGTCCAAAGAAGACTTTGCAAGAAAATTAATCTCTCGGGCACCCAGTGCTCCATGTGTTGTTATGGATTTACCTGACCAATGCCTGGGAAGTTACTAAAATCCCAGTTTTTTACCCAAGGATCTTGATGAGAAAGAAACAACAGCTTCCTTGGGCTTAGCCAACAACCTGGGCAGTTTAACATCCTTCGGTTTGTGTTGATGGCCAAGCACTAATGAACAACCACTTTGTCAAGGGAGCTGTTGAACACAACCCTTGGGTGAATTTCACACTTGGCTAATGAATAAGCCCCTGTGCTTCTGGGAACTGCTGAGCCAGACCTTGGAGACCCAGAGGTAAATGGGTGACCTAGTTTACTCACTGAGGACATGAAGTCCTACATTAAGGAGTTCTTGAAAGCTACCCCTACTTTGAATGGGCTGCAGAGGCCAATATGAGAGAAAAGATTTTGCTGTTTTACCTTACCCTACAAATAATGAGCCACACATCCACTAGTATTTCTGCTGCGTGTTCTTCTCTGAAGACCAGGGACACAGTAGCTGGCAAGTGTCGCCAGCCTGGAAATAGGCCATTATTTGGAAGCACAGTATTGTGAGAATTATTTATTTGGTTGTAGGATGGCCAAACTCAGCAGGAAGGAGCCAAATGCAGCAGTGAGCTCTAAAAGCCTGGTGCTGGGGTGGGTTAGTCAGCAGGGAATCAGGATCGGGGTCACTTGAACAAAAAAGGCCTTGTTTTCCTAGGTCCTTGGTTGGGAGGGCAGTGAGAGAGGTGCTTTAATCAGACAAAAATGGCATCCAGTTCCCACCGTCATTCAAGTGCCTCACCAGCTACGTATGAGGGGCTTCCTGGGATATGGACATGTCTATGGGTCCTAGACCAAACCTACCCCTTGTGGTGAGGAGAAACCATGATTCTTACACTCAATTTTATATGCTTAGTTCTTCCCCAAACTGGTCTTAGCATTATCTGAAAACATGCAATATATGAAGACTACCTCTCTGTTTTTCTCTTCTTCTTTTGCCTTCTCTCTGTCTTTGTCTCAGTGCTAGCAAAAATCAAACATCCTGCTTTCTGAGAGACAGAAATCTACTGTTTGTGCATAAAATTTCTCCCATCCAGTTCTCAGGAAGGGAAGTTCAACTTCTAGGGCCATTTCCTTTTGCAGTGACTCTTTGACTAACACAGACAAAGTCATGAAAATGACTTCAGAGTATAAGCACTCATCCACAAGGTCTCTCAGTCTTTCCCATCAGACTGTTCCTAATGGCTTCAACAACTTCCAACAAGGATAATACTCAACCTCTGATGATGTTAAAGGAGGGTATATTGACCCATGAATCTCTTGGCCTCAAGAAATCTAAAAAATAAGTCTGGATTTTAAGTTATGGTAGGCACTGAGTGTATGTTACACCAGTCACCAATTGATGCACAGACTAGATAGAACTAAAAGTTAGAATTATAGAACTCAAAAGGTGATTCTAGAATTATCATCAGAAGCAATATTCTAAATAGAGGTTAAGTTTCCAGCTAGCCAACAAACTCCCATTCAACCCATAACATGGCTTAAATTTATAGAAGCACAAAGGAGCCTGATTATAAACTATGAAATTGTTTTTGGAAAAGCAGTGTTCCCCATTTCATCTTGAAACTTAGGATAGGAGGAACATTTCTCCTTTGTTCTCCTTACCACGATTGCAGGAGCAGAAAAGATCTCAGGATTTGCCTGTCCTGTGAAATGCACTGTAATTGTCCTGCCTATGTGGTCATGGGAGCCCAGACACACCCTGCCTTCTAGGTTGAAGGCTATGGAGGAGGCAGGTCCTATGACACTGGAGCTAAAGAAGGAAGCTCCTAACTTTGTCAGCAGCAAGAAGGGAGCCCCTGACTTGGGGTCAAGAAGAGGACACCCTTCCTACCTCCTGCCTCCATGGCAACCATTCGCCTGTCAGAAGCATCTATAGTCCAGAGCCAGCTTGGGCAGCACCGGCACCAATACAGTGTCAAAAAGTCCATTGTGTAAAAGCTTTTCTTCAAGTCACTCCACCTTTTGCACATTTTTCCAAGCAGCAGGACACCAGTCTCCATGTTGACATTTCCCCCATTCCTCTGTAGGTGAAAAGCATGGCCCAGTATGTACATAACCTGGACAAACGGGACAGTTTTCGGAGGACTTGGTTTTCTGACCGCTTCAAAGATGACATAACTACTATTGTTAATGTGGTCACCTCGGAGATTGCAGCCCTGCTAGTGAAACCTCCGAAGGTAACTGTGTTTCTTAACTTTCTAAATTGTTTACCTTAAACATGTTACTTTCATAAGCAGAGAAAAGTAAGGGTCATTTTGAAATGGTAGTTAAAATGCAACTGTACACTATCATTAAATGCAGCATTTTATGCTGGACTGGACCCTGGGGTGGGGCTGGGGGATTGCTGTAAGAAGATTACAATATATACAGTCATTTAAATCATTGCATCAATGTAGCTATGGAAGAAAAGACTCTTGTGCTCGGGAAATACACCCTGAAGTATTGTGGAATAAATGGGCATGATGTTTGCAACCAAGTCTCAAATGGCTCAGGGAAAAAAAAAATGTACAAAAGAGAATAAGATGTCAAGTATTAATGAATCAGGTTAAAGAATATACAGTTCTTTGTGCTATTTTTGTACCTTTTCTGTAAGTTTGAAATCAATTCAAAATAAGTTAAAATATATAAAATGAACCAGATGTGGTGGCACATACTTATAATCCCAGAAACTTGGGAGGCTAAAGCCAGGGAGATCACAAGTTCAAGGCCTGCCTTAGCAAGTTAACAAGGCCCTAAGCAACTTAGCAAGATCCTTCCTCAAAATAAAAAAATAAAAAAGTCTGAAGTTGTAGCTTAGTGGTAAAGTGCCCCTGAATTCAATTTTTAATATATAATAAAAACTTAAAAGTAACTATAAAGAAGCAATATTTATTATTAATTCCTATATTAAATTAAGAATTTGTGTGGTACCAAGTGCTCAGGAAATTTCATTTGCTTATTTTTCATTGAAAACTTTATTAGAACAACAATAGTATCTCCATATTGGTAGGCTTGGAAATAAGGCACAGTGGGTTGATACATTTTCTAAGTCACTTAGCTTGCAGAAAAGTTCAGACTAGAAATTATATCCCTAGGTATTCAGACAGTCATATAAACTACTCAAAAGGAATGGCCATGTGGGGAATGGCAGGAAAGCTCAAGGATTTCTCACTTTTGCTCTGGGAACCTGTTTATTAGTTCTCTATCCATCCCAGTGATTGGTCAGGTTGGCCTGAATTTTCAAACTGTAAATCATAAAAAAGAGGAAAATATTTTAAAATTATATTTTCAATAGTGTCAGAGAAAATTGGTTTATCATTCTGAGAATGAATAACATAAACATGAGAAGGTGCATCACTGAGGACTCTGAAGTACTGTAAAATTTGTCATTTATTACTGAGAAGTGATTAAAAAATGAAAATGAAAACTAAGAAAAAAAAACTGGCCCCAATTTATATAAGAATTCACTTTACCAACTTCTCTTGGGCTAGGAATGCTGCCTAACTGGGAAAAAAAAAGTTTCTGGGCATGATGGTATGTGCCTGTAATCCCAGTGGTTCAAGAAACTGAGGCAGAAAGATCATGAGTTCAAAGCCAGCCTTAGCAATTTAGTGAGGCGCTAAGCAACTCAGTGAGACCCTATCTCTAAATAAAATTCAAAAAAGAGCTGGCTCAGTAGTTAAGTACCCCTGATTTCAATCCCCAGTACCAAAAAGAAAATAATAATTAGGTAAAAACTGATTCTTGGGGCTGGGGTTGTGGCTTAGCGGCAGTGCACTTGCCTGGCATGTGTAAGACACTGGGTTCGATTCTCAGTACCACATATAAGTAAATAAAATAAAGGTCTATCAACAACTAAAAAAATACTTTTAAAAAACTGATTCTTTTATCCTGACTGGATTTTCTGCAATAATCCTTACAAATTAAGAATGTGTGTCTCATTGAAGACAGTGATACATTTCCAGATGGCTTGGGGAGGAAAAAAAAAAAAAGTCAGATCACAGCCTTGTAAACAGAGAAGGAGCTCATTTATAAATATACAAATACATATGTAGGGAAAAGGGTGGCTAGAAGGAAATGCACCAAAATATTAACAACACAGAAAAAAAAAATCACCTGAGTCAACCCAACAGTCATAGCATCAGATAAGAGCTAAGTTATATTAGCTACAATTTTTTCATACTTAATCTGGTTTACCCAATGCACCCAGAGGAACAATGGCTAATATAATAGGATTTGCCTCTCCCAGTGTTCCCAACCAGGGACCTGATGTTCAGGGCTTACATGAAATTATTTGTATGTTTGTTTTTAAGGAAAATGAACAGGCAGAAAAGATCAACATCAGCCTGGCTTTCTTCTTGTATGATCTTCTCTCACTCATGGACCGCGGCTTTGTGTTTAACCTGATCAAACATTACTGCAACCAGGTGAGAGTTTCTGGGAGCTATTTCATGCCTTCTCTCTCCGATGTGGTGCTTGTTATGTTCATGGCCACATTAGAGAGTGTGGCAATGTGGAACATTTCTCGAGTCTATGCCATGAACACTTCTCCAACACACTAGTTTACTTGGAGTGTTTCCAGTTCAGTCAGCAAGTTCCTCTGTGGCAACCAAAATTTGTTAGTGATATGATTTGATTTCTCCAATTTAATATTTAATAGAAATTACAGGACTGCATTTTTTTCTTTAATCAGGCCTAGTTCAAAGTCGGAGGTCTCTTTGTACCTATTAGTGTAATTAATTAAATTGCTGTTGTGACATTTTGATGAAATCATATAGATTGAATTTCATTGAGCCTCAAAGCAAATATGTTATAATCCAAATACAGTTTTTCAATGTTATCCCTCAAGGTTTTTTTCAGTGATTTCCATATATGACACATCATACATGAATGGATATAACATCTCATTCTTCTGGTTGTACAAGTTGTAGAGTTACACAAATTGTGTGATCATATATGCACTTAGGATAATGATGTTTGATTCATTCTACTATCATTTCTACCCCCATATCCCTGCCCTCTCCCCCCAATGTTTAATGTAATTCTTCCTTCTTTCACTGTCCCCTGTAAAATGCCCTAACAATGGTAATATAAATAATAGTTATCATTGCTACTCATCTCTTAACAAATTCCTGCTCTAGCAACCGCTACCACCATTATTGCTGTCATCACAACTGCCACCATTGTCATCTCCTGCATACCCACCATCTTCACCATCACCACTTCCACCAATATCACCATATCCACCAACATCACCACCTCCACCAACATCACCATGTCCACCAACATCATCACCCTCAACATCACCCCCACCATCACCACCATTGCCACTTGGTGCTTTTTCTTTTAATTGGTCCTTTTTAGTTATACATGACAGTAGATTCCATTTTGACATAATTATGCAAGCATGTAGTACATCTTGTTCTAATTCAAACCCCAGTACCTCTCCTTCCCCTTCCCCCTGCCCACTCCCTGCTCCCTTCCCTCTATTGATCTTTCTGCCTTTATCCATAGTTATTTTTTAAATTAATTTCTTATGGATGTACACAATGGTGAGATTCAGTGTGGCATATTCATACATCTACATAGGAAAGTTATGTCAGATTCATTCCACCATCATTCCTTTTCCCTTTCCCCTGCCACCTGGATCTTTGCAATTAGTAACTTAGTTCCTTTAAGTCCTTCAAATTACATGAATCTTCAACTTCCTAATTTTTTAAATAAAAGAATTCTCCCGTGTAGCAGTTCAAGAGATGGGGGGATGACAATCGAGTAAAAAGATACAATGACAAGAAACAGTAGCACTCAAGCTTCATTGGGTGGCATGTGGACAGGGTTGCATGAGAGAAAAGGTCTTTCCCAGGACAAGACTGTCCAGAAGCTTACAAGGGGAACCAACCACTCCAAGGAGTAGGAAACTTCCAGGGGCGAGAGTGAGGCGAGGAGGCATGCCTATCTAGTTGGTGTGGCTCTGCAGCACAGTGGGGGGGTCTCTGAGTCAGAGGAGGTCCAAAGGACTGTAGCCACTTGGTGCCTTGGAACTATAAGCCTCTACCTTATCAATAGGAAACAGCTGTCCAGTGAGGTTTCCTGGGATCTACAAAGCAGTCAGGTGCTGAAAGGCTAAAAATCTTCTTGTTAGATCTATTTTTCACATAATGGAATATGTAAAAATTCAAGTTTGGTGTGAGGTAATGTGTTGGGTGTCAGTCAGGATAGAAAACTCAGGAGCCAGTCCAGAGAGACTATCTTTGGCTTGTTTACATAACATCCTTCTCCAAACAAAACAAAGCTCATGATTTTCTTTTTTTTTTTTTAAGATTTTATTTATTTATTTATTTATTAGTTCTCAGCAGACACAACATCTTTGTTTGAATGTGGTGCTGAGGATCGAACCTGGGCCGCACGCATGCCAGGCGAGCGCAATACCGCTAGAGCCACATCCCCAGCCCCAAAGCTCATGATTTTCTAAAGGACATCCTAATAGTGAAGCAGAATGATAGAAGAGTATACTAAGGCAATGTTAGAGTCCCAGAGCTTCGCCTGCCCTGCAAAGATCCACCCGAGTTGATCACAGAGGAAATCCTTCATTCCTCTCTGTCCTCCTGTTCAGATGTTCAGGATTCCAGGTCACTGAATACAGATTAATCCGTTTTCAAAACTTAAAGTCTGAGGTTTAGAAAAGAGACCCTAGAACACAGCCGCAGGCCCGGTGCACACATTGC
This sequence comes from Ictidomys tridecemlineatus, assembly GCF_052094955.1. Taxonomy (NCBI): domain Eukaryota; kingdom Metazoa; phylum Chordata; class Mammalia; order Rodentia; family Sciuridae; genus Ictidomys; species Ictidomys tridecemlineatus. The sequence goes on from NC_135480.1 coordinate 143,523,604, forward strand.
TGTACATGCGTTGGTGGTTTTCCTTTCAAAAAGAAAAAAGACAATCCACAGTAGACATCCACCTACCCTGAAAAATGTATGTTTTAATTTCTTTTTACTCTCTCTTTTCTTTTCTCTTCACTCTCTTTCTCTTTAAAATTCTTCTATTTTATCTTAGCTGCCTTCTATCTCTTTTTTTCCCTCTCCTATTTCAACTTCCTAAGAGCCTTAGATTGGGGTTCTAGAGACCTGTGTTCTAATTCCAGAGGTGCCATTTGCCGCTTCTGTGATTTGGAACCATCAATCTTCATTGAGGCTTCCTCAGTGTAAAAAAGTCGGGCTGAATTGGACTTATCCAGGCTCTGACACTACAGTTCAGTGCTCTGTCTGCTAGTGACATCCATAGATATTGACTAGCATCATTGTGGCACACAGGTCTCAAAAGGTTATGGCCTCAGTCACAGTCAATGGTATACTTCCAGTTGTTCTTTTTCAGACAGGGTCTTACTAAATTGCCCAGGCTGGCCTCAAACTTGCAATCCTCTTGCCTCAGAAGTCACTGATATTACCAGTATGTACCACAACACTTGACTTCAGTCTCTTACTAATAGTCATTAACAACAGATAAATCTGCTTCTTCAATGATTTGTCTCTTACAATGTGCCACTAGGTTAACACTCATCCCTCAAGAGAGTCACTGACACTTTGCTGTGGGTCCCCCAACCTCTGGAGAGAACGTGTCAGGAACTGCACCCCCCTCCTTGTTTCTAAAGAGCACTTGTTCTTTCAAGTTCTGATCACCCAACAGCTCTTTTTGAGTGACCCTAGTGAGAAGAGTGTGACCAAATTCTAATTAGTTCCATTTGCTGGAGGCCCCATTGGTCCAAAATCAGGCAGGAGTGTTCATGGAAAGGAGACAGATTCTAGTCACTATCCTTACACAGAAGTTTTATTTTTTAAAGAAAAAAATATTATAATGGCATTAATTTGTTTTAAGAAAATATCTGTGGCTTGAGTCTATAGGCAAAATGCCCCCACAACATGCTGACTTCTCTTAAACTGGCTGAAGATTTAAATTACATAGCTCAGAAAATTGCCCTTAAAGTGAATGAAGACCATCGTTGTCTATTTGCAAGGATGAGATGCCCTGTGCGACTCTGCTGGGGCAAGAGGGTGTTCATGGGGGTGCAAGGCCCATCAGCCTCCACACCCTGCTTGGACTATGGGGAGCTGGCTCTGAGTGTGGGTGCTTCTGCTGTTCAGCTCATTGGCGGGAAGGGAGGCATCTTGCAAACTGTCCCCATTGGCTACTTTCATTTTTTGTTTCATGATTTACTTTTTAAGCAAAGGTTTACTCTAAAAACCCTTGCAGCTCTCTTTCTTTCTCCCCCATTTCCTTTTCTCCCACTTTGGAGCAAACTCCTTGACTTTTTTTGTAGTTAGTTGCTACTTTCCTAGGCACTTCAACACCTTCCTCTAAGGAGCTGGTCTGATGACTTTCCAATGGGGCTTTTAATCAGAAACCACAAGAGAACACTTGGGGCCTTCAAGCCACCCAGTCATATTCCGTTCATTTCACATGGCCCTGTGGAAAGTCAACGCCTTTCATTCAGCTTCTCAGACACAGTGGGGTTTTCGTAAACTTACTTCTGTTACATGGAGACATACCTCAAGCTTAGGTTCAATATGGGCTTGCCAAATCAACAAAGTGGGGATCAGGGATGGGTGCCTCATTTGGGGCAGCTTGTAGGCTAGAAACATTAAGGGAAAGTCATGAATAAAAACTTACTTATTGGGCCTTCCTGTAATGCAGAATTTGCCATCTGTTGCCCCATAAGATTAATTTTTATTAAATTGATTATCTGAACCTGTGGAGGAAAGATATTACTGTCTGTTACCCTCAACTCCATTTAAACTTCTTTCTTCTTTTCATTTTCCTTTCCAGCTCTCAGCCAAGCTTAATAACCTTCCAACACTCATTTCCATGAGGCTGGAGTTCCTGAGAATCCTCTGTAGCCACGAACACTACCTCAACCTGAACCTCTTCTTTATGAATGCTGATACTGCACCAACATCTCCTTGTCCCTCCATATCTTCCCAGGTAAGCAGTCAACTGAAGGATTTATTCAAGCTGTTTCATTTAATTAACTAAATTCAATCATGTGTTTTCTACAAATGTTGGTCTTATTAATCAGAAGTAAAATTAAGCTATTCAAACCAGATCAGTTGATACAGATATGGATGGTGTGCTACTCTGAAGATGTCCTATCTTAACTAATAATTTATAAGCTAAATAATATGTTTTCTTCCTAGGCTCAAGGGTTCCTGATAAGGCTAAGTACAGCAAGGAATCCATAAGCTTATGAAAATTAAGAAACTTTCAGAAGAGTCTCAAATCTTTCTTTGTCTGATTTTAACTGGTTATTACATTATGCATATACAGGATTCCAAAGTCAAATAAGTTTGAGATATCTTGTGTTAACCAGGTGTTGTTGCTGTTTTGTTTGTTTGTTTGTTTGTTTGGCAGTAGACCATCCAAGAGCCTTTAGCATGTTAGTATAAATTGTTGATGTCCAAGGAAGTATGTGTAATGCACAGTGATTCCCAAAATTATTTTGACTGTGGAAAGCATTGTTTCCTATAGATTTCTGAAGGGACTAATGTCCTCTAGAAAAATCTTAAGGAAATGCTGTTTTATAGTCACATTCCATTTACAGGAAACAAACTAATAGCTCAGGGCAGCTGACAAGATTTCTTAATCTTAGGTTCTTTTTCTGCTGCATATTCCTTTATACTAACACAAATTTGAAAACAAAACCTGAGTCCTCCATAACAGATGGCATGCTGCATCTTGGATACCCACCATATTAATGTGAACGGAGATCGATCTGACTGACAAGGAGCGATTTCAAATGTCTCCTCTTTATGCTACAGCTGCCCTGCAGGCTAGGTCCCAAGACTACCCTAGGCTCACCTTGCCCTTGGTCCTCTCCCTCAGCATTCCTCTTCTGACTTCTCGCCAGAGCTGGAAAGAGTTCTCTTTAGATGCTCTGACTGAAGTGTAACTGGGCTCCCTGGATAAGAACACAAAACAGGCATTGTCTTGGACTGGGGTAAATCTGACATTTTCCTGCCTGACACTTCTTCTGGTTCCAGGCCCCTCAAATTCAGAGAGTGTGCCTGAGCCATCTTCAGAAGTGTTGCTGAATGAACAGGCCACAGCCACACAGGCCTGAATGCAGTTCTCATTTCTCTATACACATTTTATCCTGCGATTTTAATCCTCAGCTTGGATTTCAGGTGGGAAGGGGTATTGTCCGTTTTTCAACAGACCCTGAGAGCTTCGTCTTCATCTTTCCCAGTTGGCAATCCTCCATCTGTGGGAACAGGAAAGCAAAGTAACCATGCTCTATCTCTGTTTCCTCACCTGTCATGTGAGACCTGTTCACCGGGAAGTGCTCACAAGGCCAGGCCGGAGCAAGCGCTCCGTACTTACTAGCCATGGCTATTTTAATTACAGTTCTTTCTTTAAAAAAAAAAAAAATATTTATTTTTTAGTTGTGGTTGGACACAATACCTTTATTTATTTATTTTTATGTGGTGGCGAGGATTGAACCCAGGGCCTTGCACATGCTAGGCGAGTGCTCTATCGCTGAGCCAACCCCAGCCCCTAATTACAGTTTGTATTACTCATAAAATTGTCATTTGCTCCTCTGTAGAACTCAAGCTCCTGCTCCAGTTTCCAGGACCAGAAGATCGCCAGCATGTTCGACCTGACTCCAGAGTACCGCCAGCAGCACTTTCTCACTGGGCTTCTCTTTACAGAACTGGCTGCCGCATTGGATGCTGAAGGGGAAGGGTATGTTTCTGACACTTAAAATGGAACATGATGCAGAAGGGGAAAAAGCATATTCCATAATAAAGTTTACAGTCCAACTTCTTTTTTAAAAAATATCTTTTATAGTTGTAGATGGATATAATACCTTTATTTTATTTATTTGTGTGGTGCAGAGGATGGAACCCAGGGCCTCTCACATGCTAGGCAAGTGCTCTACCACTGAGCCACAACCCCAGCCCCAACAGTTCAACTTCTTGTCCTTAGTGAAAAATTCTACCATTCAACAGCATCCTTGTTTTGAATAAAATGGCACTCATGGGAATGTAGAGAGGCATGGACAGGGAGGAGAACCACAGAGTGACTTTTCTTTGGTACTGGGGATTGAACTCAGAGGCACTTGATCAGCCCTATTTTGTATTTTATTTAGAGACAGGGTCTCACTGAGTTGCTTAGCCCCTCGCTTTTGCTGAGGCTGACTTTAAACTTGCCATCCTCCTGCCTCAGCCTCCCACGCCGGCTGGGATCACAGGTGTGCACCACGGTGCCCCGCAACAAAGTGACTTCTTAAAAGTCACTTGTTTATTCATTCAGTGGAATTTACCAAGGAAGCTCTGCTTAATGAGCTCCCAATGAATGAAGTTGGGTGGGGGTTTGGGGATTGAGCCCAGGGCCTTATGCACGCTAAACATGTGCTCTACCACTGAGCTACGCACCCAGCCCAAACAAAGCCATTTCAACAAAGGTGTGAGCAAGATGCTGCTTAGCTCAGTGCTGACAAAGGAAGTAACTGCTGAGAAGGCAGTTGCCCTGTGTCTCTAATAGGCTTCTCGTGGTCAGGCCTCGCTAGGCTAAGGAAGATGCCATAGGATCAGGACTTACTATTCTTTCACCTCCTCTATGTCTCAGCACCCAGGAGGTATACGGCAGTATCTGGCCTTGATATTGGTCCATGGCTTCAATTCCATATTGGCTTGACTATAATTAAATTACTCCCAATTTTTTTTCACTAGAATTTTTTACCCTATAACTATAGCAACAAAAAATACCCTGACACATATGCTGATAAGGTGCTGAGAAGAAAGTTGGAACACAAAGGATATTGCTTTCCTACACAAACATGCCCAATTTCCTAATTGTCCTTTGATACATTTCTTTAAGTGGCTTCTGAAAGTAATCTTTTGTATTTACTTTAGCACTAGGTGTTATACTCCATTCTGTCTTGTTGGAAATAGCTCTGACATCTGTTTTTGATTCCTTGTAAAATTGTAGCTGTGATATTACTAGCAACAGGGTAGAGTATGTTCAGAGACCATCTTGTAATTATGCTTAATCAGGTAGATACATTCTTCAAACACACAAACCAAGTGCCTTTTCCACCCCCTAGAGAGAAATTAATTAACAGTGTCACTCTTTGGCAACACAATAATCCCTGATTGCTGAGTTGTCAGTTACACTCCTGGAAAGTTATTAGATATACTGTCAGGACTCTACCATGTGGGCTAAAACCTCAGAATTTTTTTTTTCCTTTTACAGAACTTCCTATTGATCAGTGTTTTCTTTTGCTGCCAAAACAATTAATAGACCTACCCACCTGTGGGGCAAGAGCCGATGGGACACATCTCAGTCACTGGATCCCTATAAGCAGCCTCAGCTTGTTTTCAGTGGGTCTCCCTAGAACTCTTGTGCCTGGGTGTATCCACAAGTGTCCATGCATCATTAATGCCGTGGTGTTTTTCAAGCATTTGGAAATTGCTTAGCATCTTTGTGTTAAGCTAGCAAATTGTAGTGCCTTATTCAGAACACGGCCCACTGCCAGGACCACAGACTGAGATGGTAGTCAGAACAAGAACAGCTTCTCAAAGGCAGGTTGTAAGAATCTGAGTCATTTGAAAATTCAGTTAATATTTTCTATCTAACCCTAGATTCTGAAAGAGCATATTTAAAAACTTTTAAAAAGCGTATTTTAAAAACGGAACTTCAAAGGTTAGCTCCCACATATTAGGTTTTTTATCTCATTTACTTTTTATTGGGGTATAATTCATATGCATTAAAAAGCTGCAATCTGAAGTGTAATTAACTTTCATGTATGAACACTCTTGGGTAACTACCAGCCAGACAGAGATATAGGGTGTTTCTAGCACCCCAGGAAATTCCCTGTTGCCCCTTCTCAGCGTTAGTCCATATAGACAACCACTGTTCTGATCTGATCTGTTCTACCAGAGACTGGTACTTACTGAGCTTCACCTTCTTTTACTGAACATTATACCTGTAGTAGCCTTCAGTGTATGGTTGTATATATCAGGAGTTCTTTTTTGTTTTAGTATTCTTTTACATTAGTATACAACAATTTTTCTACTATAGACAGAAGTATCCACTTGGGGCTATTGTGAGAAAAGTTGATTTGAACATTCTTCTGTGTGGTTTTTGGTGGACGTTAGAGCACATTTCTTTGGGGATAAATACAACCTACTTTTTTATTATAATTTTAGTTTTTACTATTCCTAAATAGGTAAATATCTATACATGGTTTTAATAAAATGTCAAAAGAATATATACCAAACTATGAAAAGAAGGGCAAATGAAATCCAAAGCAAGCAGATGGTAGGAAATAATCAAGATTACAGCCAAAGTAATGAAATAAAGAAGAGAAAAACAAGAGAGGAAAAATCAGCCTAACTAAAAGCTCACAAAATTGACAAACGTTTAGACAGGCTAACCAAGAAAAAAGTAAGAAAACTCAAATTACTAAAATTGAGACTGAAAGGACCTGGGGAGATGGCACACACGTGAAATCCCCAGCAACCCTGGAGGAGGCTGAGGCAGAAGGATCACACTTTCAAGGCCAGGCTGAGCAACTTTGTGACACCCTAATTCAAAATAAAAATTTAAAAGAGTTGGGGATGTAGTTCAATGGTAGGGCACCCCAGGGTTCAATCCCCAGAATAGAAAGAAAAGAGAGAATAAAGGAGAGAGAGAGCGAGACAGAGACAGAGAGAGAGAGAGAGAGAGAGAGAGAGAGAGAGAGAGAGAGAGAGATCACTATTTTAGAGAAATAAAAAGGATTTTAAAAATTACTTTGAAGAATTATACACCAACAAATCAGAAAATCAGATAGCCTAGTTTAAATGTACAAAATCCTAAAAAGACAAACTGCTAAAACTGACTCCAAGAAGAAAGAGAAAGTCTGATAGATCTACAACAAGTAGAGCTTGAGCTAGCTGGTGAATAAATAAATAAATAAATAAATAAATAAATATGTCCTAGGAAAAAATACCCAGAACCAGGGAGTTTTACTAGAGAATTCTACCAAATATTTAAAGAAGAATTAACCCCAATCCCTTTTTAGACTCTTCCAAAGAATAGAAGAGAAGGGAACATTTCGCAGCCCTTCCTATGAAGTCAGCATTACCCTGTAACTAAAACCAGGCAAAGACATCACAGGAAAAAATGTTTCACACCATGGAAAATTAGGAGTTATCCAGGAGTGGGAGATAAGTTTAGCTTCTGAACGCCAATTGATCTAATGCATCACATCAATAGAAGAAAAGAACAACAACCCCCTCCCCCCAAAAAAACAATTATTTTGATAGATGCAAAAAATGCATTTGATAAAATCTCATATCCTTTCCTGATAAATACACTCAGCAGACACTTTACAAATAAAAACAAACAAATAAATAAACCTCCCCATCTTGACTAAGGTCCTCCATGAAAAACCTTCGGCTAACCTGATATTTATCAGTGAAAATCTGAATGCTTTTCTCCTAAGATCAGGAACAAGACAGAAATGTCCACTTTTGTCATTTCTAGTCAACATTGTGCTAGAAGTTATATCCAGGGCAAAAAAGGCAAGGAAGTATATAATAAAAGGCATTGGTATTAGAAAGGAATATTGATATTAGAAAGGAAGACGTGAAACTCTTTATTCTCAGGTAGCATAATCTTGTTTATAGAAAATCCTAAAAGAATTCACTAAAAAGCTATTAGAACTAATGAGTTCACTAAGGTTGCAGAGTATAAGATCAATATACAGAGATCAATTGTATTTCTATATACTTACAGTAAACAATCTGAAAATGAAATTAAGAAAACAATTCCATTTAAAATAACACCAAAAAGAAGAAAGTACTTAGGAATAAATTAAGCTAAAGAAGTACAAGACTTGAACATTGAAAATGACAAAACAGTGTTAAATAAATAAAGATCTTTAAAAATGGAGGCATATCACATATTTATGAATAGGAAAACTTAAGATGGTTCAGATGGCACTGTTCCCCAAGTCCATCTACAGAGTCAATGCATTCCTCCCGAAATCGCAGCTGGCTTCCTTGCAGAAATTAATAAGCTGATCCTAAAATTTGTGAGGAATTTCAAGTAACCCAGCATAGCCAAAACAACTTTTAAAAGGAATTTTAAAATTGGAAAATTTTACTTCCCAATAATCAAAACTTATTGCAAAGCAAAAGTACTCAAGGCTATGCAGTTTGAAATAAAGGTAGACATAGGGCAAATTGAGTCCAGAAATAAATCCTTACATTTATAGTCATTAGGGTTGGTTTTTTTTTTTTTTTTTGGAGCGGGGGCCATACCAGGGATTGAACTCGGGGACACTCAAACACTGAGCCACATCCCCAGCTGTATTTTGTATTTTATTTAGAGACAGGGTTTCTCTGAGTTGCTTAGCACCTCACTTTTTGCTGAGACTGGCTTTGAACTTGCGATCCTCCTATTTTAGCCTCTCCAGCCACTGGGATTACAGGCATGCACCACCACACCCTGCTCTAGTTTTTATTTTAAGACAGGGTCTTGCTAAGTTGATCTCTTGTGATCCTCCTGTCGCAGCACCCTGAGTCGCTGGAATTGCAGGCATGTGAGCTTATAGTCAATTGATTTTTGAAAGGGTGCTTAAAACAATTAAGGGGCAGAGAAGAGTGTTTTTAACAAATGTTGCGGAGACAACTAGATATCCACATTTAGAATAATGAAGTTGAATGTCTACCTCACACTATATAAAAAAATTAATAGTGGTAATAATTTTTATCTAATAGATCAAAGACCTCAGTGTGAGAATTAAACTATAAAATATTCAGATAAAATCATAGTGGTAATTTTCATAAACTTTGATTGGTCAATAGTTTCTTGGATTTGACACCAGAAGTGTACCACCACACCTGACAAGAAACATCATTATTTCAAAACTAAAAAGAAATGAAGTTCTGGGGCTGGGGCTGTGGCTCAGTGGTAGAACGCTCGCCTCGCATATGCGAGACCCTGGGTTCTATCCTCAGTACCACATAAAAATAAATAAGTGAAATAAAGGTATTATGTCCAACTACAACTAAAAAATAAATATTAAAAAAAGAAATGAAGTTCTCATGCTACAACATGAGAAACTTGAAAACATCATGATAAACAATGGATTCAGGATTAGAACAGTCTGCCACTGGGTTCTAGACACTTCTACCCACAGATTCAGGATTAGAACAGTCTGCTACTGGATTCTAAATACAACTACCCTATTTTGCTTAGTTTTCACATTGTCACCTCATTGCTCAGGAGTGTCTTGATCACTTTTTTTTTTTTTTTTTTTTTTGTTTAGAGCATGTTGCTCAGTTTTCCTTCACTGTAATCTGTAGCTCTCCGCATTATGCCAACAGAATCAGCAAAGTGCAAAGGAAAGCTGTCAGTGCCATCCACAGCCTGCTAAGTTCACATGACCTGGACCCACGGTGTGTCAAACCTGAAATAAAGGTCAAAATCGCTGCCCTTTACCTACCTTTGGTTGGCATCATTTTGGATGCTTTGCCACAGCTCTACGACTTCACAGGTAAGGACCCCTTGTGTTTCCTTCCTGGACTGATGAGGGGCCCTGCCAAATGCCCACTCCCCACCCAGAATAAGTCTCTGTTGTTAGCTCTAGTGCTGGTACTTTTGTATGAGTGAGGCTTTGTAGCTGTGGCCTCCAAACCTTCTTAACTCAGGTCCCTATTAGTTTAAAAAAAAAAAAAAGACACATAACCATATGTATGTTTTGTTCAGAAAGTACTTGTCCATTCATTCATGTACTCCTTGATCTGCTAGTGTATGATGAACTCTATAACTACACAGCACAAAGCATGATATATAATAACAGAACTATTGCCTTTGGAGATCACTGCTGTAATGCCTTGTATAAATTAGAGAACATAATTTTTTGGTTTTGATAATGTTACCAGGTCTTGCATAATTCCTATGTGCTGTTTACTTCATTATTTGTTTAAAAACCCAGTTGCCTTAAAACACAACAGTGAATTGTTATTTCTAAAATTTGAGTCTGCTTTTAGAACTTTAGCACAAGAAATGTTGTCTACTCTTAAATCTCTCTGAAAAACTGAAGATCCAAATTGCTGTGGTGTTGACAGGTCCAATTGGTTTTTAGTGAACCAGTTGGTGTCAGGTGCTTTAACATACTTTTCCAAAAATCGAAGGAATGGTCTCTGTGACTGGTAGCATTCTTTAAAAGCAGCCTTTTAAATGGTTGGCCCCTTTTCGTTTGTGCACATCTAGTCCTATGTGTAAATATGGATATGTCAATATTATATAGGGGCAGTAAGTTAACATTCTCTGCAAACATTTGAAATTTCATGAATTATTGCTGAATTTATGAAAATAACATTATTCTGGTACTTTTGGATATCTTTGAGATCTATTATAAGATACTTGCTTCATTATATAATCATAGATTCTTTTCAATCATTTAAAATAAATAAGTTAAAAAATTATATTACAGAAAGCTATTATGAAAGCTTTTATTTTTGCAATTTGAAAAAATCGTTTCCAGCCTATTCTTGTGCTCAGCAACATTTTTTCTGCTTTTTGCTACATTTGGTAACATTATTAATAAAATAATAAATAATTTAAACATCAAGTTTAAAATGGCTGCTGATTTTAGTGACTAGGAAGGTCCCAGTCACTGACTGGACATTGGGTGATATCACAGGGAATGCCATCTTTGGCTTGACATCTCCTGTGACATTTTGACTGCAGCTGTTAGTGGGAAAAGCCGAACCAGTGGATCTGATGAAGAACAAGACGGGCCCAGTGCAATTAACCAGAATGTCGCCCTGGCCATAGCAGGGAATCATTTTAATCTGAAGACAAGTGGAACAATGCTATCTTCCTTGGTAGGTAGTGCATATTTCTCTGGCTTAATTTTTGCTTGTGTCTTCTCCCCGCTTCAGATGAGGGAGCCCAGCTTACAGCTAGCAGTGATGGTTACTCTGTGCTGAAAGGAATCACAGTGAGGTTGGCTCTAGGAAAACAGATCAGAGAAGGTTCCTACAACAGTGAGAGACTTTCAGCTCAGATCTAGGCAGCCCCAATGGCCTGAGTTCAAGTTTCAGGAAACTTGGAAAGAGGTGAACTTGGGAACACTGAGATCTTTACAAAAAAAGATCAAACCAAGGCTTCCTTATGTTGGTGCCTGGGCTGTGCTTAGTTATACTGAGTCTGCCTCCAAAAAAAAGATGGAAGTGGCCAGAAGCTTGGAATATATGCTTCTCAGGCAAAAGACTTCAGCTTTCCTGGGTCCCCAGGGAACCTGTGAAATTTGTTTGGCTCTGTTCTTTTGCACAAACTCTGTGGCTTAAGGAGGTGCTACTCCAGGAATGGGCCTTCTAGTCACCTGAGGTGGGATTCATCACTACTTGTTGATGAGCTCTGACTAACACTTGTCAAAACAGCACTGTGTTCCCCATCTTAATTTATTTTTGCATTTCAGTGTAAGATATATATATATCTGTAGAGAATTCAACCTGGCTGTCATCTGAGAAGACAGGGTTTTGGCCCAGCTCCTCTTTGCTAGATGACTTTCTTCTCTTCCTTCAGCACTTAGTAAGAAACAAAAGGAAAGAATGTTTGAGATTTGACATCACTGATCTTACAGTCTGATAAATATTGTGTGTTCTGACCTCCTCCACCTCTCTGAGATCCTTCTCATCAAAGGTACCCACTCGAGGCAGCCTCTGCCTTTTATATCATTTGCCTCTAAGGAAGGAACGCAGAAGCCCCAAGTGCACCTGTTAGAACATATTCCCTGTGAAGTTATATCTAAGGATTTCATTACTTCTTGTCAACACACCAAGGGTAATTCAAGTTGAAGTAACTTCATCATCTCTCTATTTCCATCCAAAACTAACATTTCCTTCACATAATTCACAAATACCTCATTGCAATTTCACCACTACATTCCACTGGATATTAGCTACGCCACATAAACCAAGGGTGCAGCCGCATATTGTTGTTGACTTGATGAGTAACAGAAAGTGTGCTTAGCATTGGAAAATGAACACTTGTGGCCAGAGTAGAATAACAAATGGTTTGAGCATCCACACCCCACCCACTGCCAAAAAGGAGTTACTGTTAAATTCATATTACAGAAGACTCCACTAATTTATGGATTTGACTAATTTATCAGGCAGTTCGTGACCCTCGTGTTATATTTCAGACTATATAACAAAGAAGCTAAAATCTTAAACAGTTATTCATGGTGCCTAGCCAAACTAGTTCTCTTCTGTAAGTCCAACCTTATGTCTGTCTGGCTTCAAGAAGTAATATTCAAAGATCTTAGCAGCAAGAAAACCCCTTTGGGGGCTGAGGTTGTGGCTCAGCAGTAGAGTGCTCACCTAGCACATGCGAGACACTGGGTTCGAGCCTCAGTACCTCATAAAAGTAAATAAGATAAAGGGATTGTGTCCAACTACAACTAAATATATATTTTAAAAGAAAGAAAGAAAACCCTTTTGTATCACTGAAAAGTTTAGCCAAGGTCCAGAGCTAACCAACAGACCACACTGCTCCCTAAGACAGAGAATGTTCTATTATGTGGCTGAAACCTGGCTCAAACAAGGCCCCTGGTGAGCAGCCCAGCTCCAGAGAACACAGCTTTCCTGCCCAGGAAAGGCAGGGCTACTGGAAGCATCCCCAGACAAGGAAAAGATGGCCCCCACGTTCTGAGAGATTATCATCCCATCAGCTTTTGGTTTTTATGTTACTTGACCTCTTCCCCTGCCTCCTTCCAGCCCTATAAGCAGTATAATATGCTGAATGCCGACACCACCCGCAACCTCATGATTTGCTTCCTCTGGATCATGAAAAATGCTGATCAGAGTCTCATTAGGAAGTGGATTGCTGACTTGCCATCAATGCAATTAAACAGAATTTTAGACCTGCTTTTCATCTGTGTCTCCTGTTTTGAATATAAGGTAAGTGTGGGGCCTCTCAATTTTATGCCTGCACTGATCTCCCAAGTTCAATCCTGTCTTGTTACTCTTCCCCTTTGCAAGGCCACGGGTAGCATTGTTAGTTTTTTATGTTTCTGTATTTAAATCCATAGCCTATTTGCATTTATACATATAAACATTCTAAAGGGAAAAGATCTCAACCTTCTGCAGAAAGCCCCATTTCTGTTAATAGGGTTTCAGCTGTAAGACTCTCCAGAATGGTGCCTCTTGTACTACATGTCAAACTGCATGCACATGTAGGCCAACTTGACTGGAGTATTCTGTTTTGATTTCTCCCATCAATAAATACCTCACCAAACTGCTTCTATCCCGCCCAGGGAAAGCAGAGTTCTGACAAAGTCAGTACCCAAGTCCTGCAGAAGTCGAGGGATGTCAAGGCTCGACTGGAAGAGGCTTTGCTCCGGGGCGAAGGGGCCAGAGGGGAGATGATGCGCCGCAGGACTCCAGGTATGTGAGGAAGCCTTTCCCTGCTTTCTGTTAACCCCTCTGCCTCCTTTGTGGGAAGGAAGTTCCTCTGGAAATCACTCTCATGGGACAGTCGCAATAACAGCAGAGGCAGAAGATCCTGGAATTCCATGCATGCTGTCTATAAGATCAGCCCTGTGCCTCTAAGGGAAAAGTTGCTACTCAGATCAAAGAATTCTCAAAATGGCCCCTGATGGCATGTTTGAGTGAAAACTTTGGATAAAGGTCACATCCAAGAATATGAATCTTGGATGAGTTGGGACATGCCTCCCTCCAGGCAGAGGCCTCTTTAGAGGATATTTGACTAATCTCTCTGGAGCATGATCAAGAAACTAGAGCCTTCTGAGCCTAAGATCATCTCCCCCAAATCATTCAGGGCATTATTGGAATGGAACCAATTTCCCAAACGGGCTTCAGAGTGTTCGAGTCCTCCAAGGACCCTGCCACCCCAGGAAAGACCTCAGAAGGTAGAGCTCATCACTCTAGAATAATAGAGTGAAATGTTCACGTGTCCTGGGTCTTAGTCCCTGTGCTCACAATATAACAGACTGACAGCTCGTTCTGTTCAACGGGACTCAATAGCAGGGAGCTTGGAGGGAGCTCAGCATTTTCGGTGGTGACAAGGTACCTTCATTTGACACCGACTGTCTCCAATGATTTAGTGAAAACTATTTAAAAATATGAAAAATATGCTCCCTGATACCCTAGAAAGGCAGGGATGCTAAGCCTGTACCCTGTGAATCAAAGAGCAGACCACCCAGACATAGGCACATGGCTTTGTCTCCTCTCAGCATCCTGCACAGACTAATTAACTGGAGAAATGGTTCTGAGTCCTCTCGGTTGAGCTTGTTATGGAATTTCTGGTTATCTTAAAGGGTTTCATGCTAATCAAATTCCTATCATGCATTTCTTAACTCCTAGGGAATGACCGGTTTCCAGGCCTAAATGAAAATTTGAGATGGAAAAAAGAGCAGACACATTGGCGGCAAGCTAATGAGAAGTCAGATAAGTGAGTCACTCAGCAACTGTGTTCTACCTTTATTTTAAGTCCAAAACCATTTTTCCCAGGCTACTTGTATTACTGAAACAACTGTATCCTTCCATGGGTAAGAAAATGAAGCATCTTCATCTTTATAAATATTCTCCACCCAGGGACCCATGATGCTCAAAGGTTTAAAGGAGTTGTGATTGCCAGCTATTAAACATGCATCCCATTGATAAGCATTTTAAAAAAATTAATATTAAGCAACCTCAGGTAGCTTAATGAAAGCTACTAATGGAGAGTGGGGAATTACAGAACATGGGACAAAGTGCCCAATACCATATAGTTTCAAATCCCTACTGAATCCTTTGAACCCTATTTGGAAATGCGTTCAAAGATGTAGAGTCAGGGATATTCATGTCAGTATTACTTGAAATTGTTTTTAAAAATTAGAAACACTTTAAACACCACAACATAGGAAAACATATAACAAAATATTAGGTTGCCATAAAAATGACAATTTTAATGACATGGGGAAATGCCTATGAAAAATAATTAAGTGAACAGAAGCAGGATAGACATCTGGTTTTAGGATGTAATTTCAAATCTTTAATTATAAATAAATGCATTTTTAATAAACTGGAAGGAAATTTACCAGAATATTTATAGTGGTTTTCTTTGGGTATTGGGAATATAGGCAATTGTTGTTTTCTTTTTATACTTTGCTGGATTTCCTGCAGTGTTATGATATATATCACAGACAGAAAAAAAGTATAAAGAAATGAAAGAATAAAAATCTGTTTGGATTGTAATGAGAGAGATATATAGGTAGAGCACAAGACAGTTCAGCAATTATATGCAACAACTTAGACAAATGAGAGACAAAATTAAATATATTTGAATAGATGGTGCATATCTCCTCTGCCTCTTACAACAGATAGCCTAATGAATCCCACAGCTCACAGAGCACAACATTGAATTGTTGAAGACCACACACACACTTGACAAGGCATAAGCAGAACATCCCCTTGGCATATGACACACACATCATAGAAAAAGATGGGAAGACTTGAGTAACACTATTGCTTTGTAAATAAATACGAGTTCATATCTTTGCTGTCACTATAGAATATCTTGGCCCATTTATGGAACTTTTGGGAGTGAAATTTATTTTAGAACATCAAAGAAATTTGTTACAGATGTTACTTTGGAAAACCCAGTCATTGGTCTTATTAATAATGTCTGCCGGGCACGGTGGTGCACGCCTGTAACCAGAGGCTCAGGAGGCTGAGACAGGAGGATCAGAGTTCAAAGCCAGCCTCAGCAAAAGCAAAACACTAAACAAATTAGTGAGACCCTGTCTCTAAATAAAATACAAAATAGGGCCGAGGATATGGCTTAGTGGTTGAGTGCCTTTTAGTTCAATCCCCGGTACCCCCCCCAAAACATAAAATAATGCCTATTTGATTTGGGTATTTTATTCTTACTCCAAGTTCCCTAAACTGGTTTGTAAGATACTTGGTTCTAAGAGTCTATACATTCTAGTTTAGATAATGTACAACAACAACAATCTGCATATAGTAAGTACAGAATTGCTTAGTTGGTTAGGTCATCTATGAGATTTAAAATAGAGAATAACAAAGACTGTTTTGCCTGGGCCACATAAATGGATGATTTGGGAAACCTCTCTCTTTTCTTTGCAATAACAACACAATGCTGAATCTTAACATGCAGAGCCTGCCAGTTCTCTCTAGGTTAGTTCTTAGCCCTGAGCTACCTGGTGGGCTGATCATTATTAGAGCTAATGATGCATACCTGCACATCTCAGTGGCTATAGCATAAAGAAAAATTAGAACTGCTCACCCTAGCTCTTTGGGAACTTTTTGTAATTACTTGAGTTGTCTCTTTCATCTTTTTTTTTTTTTTTGTCTAGTTCACAAGAACACTTTTTAATTATTTTCATTCTGTTTCTTTTACAGCAGTAATTTTCAACATGGGCTGCACATTAGAATCACCCAGGGGGGTTTTAAAGCTCCTAATTTCAAAGTGCCCAAAGATACCCTAATTCATAATCTGCAGTGATGGAGCCCAGGAATCAGTATTTGTAAAACTGCCACATGACTCTATTGTGCAGCTAAGTCTGAGAACATGGTTTTAAAGAAATAGCTGGTAGGCTTTTTAAACCCCAGAGTAGTGGTGGTGATGGTTGCATAACAATATGAAGGTACTTAATCCCACTGAACTGCACATTCTAACATGGTTAAAATAGTAAATTTTGTTCAATGTATTTTAACTGCAATAAAAAATTGGAATAAAAAAAAACAGATAAGGATACTCTAAATGTGCACTGTCCATTATAGTAGCCACCAGCCACATGTGGCTATTTTGAAATGAGAAGTAATAAAAATGCATGCCATATTTTATATTTCAGTAGGAAGTTTTGTGTTGATTACACATTGACAGTATTTTTGATACCAGAAATTAACAACAACAAAGAAAGCTTTTAAATTTCATTTATAATACGTAAATGCTTTCTCTTGGAGAATGGGGGTGAGGCATGTGAAGCAACTTGGGACCTGAGAGTCTATTCCTAATTGTGGAAACAGTTAAATTACACAGAAATGTTTACTCTGATCATCAGAGGTATGTAATAAACTGCAGTGTCCCCCAGTGGGTTAAGGATACTGGAGAACAGCTAAGTAGTAGCCTTGGTTGTCTGACATGTGAGCTGACAGCATGATGCCCCAACTCCAAAATTACATCTTGGCCACTGGTGTCACTTTTAAAAAGTCATTTTTTCACACCTCCCTTCCCTGGAAACTAAATTTGGATGATGATACAAAATATAATACTCCCCCTTGTCCACAGGGGATACATTCCAAGAACCCCAATGGGTGCTTAAAACTTCAGATGTTACCAAATTCTGTATGCAAGCATGGAGAAACTGATAACCAAGACAGCTAATAAGTAACCGATGGGTGGATAGAGTGTACAGCATTGGAGACACTGGAAAAAAGCAGTGATTCACCTGGCAGAATAGAGTGGGACAGCATACTATTCACATTGGCACGCAATTTAAATTAATTAATTGTGTACTTCTGAATTTTTTCATTTAATTTCTTTAGGCTGCAATTGACCATAAATAACTGAACCATGGAAAGCAAAACTTTTGGGGGTGGGGGCTTACTTTATCCCTTTCCAGTCTTAGTTGAATTTTGTGAGAATGCATGGACTAGTCCATAAAATACTCTGATTCCTTAAAATGAAACCTAATAGAGGAGCAGCACCTGGCAATCTCCCATTCCCTAGTGAGTGATACCAGTTAGATGATCTGCCCCATGGGAATGCAGTCTTTGCTTTCCGTTGGGGAAAAAAAGACAAAATGTCCCATGCCTGGCTGACCAACCCCAATTCAGTCTCTTATCTTCCCAACATGATCTTTGGGAAGCTAAGAAACTGAACTGCCCCTGTTCTAAAGCATCACCCTTTTCTAACCCAGCATCGTCACTGTTTGCCAAATTCACACCACATCCAGTCTCTCCTGCATATTGCAGGGGCTTCCTCCTCCCCCACCACCAGATCCAGAGTTCTCATGCATGAAATACAGGCATGGCCCTGAGGCTTTAGGCAATAATCTAATGGGCTCCCCTAATTGCTAATAGCAGCCAGTGATTGCTTCTCTGCCCATCTTGTTATTTTTATAGTTGTCATCATTATTAATAATAGTAGGGATGAGAATGACCTGGAAACTTTACCTCGATAACAGTATTTCACCACATAATCGTCACCACTACATTAATGTTCATTCGTGAGTATTCAGTGCATCCTAATCTTGCAGCAAAGACACATTAGTAATAAATGATTTCTAAGAAACCAGCATAACTTGTTTTTAAAATTTCACATCACAGTTATAACCCAGCTATTGCAAAAAAAAAAAAAAAAGTTCTAAAATCCATGACAATTATATGGAGAAATACAGAATCTTTCTAAACACGCATGAATTTCAGAAAATGCCTGCACACCTTAGTTACTTGAGGCCAGCTGCTTTTGTTTTCATTTCTAAGTTGACTCTTCCAAAGATTTCTTTATGCCTTGGTGCAAAGATCACCATTACTAGAACCTGGCCAGCTTTGGTTTGTGTGTTAATTTGAACCTCTTTTTGTTTCTTAGAACAAAGGCAGAGTTAGACCAAGAAGCCTTGATCAGTGGCAATCTGGCTACAGAAGCAAATCTAATCATCCTGGACATGCAGGAAAACATTATCCAGGTGAGAAAAACTAACAGCTTGACCTAATTGGCTTAACATGAATGTGTTCACTGGAATTTAAGAAGGAAATCTTTATTCGAAATTGTGAAAGAAACAAATAGTGATCCTTTTAAAAAGTGAAGTTAACAGGTTACTACTTACAATAACATCCACCTTATAAACTCCAGAGATACCAAACATTCTTCTGGCTTCTTGGACTTACTGCTCACTTGGAAAGATGTGTTTGATGAGCTGACCATGGCTAAATTGGCCCAAGAGTATGCCAAATTTATAATTCAAATGGTGAAATTCTGATTTAATATCTAGACCCAGGGTGGTTGACTGTTTTTTTTTTTTTCTGATGGGTCTAATCCAGTTGAATGATGGTCCCTGTCTAATATAGGAGCTGTTCTTATGACTGGATTAGATTTAAAAATAGTGCTAAGTAGGGTAAATGAAGTTTCTTTTTGGATTTAAGTTACTGAAGGAAAGGCATTTATCCCATAAGTTTGCCATTCCTGCTATAGGAAAAGTACAGTCAGCCCTCCATATCTGCCAGTTCTGTGTACATGGAAACTCCAACCATGGATTGAAAATATTAAGGAAAAAATTGCATCTATGCTGGGCACAGTGGCTCATGCCTATAATCCCAGTGGCTCTGGAGGCTGAAGACAGGAGGATCATGAGTTCAAAGCCAGCCTCAGCAAGGACAAGGCACTAAGCAATTCAGTGAGACCCTGTCTCTAAATAAAATACAATAAATAAATAAATAGAGCTAGGGATATGGGCTCAGTAGTTGAGTGCCCCTAAGATCAATTCCTGGTACCCCTCCCCCCAAAATATTTTCATCTATATTGAACATGTACAGCCCCTTTTTTCTTTCGTATCATTTTTTCCCTAAACCATATGTTATAACAGGATTTATGTAGCATTTACATTGTTTTAAGTATTTAATGTAATCTAGGGATGATTTAATAATATGTGTAGGTTATACGAAAATATTATACCATTTTATATAAAGGACTTGAGCATCCACAAATGACTCAAGTGTATTTAATGACTTTGATATCTCTGATAACATAAATGCGTGACATCACATTGATGGTATCTTTATATGACTCAACCTTAAACATTCTGTACCTAACATCAGGCCTCAAAATGTATTTGTAATTTTCCAAGAAAGGTGAAACTTAGTTACTATTATCCTTGGTACTTTTAGTTCTGCTGTAGCTGATAAATAAGCTTCTATGTAGAAACATCACTGACGCCTCTGTTGTACTGGGAAACCCACATTGTGTTTTGAAGCCCACAAGGCAAGCTAGGCCTTGTGTACAAAGAAAGAACATTCCAAAAGCTTTGGCCCAGGGTAGAGGGAGGTGTGCTTCATTTTGGAAGCCAGAATTGGGCAAAAGTCCCAAATCAACTAGGAGTTTGGAAATCAGTCTTCAGTTCTCAGGGTTAGTGAATGACAATAGATGGTGGCTCACCAAACCCTGAAAACCTTCCAATGAGAGCAATGGAACATCAGGTCCCGAGATAATGTTCAGCAGCCTCTCCTGTCTTCAGCCCTCAGCTCACTGCACATCAGGGATTCAGTAATGCTGTTCTTCCGGCCCCTAGGCAAGCTCAGCGCTGGACTGTAAAGACAGCCTGCTGGGAGGCGTTCTGAGGGTCCTGGTGAATTCCTTAAGCTGTGATCAAAGTACCACCTACCTGACTCACTGCTTTGCGACACTGCGAGCCCTCATTGCCAAGGTAAACACGAGACACTTGTTTTCTTACTCTTAATTAAGGGTAAGATTCTCATCTAGCTTCACTTCTGTCTTCAGGTGGACCAAAACCCACGGAGTATCTTAAATGGCATGCAGTGAAGGTCTTAGTTCTTCTTAGGAAGAAAGCAGATACACTTCCTATCATGAGAGGACAGCGTCTCTAGTACTTGAAACGTGGGACTAACTAAAGAACTTGAAATAGCCACTCACTAAAAGTCTATGACACAAGAGCAAAAATCAATGGGGTAAATTTGTAATTTTACCCTTTTCCTTTAATACCTTATCATAATGAGATTAGATCCTATACATGACTCCCATTAAGTCTTACAAAATATCATATCATAAAATGCCAGAGGTTTGAATTAATTTTCTGAGAACCTGAGAATGTATATTATCTTTGGTAAGTGTAGTCTATGCAGATTAGATTTTCTCCTTTGTGGGAAATCTCCGTATGTGCCTTCTCTGTAGGGTCTTTTAAATTTAGAAAGAGGAATTCTTTTGCTATCCTCTACTAGAATCATTTCTCTTTCTTAGTCACCAGTAGTTTCCAGGGAACCCAGAAAATTCATGATTCATTTCTTCAAAGCTATGATCTCACCAGTGAATTCAACCAGGTTAACAATGAACTTTAATAACATAGCCCTGACCTTAGTTGTGCGGTTCATAATTAAATCTTAAGTCAACTTCATTGCTTAAACCCATCTTCTGACTCACATAGGTCATTATCTTTATGGAGCAATGCAT
This sequence comes from Ictidomys tridecemlineatus, assembly GCF_052094955.1. Lineage (NCBI taxonomy): Eukaryota > Metazoa > Chordata > Mammalia > Rodentia > Sciuridae > Ictidomys > Ictidomys tridecemlineatus. Next base: position 143,544,911 of record NC_135480.1, read on the forward strand.
TAACTCTTCTGGGCTTTTTGCTTGTCCAAGCAGACATTTGCATATTTCAATAGGCATCTGGTCCAAAAAGCTTATCAAGTGCCAAGTGATGCCTGATGGTGCCTTGTGTCTCTCCTAGTTTGGAGACTTGCTGTTCGAGGAAGAGGTGGAACAGTGTGCGGACCTGTGTCAGCGTGTGCTACACCACTGCAGCAGCAGCATGGACACCACACGGAGCCAGGCTTGCGCCACCCTCTACCTCCTCATGAGGTTCAGTTTCGGAGCTACCAGTGTAAGAACTCAGACCAGACAAGTGACCCAGAATCAGTTGAGAAAGTCAATGCAAAGCATCAGTAGAGAGAAAAATCTAAGGGAATGTGTGCAGTGTTGCCATTTACCCCAGTCCTGCAAGAAAGAAACAATACAGTACCAAGGTGGATAGCAGCTTTCACCTGAATTTGCATTTAAAGGAAACTATCAGGCCTGGTGAATGCAGCAGTTTCCATCAGTAATGGCTCCCTAAGACACAGAAGACCTTTTATCCATAGATAAAAATGGTATGTGTGGAAACAAATGCAACAGACAGTGTAAGAATTCAGAAGAATGAATCCTGTTTCTAAGTTCTGAATTAGTACAGTTCTGGCTAGTACCTGAATGGGCTGTGGAAGAGAATTTTAAATGACCAGCAATATCTGGAACTGGGTTGTGTTTCATTGTTATTCTGTGGTATTGGGAATTAAACCTAGAGCCTTGTGAATGCTAGGCAAGTAGCCTACCACTGAGTCACATTCCCAGCCCCTAGACCTGAATTTTAATTGAAGTCTAGATGCCTTTGGAACTTAACTTTATTGAAGAACACACAGCCTTTACTTTAGTTTGTGCAGATTTAGGTGTGTTCCTTTGGAATTTCTGTAAAAGATAAATTGGAACCAGACATGGTGGCACATGCCTACAATCCCAGTGACTCAGGAGGCTGAGGCAGGAAGATCAAAAGTTTGAGGCCAGTCTGGTCTCAAAAATAAAATAAAAAAGGATAAGGCTGTAGCTCAATGGTATAGTGCTTTCTAGCATGTGTGAGACTCTGAGTTCAATCCCTACTACCCCAAAGATGCACACACAAAGATAAATTGGCCCATGGAATAAAGTAGTGTCTTCAGAGAGATATTAGTAAAAACTATTTAAAAGTCTTTAGGACATTACCCAGGGTCTCTTGGCATAGCCTTATTTTCCCACAGTTCTGGAAGGAAAGGAGAATTAGAAACTTGCTGCTTTCTTTGGTCTAAAATCTCAGTAATTTCTGGCCTTGGAAGTTCTATTCCTCATTGTAGTTTAAATGAAATTCTAAGAAGAGGATCTTGGAATAAAAGAATATATCCTGTGACCCAGCTTTATAGGAATCTTCTGGCCTTGCAGTATGGAGGCAACTCAATCCTCAATGAAAATTTAAAGGGAGCCTGACAAATTTATGTGAGCACAAGGTCCTTTTAGACCATTTAAATGATAATGTGAATCTTGTGCACAGTGTAGCTCACCTTGCATTGAGAGAAAAGGAAATGATTAAGACGGGGATGAAAGATAACTCAGGGAGTTTTGTGTCTGGCCCTACTGCCTTCAATTATTGACTAGCTGAGTGCCTCTTTTTTTTTTTTTTTTTTTTTTTTTTTAAATGCAGAACTTTGCCAGAGTAAAGATGCAAGTAACTATGTCTCTGGCATCTTTGGTGGGCAAAGCACCAGATTTTAATGAGGAGCACCTGAGAAAATCCCTGAGGACAATTTTGGCCTATTCAGAAGAGGACACAGACATGCAGACAACTCCCTTTCCTACCCAGGTAAACTAATGAACATACCTTGTCTCAAGCATGAATTTGGGATCAGCCGATTATAAACACACACACATACACACACACACACACACACACACACACACACACACACACACACACATATAACCATATGATTATACGTATATAATTTGTATGTATTATATGTATAATTTGCAAGGATGTATTGTCTATCCCATAATCACATCCTCTCAGTGCTCTAAGAAATATATATATTTCTTCACTACTGTCCCCAACCTCAGGATGCCAATAGTCTATCTAGAGAGCTCAGTCTCAAAACAATTAGGAGGAAAGACAAAACACCTGATACTTAAGTGTGTGGTAAGAAACTACATGTGGTGTGAGATTAGAGAAAAGGAGGAGTTAGTTAATGAACAACCTAGTGACCTGGAAAGGCTGGGGTAGCATTCACAGGGCAATGATGAATAGGGGTGAGAATGGATTGTATCTAGGGATGCTAAAGGGACCAGCTTGACCCACAAGTACTTGAAGGAGAGGAAGGACCAAGTTAGAGATTATCAACAAGATTAGTCCTACAGACACTTGTGAGGGTAATAATCTGTTGCAATGCTCAGGGAATAAAGAAAAAGATACAGCATGTCACCTTTATCTTTTAACTTCAGCTTCTAGCCTACTCTAGGATTGGTTCCCACTAGAGTGAATGAGGGAATGTATGAATGAAAGAATGAATGGGTGAAGTTTTCTTTCTTCCCTTAGTGAGAGCCCTATTTTCCCAGAGCTCTCCTGCCTTCTCCAGTAATGTTACATCCTCATTCTCAGAATCTTTTTCCTCTCCTCTCCCCTGCACCAAATCCTGTCTCACCTATTTCTTCTCCACCATGTTCCTATAAATTAATCTTATTCATGCAGAGATATTCACCAAGACCAAGCAAAATATAGGCAGTACAATAGAGTATGGTGGAAGAAATTTTAGGAGCCCTGGAAGTTGACAGAAGGGATAAGATGATATTCTGCAGCTGAGTCACTTGCCAGGGTCTATGGATCAAGACACAGTCTATCCGGTTTTGTGTGATGCAGTCTCCCCTTTTGGCTTTTGTAACTAAGAACAAGTCGTTCTCAGAGGTTCTAAAAACTCTGAAGCCTTGGAGAGATCCAGGAAGCTTCAGAAACATGAAACCCATGTTGTGGTCCCAAGCTGCCTCCTAGCTGGTATAAAGAACCCTGATGATTCAGAGTAGAGCTTAGAATCTTTCAGGTTACAAATAACTAAAACTAGTTCAAACAAATTGAAAAGAAAATTGTTGCAGTGGGAGGTAGCATGAAGATCCAGGGCTGTTTCACAGATCCCAAGGCCAACTCACATCAGGGTCTATGAAGCACATGGACTTGCAAACAACTGAAGAACCAAGAATCCATCTAGAGTCCCCTTCACGTTTATCATTCAGTTTTTTTTCTGAGCAAAGCTTTTCTGTACCCCCCACATATTTTTTCAATGTAATCCTATCTCCTTTCCACAAACTACAAAGCCAAAGTTATTTGAGGGCTTACATTTTTTGCAGGTGGAAGAACTTCTCTGCAATCTGAATAGCATCTTATATGACACAGTGAAAATGAGGGAATTTCAGGAAGACCCTGAGATGCTTATGGATCTCATGTACAGGTAAACTTTTCTGATAAAATCTAAAGGGCATCACCTGGGGATCCCATATTTGTCACTGTGAAGTTCTTACTAATGTAATTACCATAGGTATATGGACAGAATTGTTTTGGATGACATCCAAAAATGTGTATGATAATCAGTAGAAATTAAAATTCAAAGTGGTTTGATTCATATACACGTTTTCAGAAAGATCACCTTAGTTTAAAGTGAGGTACCCACTCTATAACACTATCTTCTGTTTAACTATTATCTGAATTGTTTTCTAAGTGATTTGGTTCTAATTGTAAAACTTTGACTTCCAGTCCTTGTTCTGTAGAAATGATTTACAGAGGCAAAATTGTTTGTATGTAACATCGTAAGAGGCACAATACTTTTGTCTTCTGTCATTATTTTGAGAAAAAGGAAAGGAAGATAATTGCTTGAGATTCATGACAAAGGACATTATTTTTCTCATAAAGCTTTTACTAAGTGCTCTTGGGGTCCAGCATACCTTAGACATGGAACAAAAACAGTTGAATCAAAGTATTTGACTTTTCTCTCATGTTTTCAAGATGTAAGGGAAAATCAGGGTGAAAAAAAAAAAGTTGTACAGTGTCATAGCCTGCTGCCCTTGAAACTGTTACTCAATCTTCAGAATTGCCAAGAGTTACCAGACATCTCCTGATCTGCGGCTGACCTGGCTCCAGAACATGGCAGAGAAACACACCAAGAAGAAGTGCTACACGGAGGCCGCCATGTGCCTGGTACACGCTGCTGCCTTAGTAGCCGAGTATCTGAGCATGCTGGAGGACCACAGCTACCTGCCCGTGGGCAGTGTCAGCTTTCAGGTGAGGATACATTCAGCTTTACCCGAGAACAGTGAACTCAACCAGGAGACAATTCTGCCCACACCCCCTGCACTAACAATGTCTAGAAGCATTTTTCATTATTACAACTGGAGTTGGGAAGATGGGTGTTACTGACATCTAAAAAGGAGGGTGTCACTGAACATTCTACAATGCATGGGAGAGTCTTTGCCACTAAGAAGTGCCCAACCCTTTGTCAACAGTGCACATTTGCCTTCTCTAATTGCTTTGCCATCTTTTTTATTGTTGTTTATAATAATGGTACCTAGAGGAACAGGCACTCTAATAGGTGTTCTGAACTATTACTCCTACTTCACAGATGTAGGAATTGAGAAAGCAATTTTTCTAAGGTCATTTAAAGTCTTCCTCAAAGACTTTATAGGTAGCACCATATAATGATAAGCAAGAAAGTACTTATGAACATTGAAGAAAATTATTTCCCTCATGGCCCAATCTTTTGATTCCATTCCCCAATTCTGTAGGGTCCCACTCAGATCCAATGTCAAGAAAGAATGAAATTGACCTGGAAAGGGAAACAAAAGGCTGAATCCATGTTTTCTGAGAATAACCTAAAATTACTCATAGTTGACAAGGGGAAATTGTCTGCCAGACCTAGAAGATGGCTCAGTGGCCACTTGTTTGTATGTAACATCGTAAGAAGCACAATATTTTTGTTCTTCCTACATAGTTTAATACAGTCTAGAGAGAGAGAAAAAGACAAACCAAAATCAGTGTTATTAGTACTTTTTTTTTAAGAGACACAGTCTGTAGAGATGGCCATCCCTGAAACCATGAACAATACAGCTACAATAATAGAATTTTTTTCAAGCCAAACTTACAAAGTCATTTATAGTGTTTGTATTATTCTTGTCTGAATTTCCATGACAGATTTTATGAAAGGCTTTGTTCTCAGTATTGTTCTTCAACATGGTATTGTGATGCTTTGTGAACCAGAAAGAAAGGACAATTCAAAGTGGCTTTCCCAGGCTTAGAGAATAAGTCACTAAAATGATTGTTGGAAGAGTTGGGAGCCTCTCATTTCTAGAAGAGTGTTCACCTGCAAAACTGAGTTTCACCTCATGTTATTAACCCCTCCCTCCTTATGGTCCTCAATAACAAAAATATGTATTCTATTATTTTATTCTCAGTAAATAAATTTTATTCTCAGTTCAGAAATGTTTGTTATAAAAATCAGTAATTTATTTCTCATCCCAAAGCATAAAAACATTACATCTGATTTTGAATAACACAAAAGCAAAACAGAAAGTTATAAAAATTCTTTTAGGTTCATCTTCTTTCATCAAATTTATTTTGGCCACTTGATATTACCAAGGATAAGTATTACAATTTTTTCTTTTTTTTTTGTTTATTTGTTTGTTTTTAGTAGCAGGGATTGAACCCAGGAGCTCTTAAGCACAGAGTCACAGACCCACCCCTTTTTTATATTTTATATAGAGACAGGGTCTTGCTGAGTTGCTTAGGGCCTCACTAAGTTGCTGAGGCTGGCTTTGAACTCACAATTATTGTGCCTCAGCCTCCCAAGCCGCTGGGATTACAGATATGTGCTACCGTGCCTGGCTTTGTATTACAATTTCACTTTCCAGAAAATCTTCAGACTTATCAGTTAGAGTTGAATTATATCATCCCCTTTTCTTATTTTGTTTACTAAACTATTTCTTATAATTTACTATATTTTATTTAATGTACTATATTTTATTTGATATTCCACTATTATTATATCTTATTCCTGTTATTATATTTTACTTAATATTTAATAACTTAAGTATTAATTTCATTTCATTTTTTAATTTCATATGTAATAAGCCTTCTTATTCTTATTTTACTTATAATTCAGTTGATTGGCTTCTAATGAGACACACCAAAGTGAGACAGAATTGTTATTCTAGACCTAATAGAAAAACTCCACATTATCCCTACATGGGATCTTAGACCTCCATCTTTTCATATGTCTTTACTCCTTCATTCCTGCTTTCAGAGCATAATTTATTGAGAATTTCTTCTGTCTTCATGACCTTTATATTCTAGCCAGAAAGATATCATATAATTAATTATTCCATTCTAAATCATAATTATGATAAACACTATTATAAAAAGACACAAAACACTGTGAGCTTTTAGACTGTGGTCCCACCTTAGGGTCAGGAAAGAGTGCAGAAGGTGAGAAGGAAGGTGAGGAACCGTGAAACACGGGTCTTCATGATGGACAATACACAATGACTAGGTGTTCTCAGATACAGAAATGATGTCAAATTATGTCGTGCTTATGGGTGAATTGTCATTTCTCTCAAATGAGACATAACCATCAGTTTAGAAATGGGTGCTTGAAAGCGACAGAACTTACAACCCACAGTGCCTAAGGTACAAATGGAACTTACCAGCCCCCATGAGGGAAGCTAGCCTGGAGAAGTACTCACCAACTAGAGCTGGAGACCTCAGAGATCATCAGATCCCAGAGTCATCGCCTCTTCCTGTCCTAGCCTCTGTCCTAAGCCCAACATTTACAACCTAAGATTTAGGTTTCCATCTCCAGAAGCCTGTTCAGAGAAAGTCTCAGAGTATCTTTTCATTCTGATGGGGTCATGTGCTCATTCTGAATCAATCATAATTGCCAAAGAAATCAAATGCTCCAACTAACTGAGCCAGAGTCACTGGTCTATACCTACAACTCTGAGAGGTTCTCCTAAGAAAATTAGGATGCTTTACATTGTAGAATGAAGGAATTCTGGGCAGTGTTATCAGATGTCCACTGTTAATCTCTTAAATGTTCTTTGCTTCAGTTTTTATCCTCGTTCGGCTCCAATAAAATCGAGCCTTTGGAAAAATACTTGTAAATTGGAGATAAGTCTGTGCAAGGAAAAATAACTTCGAGGTCACTGAATTCCAAGAAACTGAAATCATTGAAATTCTATGCCCTAGAGAGCAACATTTATTTCACAAATGTAGATATGCACACATTCTCAGATTCTGCAACAAGTTTTACATCCCTAAGCCAGAAGCCAGGAAAGCCTTTCCCAAATCTTTTTCCTCTGGGTAATAAACTAATAAGTTGTTGAGCTTCATATCTATTTCTCTACATGTGGAAAATTGCATGCAATTCTAATAGTACTAGTTTCCTGAGTTATTAGATTCTTCCAACTGAATTTGTTGAACCTTCTGTTATCTCCAATTCAGAAACATAATAGGCCTTCATTCTACATCTTAAAGCATACTAATTTTCTTTGGAAGAACCCTTCATAGTTTTAGGTATGGACCAGTGACGCTGGCTCTGTTAGTTGAGCATTTAATTTCTTTGAAAGAAAGACTGGTAACAAAAGATTTTGAGAAACTCCACCTATATTCATTAAAGTACATTACGATATTGGATAACAACTATTTCTTCATTGGTTGCTAAAGTTGAACTGGCAGACAGCATTTACTTTACAAGCCATCTCTGATCTAATAGGTAGTGGCGACTGGAGCACTATGCTGAAAGAATTTTGAAAATATATCCAAGTTCAGAGGAGAAAGAGTGCTATAATTGACTAGTTATGTCTGCCATGTGCACAGCAATAGGAAGGAGTGGCATATGTGCTACTGGTTTGCAATACCTAAGCTAAGAAGGTATTTCATTTATGCATTGTATGCCTTTCTTCCATAGCTGTGAGCCAAAAAAAAAAGACTTTTAACCTATCAAGAGTTAAAGTAATTGCCAAGATCATAGCTTGGGTAAGGCAAGCAAGGAGCACAAGGTGCAGAATATAAAGAGGTACTTTACTCTCAGGACCAAACAAGTAAAGAATTAGCACTTCCGTAACCATGGGAATAAGTACTTCCCCAAATTTTGTGCCTTGGTTTTCTCATTCAGGTCATACTGTCCCTGACCACAAGGCTCTATCTTCTATATTTTATATAAGTAAAAAAATGTGTAGAAACAAAAATGTTCAGGGGAAAAAACACTAACTACTGCACTTCTGTTAAAAACTTCCATAAATTTGGCACAGTGGTGTATGCCTATAATTCCAGCCACTTGGGAGGCTGAGACAGGAGGATTTCAAGTTGAGGCTCAGCAACTTAGTGAGACCCTGTCTCAAAGAAAAATAAAGGGGAATGCTGGTGATGTAGCACAGGCATAATCACTCGCCCAAAATGTGAAAGACCCTGGTTTCAATCCTTAGCAATTAAAAACAAAGAAAACACTTCCATAAAGAAACCATTGCTTGTTAGTGTTATCTTATCAATATAAACACAACTGGCTATTTACCTGAAAGTCAAGACTTCAGGAGAAAAACACAGAAGTCGGAGATTTATTGAGCTATGACAAAGAGCCAAGTTAACTGAGTGTTGGCCTTTGCTTTTTAAAAACCAAGACCCTTGCTATTTGTCCCTTAGGGTTGTTTTTGCTAATGTGGGGTTGTTTCAACTCAATTGTTCTTATATGAAGGGAAATGTTCCTTATATAAAATCTCCTGGTGGTTAAAAGTAGAAAGGAAATGTGGGGGTTTGAAGACTGGCTGCTCAATGTATGCTTTCAAAATGAATGTCAGCCAGGAACTCTTCTGGGTAGAACATCAGACCTGCCATAATCACAGCCTTGGTGAGGATCCTGGGGTTCTTTAATATTTATTTATTTGTTTGTTTGTTTGTTTTTGGTACCAGGGATTGAACAACACAGAGGCACTAGACCACTGAGCCACATCCCCAGCCCTATTTTGCATTTGACTTGGAGTCAGGGTCCCACTGAGCTGCTTTTTGCCTTACCATTGCTGACGCTGGCTTTGAATTCCTGATCCTCCTGTCTCAGCATCCTGAGCCGCTGAGATTACAGGTGTGCACCACCGCGCCTGGCTAGGATCCTGGATTTCTGCTTCCACACTCCTACCTTCTGGGTTCCTATGGTCCAGTATTCAACTGGTCCCATGTTCTCTGGGCTCATACTGTGTTTTCTTACAGAATATTTCTTCCAACGTGCTGGAGGAGTCTGCAGTCTCTGATGACACCTTGTCACCCGATGAGGATGGGGTGTGCTCGGGCCGGTACTTCACTGAGAGCGGCCTGGTGGGCCTCCTGGAGCAGGCTGCCGAGCTCTTCAGCACGGTCAGTGTCCAGAGGGCATCCCAGGGCTGAGCTCGGGAATGCCCAGCCTTCACGGCCTAGTGAGCCCTCTCCACAGATGCCAGGGGCATGCAGGACAGGGGCAGGGCCCAGGGAGGACTTTGATGTGCACAGATTGCGTCAGCTCTCCAAGGGAGGTGGGAAGGCCTTTCATCACTGCCGTGTTCTGGTTTTCACTACATGCGTGTTGGCTGGACAGCAGTTTCACAGTATTATTTCCATTTAATAGGGATGGAAGCTAAGCCACAACGAGGTGAAATGGCTTGCCCAGGGTTACACAATAAATGACGAGGCATGTTCTCACTCCCTCATTTTCTCTCTCAGAGAGAAAAAGATGGGAAGGAGCCACTGCAGGGAGAGGGCAAAAATCCATGGTGTCCTCCCTCCTAACAACCGAGTCATCTTCAAGAGCCTCACAGGCAGGACCAGCTCAGAGAAATGCAGGAGCAAAAACCACAGACACCCCCCACATTAGCCTAATCAGGGTCTGAATGCTCCAAATAAGAGAAAAAAATATATAGAAGACGTCACTGGATTCAGATCAAAGAGAAAAGCCTCTTATCCATTTTTGCTTTAATGATCTCCTTCCCCCACATTGTAAGCCAAGTAAATATTTAATATTCTGCTATATTTAGAATAACCAATTTATTTTTCTCCCTATATTATTCTTTATTTTCTGCTTTTCACCTCCAAATTTTCTCCCTATAACTTCTATGTATATTAATTATTGTTTTAACCATTGTCTTGTTTTTCTTCCTACTTTCTCTTTCAGGATTCAGAAAAGGTCCAATATACTCTTATTTTCTTGAAATTTTAGCTAGAATCCTGTTAACTCCCTGGTGGGCATGCAATAAGCATCTGTCTAGAGGAGGACCTCTGACACTATTTAAATACATAAAAGCTGCCTTCCTGAATGTTCTTAGTCCTCAGTGTCAAATCTTCTCTCCTTTTAGTCTGAGAAAGCCTTTCTATTTCACATCTTCATATAGAACCATTTAGCAATGTGTCTGGTCCATTTTGAATGTTGAGATGCTGGGACAGCATTCCTGCTGTGTAAAATACTGGGGCACAGAGGTATATCCATTCTCCAGCACAATGTTTGCATAGTAAACTCTGGTTGCTCTTAAGTTTCCATTGTATTAAATTTTCTTTGATGCTCTTCTCGTCTCTCTAAGGGGGGCTTGTATGAGACGGTTAATGAGGTCTACAAGCTGGTCATCCCTATTCTGGAAGCGCATCGAGACTTCCGGAAGCTGACCTCCACTCATGACAAGCTGCAGAAGGCGTTCGACAACATCATTAACAAGGTAGCTGGGTGTCTTTGCTAATGGGTACTGTTACTGAGTGGTAGATGACCCTGTCCTGGAGACCGTGGTCAGTCCTCCTTCCTCTCTAGAAACTCATTGACCTTGAGCACATTACTGTAGTTCTCACCCATCAAACAGAAAAGGGCCCAAAACTGACAGAGGTCCGGATTTCACAGTGTGAAAGGCAGCTTGACTTACTTTATAACCAGGAAATGTGAGAATCTTTTAAATTCACTTAAAATAAAGTCCAAGAAATCTTTCATGGGATTTATTTCGTTATTATTTCCAAAATTTATTCTATAAACATTGACTTTGCTTAGTAGAGGGATTTTTGTTTATATCAACTGTAGAATTGATATGTTTGTAACATAATAAAAAACCCTTTTAACCCAGTGGATCCTCAAGAATGACATCACTAGAGAGAGGTTTTCTTATTTTGCTTAATAGGATCACAAGAGAATGTTTGGAACTTACTTCCGAGTTGGTTTCTATGGATCCAAATTTGGGGATTTGGATGAGCAGGAATTTGTTTACAAGGAACCTGCAATTACAAAGCTTCCTGAGATCTCACATAGACTAGAGGTAAGAAAAGTGATTTTGTGTGCTTGCCATTGTATACTTCACAAAAGCAAGTTACAGTGAATCACTACCAAAAAGGGGAAAAAAAAAAAAGGCCAGGATTCAGCATTGAGGTATACATACATTTTCCACATTACATTTATTTTGTATTTATTATATGAAGGGTTAGCTGAGATCATGAGGTAAAGCAAGATTTGCATAGTTTTCCCCTAAGATCCTGTACATGTCTTTAAAAATTTATAAATTTATATCATGAATGTTTATTTTCAAGTCATATAAAATCCAGTCAGTGTCACATCTTCTTATGCTCCATTCCCAATGTTAGTGATATATACTAACAGATGCAGAGTAAAAGGGTTTTTTAGGGTGAAGTTTGCCACCTCAACTTCTAAGCAATCCAATCATACTTCTGAGTCACCCTCCTGCTGTCATTGTGGTGTTGCTGGACAGCACAGGCTGTTCTGATAAGGACATTCTTGACAGTAGCTGCAACCTGCCATCTACACTTGGTCAGTAATGAAACAATAAAAAGCAGCATGTTCTGGCAGGAAAGGCTGAAAAGATGGACAAAAAATAAACTGTGTGAAGAAAAATCCAAAAAAAAAAAAAAAGAAAAGAAAAGAAACAGTTATTGAAAGGAAGACTATCAAAACCCCAGGAAGAAACCCAAGGAGTGCCTCCAAAAGAGCACCTTCTGGGGCTGAGTGACTAAGGTCCCCTGAAGTGCTGACAACTATTAACCAAAGAGTCACTCCTTATTCTTTCTTGCTATTGCTTGGGATATATGCCCTTTTATGTCTGTAAAACTTAAAACACTTTTGTTACCTAATTGCTCCTTGAACTATTATCCCTGCCAAATAAGAAAAGGACTTTTATCCTTACTTGACTCAAAGAAGCCATGGCCCAGAGTGGTTGGGCGTCTTGCCCAAAGACAATAAGCTCATAAGAAGGAAAAGTAGTCACTGACTCAGGCCAATTGGTTCCCTAATATTGTTCCCCCAACTTAGAATTAAAGGTGTATAAGACACTATGTGTCTTCTTGCACATAGTGGTTTGCCACACGATGGGAAGCCTGGTGACCTCTAAGTTCTTAAGATACAAAAAGAGGAAAACTGTGCCATACCTCTGCAGATGCCTCAGGAAATAGGATGACGCTCACTGAATTCGAGGCAGGGTGTACACTTTGTAGAGAACCATATATCAACTGACGGTGCTGGACTTGCTCATATTTTTATTTATGTCTCAGGAAATGCTGAACTGTGCTCATTAGCTCAGAGGGACTCTGAATAATCAATGAACAAACTGCACTTGTTCCAAACTTACTCCACTGCTGAGAAGAGAAGTTGCATTATGTTAAAATTACCTTTATAAACTATTGTTTTCTCTTACCTAGGGGTTTTATGGTCAGTGTTTCGGTGCAGAATTTGTGGAAGTGATAAAAGATTCTACCCCAGTGGACAAAACCAAGTTGGATCCTAACAAGGTATGGAGAAAATTTGCCAAAAAGAACCATCAGGTTCTTGAGTTCCCTTATGCTACCCTAAGAATACAAAATGACCTCCCTCTGTCTGAATTGACTCACCAGTCATTTAAAGGCAACCAAAAATTTTTGTCTAAGGGCTCCATTATAGATTTATTAGGTCTTTAATTCCACCCCTGCCTCTGCCCCCAGTATTAGGGATTTAACCAAGGAGCATCCTATCCCTAAGCTACATCCCAAGCCCTTTCTGTAAATATTTATTTTGACACAGGGGTTTCATTCAGTTTCCAGGTGGGCCCTGAATTTGCAGTCTTCCTGCCTCAGCCTCCCCAGTAGCAGGAATTACAGGTGTGCACAACCACACCCAGCAACTGATCAGGTCTTCAAGAAAACATACTCAAAGGCACGAATCACAACAGGAGCTTTCATTTATCAAATCCCAACTGGAACTGGGGATGTAGCTCAGTGATAGAGTGCTTTTCTAGCATCCGGGAGGCCCTGGGTTCGATCCCCAGTATCAGAAAGGAAGAAAAAAAAGTACCCACAGTGTTCCTGGTACTGCATCAGACTCTTTATCATCCTTTCATTTCATTCCCAAACAGCCCTCAAAAATAGGCTTTGTTGGGGCTGGGGATGTGGCTCAAGCAGTAATGGCATGCATGGAGCACTGGGTTCGATCTCAGCACCACATAAAATAAAAAATAAAGATGTTGTGTTCACCAAAAACTGAAAAATAAATATTAAAAAATATTCTCTCTCTCTCTCTCTCTCTCTCTCTCTCTCTCTCTCTCTCTCTCTCTCTCTCTCTCTCTCTCTTTAAAAAAAAAGTTTTTAAAATAGGCTTTGTTGTTTCTGTTTCCAGATATGAAAATTGAGGTAATAGAAATGTTGGGCAATTTTCCAAGAATATCAAAGTGACAGAGCCAATACTCCAACGTGGGGTCTGTCATGTCCAAACCCACATCACTGCTCTTTACTGGCTTTCTATAAACTCTTTAGACTCTCAATTTACAACATGTTTAAAAAATGTAGACTTCTGCCTGACAGCTATTTTTCCCATACTTTTATCAGTCATTGTAATTGTACATAACAGTGGGATTTGTTGTTACATATTTGCACATGCCCGCAATGTAATGATATAATTTGGCCAGTGTCATTCCCCTGACTGTATTTAAAGGTATCATTCTTTAGGCTGCAGGTACTCCTTTCAGCTGAGTGCAGGATCTCTGTGCTGTTGGAGAAATGACAAAAAGGGCTTGACCTTCAGTTTTCCCATGTTTATCCCAGGCTATTCCATTTCACCCCCACCTACGTGTACCTCAATACAACTCTGATGCTTACCACCCAGAATTAGCATCAGACTCCACAAGCTCAGTCCTCCATCGTGCTCAGAGGCACTCAGCCACCAAGCCACATCCCCAGCCCTATTTTGTATTTTATTTAGAGACAGGGTCTCCCTGAGTTGCTTAGTGCCTCGCTTTTGCTGAGGCTGGCTTTGAACTCATGATCCTCCTGTCGCAAACTATCAGGCTGCTGGAATCACAGACGTGTGCCATAGCACCTTGCCCACATTTCTAACTAGCTACAAATTTAGGAGTTTCCATGACACCTCTAAGGTCAGATAATTCACTAGAATGACTCACAGAAGTCAAGAAATACCATTCTTCTGTTTACAGACATACAATGAAGGGCACATATAGGCGAAGGTCTGGGATAGAGCACATAGTTTCTGTGCCCTTGCAGAGTAGAATCCAGGCACAGTACTCTGCCAGCACATCACTGATTCTCCGGGTGACCAGTTTTTATTGGGGTTTCATGACATAGGTGTGTTTGAATAAATCAGTAGCCACATGATAAAACACACTGTCCAGCCCCTCCCCCTTCTCAAAGCTCAGGCGGGCCCAAAGTTCCAGCAGTCTGATCATAAGATTGGTCTTTTTGGTGACCACCTGAAGCTATTCATAAGGCCAAGGCTGATCACCTCATTAGCATAACAAAGACTCCTGTCACTCAGGAAATTCCAAGGGTTTTTGAAGCTCTGTGGAGAAAACAGAGACAAAGAGCCAACATATTCTTTATATTGCCACAGGGGGAGAACTGCCTGCCCGGTCCACTTCACAGCACATATGATGTTCTGGGCTGCTGGAAATAAAGGGCCAGGGACAGGGAGCACTCACCATCTGACAGCACTGTATGTGAACTGTGAACCATCCAGACTCCTTCTTCAGCTCTGTCTTCTGGGATGTTATGAAGATGATGCAAATAGGGAGGAACTAGCCATATTTCAGAGTTTGCTTTTCTTCTACATTTTTCAGAATATTTGCTTGTTTAAGAAACATTCCTAGCCTAGACTTGAATATAGTGACTGTGATAAGAGTTGAACTAAGCTTTAGACAGAAATATCTGGAGCCCTTGGATTGGATGAGTGGCCCAGAGCAATCTGGGCATAGTGTAAACTATGCAGAATCACCACTGACCTCAAGAATCACCACTAACACAAGGACCACATCTCCTCTCTTAAATCCCCAAGGTGGGTTACGAGAGCTTGGATTAGAGCCTAAATCCAGAGTCACAACCAGATTTCATTATACTAAATAGTGATTCATGGTCTGAGGTCAGTGACCCCACCCATCCACTCCCCTGGGTGGGTGTCCCAGCATCTGTGCCCACTGCCATTCTTTTTCTTTCTTTCTTTATTTTTTAAAGATGCCTTTCTGCTGCACAGTGGTGCACACCTGTAATCCCAACAACTCAGGAAGCAGAGGCAGGAGGATGGCAAGTTGGATGGAGGTTAGCCTCAGCAACTTAGTGAGACCCTGCCTCAAAAATAAAAAAATAAAAAGGAAGGAGATATAACTCAGTGGTAGAGCACCTGAGGGCTCAATCCCCAGTACCATAAAAAATAAAAATAAAGATACCTTCTTAATTAATAAGCACCTTTTTCACTGTGTGTGTGTGCACACATGCATATGAGTGTGTTTAAATGTTGCACATACAGTTAAATTCAATGTTTTAGTTTTAGTTCTTTGAGTTTTAACCAATATGTGTAGCCACAATCATGATACATCACTCCAAAACATTTCCCCATGCTGCTTTGTAGTGATTTTCTGTTTCCAGCCCTGACAGTCCTTCATCTGTATTCCATCTCTGTACCAGTGTCTCTTTCAGAAAGTATCCATGTGGAATCACACATAGCCATTTGAGGCTGGCTTCTCTCACTTAGCATGGCCCATCTGGTGCATCCATATTGTTCTGGTTCAGTCCTGCCTACTGATGAATACTATTCTGCTCTCTTCCTCTGCCACCGTTTGTTTATCCCTTTGGTTTGGTTTATTTCTAGTTTTTGTCTTATGAATAATGTGATTATCGACATTTGTGTACAGAGTTTTGTGTGGCTATAAGTTTTCATTTCTCTTGAACACCCATGTAGGTAGGAATGAGATCGCAGGGCTGAGGGCCAGTTCATTAACTATATGAGAAGTTGCTAACCTGTTTTGCCGTGTGGCTGTGTATCCTGCATCCCTTCATCTGTGCATGAAAGTTTCAGCTGCTCTCGGTCCCTGCCAGCACTTGGTACTATTAGTTTTCTTAGTCTGACCATGCACACTTTCTAAGTGTGTTACAGTCATGGTAACTCTGGAAAATAAAGCTTGGCTCTTAGGAATAGCAGTTTGCAAATCTCCATACTGAGGCTTCTGTTGGATCGGTCTGTTCTGCTTGGAAAGAGCGCCTGGTGTCGCAGACTCTTCCCACAGGCACATTCCTCTCCTCTTCCTCATGGCCCTTTCTTTCCCTGGGGTGGAAAGGAGGAGCTGCCGGTTCTGAATGCTCCCTTGATGCACTCAGCCCCAGTAGCTTCCACGCGCCTTGTTCCAGCATGCCCTTCAGTGTGTCATGGATCCTCTTTGCAGAATGGCTCATCTCCTCCTTCCCCTTGCCTCTCCCTCCAGGCCTACATACAGATCACTTTTGTGGAACCTTACTTTGATGAGTATGAGATGAAAGACAGGGTAACCTACTTTGAGAAGAATTTCAACCTTCGGAGGTTCATGTACACCACCCCCTTCACCCTCGAGGGACGGCCTCGTGGAGAGCTGCACGAACAGTACCGGAGGAACACGGTCCTGACCACCATGCACGCCTTCCCCTACATCAAGACCAGAATCAGCGTCATCCAGAAGGAGGAGGTAACGTGCCCAGAGGGGAACACCACCATGAAGGAGTGGGCCTGGGTGACTCCCCCAGGACACACACAGCTGAGCACTCCCTCAAGGGAGGCTGGAGTGAAACATGTAGAGGGGCACACTTAAAATACTGTGATTGACCCAGCAGCTCAGGAGGCTAAGTAGGGAGGATGTCAAGTTCAAAGTGAGGCGCTAAGCAACTCAGTGAGACCCTGACTCTAAATAAAATACAAAATTGGGCTGGGGGTGTGGCTGAGTGGTTGATTGCCCCTGAGTTTAATCCCCAGCCCCCCTTTCCCCCCAAAAAAATAATACTATGATTGAGCCAAACCCTCATGATGCCAGGGAATCCCATTTAGGCATGTACGTGTTTTATAGCCCTGTTTTATATTATCTATTCAACACTTTAGAGCTATATCTCTAGTGTAAATACATTTACATATTTAATTGCAATGTTTAATATTTATTTCTATTTAAAATATGTACTTAAATAAAATGTATATACAGTCGCCCCTTCATATCCTCCAAAGCTATCCAGTCAACTAATCACAGACTGAAATACTGGGGGAGAATCTTGCATCTATACTGAACACATACAGACTTTTTTCTCCTCTCTATTCCCTAAACAATATGCTTTGACTCTATTTACATAGCATTTGCACTGGGTTAGGTACTATAAGTTATCTAGAGATGGTTTAAAGTACAGGAAGTATGTACACATACTATACCATTTTATGGGAAGGGCTTGAGCATCCTCAGATTTGGGTATGGGAAGGGGTGTCCTGGAACCAATGCCCATGGGATGAATTATTTAAGTTTTAAATATTTTATGTAAAATTTTTAAATACCTGAAAGCTCATAAATGATTTAGGCATGTTTTTTGTTAATTATTGGAGACAGGTGCCTGAGTGAGCAACCCCATGGAGTTAGTGGTGTGTTATTGGAAGAGACCATGAGATAAGTGAACCAACGGACTTCTAGTCCACGCTTCTTCCTGTGACTTTGCACAAGCTACTTGTCCCCAGTTTCTTCATCTATATATTGGCAGGAAAGACCTCTGTGTACAGAAGATGGTTGACCTGTTTTAATAGGACTGATCAAAAAAAAAAATCCGCAATGCGGACTTAGTAGCACAGCCATATAATTCCAGCAGCTCTGGAGGCTGAGGCAGGAGGAATGCTAGTTCAAAGCCAGCCTCAGCAACTTAGCGAGGCCCTGTGCAATTTAGCAAGACCCTGTCTTAAAATGAAAAGGGCTGGGAATGTGGCTCAGTAGTTAAGTACCCCTAGGTTTAATCCCCAGTTTAAAAAAAAAAAGGAAAGAAAAAAAGAAAGTTCTTAAACCACAGAATTGTTCAAAATTATATGTTATAAGCATTTTATTTTTCTTTAAAACAGCTACATGTACCTATTCATGTCATCTTTTTTTTTATATAGTGACACAACCTTCTCTGATTATGGGTTTACTGATCACAATTCAGCATTGTCTTTCTTGTATAAACCACACCCATAGTGCATTGTCCATGATTTTCAGTTTTGCTTTCTGTAAAGAAGAATGAGGCCTTAAAGATTCTTGTTTAACAATACAAGAGTAGAAAGCTTCTAGATTTTTATGATTTCTTCCCCTAGCCTTTTATAGTTGTCTTGAGCACACCTAATATGACAGGAATTTTTATAACAGCTCACTTTCATGTTGTCTTGCCCAAGCACTCAGCTCAGTTTTCTTAGAAACAACTCTTTTTCTATCCACACCCATACTTCATCAGTTTAGGCTTTATTTAATTAGATTAGGTCATTAAAATAACAAGTATAACAGGCATCATCAAGTCGGTGAGCAGTAGATGGCTTGTGAATATCCACTTCATTGGGCAAGCACAGCAATGGCTGAGCCTGTCAGCCAGTGTTGAGTAAGACAACCGTGTCAGCGAAGAGGATTCACAGAGGGCACAGAGAGCATGACCTGGGGACTCAGTCAACAGGAGTTGGGTTTGGAAGGCATTCCTGTGTTTCTTATTGTTTTGACTTTTGAACACTAAATTATTCTAGGCATAGCACCGAAATAACTTGATTACTTCACTGAAGGCCTCTGTCCAAATGGGGTCATATTCAGAGCTACTGGAGGTTAGGACTTCAACATATGAATTTGGGGGATAGGAATTAACCCATCACATTCAGGATCAGAATGGAAAGAACTTATAAATGCAGACATAATGGGACCTTGCTATTGACTACCTGTGTCGTTTTATAGAACTTAAGCTTATAAATCCCCCTTTGAGTATAAAATGGAAAGAATGGGAAAATCGTTTAAAAGAATAAATGTTACATGTATATAAAGTTCCTGGAACGTGGTAAGTACTCTGGACACGTTAGGTCCTTCCTTCTTTTAAGCCTATTAAGATTACTCAGAAAGTCTTCGCTGCTTTTTCAAATCCAGGTGCCCTCTCTGTTATAGCTCCAGGTTTGTTCATGGCTTGGGAGATCAGACAGTAACTTCCCCACATTTGTGTCTTATGCTCAGTTTGTTTTGACTCCAATGGAAGTTGCCATTGAAGACATGAAGAAGAAGACCCTGCAGTTAGCAGTGGCCATTAACCAGGAGCCCCCTGATGCGAAGATGCTTCAGATGGTGCTACAAGGCTCTGTAGGAGCCACTGTAAATCAGGTAACAAGCGAGCTCCGCGGCAGCTTCTCTAGTTCTCAGTGTTTGGGTTGTGATGTCTACCTCCTTCCTTGAGGTTGATAAGTCTGAACCACGTACAAACAATGTTTCTAAATTTAAACTGAACACTCTTGTGGTTTAGAAGACTTTTAGGAGGCCTCTTTTTTGTTTAACAACTTAAGGTAGAAAAGAAATCCTAGAGATAAGCGGACCAGGTTTAAGGAATGCCACATCAGGGCCAGACCTGGCAGTATGATCCAGGACTGGGGTCCTGTGGAAGAGACCTTAGTCATGCCCGGTATAGGCAAGGTTGTTTCAGGACTAAGACTAAGCTAAGCCTCTCTGTAGGAGAGAGGAGCAAAGGCTTAGACCATCCAGCTCCAGGATGAACTGACAGGGCAAGGGTCTTGCCAGCAAGGAGTTCCTGGGAATCAGGCTCCTTAGGTCACTTCAGACCCAACTAGACCTTCTCAGACTTGTTAGAACTCTAATTCCTAAACTCAGCATGGGACTAAGCCTGTCTCAAATGGAGGGAGGTACTAGCCTAGAACTCTCTATTCAGTGGGCCCCCTTAATGTCAGTTCTAGATGCTCCCTTGTCCCACCCTCCACACTCAAAAATTCAAGGCGCATCACTGAACACATTCTCCATCTGAGGATTCACTAGCAAAATTCTGAGTCCACTTAACATCAAGAGAGCCAAACAGCTAGAGGAGAAATGACCTTTCCAAGATCAGAAAATAATTAGGAAGATTTTGTTTTTGTAAGTACCAATCCTTTGATGAAAATGGAAGACTCGGTAAACCCACAGCCACAGACAATCTGAGTACTGTACAGCTCTCCGACTCTAGCTGGCACTTGTGCAAAATGTTGTCAACACTAGGGTAACCAGATAAGTGGGTATGAGCAGAGAGATAAGGCAATTTTTAGAAAAACTGGAAGCACATAACTTTTGATGCATTTGCTTTACCTTTATGTATCAAGGAAAGCCTATTTGTACCTGTGAGTATTCTCCTAAAACTTAGGATTCCTCCTAAGGAATCAGAGTTACCTGAGAAGCTCAAGACCTTCCTTGACTTTTTGTTTTAGTCAAACCAACTACAAAATTAAATGTTAAAACTAAGAAGCCACTCCAACATTTTCTCCAAATAATGTAATTTTCTTTCCAATATCAATTTTGTTTTCTTACTTTTTTCCATCAGGGACCACTGGAAGTAGCCCAAGTGTTCTTGGCTGAAATTCCAGCTGACCCAAAACTCTATCGACATCACAACAAGTTGAGGTTATGCTTTAAGGAATTCATAATGAGGTAAGAAATGGAAATGGGTGGGAATTTCAGTACAGCAGTGGCTCTCTAAATGTGTTCCCCATACCAGCATCATTATTATCACTTGAGAACCTACTAAAAAGATAAGATGGTGCTGGAGGTATAGCTTAATGGTAGAACACTTACCTAGCATGCACAAGACTCTGGGCTTAATCCCCAGCACTGCAAATATAGAAAGGGAGGCAGGGAGGGAGGGAGGGAAGGAAGGAAGGAAGGAAGAGGGGAAAGAAGGAGTCTCAGGCACCTCTCACCTACCCAATCCCATGGGGTGGGTTCCAGCAATTTCTGCATTAAAAGTTCTGCTGGGGACTAGGGTTGTGGTTCAGTGGTAGAGCGCTTGCCTAGCACATGTGAGGCACTGGGTCCAATCCTCATCACCACATAAAAATATATAAATAAAATTAAGTATTTTATTTTATTTTATTTTAAAAGTCCTGCTGGGTGATGCTGATGTGCACTGAAGTTTGAGAACCACTGCAGTAGAGCAGTACTACATCTACTACTCATAAGTAATTTATACTTGAACTGTGAAGTGCCACTTCATGTCTACAATCTCATGAATGGCTCACAATCACAGTGTAAGACAGGTACATCATCATCCTCATTTTACAAAAGAGGAATCAGAGGTTCAGAGATGGGATGTGATTTCACTTACAGTCACATAGCCAGTCAGCGGCTGAGTTCAAACCAGGTGTTCTGCATCTGAACAGTCCACATTTCCACCGATGTTCTGATAGTCCACTGATGCATTAGCGTTCCAGAAGTTCTTAGCATTGACAATTTTTGTAATTTCCCAAATCATAAATAACTTGTTTTTAAAAACCGAGAAAGAGATACTGCCTCAAATGGAGAGGTAAAGGTAAGGTTCTCAAGCTAGGATTTTGCAAAAGTGTCATCCTGAAGACACTTCCCCTTGTCACACAGGCCTCATCTCTGCTTCTGAATTCTGCAGTGGAACTGGCTTCCAGAGCAGCTGGGTCAGCCTGGACAGGAAGTAGGTCTTTGGGAAGTCTTGGAATCTCTTAGAATATAGACAGGTGTATTGCATCTCTGGGACCTTAAAAGAATTACTAGGAAGGATGTGATGGCATTTCACCTACAAGAGAAAAGGACGTCAGAAAAATGTATGCCAATGTTTCTTTTTATCTAGAATCTTAGAGCAGTAGTTGGGATTTGGATATGAAGTGTCCCCTAGGAGCTCCTGTATTAATGTAGGAATGTTCAAGGAGAAATGCTTGGATTAAGGGAACCATAACCTTATCACTCCATCTTAATTTGAATATGGACAAACTGGGTGATAACTCTAGGCAGGTGGGACATGGCTGGAGGAGGTGGATCACTTGGAATGTGACCTGGAAGGGTTCATCTTCCCTGTGGCCCTTTTTCTCTTGCTCTCTCTGCTTCCTGGCTACCATGATATGAACCCTCACCTTGGGCCCAAAACAATGGGGTCAGCCAACCATAGACTAAACCTCTGAAACTATGAGCTCAAAATAAATCTTTCCTCCTCTAAATTGTTCTTGCCAGGTATTTTTGTCACAGAAACAAGAAGCTGACTAACACCATAGCATATAAAGGATAGGAATAAGCTTACTTGACAGAATGAGGAGAAAGGAGGCCAAAAGTTAAAGTTTGTTAAAGTCATTGAAAACTCATCAGGATGCTAGGGTTGGATGAGGTTGGAAATATGGCCTTCAAAGGTTGCAGTGGTCCAGGGCTCTCTGGACTTCTGAAGGGACCTGTGAAATCTTTAGTGAGTACTTTCTGTGACCCAGGTATGATATTAGGGGAACAAGAGCAGAGAGCATCTGTTCTTGATGATTGTCCACACCAAATAACAACACAAAGCAGCCTGCACTAAGAACTCTAAGTGTTCTAAATATAGGACTACAGAGATAAGAAAGGGCAGGTCCACTACAGAGTGGAATGATTAGAACAGGCTTTGTGGAAAAACACCACTTAAACCTTGTCTTGAATAACTGTTGGGAAGAAAAGGGTAGTGGGAAGAGGAAGCCATTACTGGTAATTGGACCATCATGACCGCAAGACTTGGAGTCAGGAATGCCAACGGTGCTTCTGGACTCCTCTCAGTCCTGCTAGAGCAGCATGTTCTTGAAAGCCTGCCAGGACAGGAAGCAAAGATCAGAGAGGCGACAATATTAGTAAATAGGACTTTGCGTACAGTTTAAATTTAAAGGGAAGCTTATTAGGGAAGAAGTGATTTTCCTTTTGCTTATAGTTCAAACTGATTTCCTGTACTACATCTTCAATCTAATGTCTTGTGGGTGTGATCATCTCCAGGACTCCACCTGGTTAAATGTATCTAAGAAATCCTTATCGAACTCACATTCCTAATTAGCTCCCAGCCCCAGAAAAAGTTACTACAAATGGAGCTGAGAAAACTAGTCTCAGGCAAGAGACACAAAAGACAATGGGATTTTCTAGGAATGGTCCTTTAATGAAGTTATAATTTAGTTTTTGAGGATGTTATCTATCTTTCTCCCAACATAGCCTGCAAAAATGCTAAATTTGGGGCTGGGCATGGTGGCACATGTCTGTAATCCCAGAAGCTTGGGAGGCTGAGGCAGGAGGATCTTGAGTTCAAAGCCAGCCTCAGCAACAGAAAGATGCTAATCAACTCAGTGAGACCCTGTCTCTAAATAAAATACAAAATAGGGCTGAGGATATGGCTCAGTGGTCAAGGGCCCCTGAGTTTAATCCCTGGTACTCCCTACCCTCAAAAAAGCTGATTTTTTAAAATTGAATTCACCATTTGAAATGCTATTCTCCACCCTTCTCAGTGATCATTCCCATCCTGATGAGACCAGACTGTAGGCCCACTTTCCTGGCTGCCCTTGGCCTGTGGCATTTTGTTCTGGGAATGCCAGGAGACCATCAGTGCTTCCCAAACTTCCCTGCACTTACACAGGACCTGGTCTTGTCAAAATATAGGTCCTGATTTAGTAGGTCTGAGACTGGGGCCTGAGACTGCACTTCTAATCAATTCCTAGGTGCTGATGCTACAGCTGGATAGAGGAGACTGAATAAGAGAGGCTGTAGAGTTTGCTTGATTGCATCCCTTTCACATTTTTCCCCTCCCCCAGACCTAAACCCCTCAGGCCATCTCTGTTGTCATTGGCCTCTTTTACCTTCCCTATATTCCCTTCAAAAAAGTAAAAGTTCTCAAACTGCTACTCCTCCAACCAACATCAGCAAACCCTTAGCACAGCTTCCTGCCACATGTATGGGGAGACGAAGTCCCAATTCAAATGGGACAAGACGAAGCGGGGCTGGCACACGGTTGCCATGTTGTCTCAGGACAGCAATGATGACAAAGATGTTTCATTGTTTGACACAGAAGAGACAACTAATAGACCAAGAAAATCCAAAACCCGACATCCAGTGGCATCATTTCTCCATTTGTTCTTCTGAGTCAGTGCCATTATAGTCTATCTTCTCTGTGAATTGCTCAGCAGCAGCTTTATTGCCTGTATGGTGACGATTATCCTGTTGTTGTCATGTGACTTTGGGGCATGAAGAATGTCACAGGTAGACTGATGGTAGGCCTTCCGTGGTGGAATCATATTGATGATGATGGAAAGAATCATTGGGTGTTTGAGTCCAGAAAGGCATCTCCTCAGGAGAATAACACTATTTCAGAGGCTGAATCAAGAATCTCTTGGTTAAAACTAATTGCCTGTCCAGTGCTGTGGGTGATATTTGCCTTTAGTGCTCTCTTCTCCTTCAGAGTGAAATGGTTGGCTGTGGTTATCATGGGTGTGGTACTACAGAGTGCCAACCTGTGTGGTTACATCAGGTGCAAAGCGGGCAGCCGGAAGAATTTAACCAGCATGGCTATCTCGTATCTTAGAAAGCAGTTTTTAAAACAAAACACTGGAAATGAACAGAGAGAAAACTTATGTTCTCTGTGATATTGGGGAAGGGCAAAGAGATTCTTGATTATGAACTGTTTAGAGCTCAGTTCAGTTGCATAGAGGAACATTGTTTTTTTGTTTGTTTTGTTTTCACTTACAAAGTTACTATGAAAACTGTTTTCTTTTTTTAAACAAAGTTTTAATTTTCTTTTTCTAGTAGTTGAGGCTGGGAAGTATGATGATATCACTAGAAACATTGTCAGAATCTATTTTATGGTGTACATATGTATGCATATAGTAATGTATCAATATATCCCAAATTAATGTGTTAGGTTTACACATATTACAGAGATATTTGCATTTTGATCCATAGAATATAGGATATTCTTAGTCTATCTCAAAGGTATGTGTGTTTACATACTATTTCTGTAGATTATTTTCAGAAATAAGTTGATTCCATGATTAAGAATAAGCACTTGGCTTGTATATGAGTTAAAAAGTTAGAAAAAAATGTTAATTTTAAATATATACTTCATGTTGAAATTGCTTACCTTAGACATGCACAAGTGAAAACCAAATTCAGGCTGGTAGTGTTAACTAGTTTATAAGATTTTCTTTTATTTTTATACTTAAGGCCTAAATAATAAATGGAATCTTTATAGTTTATGTTTAAGGGATGCCCAGGGATTGCTGCTATTCTATTTATTTCATGGAAAGGATAGTCAGATTTTTATTTTGGAACTTCCTGGAAATTCTTTGGTGGTCTTTGGACTAATAAAATCTTTTAGTACTAAATTAATATTATTCTTACGTCATAGTAAGAGTAATCATTTAAATAATTGGCGTAATAAATGCCTAGCGACATTTTATTTTATGAATCTATTTTTTCTTGCTATAAGGGGGATATTGTAAATCATACATTTGTATTAATAATATTTCTTAAACAAGGAAATATAGTTAACTGTAAACTAAACCAATCTACAAATTATTGTAGGCATTAGTAAATTCTGTTGTCGGTACTGGAAACTTTGTTGGAATCTTTTAATCAACGGATTATGTTGTGAATGTATTTGTACATTGTTAAAATATTTTTAAAGATGTTTTGTTTTAGTTGAATAAATGTCTGTTGGAGTGATAGCATGGAAGATGCACAACTTTATATTTGTATAAAACTATTGTTTACAAAGCAAAAAAAAAAATTGGGATGGGGCTGCAGGCAGAACCATAAGCCCTTTCACATTTCATCTGTGTCAACCCAGGTGACTTTTCCTCCACTTTATTTCATATAGATCAAAAGTGGGAGGTGAGGTGGTATAAATTCACTAAAACTTACCAACACTACACTTAAAATAGGTGAACAGTGGTATTATGTAGATTGTACCCTTAGTAAGTAGATGTGGTAGTGCACACCTATAATCCCAGCTTCTCAGAAAGTGGAGGCAGGAGGGTTATAAGTTCAGTCTCAGCAACTCAGTGAGACCTTAAGCAACTTAGCAAGACCCCGTCTCAAAATGTAATAAAATTTTTAAAGAGCTGGATGAGGATTTGTGGTAGAACTGTGCAAGGTTCCGGGTTCAATCCCTAGCACTAAAAAAAGGAGAAGAAGAAAAAGAAAACAGTAGATGTGAAAACCTTCTCTTCTGCCCCCACCCCTGTTTTATTGCTTCTAACTCCAATCAGGAAGTTACAGCTGTTCAACATGTAGAGTAACTGTTTTGTCAAGTGCGTTTGTTGCCATCTCCCCACTCTGCTTTAGAGAGTGGAGGTGACAGGAGTGGAAAGTGGGGGTTGAATTGCTCTCAGACTTCCCCTTCAGTGAGCTCCAGCTTCCCACACACCTGGGCTGCTGATCAATAAGCCCAGAGTTCTGAGAGGTCCAAAGTGAGCCTACTGATGCAGAACTCATAGCGGAAACATGACCTTGCCAGGTCCACGTGGCTCGTTCTGCTGCCACCTGGCAGTGGCCTCTCTGACTCAGCTGTAGCGGAACCAGACACAGCCACAAAGAAGGCTGGCAGCTGACCTGCTGCAGCCAGCACTCCTCCAGCCAGGCCTGCTGTCCTTCACACGACTGCCAAGTGGGACCTCTGTCCTCTACGGCCTTTCCCTGAAGTAAAAGAGAACACCTCAGAAGCTCAGAAGCCAAGAGTTGCCATGATCTGTCCCCTCCTGGCTCCCCAAAGCACCCAGACTCTTTTAGGCACTGCACTCTTTCTAAATTTTCTTCTTACATATCTGGATTTTTCCTTCCTATAAAGACTAATTGATTTAATTTTTCAAAATTATACCAGGGATTAAATCCCAGGGGACTTAACCACTGAGTCACATTTCCAGCCCTTTTTATATTTTTTATTTTGAGATAGAATCTCACTGAGAGCCTCACTAAGTCACTGAGTCTGGCTTTGAACTTGGACTCTTCCTGCCTCAGCCTCCCAAGCCACTGAGATTACAGGTGTGACCCTCTGCACCTGGCTAAATTTTATTTTAATTTAAATCAAAGATAGCAGTACAGGTTCCCTTAAGAACAGTGTTTCAGATACTCTCCAAGAGAGCTCTGCTGCACATGTACAGTTATTGAGTCAGAAAAAAGGGTGTTAAGTGGCCATGGTTTCAAACTGGAATTAGGGTCTATGAGAAAAAGAAGAAGGAATTTGCCCAAGTAGTGCAAGGAAAGCCAAGTGCACATAGTGAGGGTGGAAGGAAAAAAGTAAAGGGAAAAAGAGCTGAATATTTAGTGGGAAAGCAAATCTTTTTTTTTTTTTAATATTTATTTTTTAGTTCTCGGCGGACACAACATCTTTGTTTGTATGTGGTGCTGAGGATCGAACCCAGGCCACACGCATGCCAGGCGAGCGTGCTACCGCTTGAGCCACATCCCCAGCCCCGGGAAAGCAAATCTTTATCGTGAGAGGTTGCTCAGAAGCAGGTCAACAATGGGAAAATATAAGTGACTTGTCATTTTTCCAGGGCCACAGAGACTGCATTAATGGGTTAAAGATGCTAGGTAAAAAACTGAAAACCAAGTGGAATAGCTAATGTGCCTGTGGGCATGCCCCCACAAACACACACACACACACACACACACACACACACACACACACACACATACAGGACTCTTTCCCCTTTTTCATCCCATCTACAATGACTCTAAAGAGAAAACTTCATTTTGGCTGCAGTGTGTCTCTCTTCTCCCCTACTATCCCACCTCCCCTCCCCTCCTTGGACATGCTTTTGGTCCTCCTGCCCTCTTGCTTTCAGGATGGGGTCACCTTCCCAAGCCCATAGCCCTGATCTAGCCCCCTTCCCACAGTGGGCCACTGGGCTGCTGCACCTGTGCTGGGGAGGCAGCCATACAGGCGCCTCTGGGGTGGCTCATCCAGAAGAGGTACAGATGGCTCCATAGGGACAGCAGGAAATCAGGCCACAGCTGCTCCCTGTCTGCCCTGGGGTCCACTCCCTGCCCCCACAATCGTGGGCTCTTGGTCATGTGCTTCCCCATCTGCAGGGAGGGAGTCACACAGGAAGAGTGACTTCCTTGAGCTGTGCACCCCTTTCACACTAAGGACTGACTCCGGGCTGTGCTGAAGGAGCATTTCCTTGGCTAGGTGCTCACACAATGACACCATTTCATCCCCGTGGACCATTTTATAAAGGAAATGAGGCAAAGAAAGGCAGCTGTGATTAGCCCAGCATTATACAGCAAGCAAAAGGCAGAACCAAGATTTAAACTGAGAATTTAAATGGGCCTCACATTGGACCAGGCTGCCCTTGACAGCTGGGGTGGACAGGTCAGGGTATAGGGGAGAGGCAATGCAGGGGGCAGGTGGAAAAAGCCACTGAGATGGAACCTGTGGAGGTGGCGGTGCTCATGGGACTCTCACATCCACTGTAGCTTTCCCCATGGAAAGGTCAGGATTAGGATTCCAAAGGAATTTTTTTAAAAAAATGCTTCTTTACCCAAAAGCTCTGGATCCCATATTACTGCAGCTGCAGGAGGAGTGGAAGCCACTGCTGAGCTTCTCCCATCTCCACCAGGTTCTTCCCTCATTTCAGCAACTTTTTCTCACCAGGCCCCAAATGGAGATTTGCTAGTTACCAGGAAGAATCTAAGAAAGGGAAAAGACTACAAATCGAGGCTCTAGAGGAAGGCGCTTCAGCTTGATACCAAGACACTCGTCCTGGATTTTAGCTGGACATGATAGTCTTTCCCAGACAGCATGTGTGGTGTTGGGGTTAAGAGTATGGACACTTGTGCAAGATTGCCGAGACCCAGATACCCATTCCACTTAACCAGCTGTGTGACTTTGGAAAACTTACCTTAGTTTTCCCAAATATAAAATGAAAATAATAGTAGCTATCTTCCAGAGTTAGTGTCAGGATAAAATGAATTAATACAGGGAACTGATCAATTTGCATAGGAAACAGACTTAATCTGATTGAAATATAGAGAATGTCTACCATGACATCTGCCTCTATAATGTACCTTAGGATACAGAGGGGCTGATTAGACACACTGGCCTGAGAGCAGCGGGATCTTTGGCTTATGTCCTGCCCAGTTGTTCTCATAGGAAGGTGAGACTCAACAGGGCACTTACCTCCTTTGCATCTTAGTTTCCCAACCATAAACTAGAGGAACTGAAATATAAAATTTCCATTGTTGGCGAGGATGTGAGTCCAGCATGGTCATACTGCCCAAGTGGGTTTGGGCTGGGTGTAACAGCAAAAATACTAAAAACAACATTGAACGTTCTGGGTTTTATCTATGTGTCCATCAGTTCCTGTCTAAGCATTTGATATGTTTTAACTCATTTAATCTCAACATTACTTTATGGAGTATTCTAGTATTATCTTCACTTCACAGATGAAGAAACTAAGACACCAAGAGGTGAAAAAACTGTTTTAATGTCACAAAGCCAGTAGGAAGCAAAGCAAGATTGGAAGTTGAACACTCTGGCTCCAGAGTTTGTCCTCTTAACTACGATTTGCTCTTCCTCTAGGAATTACACTCAGTTGCTAATAACACAATATAAGTAAGAATGACTTAAATAAGAAACTTATTTTTCTCTCACATACAATAAGGCCAGAGATCAACACAGAGCTGTGTAATGGCCTTATACAGTCATCAGAGCCCCTGGCTCTCTCCATTCTTCTGTCCTGCTATCCTGGGAATAGCACACTTATTCTGATGGTCGTGATTGGGCTGCTAGGGAGTAGAAATGAAATTTTTTCAAAAAATTTTTAAATGCTCTTTAAAAATTGTTCAAGTGATTTCATCTTGTATCTCATCAGCCATGCCTACCTGAAAGGGAGGCTAGGAAACAGAACTTTCCAGATGGGTACTTTTCCTGGAGTTTGGTTACTAATCAAGAGAGGGAATGGGAAATAGGAAAGCAACTAGCAACATTTTGCCACATGGAGGGCAGATGCCTGGGCTGTGCTGAAAGAGCATTACAGAAGAAAGGGGCAAGAGAGAGCCAGTGACCACCCTCTCTGTAGGAGACCGCTGACTCCTTGTATGGTGACCCCAGACAGTTGGGAACCACCTTATGGGGGGACCAACTTGCTTCCCTTTCCAGTCCCCACCAGCTTGGCTTCTATAGGACTGTGACAGCTGGAAAACCCTGAGCACATTCATTTTAAGAAAGGAAGGGAAGAGGCACAGAATATCTTCAATGGACATCCCTAAGAGAGAGCAAGCACAGCTCAGGAGTCTGTGAACCTAATGAAAATGTCACAGATGAGACTTTTTACAAAATTGTTTGCACCATCCATCGTTTCATGATCCTGTGTGCATTTCCCAAGAGATATGGCTATTCTCTGAGAGGGAAATTTAGTGCATAGTCTTCTGTAGTTTATGGATTTAAAATAACATAATATGGATTTAATTTTAGTAAAAGATCCTGGAGGATATAACCCAAATGGTAAAAAGGAAAATATATAGCAAATATACATTTTTACAAATTATAAAAGTTGTTAGAATATAAAGTAATATCACTATATAAAATCAATATTTTAAATCTAGCTATTAATATTGCAAAACACCATGTTTCTCTGTTGCCATGTGACAGATTACCCAAAGCTTAGCAGCTGAAAACAACAGCACTAACTTGTAATTGCTGTGTGTGGCTCTGGGCTTAGTGGGAGGTTCTTGCTCTGAGTGTCTCAGTTGCCATCAGTGGCTGGGGCTTGAGTGGCAGGTGGCTTCCTCTCTCCTGTGTGGTGTCGTGCTGAGGTACTCCAACAACCGCTTCTCCTCCCTCTACCTTCTCCCATCCTCCTTTCCAGCATTGGCAGTTACAGGTGATTGGACTGTTCACAGGATGGCTCAGTCCTGTGGCATGTGTCTAGACAAGGAGGGAGGGAGGGAAGCCACGTTGCCTTTTCCTCCAGTCACACAGCATCACTTCCACCACATTCTGCACACAGAGGCAGCCATACAGGATCATCCACCTCTTGAAGCAGGAAATGGGCAACGTTCTAGAACAGTA
The DNA here is from genome assembly GCF_052094955.1 of Ictidomys tridecemlineatus. Lineage (NCBI taxonomy): Eukaryota > Metazoa > Chordata > Mammalia > Rodentia > Sciuridae > Ictidomys > Ictidomys tridecemlineatus. Next base: position 143,576,208 of record NC_135480.1, read on the forward strand.
TATTCCTGTGGCCATTTTTAGAAAAGACACTCTGCCATTCTGTGGAAGCACGAATCTACCTTATCCTCACATCTTCTTTAACTCTCCCAACAATCCTCGGAGATTACATAAGATTCTATCCCCATTTTCCATCCTGATAAAATTGAGGATGTCCGTGGTTCATGCTGCTAATGAGTAGAGTTGGTTTCAACCCTAGTCCTGTCTGCATATAAAACATTGAACCCAGTCTAGGACACAGGGTAGGAATCATATATGTTAGCTTGCCGTTACTACTACAAACAAAGAATACAGATGGTTAATTTTGACAAACTTGTTACAGTAGACATCCTCAAATTAGCAGTTACCTTCTGCAGACCTTGTCCCGCCTCTTGGAGTCTGCCAGTGTGGCTAACCTTGGCCTTGAAGTCATCCTGAGACTGATTTTATTTCACACATGGTGGTAGCTCATAACTGTTAGTTAAGGGGCAATAAAAAAATAATAAGGGGTGATATGGATTTCTCAGGATTCAAAGGCTATATAACCTCCCTCCCAGGTCTTCCCTAAAGCCTTTGATAAATAACTCTTTGGTATCCTACAATTTGCTTCAATTAATGTCAAACTTAAAAGATAGGTGAAAATCCAGTTAAGGGAGTTCTTTTGGTTTCAATTAAATCAGTTCCTTCTTGTGTAGCAGGCTATTTGCATGATGAAGCTGTGTTCATAGGTTTAATTTTCCCAAGGGGCCAGGTAGCCTTCTCTTGCCTCATAGCTGGGTGCCACCTTCCTCATCTTTGACTGTCCTCCTGAAACTTCGTTCGGTGTTTGTAGAGATATCTGGCAACAGCATTGGGGCATGCCAAATCTAACACCATTATTAGGAAAATACAACATATTGATCACAGCATTGATCATATTGAACCTCATTCATTTGAAGACAATAGAGTTATTACTAATCATTACATGACAGTTCAGTTACAACCATTACTTTGTCCCTTCAGGGATTATTGATTTATAAGTCCCCTTGGATAGAACGGTATAAAACAAAAGGCAAGACGACTTTATCATATTTAAATTGCATGATTTTCTTTTTCGGTAAGTAGCATACTGTGTGGGAGACTGTGGAAACTAAGTCTAATAATCCACAAGTCAGACAACCACGATGAGTTTTAAAGATTTTTCTGGGTCTTTAATGCTCTGCGGTTTTGTTGTGATGGGGTCGATCTGGTTTTGTTCATTAGAAGATTTTCATCTGTTTTTAACTCTAGAAATCATCTTCCATTAGCTCTTTGAATATTGTCTCTCCCTCATTTTCCCTTCCATTGGAGATTCTATTAGATGTGGGTTTGGCCTCTCCATTACATCTTCATGTCTCATTATCTCTCTGGTGACATCTGTAGATCTGTCACATCTGTTTTTTAACCTGTTTATTGGGGGTTTTATCTATTTTATCTTTTTTTTCCCTCTTTCTTTCTTTCTTTCTTTCTTTCAGTACCTGGCATTATACCTGGTATTCACTGGCGCTTAACCAATGAGCCACATCTCAGCCCTTTTAATATTTAGAGACAGGGTCTTACTAAGTTGCTTAGAGTCTCACTAAGTTGCCAAGGCTGGCTTTGAACTCTTGATCCTCCTGCCTCAGCCTCCTGACCTGCTGGGATTACAGGCGTGCACCACTGTGACCAGCTAGAGATTCATTCTTATATCTAGGGGTTCTATTTGGTTCTCTTGAAAATTTCCTAGTCTCTTTTTTTCAGGTTTCCTGTGGGTTTTCATTTTTATTTGGTTTTGTTTTGGGCTTTTCGTTGTTTGGCTAGTTGATTTTTTTTTTTTTGTCTTGGATTTTGTACCTTTCACTATTTCTTTATGCTAACTAGTTTTTTTTACATTCTTTTATTATCTCTAATTCTTATTGGGCTAATTCTCTTTGCCATGTCTGTGCATTCTCCCATCCTGGTTAGTTTCCTCATATTATAATTTTCCTCATTATAATTTTCTATTATGAGCTCATCTTTGGCAGGAGTCACTCTTTCCGGGGTAGCTCATGCACCCTGATTGAGAAAGTGTTCCTCCAGTGGAACTTCACATAGGTTTCAGAGGCTGAGGGATTTCAGTAATCACACGTTTGTTTGTTCGTTTGTTTTTTATCATAATTTCTCACTTTGGAACATTCATAAGGAAGGAATGGGAATTTATAACTCATACCCATATGTGATGCAAGCCTATAATTTCAATTTCTATTTTTCTTTCTTTTTTTTCCCTCTCTTTTATTTTATTTTATGTTTGGTACTGGAGATTGAAAACACAAGGGTGCTTTACCACTGAGCTATATCCCAAGCCCTTTTTATTTTTTATTTTGAGACAGAGTCTCTCTAAGAAGCTGAGGGCCTGGCTAAGTTGCTGAGGCTGGCCTCAAACTTGCCATCCTCCTGCCTCAGCCTCCAGACTTGCTGGGATTATAGGCATGTGCCCCTACACCCAGCACACTGAGTTTTTTTTAATAAGCCTAGCAGGTTCTACCCACAGTTCCTCACAATGCCATCTTGGGCAGGCATCTTAACATGTTCTGAGCTTCAGAGAAAATTAAACCTGTAATGTATATAAAACTCCTTGCATAGCGTTTACCACATATCAAGGCAGAGGTTCACAGTTCTGGCTCAGGAGTCCTTGATACCCCTGGGCAACTTCCCCAAAACACAGAGTTTCCTGGATGTTATCCTTCAAACCATCTGATTCATGAAGTCTGAAGTGGGGGCCCAGAAATCTGCATTTTAAAGAGCTCCACACAGAATCCTGGTAGGCCTCCAGGTTTACAAACACTCTTAGAGGTACTCAAGAAATGTACAACACTGACATCACCCCTGAATTTCTTATGAAATAAAACCTCTTTGTTTTTTTTCCTCCCACTCTGATATTTCCATCTCAGATGCGGCGAGGCAGTAGAGAAAAACAAGCGTCTCATCACAGCAGACCAGAGGGAGTATCAGCAAGAACTCAAAAAGAACTATAACAAGCTGAAAGAGAACCTCAGGCCAATGATTGAGCGCAAGATCCCAGAACTCTACAAGCCCATATTCAGAGCTGAGAGTCAAAAGAGGTAAGAAGGGGGCAGAGGAGGGCTTTTCCTGGGGGACGAGAGAGGCTGGGTGGGCAGCCCCCCAGCATGCTCTGCTGCTCTTGTTGAGCTACAAACTTCCCAAGGTGGGAGGGGGGCCTGGAATCAAAGCAGCCTAGAGTGTGAGCCGTGGACCTTCCCCTTGCCTGCCCGTCACCCTCCGTTTTGACCTTGTACCAGTACCAGTGGGCTTCCCAGGGCTGGGTGTGGCCTGTGTTGGTATATTTCTTAGCACATAGTGCGAAGGGGATCTCAGGACCTTCATTTATTTACAAGTTCCCCAGGATCCATGTCCTTTTCTGGTGGGGGATTTCCTCCCTCTCCCTCTACTTAAAAGGCTAATTAATCTTTTTTTTTTTTTTTCTATGTTCTCCCCTCTACCCCACTTCTTAATTTCAGGGACTCCTTCCACAGATCTAGTTTCAGGAAATGTGAAACCCAGTTGTCACAGGGCAGCTAAGCAAAGCCATCTTCACCCATGGAAACTGAGGCCCAGAGACCTGGAGAAGGACTCGCTAGTACTTAGAACCAGACAGCTGCCACTCGGGACTGGTGCACACCCCATGCCGGGCAGCGCTCTGGAAACTTCAGGAGTCAAGAGACCATAGAATTATACCCAAATGCATTCTGAATAGACTTTGGCCATACTAGGGGGTTGTGTGGGGTGAGAGGACGGGTAATCAGGGCTGACTGTATTTATTGAAGTGTATTTTCACGATGTACAAAAAGCAAGCTTAAGCAGCATTGCCGACTGAGTGGTCAGTCCCTGTCCAACCAAGAAGTGATTTCCTCTCGCCTGTATTTGAATCTACAAGAGAAACTCAAATTGCACAAGAAAAAGTGGAAAAGTTTCCCAGCAGCCTGTTCTAAGTGAACTTCACTAGTCCCCTCTTCATGGGAAGGGAGGATGAACTCATTGAAGCACAGAACATTTTCAATAAGTCCATGCATGAGGTAGAGACTTACTCAAAATCTGCATATTATGATGATTAGAAATTTGGGAATAGATTATTCATGAAATTGTTATACATTCAGTAATGCTGGACTCATTATTGTATAGTTATTTTTGCTTCATTGTTCCTGTTAATTTAAACAAGCATTTTTTGGAGGAACACACTCAAAGCACTGATTTAGGATACATGGTACTCTGCCCTCAGCCAAGAATCACTGAGAATGCTTTCACGTAAATGGAAGCAATTCTATAACATTTAGCTTCCCCACCCCCCCCACCCCCAGCCCTTATGCTTCTTCTTGCTTGCTTGCTTTTTTCCCTCTCTGGGACCAAGTGTACTTTTTTCTAAAAAGATAATATTTCTGCTTTTGTTTCAGAACATTTTGCTCTTTGCTACAAAATATATTCATCATTGAATTCATTTCACCCTGTACTTTAGGAGAAAGATGAACAAAGTTATTATTTGAGAATTAAATTATATATTTTTAATATGACTGATGATCTTGACTGTTACTACAGATGGAATGAGAATTGCAAGCAAAATATTTCCCTTTGCAACTTGTATTGTTACTTAGGCAATTTAAGATATTATAAAATACCCAAGAAACTTTAGGGAAGAAGAAAAATGTATAATTGTGAACTTGGTCAAGTAGTATTACCCAGATGACATCTCTAATGCACTTTTTAATTTTGGTGATCGTGAGAGAGAATTTAGCTTGGATATTGCAGAAATTTTTGTTTATTAGGTGGGAGTTAGTTTATATTCTGAAAGAGGACCTTTTTTTTTTTTTTTTTGTACTGGGAACTGTGCACAGGGCCTCACATCAGGCAAGCTGTCTACAACTGAACTACATCCCAGCCCAAGAGGACATTTTTTTTTTAATTTTTGTTAGTTGTAGATGGACACAATATCTTTATTTTTATTTATTTATTTCTGTGTGGTGCTGAGGATCAAACCCAGGGCCTCACGTGTATGAGGCAAACACTCTTCCAGTGAGCTATAAGCCCAGCCCAAGAGGACATTAAAAAAAAAAAAATGAAGTTTAGTAATTTAAGTGCCAAGATTTTATTTTTTAGGCACTTGGAGCAGTATACCTAATTGCCTTCTTAAATGAACACACATGACATACTTTAATTCCATAGGTACTTAGCACTATCTGTATGGGAAACAAGAGTGAAACCAAAGTTGAAAAACATTGTAGCTAACCTTTGAAATCTCTAATTTTAGTGATGAAGATCATATAAGCATGTGGGTAGCCACAGTACAAAACTAGACTAGAACACAACCTATAGCATGTCACCTTTTCTAAGTGACTCGAGGATGGCCATTATTATCAACACCTATTTTGCCTAAAACTATAGGGGTTAGGTGCTAAGTTATATAGGGCTGGCTTCTAACTCCAGTAGCACTAATAGCCCAGGATACTCTGATTAATTATCCCCTGCTTTTAGATACCAGGAGTCTAGTTCTGTTTTTTTCAATCTCTTTTGGTCTATGGTGAGTGCACTTGTTTTATAAGTACAGGAACTGTGTTCATGGCAGGTTCTTAGCCCTTGGCCCCACACTCAACACACAGAACACACTCAATAACTATTTGTTGATGGACTAAATGAATGAGAGTGAATTTCTAGAAGACCTCTGCCTGATAGAAATATAATGCGAGCCACCTACATAACTTTAATTTTTCTAGTAGCCACATTTTTTAAAAAATCATAAAAAAGGAGCTAGTAAAGCTAATTTTGTCAATATATTTTATTTAGCCCAATATATACAAAATATCATTTTACATGTCATCATTATAAAAATTAACGAGGTATTTTACATTCTTTTACACTCATTTTACATTTTTTTTCTATGCTTAGAAATTTGCTGCTTTTTATACTAAATGCACATCTTCCTAAGTCACTTTTTAATTTCCTTTGGTGGTACTAGGGAACCCAGAAGCACTCTAACACTAAGGAACTGAATACTCTCCCCACCTTTTTTTTTTTTTTGAGACAAGGTCTCACTAAGTTCCCCAGACTGGCCTCAAACTCCAAAGTCTCCTCCCTCAGCCTCCCAGGTAGTTGGGATTACAGGTGTATGCCATGGTGCCCAGCCTTATAGCACATCTTAATTAGGACTAGCCACATGTGGCTCCTAGCTATAATACTGGATAGTGCTGTTCTAGAAACCTCCAACTTTACTAACTTGATGACTCTGATGTGTGGGTCTAGAATATAGATAGCCAGGCTGAGTGTGGTAGCACACACAATTCCAGATATTTGGGAGGCCAAGGCAGGAGGATAACAAGTTTGAGGCCAATCTGGGCAACTTAATCAAACCTTATCTCAAGCATCCCTGAGTTCAATCATCAGTGCAAGAAAAAAAAAATAATAGCCACAGTAGTGCAAATTTCCGTAAAACTACCAGAATTCTAATTGAGACCCCTGGGAACAGACTTAGAAGGGAAACTTAGACATTTAGGCAGTTGGATAGCTTGAGCTCATCAACATTGGCTTTGACTGCTTGTTCTCTTTCTAGGCTAACTCCAGGTCTTAATTCCAGGTCCTTTATTTTTTAAGCAACAATGATAAATAAAGCATGGGTATACCTGCACTTATGGCCTAAACAAAGATCTCAGACATTGGTCCTCTGATCTAAAAATAGATATTTCAAACATTCTGAGGCAGAGAGCAAATTTAGCCTTTTGTTTCCTGGAAATTAGAGAAATCTGACACACCGCAAGAGCCCTCCTGGTTTTACTCTGGAAGGCCTTTCTAGGAAGCTCATCAGAGAACTTTCCACTTAGATCCATGCCTCCCCTCCTTCAGGAAGGTCCAGGGTGCAAGTGTCATGACCACGTAAGAATCTCAGGAAGGTGAAACATGAATAGACAGCATATACCTGATTGTGTTGTCTTAAACTCCATGATTTCGGTTCTATAAGAAGTGCTTTCCGGGCTGGAGCTATAGCTCAGTGGCAGAGGGCTTGCCTAGCATGTGTGAGGCACTGAGGGTTCAATCCTCAGCACCAGATAAAAATAAACAAAAATAAGAAGTGCTTTCTGCGGGGCGTGGTGGTGCACTCCTATAATCCCAGCAGCTCCGGAGGCTGAGGTAGGAGGATCTCGAGTTCAAAGTCAGCCTCAGTAAAAAATGAGGCACTAAGCAACTCAGTGGGACACTGTCTCTAAATAAAATACAAAAGAGGGCTGGGATTGTCACTCAGTGGTCGAGTGTCCCTGAGTTCAATCCCCAATACCCCCACAATACAAAAAAAGAAGTGCTTTCCATGACAACAGATTGGTTTTAAAAAGAAAGCCAACTTTTAAAGCTGGTGTTGGTAATTGTGGTTGCAAGTATGTTTTCAAAGACAGAGAACCCTTGTTTTGCTTTGATTATATTTTTAAGTGCTTGTTATCTCAAATGTGTCATTAAAATGTGTTGATCTGCATCATTTTATAAACAAACTCAACTCTAGAAGTTCTAAATATATTCCCAGAATGCTAGGGATGTTCAGAATATAAATATTCTATTCTTTTGAGGTCTAAAGGCAATGTCTCCCAATCTTTTTCACATCATGGTATAACGTTATCTGTTGAGCCATTATAAATAGCCCCCAAACTCATCAACTTAAAACAATAGTAAGTGATAAATATCCTACCCAGACCTTGAGGATTAGGAATTTGAGAGTAGCTTAACGGAGCAGTCTGACCTGGTCTCTGCATGTGGTCACAGCCAAGATGTTGGTCAAGCTGCCACCACCTGCAGGCTTGACCAAGGCTGGAGCATCCTATTCCAAGGTGGCTCATTCACATCACTGGTACATTAGTACTGAATGTTAAGAGGCCTTAGATCTCCATGTGAACCTTTCCCTAGATGTCTTGACTATATTCATGGCATGGCGGCTTATTTCACCTAGGGTGTGTGAATCAACAGAAAGAAGGCAAAAGTGATCACATCTTTCATGACCCAGCCTCAAAAGTCGAATACTCTCATGTCTGCCATATTCTGTTTTTTAGAAGTCACCAAAGTCAGTCCACATTCAGAAGGAAATCAATTAGTCTGCATTTTGAATGAGGAGTATTAAAAATTTGGGGGGTAGGGGGTACCACGGATTAAACTCAGGGCCACTCAACCACTGAGCCACATCCCCAGCCCTATTTTGTATTTTATTTAGAGACAGGTCTCACTGAGTTGCTTGGCACTGCCTCACCATTGCTAAGGCTGACTTTGAACTCATGATCCTCCTGTCTCAACCTCCTGAGCTGCTAGGATTAAAGGCATGCACCACTGCACCCGCTAGAATAATTTTAACACATTTTAATATCATCATAATGGGGCACATTCAAAATTTTAATTTGTTGTCTTACTGCATTAAATGAATAGGGCTTCTTGCTGGTGGAGATGACCAGCTCCGGAGCTCTGCCTGCCCCTTGTCCACACCACAGGGCTAATTCGAACAGCATCGAGCAATATCTACAACCTAGCATTGTGGCACACCAGTTGGGAAGCTCCAGCCTAAGGATCGGTCTCAGCGGGACAATCTTTTGTTTTGTAAGGAACAGAAAAGCAAACTTGAATTGGCATGTTTTAAAGGGGGTGGTATTTATTAGCTCACTTAAGAAGAATTCAGAGAACCAGGTGCAGTGGCACATAACTATAATCCCAGTGACTCAAGAAGCTGAACATGCTCAAGGGCAGCCTGGGCAACTTAAGTGAAACCTTGCCTCAAATTTTTAAAAAATAATAAAAAGAACTGGGGATGTAGCTCAGCTGTAGAGCATTTGCCTAGCGTAGGCAAGGCCCTGGGTTTAACCCCCAATACTGGGAGTTGGGGCACACCAAGAGTAACTCAAAGATTGTGTCGATTCAGACTCAGATTTCCTAAGGACCCGTACCACATGTCTTGGATCCATTTTCCATCTCTGCTTTCTCTTAGTTAGTTAGCACTGCCTTAAGGCTTTCATTAGTGGTCCTTAGAAATTCTAGACTCATCCATCTTGGCAAAGACAGTCCTAAGCCTCACAACCTCATATCACTGAACCTCACAAATTAGAGAGCACCTACATCCCAGGATTCCCATTGGAACTGCTTGAGGCCATTCTGATTGGAGTGGATCATGCTAACCAAGTTTCCTCTATTGAGCTAGAAGTAGTCAATACCAACTCAACCCATGTGGCCAATGAAGGGGGTCTAGTAGTTCCTGAAGGAACCAGAAGGAAAGAAAAAAGGAGTTAACTACAAGGGCAAACTACAGGGTATCTTGCTTTAAACCAGATGCATCTGGAAGGGCCTTCTGTGTAGACCCCGATTAAAGTCTAATTTTATAATGTCTGCAACCACTGGACTGGCAGGACTATCCCTAGGAGGAAATAGCAATAGAAAAAAAAAAAAGAGTAGGGACTGGAGCAGATGAGGGTGGGGGTGTTTTGCTGTAGTAGTTAGGAATTCATCTAACAGAGTGACTTGCCAAAAGTGGTTCAAAGTATCACACATCAGAGCTACAGAGCTGGAGGTGATGGGGACTAGGCAGTGGGAGGAGAGAGAAGGCAACAGGGAAGTAGCATTAAATATGGCTTCAGCATAAAATTATTGGTTGTGTTTTGAAAGCCAAGCATCAGAATGGTGTCTTTGGCTCAGTGCTGTATTTCTAGTGACAAGCCCCCTAGGTGCTGAATAAATGTGTATAAGTAACCAAAATAATGAATGAAGGTTTTAATTGATGATGATTACTGCCAGACTATTCCCTTTCTGTAGCTCTGGGCTAAAAGCAGCACCCAAAGGAGGATAGACAACAGGATCAAATGGTTTCAGAGGAGTGCCTTTTGATTCACTTGACTTTACTTATGATTAATGCATTGCAAGAATTAAGAGGATTTTTTTTCCTTTTTCTATTGCTTTCTCTTTAAACTATCTTTAATAATCTTAAAACCAAACTCCCAGAGCCTGATTAAAAACTAAATCTCTGATAGTCACTAAGTCTTCAGTCATGAAATTACTGGGAGGGAAATGCAATATAGCCTTGGTTGAAAACCATTTGGACAGTTGTCTGCATTCCTAATTCCTGAGTCCTTCATGCTGCAGTGTATCTCTGGGGAGAATTGCTCTCTGGAATAATACTACTGAATCCATCCCAATTCCTAGTTTGAGGAGGGTTTTTGTTGCATTACCTTGACAGCTAAATGGTTTTCACACATTGGAAGGCAGTAAATCACTGGTAGCAAGAAAGGGATGATTTTCAGGCATTGCTGCTCTAAAAGAAATCAGCTCCCCCACCTCTGTTCCTCATTAGTTCCTTTATGCAAAGAGAGCACACAACATGGTTGAACAAATTGTTCTGTTATCCAACAGGATTATTGGGGTTATTAGTGCAATATTTTAAAAGTCTGTTTGACTGCCAAAAGACTAAGGATCAGAAGTCCTGGTTTCCCATTCTTCCACTTCACAGTCTCACAATGGTGGCCAAGTCACTGTACTGCTCTGAACTTTGGAATTTTTCACTGTAAAAGAGGAATAAGAGTTGTTCCTCCTTCTTCCAACGTACTTAGGAAATCTGATGAAATAATTAATGCAAGGGGTCATGTTTTGGAAATTTGAAAGTGCTGCCCAACATGTAATGTAGCAGTATTTACAGTTGACACTTCCAGAAAGTTTAGACAACACCCCCACACATTGCCTTTGCTGCTGGCAACATTAATCAAAATCAGGTCAAAGGTACAGGCAGGACAGAGGTCTGACTTACCAGAAGATAACTCCCTTGTCTACTTCACTTGCAGTGCCAGTTTACATGTCTGGCAAAGGGCAACAGCAAAGGCCTCGGGGTAGAAGGGAGAGAGGATATCAGCAGAACCAAGAGGGTATGCAGTGGCGCCTGGAAACCCCACCTGACCCAGCTTCCCTGTCTGCTCATGTGCAGCATGTTTCCAGTGCATTCCTCTGAAAGGTAAACACACAGCGTGCAACAGCCCACCTGCGTGCTCCAAGCCTAGACGTGCCCCCTGAGGGAATCAAAGCACACAGACTTCCACTTGAAACAAAGCCACTGGCCAGCTACTTTCCCAGTTAATAACAAGGAAGAAGGAGAGGACTTGGCAGCCATGACGGATTTGCAATAATTAAACTGACACTGCTAGGTCAGAAGCCTGGGGTTTGTCAGCAGCCTCCCCTGCTCCACTCCCTCAGATCCAACTTTAGAGGCAGACGTGGATGCCTCTGGATTCATATTAAGCAAAAAGTTTCTAAGGAGGATAACGCAGAACCCAGCAATTAAGAAACTCAAAGGCCCTAACCCACCGGAACCCACCAAAGGACTCCCCAGCAAGCACTACAGTTTAAACAGAGCTTAGAGAAATCTGGTTTCTCCTGGGGGTGTTAAGGCACATGCGCATGGGGCTGGAATGGCATGGGTGAGGATTAGAAAAGAGAGATGCCTTGAAGCCTCAAAGGGGGGTTCAGGGAGGCTCAAGTGAGAAGGAGTCAAGTAGGAATCAAGTAAAAATCATGACAAATGGGCATGGTCCTAGGGTGTTCTGCTGTCCTTCCAGTTGGGAAAGTGCAGAAAGTGCAGCTAAATGTGTATTTGGAATGAAAGGGTAAAAGGAACTGGGAAAGAAGGGGAGTCTACTGAAGGCACCACACGATAAGAGGAAAACCTCCTCCCAAAAAGCCTTTCCTGAAGAGATGAAGAAACAAGACCCAGCTCTGCCCTCAGAGAACACGCCCCCCCCCACACACTCCAGTGAAGATACCTGTGTGGGTTCAGCTTTGAAGGAGGTCCACTCTCCATCACAGCCTGCAACCTGGAACCCAGGCACAGACTGAGCCCCATTCAACATTCCTTCTGGAAACTTCATTCCCTTTCCATCCTATCGCCCACTGACATTTCACGCTCTTTTTTTTTTTTTTTTTTTTTTTTGTGGGTAGGATCCACCTGTCTACTTGACTGTAAATTCCCAGAGGACAGGAACTATCCCTCTTTTTATCAGGGCAGAGAATTGAAGATCAGGAAGTTCTTCAAATGGATACCAGGTGCCCCTGTGTTGTTAGAAGAGAGCCCTGGGTAGTCAATGTAATTCTGGTTGCAGTGCCAGGATTATTGTTTGGCAAGGGATGGGTCATGTAACACCAAAATGCATTGTCCCTGGGAAATAAGTTAGAGGTAAGGGTTGTGGACTGAGGGTATGAAAGAAGGAACTGTAAAAAGGAAGTGTAGGGAAGGGAAGAAGCACATTGAGGAGAGAGGACTAGAGATGGGGCTACCCGGGTAGGTAGTAGAGGGTCTTGATTTAACATCTGAGCAGCCATCTTAAATGTTAACCACAATCTTATGAGATAAGTTTCGCTTTCCTGTATTTCCTCTTACCCAAACTCCCCCCACCCCCATTAGTGATCTACCCCATGGTACCATAACCCTAAGCCAATCCCAGAAGGACCCGACCCCTTTGCTCTGGAAAGCCCCAGGGTGCCATCGACCTAAGACAAACCCATGCTATTCGCAGCCACCTATCTCTGACAAAGCACCCCCAGCCTGTCCCATAGCGCTACAACCACAAACTCCTACCCCACAAAAGCTAAGCACCCGATCATCTGGGGCCTCTCTCCTCTCTATAGAGAGATAGATGGCCTTTATTTGTCAGCTTTGTGGATCTCTGCCTGGCGTCCATCCTTCATTTCTCGCTTGCCTGTCTCTCATCTCTCGCTTTCTCACTTTCCTTTCAGGTAGGAATCCTTCCTTTCTCAGAGCCTAAATCTGCCCTCTTCCCTGAAGTGGGATTGAACCAGGTTAAGATAGAGTTTCAATTGCTGGTCCCTCTTCACTCAGCTGTTCCATGAGGTTAGCTCACACTTCAGTAATATAATGTCATTTTCTGTACGTCCATGGTAAGTGGGTGTGGATGGCACATGAAGATACGTGAGCCAGCCAGCAAAGACTGGGACTGACTCCCTAGGGACCATCAGTGAGAATAAATTTTTCCCTCGTTCCCAGTCCCAACTTCCATCAGAGTCAGTGAGATACACCCTACATGACTAAAAAGAAGGCCGCCATCTCTCCTGGGTCACAGTTATATCCCACAGGTATATTACACTTCTTTCACAGTTCCCCTGGCCTCCATTCCAAACCATGGGTGGCTGACCAAAGAAGCCATTGTGACCCCAGAAAGACAAGACCCCAAGTTGGTCTCTTCCTACTTTCCCAAGGTGTGGTCACACCTCATTTCTGGTAGCTTTCTGGCTCTCTACCACATATTCCTTGTTTGTTATTGATACTGTTGTGGATTTTTTCAATACCAGGGATTAAACCCAAGGGTACTTAACCACTAAACCACACCCCACCCTTTTTATCTTTTATTTTTTTATTTTGAAATAGGGTCTTGCTACATTGCTTAGGGTCTCACTAAGTTGCTGGTGGCTTTAAACTTGTGATTCTTCTGCCTCAGCCTCCTGAGCTGTTGGGATTACAGACATGCACCACTAAGCCCAGCAGTTTCCTCTTTTTATGAGGGAGTTTGGAGAGGTATCTGCTTATTAGCACTGAGGATCTCTTCAGGAACCAGTTGTACTTGGGAATGCTAAATGTAGGAAATGGAAGTGAAACAATGGCACAAAGACTTGCCTGCTCCTCCCCCCATGGATCAGGGATGGCCTTATGAGTTGGGTAGGCTCATAGAATGCAGTGAGGAGATATGTGTCATTTCCAGGCTAGATCTTTTTTTTTTTTTTTAATTTTTTAGTTAGACACAATTTGATTTTTATGTGGTGCTGAGAATCGAACCCAGTGCCTCATACATGCTAGGTGAGCGCACTACCACTTGAGCCCCATCCCAGCCCCATCCAAGGTAGACCTTAAGAAGCCTGCTAGCTTCTGTTTTTACCCTCTTGAGTTCTGAGCCACAGTGGAAAGAGATCTGGCCAGAAAGACTGGCTAAACAATTTTCGGAGTTCAGTGTAAATGAAAATATAGGGTCCCTTGTTTGAAAAACATTAGGAATTTTAAGGTACTGAAAATAGTGCATTAAACCAAGCAGAGGCTCTTCTGAGCATGGGGCCCCACATGACTGCACATGCCCACAACTCAAATTGATCTTGCTGGCCACTCTGATGGGGAGACCTCATAGAAAGAGACTCCTGGTCAGGTCCTACTGATGAAGCCAGCCTAATTCCATCTTAAGATTGGGAGCCATATCGTCACAAAGCCATGAAAACTTCATTTCTGTTTTACTATAAGTTACTGCGACTTCTAAACTTGTTTGGAATTCCTGCCCATGCCTTGAACTCACCCATGCCTGGCTATCCCTGACCAGCTAACAACCATCTCTGAAACCTCAGTGGTTGGTGCCTCATAAATTCTGATGTTTGGATCTGAATTTACTCCCTACCTTGAAATATCATGCCATGTAGATCATTAACCTACTCTCTGCCTTTGTATTATGCTTATCAAAATCCTGTGAGCTGTAAGTTCTCAAGACACCCCCCTTTGCAACTTTTTGTGCAAAAAAAGTTGTTCCTGGAAAGCTGGGATTCTAATCTCTAGCCTGGGGTTTTCAAGAGAGACAGTCCTGGCCAGCTCCAGTGTACACAAATACAAGCTTGCTTTAATTTGATTTAAAAGTGGAGTTGGTGGTCTTTTCTTTCTGTCGTGGTTCAACACTAGCTGTTCCAGTCATCCAAGCCAATGTGCCAGACATGTGAGGAAGCCATCTTGGATTTCTAATCCCATTGGAGTTTCCTGTTAGCAGGGCTGAATGCATGAGCAACCTCAGGTGAGACCAATAGAAGAGCCACTCAGCTGAGCCCAGGTTGCAGAACTGTGAGCAGATAAATGGTTGTTACTCAAACAAAGTTCACTAAAGCTCTTCATGGTCAATGTGCTGTCCTTAAAGCTACTAAGGTTGGGATAGTAGGAAACAGTTATTTACTAATTAACTAAGCGGGAGTTAGTAAATTAACCAAGCCAGAGTTAATTAGGGAGCTGTCTTTATGTAATGGCATCCAATACAGAAAGACTTTCTATTTTAATTACACATTGTTTTGAATTTTCTCCACCACACCTTACTGGGAGACTGCAGTAAATAACTGAAACAGGAGGTAAGAGAGTTTGCAGGGAGTGAATGTCAACCATGTTCCAGGCCTTGTGCTGGTGCTCTGTGTCTGCTAGCTCACCTGATCCTCACAACACACAGGACTGTGATTTCCTTTTACAGGAGAGGCCACTGTGGTTCTAAGGTTAGGGGATGGGTCCCACTACTCCCCAGTCAATAAGTGGCAGAGGCAGAATTTGAATCTGAGTCTGACTGATCCCGAGACCCATAGAATATTCCTACACTGAATGAGGGAAAGATCCAGGGAAGGTGTGTGTACCTTGGAAACTATTGTAGAGGGATCTGCTGCAGACCCTCCCAAGTTTCCACACAATGGAAATGCTAGACAGGGAAATGACCACCATGTGAAATTCCCCAAATGGTCATCTTCACATCACAACTCTCTGATCTTCCACCATGATTCCTACAATGCCAGGTGACCTAGAGGTATCCAACAATGAGGCTAACTCTGAACTTCTTTTTGTTAATTTTTTTTTAGTTTTAGGTGGGCACAATATCTTTATTTTACATTTATGTGGTGCTGAGGGTCAAACCAAGTGCCTCATGCATGCTAGGCAAGCACTCTACCACTGGGCCACAACTCTGGCCCCACTCTGAACTTCTAATAGGGATCACACTGAGAAAATGTGATGTGGTCAGCTAGCAGTAGTCATCACTTATTTATGTGTATATTATCCTCATAAACCTCAGTCACAGGTGATCATCTGGGGATATGTACAGGGATGATATTTGTTGGGTCAAGGCTCAGACCTGGGAAACAGATTTGGGATTCCAGCAGGTGAAAGAAGATGCAAGACACAATTGGGATGGTAGACATGCTTTACTGGAAGTAGCAGCAGGTTATAACCACCCCCAACCCCCTCCTGCCCACAGGCCTTTCTTATGTGTAGGCCAGACAAAGAAGATGCACTGCCAACAGGTTACATAAGTGGGTGCATGCTCACAAGCACACATTTATGATCTTTAGTACATATGCTGAATCAGAGTGTTCATGACTTTGGCCACATGCTAAAACCATAGCCCACCAGGAAGGCTTAGCCAGGGAGCCTAACTATAGCCATCTTGAGCCTGCTTACAATCTTGCACTCAGAAGGATCGAGAGTTAATTTCAACATTAGACTAAGCCAGAGTTAATTAGGGAGGTGAAACAGCTGTCCGTATGTGTTGGCATCAAACATGAAAAGACTTTCTATTTATATCATGTGGTGTTTTGACTTTTCCTCACCAAGCCTTCCTGAGTGTCTGTCGGCCATCAGTAGTGAATATGTCCTTCTGGGTCAGCCATGAGACCAGTGTAAATGCTAAATTGGCCTTTAGTGAAGTAGTAACTCTCCTTTGCCTAAAAGCAGTATAGATGAATATTTATGAGCATACACTATGGAGTCAGAGACTGAGGTTCAAGTCTTCATCCTGCCTAATTACTAATCAGTGATGTTGGGCAAACTGATTTAGCTTTGTAAGTCTCAGTTCCTTACTTACCTGTAAAATGAGTTGATGTGAGAGCTGAAAGAGATAATGAAGGTGACTTTCAACAAGGTGCCAGACCTGGGTCGGGGCTTGTAAATGTCAGCTACTATTCATTTGATGAATAAAAGAAGGTAAGTGTTCTTTCTTTGATGCCCCCCCTCCCATTTCCCATGTCCTTTCTCTAAAACAGCATGTGTGGGGGTAATTTCTGTGGGTTCCTTCCACTCTCCCCAACATCTGCCACTCTTACTTTCCATCCCCACTTTTTCTTTCTGGGTCCCTACATTCCTTTCTTCCTCCCCTAAATTGGGGTTGAGCAGGAGGATATGAGAAGGGGACAAGAGACAGAGAGTCTTTGGTGGCAGGGTTACAGTGAAGCTCTATGGGGCTGTCAGGTCTTTCTTATTTCTGAGGATACTATCCCTCCACATTGGGAGAGACCTCAGCAATCATTGATTATGTACAGACTTATCATTTTAAAAGTAAGGAAACTAAACCACAGAGGATTTCAGATGGCCTCCACGCAGTATTGGTCAGCCTGAGCAAGATCCCAGGTCACTCGTATCCCCATTCAAAATAAAAGAGGAAGCCTAACTCCCTGTTTCCATCTAAATCAGGTCCTCCTGTTTTCCCAAAGCCCTTCTCTTGCTTTCCTATTCAGCTGTTAAAACAGCAAAGCATAGCAAGGGTTGAGCCATGATGGACTCCATTCTGTGCATACTAAGATACTTACCTCCCTGGCCATCAGCAAAAATGGCATTAACAAATGGCATTAACAAATGGCATTAACAAATTAACTTTCCATTTATTGAGAGCTCACTGTTCTGTAAGCATCAACATTACTTTTTTTATTGGATTTTTGTTTGGTTATTTTAAATCTGTGACATTTTCTTTGTTTTGCAGTGTTGGGGACTTGCACATATTAAGCAAACATTCTACCATTGAGCTACATTCCCTGTCCCAAATTTGTAGCTTTTTTTTTTTGTTTAGTTGTTGATGGACCTTTATTTTATTTGCTTATTTATTTGTGGTGCTAGAAATCGAACCCAGTGCCTCACATGTATGAAGTAAGTGCTCTACTGCTGAGCTACAATTCCAGCCCCAAATTTTTGCATTTAAATACAATGTTTAGCTTCTGAGGCAAAATGAAAAAAAAGCAATAAATATACAAAGTTTTTCAAAGGCTTTTTCCCCCAAATGAGTTCTGTTACATTGTATATGTCACCTTTTCTAAGCTCCAGCTTCTTATCTGTTCAGTGGGGTTTTGGACATCTACAAGGTTATTATAGAGCTTAAAAGCCCATTTCTGTGATAGCAAGTATTTAATAAATAGCAATTGTCATTACTCCATTTTGCAATTTGAACAGGGGTTGACATGGAAATCGAGTGATAGGATAAGGTAAAGGACATTATGGAAAGTTCGAAGGCATGTAAAAAAGATAATATATTTGAAACATACTCTTCTCTTTCATACTTCCTGAATTTTCTTCTGGATCTCATGTCTCATGGAAGTTTAAGATTTTTATGGTAGGAATGCAAATAGAAAAAAAATTAAAAGAAGAAGAAGGAAAAGAAACTACTAGTATGTCCAACTTTTGACTTCCAAGTTTGAATTCTTAGACAGTCTTTGAAAGTCAGAGGTTGCAGAGAAAGAAAAGGATTTTCTAAATTCCTATAGCTTCCATTAGCATATCAAGGATCAGAACCAAGTGAACCTGATCTCTGAAGTCATTGGTAGAGAGAACTAAGTTTTGGCCTGAAGGGTTTTCCTGCTGCACACAAAGATGGGACATTTTTCCTTTCCAAAAGAAAGGAATGTCAGTGGAAGGAAAGGTTTGAAGGAGAAATGAATTTTGTGTGTCCTGGCTTCTCCCTTCAGCGCTGAGATCAGGACTGGTAGATGAATTGAAAGAACTGCAAAGAAGGAGCTTGTGTCCTGCTCCTTCTTTGCAGTTCTTTCAATTATATCTCCTAACCAGTCCTGATCTCAGCAGCTGAAAGGAGAATAAAAATAACAGCATGGGTCTTCCAGCTTTGTCTTAGAAAAGCAAAAATGTAGCCTCCTTTGATTTTCCTGCATCTGGGTTCATCCAGCCCTGGTAAGGGCTGCAATGCTGCCCATGTTTGACCCCAAATAAATCAGTCATAATGAGGTACACTCAGTGGACCCCAAGATGGGCCCCTGGGGTTTGTAGCCAACAAAGGACATGGCCATGCAACAAGTGATTGGGAGTGTCAAGGGATCACAATGAAATTGACCATTCAGAATAGATAGGCTCAGATCAAGGTGGTACCTTCTACCTTCACCCTGATTATCAAATCCCTCAAGGAATCGTGGATAGAACAAAGAAGAAAAACATCAAGCATGATGGAACTATCGCTTTTGACAAGATTGCCAACATCCATCAATAGATACAGCACTAAACTTTTGTCAGAGTCCTCTCTGGAACTATTAAAGAGATCCCAGGAAATGCCCAGTCTGTGGGCTACAATGTTGAAGGTCCCCATCCTCATAGATGACATCAGCTGTGGTGTAGTGGAATGCCCAACTAGGGAAGTATTTCAATAAAGGATCATTTGATGCTGGGTGTGGTGGTACACACCTGTATCAGCAACACCCTGCCTCAAAATAAAAAGAAGGACTAGGGATGTAGCTCAGTGATAAAGCATCCCTGGGTTCAATCCCTAGTACCAAGAAGGAAGGAAGGAAGGAAGGGAGGGAGGGGGGAAGGAAGGAAGGAAGGAAGGAAGGAAGGAAGGAAGGAAGGAAGGAAGGAAGGAAGGAAGGAAGGAAGGAAGGAAGGCAACACAACATGGTTATTAGAGGGCTTGCATGAATACCTTGAATGTCTTTGACCAAGAATCAAGAGTGGAAATGAGTCGGGGGAGTCACAAAGGAAGACCATTGAGCTGGAAAAGACCACAGTTCCCCAAGTGCAGGAGTCACCAGTACAAGTCAGACAAGTAGTCAGAAACATTGCTAAAAAAGATCATAGAACAAGGAAAAGGGTAAGCAAATCTAGAGTTTACTGTCTCCTGCTTCCATAAAGCTGCCCACATGCCACCCCAATACACCAAAGAACCATCTGGAAAGGAAGGCAAGAAACAATAAAAGATTAGCTATTTCCTTAAAAAAGAAAATCAAGGGCTGGGGATATAATTCAGTGGTAAAGTACTTGCCTAGCTTGAATGAGGTCCTGGGTTTGATCCCTAGAACCAATCAGAAAGCAAAAACAAACAAACAAAAATTAAAAAAAAAAATAACCCTGAACTTTTTCCATATCCAAGAAGACAGATATAATTAATGACAGATCTAGAGTTAATGAAAAAGATTTTGTCAGGTGTAGAAAACAAATGAGCCACATGGATTTTGCACAACTGAATGTAGTTTGATAAATGTCTTACTCAATTATATGAAAAAAGAAAAAGAATCACCATAACTCTACCATGGTAGACATTCATTACATTTTTAAGGTATTTCTTTTCTACTTATTTGGCAAGTGCATAATTATTTAAATAGCTACAACACATATCATTCACATAATTTTATGTCTTGTTATTTGTAAAATCGCTTTTCCATGCTGTTATGTGGTCTTCTTAATTATCAATGTTAATAGATTCATAAGCTGTTAATCAAAATTCTTGCAATAGCAGGTAATATAAAATGAGTAAGTAGCTTAAGGGAAATGGAGATTTAATGGAAAACTACTGAGATAACTTATGATATTAACAGAAACCAAACACATTTGTGTGTTTTTCCACATCAGAATTTTTATTTTTCTTTCTTTCTTTCTTTCTTTCTTTTTTTTTTGTACCAGGGATTGAATTCAGGTCATTAGACCACTGAGCCATATCCTCAGCCTTATTTTGTATTTTATTTAGAGACAGTGAGTTGCTTAGCACCTCACTTTTCTTTTTTTCTTTCTTTCTTTTCTTTTTTTTCCTTTCCCTGAGGCTGGCTTTGAACTTGTGATCCTCTTGCCTCA
Source organism: Ictidomys tridecemlineatus (assembly GCF_052094955.1). Classification (NCBI taxonomy): domain Eukaryota; kingdom Metazoa; phylum Chordata; class Mammalia; order Rodentia; family Sciuridae; genus Ictidomys; species Ictidomys tridecemlineatus. The sequence goes on from NC_135480.1 coordinate 143,596,789, forward strand.
GCCTCCTGAGCCACTGGGATTACAGGCATGTGCCACCGCGCCTGGCCCATATATTGGTTCTTGATTTTAGTTCTTGTTCTTGTTAAGGAAGTCAATTCCTAAGCCAATATGGTGGGCCTACTTTTTCTTCTATTAGGCACAGGGTCTCTGTTCTAGTGCTACTTTGATCCACTTTGAGTTGAGTTTCTTGCAGGGTGAGAAACAGGAGTTTAATTTCATTTTGTTAGCACCATTTGTTGAAAAGGCTATCTTTTCTCCGGTGAATGTTTTTTGCACAGTTGTCTAGTATGAGATAACTGTATTTATGTGGGTTTGTCTTTGTGTCTTCTATCTTGTACCATCTAGATATATGTCTGTTTTGGTGCCAGTACCATGCCAATTTTGTTATTGTGGCTCTGTAGTATTGTTTAAGTCCTGGTATTGTGATGCCTCCTGCTTCACTCTTCTTGCTAAGAATTGCTTTGGCTATTCTGGGTCTTTTTTTTCCAAATGAATTTTATGATTGCTTTTTTTAGTTCTATGAAGAATGTCATTGGATTTAATAGGAATTGTATTCAATCTGTATAACGCTTTTGGTAATATGGCCATTTTGACAATATTTATTCTGCCTATCCAGGAGCATGGAGGGGACTTTCCATCTTCTAAGGTCTTCTTCAATTTCTTTCTTTAGTGTTCTGTAGTTTTCATTGTAGAGATTTTTCATCTCTTTTGTTAGATTGATTCCCAAGATTTTTTGTTTTTGTTTTTGTTTTTGTTTTGTTGAGGGTATTATGAATGGGCATTTTTCCTAATTTCTCTTTCAGTAGGTTCATTACTGATGTAAATTAATACATTTGATTTATGGGTGTTGACTTTATATCCTGCTACTTTGCTGTATTCATTTATTAGTTTGAGAAGTTTTCTGGTGGAATTTTTTGGATCTTCTAAATATAGAATCATATCATCTGCAAAGTGATAGTTTGAATTCTTCTTTTCCTATTTGTATCCCTTTAATTCTTTCTTTTGCCTAATTGCTCTGGCCAGTTTCAAGGACAATATTGAATAGAAGAGGGCATCCTTGTCTTGTTCCAGTTTTTAGAGGAAATGCTTTCAATTTTTCTCCATTTCGAATGATGCTGGCCTTGGATTTAGCATATATAGTTTTTACAATGTTGAGGTATGTTCTTATTATCCCTAGTTTTTATAGTATTTTTAACATGAAGAGGTATTATATTTGTCAAATGCTTTTTCTGCATCTATTGAGATGATCATATGATTCTTATCTTTAATCTATTGATGTGATGAACTACATTTATTGATTTCCATATGTTGAACCAACCTTGCATCTCTGGAATGAACTACACTTGATCATGGTGCACTGTCTTTTTTTATGAGATTTGCCAGAATTTTATTGAGAATTTTTGCATCTATGTTCATCAGAGATGTTAGCCTGAAATTTTCTTTCCTTGATGTGTCTTTGTCTAGTTTTGGTATCAGAGACATATTAACCTTATAGAATGAGTCTGGAAGGATTAGGTTGTATCTATTTTGCAATTTAAAGTTATGCTATTTAAAATTGTTTGTGTAGCAATTTCTTTGGATTTTTTTCCCTTACATAAGAAGGAAATTCATGTTTATTGTTTACCTGGATACCAGGTGCTTATCCATATTAGGTAATTTTCATTAGCCACATTTTCCAAGTGGGGAAAGTGAGGGTAAGAGTGTTAAATGGTTCACTGAAGGTGATTCACCTGCTAAGTGGCATTGACTTGAAAACCTGAATCTTTTTTTAAACTGGGGATTGAACCCAAAGGTGAGTATTTAACCACTAACCCATATCCCTAGACCTTTTTCTTTTCTTAATTTTGATACCGGTTGTCCCTAAGTTGCTTAAGGCCTCCCTAAATTGCTAAGGATGGCTTCAAACTTGTTTGTGTTTAGCATATACAGCTAAACATATAGCATATATAGCTAATCCTGCCTCAGACTCTCCAGTCCCTAGGATTACAGGTGTGTACTGAAAAGCCTGGTAAAAAACTGTGTCTTGATTAAGATCAATGGATTAGAACACATTGCAAGGACCATACTTGGGATTTTTTTTTCCTTTCTCCTTTCTTTCTTTCTTTCTTTCTTTCTTTCTTTCTTTCTTTCTTTCTTTCTTTCTTTCTTTCTTTCTTTCTTTCTTTCCTTCTTTCTTTTTAAAGACAGGATCTCAGCCAAGCACTATGGCACATGCTTGTAATCTCAGAAGCTTGGGAGATTGAGACAGGAGAAATGCAAGTTCAAAGCCAGCCTCAGCAACTGTGAGGCACTAAGAAACTCAGCGAGACCCTGTCTCTATATAAATACAAAATAGGTCTGGGGATGTGGTTCAGTGGTTGAGTACACCTGAGTTCATCCCCAGGACCAAAAAAAAAAAAAAAAAAAAGACAGGGGCTGGGACTATGGCTCAGTGGTGGAGCGCTCACCTAGCATGTGCAAGGCCCTGGGTTTGATCCTCAGCACTACGTAAAAATAAATAAATAAATAAATACAAATATTTTTTTAAAAAGACAGGATCTCACTAAACTCTTGGGCCCTGGCCTGGAACTTGTGATACTCCTATCTCAGCCTTCCAAATCACTGGTATTAGTTGTGCACCACTGCTCCTGGCTACCAAAGACCATACTTTTTAAAAGTATACAAAAATAGTTATAATATAAATAAATAAATAAACAACAGATTTAAAAAAAAAAAAAAAACTATAGCTAAAGGATAAGAGAAAAATTCAAATGCCTTTTATTTCCTCCATGAGAGCAGCTTCTTTCTTCTCAGACTCGTGATCTGAAGTCTTCCTGACCCCTCGCAGGGGCCAATACTGTATTTTCCTGTCTCTACTTGCAAGAAAATAACTGGGCCTCCAGTGAGTATAATTGGTGCTAACAGTGATTTATTATGTACCTGGTTCTCCAGATTATCCTTCATATAGAGATTATTTTTCCTAAAAACAAAAAGGTATGGGCTTTTTTTCCCTCATCAGGTTATAACAGGTTTGCAGTCCGCTCCGTCAATACTAGAACCAGAATTTGACAGAGTTCCCTTAAGACAGAAAGAAACACAAGAAACACGTTCCATCTGGTAAATAATTGCTGGAGTTGCATTCTTGTGCATTCAGGCATGAGCTAAATTTTGTGCAGCATAAAGCTGTGAAAATGTCTAAGCCTAACGGTGCAATATGAGATAAGATCTACTCAGATTTATCATATACCCAATTGCAGCCTCCTGGAGTGCTGGTGCATCTGAATGGCTCAAGTTACCCACAATCTGATGAGCTGAACAGATGCAAGATTTTTCCAAGATATCTGAGAAATCTCACACTTCAGTGTAAAGATTTGAATGGATTTGTGCAGCTCTCACTGTGTGAGATTGAAGGAGAATGTTTGCCAAGAAGGATGTTTTCAGAAGACCAGGGTCAAATGCTGTTTCAAGTTACATACATGCTTCCAAGAAGGCATCTAAAAGTCTTCTATTGCTAGGCCCCGTAACGTAACGCATGCCTCTAATCCCAGCAATTTGGGAGGCTGATACTAGAGGATTGCAAATTCAAGGGTAATCAGTAATTTAGCGAGACCTTTACTCAGAATAAACAAAAAATAATGACTGGAGATGTAGCTCAGTGACAAAGTGTCCCTAGGTTCAATCCCGAGTACCAGTAAATAAATCAACAAATTAAAAAATAAAAGCTTCTAACAACCTCATGCTGGAATGCTTATGCACAAGAAGAGTATTCAGTAGTAAAAAGGAAGCTATCAGAAGGATGTAAAGTAGTTAGTATGTAGCAGGTGACTCTAAATTGTGAATTTTCATCCAGGAGGAGCTATTTTAGTTTTCCACCAAGGAGACAGACTTCCTCATGAGCTCTCTGCCTCATCAAGCACAGAGATGTTGGAGAAAGACCCAGGAACTGGGAAAACTGAACTCAAATTAAGGACTCACTACTCAGATACCCTCAGGGGTTGGGCAGGTAAATTAAGTGTGTAAAACCGTAAGGCCTTGAGCTGAACTGCAGAGGAGTAGAGAGGCACCCCTCCATCACCTCCTAAAGGCATTCAAAAATTTATACATATATGTATAAAGCATTGAATTGGCCAAAGAAAACATCTCTGGAAAGATCTGACCTGGGGGGTCTGGGGATGTGGCTCAAGCGGTAGCACGCTCGCCTGGCATGCGTGTGGCCCGGGTTCGATCCTCAGCACCACATACAAACAGAGATGTTGTGTCAGCCGAGAACTAAAAAATAAATATTAAAAGTTCTCTCTCTCTCTCACTCTCTCTTAAAAAAAAAAAAAAAAAAGATCTGACCTGGGGCTGGAGTTGTGGCAGGTTCAATCCTTAGTACCACATAAAAATAAAGGTATTGCATCCAACTACAACTAAAAAATAAATATTAAAAAAAAGGATCTGGCCTGTTTATCAAGAGAACTTTTTTTTTTTAGTTGTAGATAGACAGAATGTCATTATTTTATTTGTTTGTTTTTATTCAGTGCCTCACACATGCGAGGCAAGTGCTGTGCCACTAAGCTACATCTCCAGCACCTTTCAGCCTTTTTGACTTCTGAGTTCTGTAATGTTGGACATAAAAAAAAATTAATCACCTTTATCTATTGATCAAACACTTGCCTTAACCTCTGCGGTAGAAGGAAGCAGAGTTCAATAGAAGTATGAAATATCATCTCTACTTTCTAGGAATTCAAGAATACTTTGAGGGCTAGGGATGTAGCTCAGTGGTGGGGTGTTTGCTTAGTATGCATAAGGCCTTGGTTTTAATCCCTAGCACTGCAAGAAGAAAAAAAGAAATTAAATAAGATATTATCACCGTATAAGGGTCCAAGGAGGTCTCTGCAGAGGTTAAAAAAAAGACTCCAAACATTCTAGACCAGGCAGCGGAAAAGAATTTAAGATTAAGTCAGGTTTTAATAAAGAGAGGAAGAATTTTATTAGCAAGTGAAAGGTGAAGATATACACTCTCAAAGCCGACTGCAGGCAATCCCAAGAGTGAGATGCCCACCCGGCTTGAAGTAAAGTTTTTTTAGGGTACACAATTAGGTGGACTATGTATGATCAAAAGGGGCTGCATTTCACTCGGGATTGAAAATACCACACAAAATCGTATTTTCCCATTGGGGTCTGGTCTGGTATGTAGGTTTCAGTCCACATCAACTTTGTTGGCAATTGATGATTGGGTGATTGGGTCAGAGCATCAGAAACAAGCCTTCAGAGTTAATGGTCTCTTTCTATTGAGGTCTTCTTTATCTTTTGCTGCATTCCAGAAAACTTATGGAGAACTGAAGAGTTACCAAGTAATTCATGGGCGTAGGCTCTTTTTGGTCCTTTAGGCCCCTTTGGCTGGCTCACAAGTTGTTTATGAGTTGTTTGTTCTATAGTTTGATGATTATTTTTCTTTGAGGGGCTAAGTGTTCTCTCTGTATCCCTAAATTTCTCTTCCTATGCTCACAGGAAAGCACCTAACAATGACAGGCAGTAGGCCTGAAGGCCAGGGGAAGCATTAATAAGCTTTGTCCAGATGGCTCTGGAAGGAACTGTGGAAGGAGGAAGGCTTGAAAGGATGAATGTTCAAGTTCAAGTCCGTGGAGAGTAGCTTTCTTAGATGGTAATAATACAAAAACCCCAAGGTGGAGGAGGGGCTCAGACTTGGCTCCCTGTGAACCCCCCAATTTCTTCCCTATACACTAAAACTGGACTCCAGTTACCTATTCTGTTCTGAGCCTCCTCCTCAGCCTATGGAACACTCCCTTAATTAGGAACTAAAAGCTTTTTTAGGGCCCCAGTTCCCCTAGACGGGCTACACCTTCTGTCAGAGCCCTTTGAGCTCCCCCTGCATATGCCTGCCTGGTCCACACCTCAGCTCTCTGCCTGTTTGGAAACTTATCAGCATGCTAATTGGGCTTCCTCTAGGACAGTTAACCTTGATGCTAAACCATCAAGGCAAATGGAATTCAATGTTCTAGTGAAGAGGGTAATTCTGAACACTTAAGGATCAGAAATGATTTTGAATGTGTCTTTCAAAGTACATGCGGTTGGTTGCCTTTGATGGTATACTGATTGCCATCAATAGCTTACAGCCACTAATTGCCTACACCAGCCGGAATCAGTGCTGAACCAGCTAGGCAGGCCCACACTTGCCTCCTTAAACAGTCTCTAAACTGGGGTCCATTATTATCTCTTCTTTAGAGATGAACAAACTGATTCTCAGAGGGTTAAATAACATACTTAGAGTCATACAGTTGGCAGAGGGGTGCCGATTCAAGCCCAAATCCTCTGTCTGCAGAAACTGACTGCGGCCATCACAGTCATTAATCATTACAGAATACAGCTTCCTGTTATTGTACTTTTTTTTGGGGGAGGGGCGGTGGTACTCAGGATTGAACTCAAGGGCACTCAAACACTGAGCCACATCCCCAGCCCTATTGTGTATTTTATTTAGAGACAGGGTCTCACTGAGTTTTAATGCTTCACTTTTTTTAATATTTATTTTTTAGTTATAAGTGGACACAATGTCTTTATTTTATATTTATGCGGTGCTGAGGATCCAACCCAGTGTCCCATGCATGCTAGGCGAGCGCTCTACCTCTGAGCCACAATCTCAGCCCTTAACGCCTCACTTTTGCTGAGGCTAGCTTTGAACTCCAGATCCTTCTGTCTCAGCCTCCTGAACACTGGGATTACAAGCCATACAATTGTATGCAACTGTCCAGAGTTATCTGCTGGCCTGTCAGTGAATGTAAGCTTCCCCTCTCAAACAAAACACCCACTTGACGTGTCAGTTTGTGTCGGTGGCTCTTCAAATAGTGCAGCATGTTCAAAACATGTGAATCACCTGGGTCACTAAAAAGAGCAAAACAAAAACCAATGCTGCCTCACCTACCCCCACCCCCACAGAGATTTGGATGTAATGGGTTTGGATTTGAATCTGACTTTAGAATGCTCCAAGAGCTCCCCAGATGATCCTAATGTGCAGGGAGGACAGAACACAGGTGAGACTGGGAGCTAAGAGTGAAAGCATGGGGCTGAATGTTACTGCAGAATAGTTATGGTACCTGTGTGAACCTTAGTCTTCTCACCTGTAAAATGGGAATTATAGAAGTGCATACATCATGGGGCTCATGTGAGGATTACCTTAATGAAAACAATGGAATAATAATGATGTAGTTCCTGGTCCCACCTCTAAAAGCCTCCTTGATCCATAATAAAATTAAAGAGTACAGTTTCCCAGGCAAAACACAGTGGTTACCTGAGAAAATGTGTATTCCCTGTTTTCTGCTCATATCTCTGGACCTCACAGGGTATATAGGAGGAACCTGGGCATCACAGCTTAGCAACACAGAACTGTAGAGTATTGGTTGTTTCCACTCCTGATCCTGGGGCAGAGGAGGAGCTATGGTTCACTGTCTCTGCCCAGCATCACCAGAGAATATCATACCAGCTATCACCAGGCAAGAAGAGATCAGAGGTCCACATTCAAAGTATGGTTTCTACTGAATGTGTATCACTTTCACATCATTATAAACTCAAAAATTCATAAGTCAAACTCTCTGTGAACAATTCAATGATTTTAAATATATTTGCAGAGCAACCCTCACAACAGTCTGGTTTTAGAACACTTTTATCATCTCAAAAAGATCTCTTATGCCCTTTTGTGGTTACAGAGACTTCAGCTGAGTGGTTGCGGGAGATTTGAGTGTTGCTTTTGGCAGAGCCTGTTTGCAGTAGGGATGTCGGAAGCCTGGAGGTCTGTGGACATCCCATAGAACCTGAGAATAAAGCACAGTGCAGAAGACAGAGTCAAGAGACAGAGAGAAACCGAGTCTGGAGGTTACTAGGTAAGGTTCTGATCAGACTGAATGTGACCTTTTAGCTACAGGAGCCAAGAAGTCATCCTTTGTCTTCAGACAGTTTGACTTGGGTTTTCCAAGTCAAAATTGATCACATTCTAAGGACTAGAATTGAAACCTTTTATTGATCAGATATTAAGATATTAAGATATCAGATATTTATTGATCACATTCTAAGGACTAGAATTGAAACCTTTATTAATCAGATATTAAGCTGGAGGGTCCATCTCCAGAGCTATTATAATTATAGAATTATTCTATGACCATAGAGGCCATTTACAAATGAAGATTCAACCCTGCAGAGGTAAATTGATGACTCAGGATATTCAAGAAAATCTGGAAAAGTCCTTAATTTCGTGTAACCATGAATTTCCCCCCTCAAATTATCACCATCATCCTCATTGCCATTACCTCCTATAAAATAATTACTATGTGCCAGCTCCTATGCTAAGTATTTTGCAAATATTAGCTCATTTTAGCATCACAACTGCCCTACAGGATAGGTACTATTATTTTCACAGAATAGAAAATTGAGATCTAAAGAGGTTAAGTAATTTCTCCAAGGTAATTTGTATAACACTCTCAACCAGTGCATTGTCCCACCTCCAATAAATAAAAATTTACCAAACCTTAGCTTCTGCCTGGAGTTCCATTGGTCTTTCACCCGGAGATACTGTCTTTTCCTGAACTCTTATTTTGTTCATTATAAAAGTTTAAAGCAAATAGGAACGCCAGCTCTTTTCCATATTCTAAGACTCTTTAATTACATACACAATTTTTACCTGGATGATTTCAAAAAGTCCTAAATGTTTGTGCTTCTGGCAGCAAAGTTCTGCCCTTTTCGACACATAGTTTAAGTAAGATCTGATTGCAACAAGTCTTATTTTTAAGCCTTTTTATGATGAAAAACTAGATGACTGCACCGCCTTACAAACATTAACTGATCTTTAATATAGTGCAATAATAATGAACTATATTAATAATGATATCATAATAATATTATAATTTAATATGAAATTTTACGTATCGTTAACTGACAAAAAAAAAGTAGGACAGGTAAATGAACAGCTTGCTTTACTGAAACAAAACATACAGGTGCTAAAAGTGACATAAATCTGACTTCTTGGATTTTCTTGAAATTAACTGAAACATGTGAAGGGCTTCAACACTCTGAAACACTACATGAATGTAACGTCCTACATTCTTGTTATTTTTCTCAGTTGATCCTTCCCTAAGCCGTGTGGTTGAACAGGGATTATCAGGAGAATAAGTACTGTTGTTTCTAAGGCAGTGACACTGAAGGCTTTTGCTTTTAAATAGAATGACATGGGGAAAGTGGTCCTTTAGATAATTCAGCTGATGGATATATACAATGGTTGGGGGTGGGATGGGAACTGTAGGCAAGGAAAACAGCTGAGAAGGCCGCTCTTGCAAATACCTCAAACCTATTTATTTAACCTAGGGGGTCTACACCAGGATTTCAGAGTGACTTGGAGGGCTGGGGTTGTAGCTCTGCATCACATAAAAATAAAATAAAGGTATTGTGTTGATCTACAACTAAAATAATTTTTTTTAAGTGACTTGGATCCAACTTGTTCCAGGTTCTAAGGTCAAATTCTATGGGTCATGAACAGGTCACTAGAAACAACTGTGCAAAAGAGAATGATAAGCAACTTTGGAAAACAAGAGTCTGATCATGCCAGAGGGTCGGAGAGGGGACTGGAGAAACCAGTGGTGGAACCTGGCGAATGATCAGGCACATCGGCTCATTCCTCATCTGAGGCAGGTAGTCTAGAGCAGGGCTGACCAAACCCTCTGCCAGAGATGTTTCGCTGGAGAAGGTGGCTGCTGTCCACAAGAGTATGGTCATAGCCAGTTTATCTTTAAAATTCTTGTGAAGATCATGCCCATAACCCACCATTACTCAGGAGGCTGAGGCAGGAGGGACTCAAGTTGAAGGCCAGCCTCAGCAACTTAGTGGGACCCTGTCTCAAAAAAAAAAAAAAAAAAAAAAAAAAAAAGAAAGAAAGAAAAGAAATAAAAAGAAAAAAGAGAAGGAATGAGGATGTAGCTCAGTGAATGAGGCTTACCTAAGTTCAACCACTCAGTACCACACACCAAAAAAATTAAAAAGTAAAAATAAAAATAAAAAACTTGTGAAATTTATATATCATTCTCTCTAAGAAATGGTGTAATGGTGCCTCCTTTGGGGTTAGATTCAGCGAAAGTCTCTGTATCAGGCAAGATATTAAGGTGTCATACATATAATTGTCCCTTAACATTCACAGGGATTGGTTGGTTCCAATAGCCTTTCCCACCAAGAATACCAAAATTTTAGGATGTTCAAGAATTTTATATAAAATGAGGTAATATATACATAGAACCTACATACATTTTCTATATGAATCATCTTTCCTGTATTTTAAATTATCTATCGATTACTTGATAGCTAATGCAATGCAAATGCTCTGTAAATAGTTGTCATACTGTACTATTCAGAGAATAATGATGGGAAGAATATGTACTGTACATGTTCAGTACATCTGTAATTATTTTCAATCCTTTGTTGAATCCACAGATGAGAAACCCATGGATATGGAAAGTATATTTTTTAAATTATTTTTTTAGTTTTAGATGGACATAATATCTTTATTTTACATTTATGGGTGGCTGAGGATCAAACTCAGTGCTTCGTGCATGCTAGGTGAGCACTCTACCACTGAGCCACAATCCCAGCCCTAGAAACTGGATTTTGACAGTAGATTTTTTCCACATTTGTGTCCAACAGTTTGTTGTTCATTCGTGCTTATAAGAGGGAAAAAAGAAATAAACCAAAATTTTCATTTACCCTCAGATTTATTCCAAGTTGGGAGATAGAAAAATCTGGATTCGAGGCCTGTTTTTTCCACTTACAAGTTGCTTTGATGGCAAAAGGACAGTTAGAATAACATTCTTCCTGTACCATTCACAGAGTTATGGGGAGAATGAATAAGTCCATACATTTGAAGCATGATGCATACCTACAGCATAAATTGTGATGGTCTTGTAAGAGGGAAGTGACAATGACAACTTCCACTGTCATTTGAGGTCAGGGTGCACTATTGCTGCTGTCAACATCTGTAATCTCAGCATTTTAAGTTAAATAGCATTAGAATAACATAGCTCCTATGTCCATAATTTGCAAACCACAGATTATGAAATAAGAGTCTGTATGTCATGTCTTAACAGAAGAACAAGAGTGCAGAGTGTGAAACTTTTCAAAGCATGGGGTCTGGGAGCAGACATCTTGTTTTCTCAGGACTGAAGTCAAAATCTTAACTGCCATAGAGAAAGGGAAGCTTTTCCAGCTTTAATTGTTCATCTGTGTCAGAAAGTCCCGTATCCCTGAGATAGGAACCACCGCAATAAGAAGGGAGTGGTAGGTTCTCCCAAAGGAAGATTGTTGCTTAATTTACATGACTTACCCTGGTCATCGGGTGTAAACTTTTGTTTCCCAGCCTAATGCTTCACAGCACCAAGACGTTTCAGTAATGGTTCATCATAAACCCAGCATTCTCCATCTTCATGGAATAACCTTGTCTCCCACTGAATTTCCTTCTCCTTTCTTTCTCAGGTTTCTGCTCTTGGTCTTTCTTCATGTCTGTGCTTTGCTTCGGTTACTACATCAATGTCTCTGATTTTTAAATTGAAAGTGACATCCTTCCAAAGGCAGCAGGACTCATATTCATTTTGATCTTCCAACTTCCTCACTTTCTTCTTGATTATAGGCAACTTCTTGGTATCTACAAAGACTGTATTTTCCCCTATTGCATATTTTGCATACATTACACCACTCCATTCCCCTTCAATTGAGCAAAAAGACTTCTTGTCATTTGGAGAAAAAAAATCTCAGCAGTAATTCTGTGTTTCTTGCCTCCATAGAAAGGTTTAGTGTGGAAGACGATATTTGCACTATAACCAGTTTTGGAAGAATTAATATTGCATTCTCGGGCTGGGGATGTGGCTCAAGCAGTAGCATGCTCGCCTGGCATGCGTGCGGCCCGGGTTCGATCCTCAGCACCACATACAAACAAAGATGTTGTGTCCACCAAAAACTAAAAATAAATATTAAAAAGAAAATTCTCTCTCTCTCTCAGGAAAAAAAAAATATTGCATTCTCCTCCTAGTTCCACCCAGGGCACTGTGAGGATAGACCTTCCATAACCATTGGGGAATGTGAGAATGTAATGCTCATCATAGCCTAGACATGAGACACAGCCTTGCCCTATGTCGTGCACCCCAATGGACATCCCAAGGAATTTTGATTTAGACCAGATATGAGCACTGAATTGGATTTTCTTGTTAAAACATTCAGCACAAAAGGCTGAAATGGCTGGATGATGAGAAACCTGCTCAGCCACGAATGTTATACTGTTTTTGAAAACGCAGGGAACTGGTCCTTCTGAAACAAGCTCTGTGTTTGTTCTCTTCAGTGTCATTTGAAGAGACATTCAATGTCCAGTGACACTGAAAGATCTCACCCAAAATGGGGTTGTATGGCTTTTTGTCAACCCATCGATCCTTTCCTTCCTGCATGAAAGGCCGAGAGGTACCATTTCACAACCTGAACCATTCGCTCCCTGGGATCTTTCTGGTCACTAATGCTCACAAACAGGTCAGGATGTGCAAAAAAGTCTGCATACATTTCTAAAAGGGATATTCTTTCAAGAATAACTGTTGGAAGAACTACCTTAGTAAGACCCATTCCGAGCCTAACCTGTGACAAGAGGTGCATGATAACACTCTTGTGCTCCTCCACTGACCTGCATCCCTGTCATCGTCTCTATCGTCATGTGAATCAAAAAGGTCAGCATCACTTGTACTGTTGGACATGGAAGAATTTAGTGATTCTGTGGTATCTGGGCACTTTAGGCTATTTCCTGAACTGATGTGGGTCAAGACTGAGACAGAACCAGAAGAATCTATTAAGTGCTTTGGGGATGAGCTACTCTGATGGAATTTATCAGCATCATAGAATTTATCTTCACTGCTAGAGTAAGAAAACTCTGGGACCGTATTTGGAGACAAGTTGACATGACTTGGAGAAGTTAGACTGCTACGAGGTGGTGAATGCCCACTGCCTGTACTATTTGGTGTTGGAGTCTGATGATGTCCCAAGGTAGCTAATACAGGTCCAACGGGTAAGGAAAACGGCCGCTGCTCTGACTTACACAACTGAGCTGGTTCTGGAGGTAAGACAGTCTGGGAAGACATTGTACTGATTACAGGTTCCCAGGGACTGGATTGACATATTGCATCTACAGGATTAATAGTACTTTTAGCGGATATGCATCAACACAATGCAGTGTTTAATAGATTCTACCACGCTATTTGTTGTTTCTTTGAGAGTTTCAATTTTCTTTCTCTGTTCATCATCTTTACAGTTTTGAAGCTTGTCATCAAAAAGCTTTAGTTGTTCTATCAAGATTTGTAGATAAGCATCTGCTTCTGTTATTTTGTTGTCAAAGTCTTGGACACTAGGAACAAATCCTGAATCCAAACCCCCACAGGGCGGCGAGAAGGAGGCAGGGGAACGACATTGGTGCCTCAGGCCTTTGCCAGGGCAGGCAACAGGGACCACGGAGACTCAGGGTGGGGACCAGCCCCTCTCCCAGACCCTCGGGGTCTACTCACTTCACAAGCGGCCAGCAAGAAAGCTATTTGCTGAGGCTCCTGCCCTCAGTGCCTCCTGGGGCGGGGGGGCCTGCTCCTGCGCACCCCTCTTCTACTCCCTCGATCAGATCCTGGTGGCGCAGGAGGCCCAGCCACAAGTTCAGCCCATCCCCGGGGCCTACAGTAATGATTATTAAAAGGGGAGTATTGTGGAACATGGAGGACTTAGAGTCAGCATATAGTTTTCTTTTTAAAAAAATAAATGAAGATGTTCGATAAGAGTTGGAAACTTAAAAAAAAAAAAAAAAAAACAGACTTGGAGACTTGACATTAGTCCCTCAGTGACTGTTAGCCAGCATAGCACTATTCTGGACCTCAATTTCCCTAATCTAAAATGAGAGGCTTGGTCCATTGTTTCTTAGCTGGGATAAATTTTGAAATCACCTGGGAAGATCTCCAGAGGTAGAATTTTTGTTTTGTTTCTTACTGTGCTACCAAGGCCTAGAAAAGATGCTTGGCATGAGGTAAGTAATCAGTAAATCTACACATGTTTTGTGACTAAATAAGTGAAACTTCAAAATTCACAGGTCTGGCAGACTCTGAATCCTCAAGCAGCAGAGAGACAGCCTGTGATTATATTTTGGAAATCCCATCCTGATCAATTTCACCTAGCACTCCTGGATAAGAACCACTGAACCCAGCAGTCTCCAAGGTCCCTTCACATATAATTGCCAGATGCAGCAAATAAAATTACATCTAGTTATGTCTGAATGTCAGATAAACAACAGATAATTTTGTAGTGTAAGTACAGAATTTTTGGTTGCCACAATTTCTTTCAGTATAACCTAATAAGGCAACTGATTTGATGGATGATTAGGGCCAGAGAGTGGACCTTGAAATTGACCCAGATTGAGGAATCATTGAGATACTCTTGGTTTGAGTCTCAGCTCTGACTGTGTGATATAAGAATATTGCTTAGCTTCACTGGACTCCGTGACTATAGTACTTGCCCTGTGGAGGTAGTGGACATATTTGAGATAATAAAGATATGATGCCCAGGTCTTAACAGATATTTATTAATGCTTTTTTTGGTACTTATTAATGATTAGCTATTATAATATAGTTGATCTGATCAGTGGGTAGAATTCAGTGTCAATGAGACCTTCATTGACTACACTGTCAACTAGTATATTGGTAACTCTGAAACGACCAACGTTATAGTTAATAGTTGTAGGTAGAGCTGGGCAAAAGCTAAATGAATGCTGACCTTCTATCAAACAATACCTCTATGTCTGGGTGAATAAAACCATCCTAAAAATTAATATACTATCCAGAATAAATAAAGAAGGAAGTCTTTCATTTCATTCATTGTGAAATTTCATTTGCTTAACTGACTTCTTCTGATGTCAAAGGTAAATATTTGCTCAGGTTTTATAGGATCACTGTACAGAGAGACAGGCCATTATATGGGCAGTGAAAACACACCAAGCCAACCTGATTTCTCTCTCTTCTAAGTTAAAAGAATCTTCTATTTCCAGAGTTTTTGTTGTTGTTAAACATTTTTAATATATCCCCTCTGAATTAAAAAAAAAAACAATATCAAATCACAAGTAAAATGTTCATTAAAAGAAAACAATTCTCTCCAGAAACATCGATTCAGATAAAAAAATATTTAGATAACTTCATTTTCAATTTTAAGGAGGTATGGCTAGATAATAAATCAATAATTCACTCTTTAATAGAGTTACTCTGATATCAAAATACTTTAGGCACCTTGTGGTTAGTTCAGGGATTATTCAACAAATATTTTTTGTTGCACATGTATTATGTATCAAGCACTGATGTGAGTGCTAGGGACCATCAGTGAACAAAAGAGACCCCAAATCCCTGCCCTTTGTGGAGCTTGACTTTGTGACCTAGGGAGACAAATATAAGCAAACTAACTGAATAAATGAGGATATGGATGGTGATAAGTGCTATAGGAAAGAAGAGGAGAAGGAAGATGGAAGTATGGGAAGGGCTAGATCCCTAGTTTTAAATAGCACAATGAGGGCAGGTTGGCTGGAGGGGTGTGGGGTGAGAGCAGGAGGAAGGAAGACGGAGTAGTTACCAATGTCATAATCATCTCGTCCATAAAGGACTCCAGGATCCTGACTTCCAGTTTAGTTGACTTATTCTATGACTGTGGGGAGATTCTAAACTACTTACATGGAATGATAGTTTTCAACTTGCAAAGCATGGATAGGTTGAAAATTTATTTCAATAACTATGACCAGAGGAAATCAGCATGGCTTAGTGATGGCATGTGATATGCATAGCTCTGAATTCATATTCTGATTTTCTTTCTTACTAGATTTGCCTCCTTGGGCAGATAACTTAACCTCTCTGTGCTTTAAGTTCCATCTCTGTAAAATGAGAGGACAAAAAAGAGCCTCCTTACTGGGAGCAGGTAGCCTATGCCTATAATCCCAGTAGCTCTGGAGGCTGAAGCAGGAGGATCACAAGTCCCAAGCCAGTCTCAGCAAAAGGGAGGTGCTAAGCAATTCATTGAGACCCTGTCTCTGAATAGAATACAAAAAAGGGCTGGGGATGTTACTCAGTAGTTGAGTGCCTCTGAACTGAATCCTTAGTACACCCCCACCAAAAAAAAAAAAAAAAAAAGCATAGTGAGGGTTATATGTCAAATGTTTACCAAAGTGCTTGGTGCTAATGTGGGAAGATTGTAAGTTCAAAGCTAGTCTCATCAACTTAGTGAGACCTTGCCCAAAGTTAAAAAAAGAAAATTAGCATCTATATTGGCTGTATAGAATTCTACCCTATTGCTGTCATGACATCTGGAACATTCCCTATTGTAGGACATTAGGATTACTTCTAATTTTTCAAAATAATAAGAATCACAATAAAAATAATGCAAATTAGGTGGGCAACACACTGAGAGTTAGACAGAAGTCCCTTAGATTCATAAAAGACGAACAGCCTGTAGAAATAAGTTCTCCTAAAGTACACAAACTTTGAATAAACATTGAATACATGCAAGTGTTAGATAAGTGAATGACCTTTTGAATGACCTGAGGCAGCAAGTGAAAGGAACTGAGTGAACTTATTTATTTAGACAATAATAGCTCTTTCAAATTCTGTGTGTTTCCTAGAGAAATATAGGAGTGACAGTAGACAATAAAACCTTGTACAAATCCTTTACATAATTGCCTTGGCTCTAAGGGTCAAGGCAGAATTTCATATAGGGTTTCCCTGAACTCAAGCCATTGTCCATCACTATGAGTTTTTGCCCCCTCTTTCTCTTCCCCTTCTCTCAGTGTGCTTTGTCAGACTAGAATCACGGCTGGAAGAGAAAAGATGACTGGCCCTTCTTTGTTCAAATTCAGTACTATGTTATACATACCGGATCTCATTTGAATGCAGCATTCAAGAGAAGGCTTCCCACCTAACCAGATCCTAGGAGCAGGGAGCCATTGTTCCTCTCACTGGGTTTCTCCAGACTGGCCGGCTCAACCTTTGACCTTACCTACTAGGCTTCCTGACAAGGTTTTGAGGACCACCAGTTAAGCATGCCATCTATTTTTTTTTTTAAGTTGTTGATGGGCTTTTATTTTTGTTTATTTATATGTGGTGCTGAGAATCAAACCCAGTGCCTCACACACACCAGGCAAGCACCCTACCACAGAGCCACAACCCAGCCCCATGCATGCCCTCTTTTAACATTCTAAAACAATTCATGATTTAAAGGAGCTACACTAAATACATCAAGGTCATTAGACATGACTAATTCTAGAACTCCATTGAGGCCCAGGCCCATAAATCTGCTGAACCAGATGCAGTCTTGCCATAAGGCAGAGGGTTGGGGGAGTGAACTCGCGTTTAGTGACAAGACAGGTTTTATTGACATCAGAGTGCCTTACTAGGTTTCAGCTGGGGTAATCCTCAGTTGAATGTGGGGCAGCCTGCTTTCCTTCTCTTGAGGACCCCATCTCCCAGGGAAGACTGCCCCCTCCCCCAGCCACCTTCAACTGCACTCAGAGAATCTTTGTTTTCATCTGTCATTAAAAGTTTGTTTGATGAAAAGGCTCTGAGTCTCAAAAGATGGCTGGGTTGTGTGAAAACTACTAGGTTAAGGGTCAAGGCCAAAAGATCAACTGGGTCAAGATTTCTTTGCTAAGGGAAAGCTTTAGTGACAATGACTCAGTAAAAGTTATCATCACTGACATGATTAAAACAAAAACCCCAAACAACAGCAGCCACCTAATACACACACTGTCCTGAACTTGATCCTCCTCGTGAGTCCTGGCTATGCTCTCCAGAAACCTAGATTCCAATCCTTTTCACCACTTAGTAAGAGAGGAAACTTGGAACTCTGGTCTTCTTTACTACAAACTGTATATTCTAATCCATGAGTACCTCACAGGAGAAATTGGCTCAGGGGATGCTCTTGGTATAGCGCCATGTGCCAAGGTGCTCAGTGAATCGGGAGGCTGAGGCAGGAGGATCATGAGTTCAAAGCCAGCCTCAGTGACTTAGCAAAGCCCTAAGCAACTTAGCAAAACTCTGTTCTAAAATTAAACAAACAATAAAAAGGGCTGGGGATGTGGTTCAGTGGTTAGGCACCCTGGGAGGTTCAATCCCTGGTACCAAAAAAAGTAAGTTCTCAATAAGTGTTAGCAATTATTAAAATTAGATTCTTGTTTTAATTGCAACATTTCATACCTCTTTCAAACCAAACTCTGTTAGTGTTAAAGATGTGTGAATTATACACATATATATTATCTTCCTAAAGTCAAACTGTTATATTACATACACACACACACACACACACACACACACACACACACACACATTATTTCCCTAAAGAACCAGTAGTTTCTTGGGATTATTCATTTTGTTTCCTTTATAAAACCTAACCTAACACTTTAGGCAGAGTAGGCCCTCAATAAATATTTGGTAAATAAGTAAATATTCTAAATAAAATAAGTCTTCAGGTACAAGTTTGTAAACCTAATCCCTCTACTCAGAATCCTAGTAGAATGTCCCACACCTTTTGAATTCTCTATAAATATTTTATAGCCACAATAATATAATGACTATAATTATGAATAAAGATTACTCTTAGCACGAATTTCCTGAATGAAGGTTATGTCCAACAACAACACTGAAATTTTATTCACAGAGGGTACCAGCCAAATGCAACCTGAATCCTAACTTACTTTTTAAAATAACTAAAGCAAATGAATCTATGTGTTTCTACCTTTCAAACAGTTGTTTCCAGCAGCTATGAGCTTGGGGTTATCATACTGTAGATTGCAATAAATTAGGCCACTTTTTCTTTCTATATTTAGATAATAATTCTTTGACTTGTTTTCTGATGAAGTCAGCAACTGGATTATTTTCCATTCGCTTCCTAAGCTTTGTAATGCTGTGACTTAGTGGCAAACCAACTAATGCACTCTGAATTAGGAGCTTTGGGATACAGAAAGAAACAGAGCAGGACATGTGGGCCACTCCCTTCTACTTTTTCTGTTTTAGTTTTCTCCAAACAAGGGTGTTTCAAAGCCCTATTTGGGCAAAGGAAACCACAGAACCATCACCTATAGGTGAGTCGTCCACATTGTGATTCCCAGATCTAAGTTTTGAAATATTAATAAATGATCTATGTTTAAAAAGTATCCTTAGTGGCAGTAAGACCTTGGGCAAGGGTGAGAGAACATTGTTTCCATTAGTAAATCTGGAGTCTCTGAGGGCTTCCTGCGGTGGTTGCTCCAACTGTCCCAAAGCTTACCTCTTCTCTGAGGAGACTCACTTTTCTTCATGTGTGCACACAATTTCCTTATACTCTCTCTCTCTCTCTCTCTCTCTCTCTCTCTCTCTCTCTCTCACACACACACACACACACACACACACACACACACACACCTTGCCACCGTGACTTCCTTATAACATTCAAGACACAATCCCTTCTTTTATAGCCCTGCAAAATACATAAGTGTTATAGACTCTTCTTCCCCCAGCCCCAAAACAAAACAAAAAGAACCCTCAATTATAAATATGGTATATAACCATTTTTTTAAAAAAGTGAAATGAAGCAGCATACAAAGAAGAAAATTACTTCCAGGGCCTACCCCAATTTTATGTGTCCCCAAAATATTATTTGACTTGGTGACCTCCTGCCTGGGTGTTTTCCTCACTCCCTCCTGACTTACCTCCTTGCTGCCCTCTACCTTCTTGGGCCTACACTGGACACTCAGCACCAGAGTCCTACCTGCAGCATGCCCAAGACCCATTTGCTTCAACTTCCTCTGGGAGGTTTAATCCTTATTGTAGCTTGATGTAAAGAGGCACAGTAGGTATTTGTTTCCATTTTATAGATAAGTCAGTTGCTGCAGCAGATGACTGAGTATATTACACGAAGTTGCATTACACAACTGAGCTGGTGGTGGTATGGCGCAGAACCAGGGCAGATGCTGTTTAACTGCAAAAACACCTGCAGTTGTGTTTACTATTAATATGTTAGATGAGAAAATGTTGAAGAATATTTCACAGAGGAGACAAGTGAAGTACAGCTCACCTTTGAACAACCCAGAATTAGGGCACCCACCCCTATATAGTCAAAAATCTCCATATAATTTTTGACTCTGTAACAACTTGACTGTGAATTGCCTGACTTACTGTTATTGATAACAAAATCACCACATACTTTATGTAATATGTATTATATATGGAGGAAAAAATCATGAGAACCTGAGAGATCATTTTTTACTGCAGTTTGCAATTTACTGGAGAGTTGAACTGCTCACACCAAGGTAATTAGCATCCCAAAGAATTTTCAGTGGACACTCTCAATGATTGTGCTCATTGCAACAGCAACAGCAGTAGTACTGTGTGTATACTATAGTTAATTACATACAACTATGATTTAATACTGCTTCTTTACATTTGTTTACAGTTCTCTGGACTGCTAATGGCCCCATGTATGGTCTGTGTTTGTGTGAGTTTTTATAAATTTTAACTTTCTGTAACATATTTTTGTAAATTTTATAAATGATAAAAGAGTAGTAAATGATAAAAAAGACTTCTGTCTCTACTTATCTTATGCATTTAATTTATGACATGCTGAAATTTTTCTTTGCTATTCCTAGGCTATGCAGGGTTATTTTAGCAAGCAAATTTTTTCAAATTGTTGTGAATCTCCAAAGATAAATAAATAAACCCATGTAGAAGTGGATTATAAAGTTCAAACCCATGTTCTTTAAGGATTGATTATATTTCTTTTAGGGGGGGTGGGACTGGGGTAGTAGGGATTGAACTCAGGGACACTCAACCACTGAACCACATCCCCAGCCCTATTTTGTATTTTATTTAGAGACAGGATTTCACTGAGTTGCTTAGTGCCTCGCTGTTGCTGAGGTTGGCTGTGAACTTGCGATCCTCCTGCTTCAGCCTCCTGAGACACTGGGATTATAGGCATTGCACCACCGTGCCCTGGTGCCCTGTAATTGACTGTATTTCCATGTCCTGAGTCCTCCTTCCTTCCTTCAATACTATACATCTGTGTAAATGAACCATCTCAAGATTGGAAAATTGAAAAGTGACAGTGGAACCTCCAAAATGCCCTTATGAATACTTTTTTTCTTTTGTGACTGGAATTAAAGATAGGAGTGGTGTGCCACTGAGCTATATAATCAGTCCTTTTTAAATTTTATTTTGAGACAGCGTCTTGCTAAATTGTCAAGGCTGACCTTGAACATGGGATCCTCCTGCCTCCAGCCTCCCAAATAGCTGGAATGACAGGTATGCATCACCTAGCCCAGCCCTACCAAATACTTGATATCTTGTTTACTGGCAAAGGTGACAACATAGGACTATACAAAAAAAAAAAAAAAAAAAAAAGAGGCCAAGATTACTCCAACAGTGGCCAAACCACCCTCTTCCTCAAAAGCTCTACTGAGAGTGTGATAGCCAAAACTATCTGATTTGATGAGTCTTCAGACATTTCATGTAAATAAAAGTTGAGAAAAAATTAATTTCTGTTTCCTGAAGGCTTGGTAAAAATGAGATTACAGCATGGCTGGTAAATATAAATGGAATTCTAGGCCACCATTTCTAAAAACCAAATGGTCACCAAATAAGTGATTGCAATTTATTATTCTAAGATCTCAGCCTGGTGTTGGGCTATAGGCCTGTAAACCCAACAACTTGGGAGACTGAGGCAAGAGGATTACAAATTCAAGGTCAGCCTGGGCAATTTAGAAAGACTCTGTCTCTTTGTAAAAAAATAAAAAATAAAAAGAGTTGGAAATGCAATTCAGTGGTAGAGTACCTCAGGGTTCAATACCTAGTACCAGTGAGGGGAAAACAGAGAGAAAGAAAGAAAAAAAAATCCCCAAAGTTTCATTTTTAAATCCATACCAAGAACTCTCAATCAAGCCAATTATTGCCCAAACAATTCAACAAACTGGTTATATGGTCTCAACAAGATGTCTGTCACAAAATCTCCAATACCAGATTTACTTGTACCTCTGTTTTGTTTTTCCCTGAAAATCAGAGGGAAGAAATCAAGGAACTCAGGCAAAAAAAAAAAAAAAAAAAAAAATCTTAACAAAAAAATGTTGTATTGAATAGAGAAATCCATACTCAGAAACTAAATGCTTCTGCCTTCATTTATAGTTAAGAATAAATGCTAGATTTTCAGATGGGCATAGTGGTATGTGCCTGTAATCCCAGGTGAAATACAGCAATAAATATATAATGAGGAGAGAGGGGTACAGATACATATTACAATTTGGATAAACCTTGCACTTACTAAGTGAAAGATCCAGACCAAAAGACCACGCATTGCTTCTTCTGGGGGAGGGGGAAGGGGGTACTGGGAATTAAACCTGGGGCCTCCAGCTTGCTAGGAAAGCACTTAACCACTGTGCTACCTTCCTAGTCCTTATGTTTCTATTTATATGAAATGCCCAGAATAGGAAAACTCATGGAGCAAATTTAGTGCTTGTCAGCAGCTGGAGGAGAAATAGGGATAAAAAACCTCTAATGGATATGGGGTTTTTACTGGGATAATGAAATTATTAGAAACCATCACCATTAACAGTGACATTTTTAGATGTATTCATAAATATATTTATGAATACATCTAAAAATCACCGATTTGTTCACACACCCTGCCCCCCACAATCTGGGGATTGCACACAGGGGCACTCTATCACTAAACTAGGTCCCTAGCCCTTTTTTATTTTGAGGCAAGGGCTTCCTAAATTGCAGTTTGGCCTTGAACTTGTGGGGCAAGTGCTACTTCACCTGACAGAACTGTGCACTTTAAGAGTAAATTCGATGATGTGAGACTTGTATATTAATTTAAAAAAATAAATCCAAAATAACAATTTCAAATACAAATCTACTAAAAGTTCAAGTTCTGGGGTTGGGGATGTGGCTCAAGCCGTAGCTCGCCTGGCACACGTGCGGCCCGGGTTCGATCCTCAGCACCGCATACAAACAAAGATGTTGTGTCCGCAGAAAACTAAAAAATAAATATAAAAAAAAAATAAAAAAAAATAAAAGTTCAAGTTCTGCCATATTTTATTGATTGGGTTTATTTCCTTTGGAGGGCCTATGAATAAATGTTTACTGACCAAATGTAGAAGAGGATCAAGCAGAGGTGAAGACTAGGAATTCTGGGGGGTGAAAGACACTTTTAAAATGCAGGCTGAGGAGACAGCTCAGTGGTAAAGTGCCTGCCTAGCATGCATGAGGCCTTGAGTTCAATCCCCATCACCAAATAAACAATAATAACAAAAATGATATTAAAAATAAAAGGAGGCTGGGATTGTGGCTCAGCGGTAGAGCCCTGGCCTAGCATGGACTGGCGTTGGATCCTCAGCACCACATAAAAATAAAGGCATTGTGTTGTGTCCATCTACACCTAAAAAAATAAATATTAAAAACCCAAATAAATAAATAAAATGCTGTGATCCCCTCTGCTTCTGCTCTCCCACCTCTTATCACAATGGGAATAATTAGGATAATTATCCTTTTCACAGAATCTTAGACAATTGGCCCAGAGGCATTTTAAAGAACGTCCAGTGTCTAAATGCCCTATTTTACAAAATGAAGAAACCCAGGTCCAGAAGGAGGAGTCTGCTCGCTGTTACCTAGAGAGAGAGCTGGGAATAAGGCTGAGAATCAAGAGATTTCCTGACCCAACTGTTTTGGGCGGTCCTTTAACAGTCAGGGTCCATCAATTTCAGGAATGTGCAGGTGTGCTTTGCAGAGAACTATAAGGAAGAATTAATTCACAGCCTCTTCTCCCCAGAGGACAGCACTTAGCCACGTAAGATTTAGTGACTTCCCTTTAACACACTAGCAAAAAAATTGTGGCGTGTGTAAGGCTATCTGGGTGCATCCTGTGGGGAATCCACTCGGGAGGAGCATCCCATTAAGAGAATCAGTGGTCAGAGAGCTGGCATAAACGTCTTGTCCCCGGGTTTTAAGGCTGTTTTTCAATTCCCAATACTTCTTCTCTCTTGGACCTACTTGCCATTGCTTGGAATCAGGCGTTTGCAACTGAACTGACTTCCTTAGTTCCGTCCTAAATTCTGGAGGTAGGACCTACCTTTTCTCTGGGAGTTATCGGAACAGAACACCTGCACCCTTAAGGATAAATGCTAGATTTTCAGATGGGCATAGTGGTATGTGCCTGTAATCCCAGGTGAAATACAGCAATAAATGTATAATGGGGGGAGAGGGGTACATTGGTCCTGCAGTGGGGCTGGGGCACATGCACGCACCGAGGACACTTGGCCGACGGGAAATTTCTGGCCGGGGCCAGAAAACAGTTTCTTAGCGGCTTGAAGGGAGGGGGCAGTAAAAAGGCGCGAGGCGAGATTATTAACCGTGTCATCCTCGCGCATCCAGCTCCTCTCCCCGTTAGGGATAATAAACCTAAGGGTCTTACTGGAGGATTGATTCCTCTCTCTTGGGGCTGATGACAAATAAACGCAGGTGAGTAGAAGAGATGCGAGGCAGAGGGAGCAGGTGGGCCAGCCAGAGGGAGCAGGTGGGCCGGAGGCTGGGAGGTGTGGTAAGGTACCTCCTGGGCCCGGTAAAGGCTCGGCGGCGCGCAGGCGCACTGGGGCCCACCCACCGGCCAGCTCCGTGGCTACAAAGGCAGCGCCATCCAAAGCCCAGCTTCCTCGACTCTCAGGGAGCCTCCACCGTCCCGCGTGTCCCTCCCGCTCCTCTCCGGAGCGCAGCCACAGTTGTCCCCCGCCCTGTGTCTGAGGCTTGCGGTCCTTCTGGCTAATCCACCCTCGCAGTGGCTTCCGTGCCTGACGGCTGCGGCGCATTTCGGGGTTTAATTCTGGCGCTGCCGGCCGGAGCCGACTCCGCCCCTCCGCCCCGCCTCCTCCCGGAGCTCTGCGAGCCGCCGCGGAGCCAGCGAGCTAGTGGCCAGCCCCGCGCGGCAGGTTGGGAGGAGCGGCTGGAGGTGAGTGGCGCGGGGGGCTGCGCTGCACCCCCTTCCCTGGCAGGGTTGGCCCGGGCGGCCAGTCTCCGACCCCTGCTTGGGGCCGGCCTCCGCGCCCAGTCTGGCAAACTTGGCGCGCGCCGGGGGCGCAAGGCGGCGGTGGTGGAGGACAGCCCCTGCGGGCTCCCGCTCGCCCGGGTTACTCTGGCGGCCTCAGGACGGCCCCTTGGAAGAGGGGTTCAAGGGGTGGCTTCGGCTCCGGGGCCGCCCCCGTTTGGCGTGTCCCGCGGCGGCGGAGCTCGGTAGGTCTAGAAGAGGGAGCGCAGCGCCCCAGGCTCTGGGGAGCGGGAAAGTACTTGCCCGGCCGGGGGGCGGGAGGGTGCGGGCGCCTCCCGACCCCGACCCGGCGCGCCGGCCTTAGGGTGCTTCTGGGCCCTATATTAGCCAGAGGTAGGTTGAGGCACCCCTCTTTGAGGCTAATCTCCGTTAAGGTCGATGAGCAGCTCCGCCTGAGACGAGACGGTCAAGACTTCTTTATCCTCTGTCCTAGAGCGGCAGGTGGCCTAGGGTCGCCCTCAGCCGACTCCGAGATGGCTCCGGCCAGGAGGTGGGGGAGGGGCGTGGGCTCTGCGGCGCTCTGGCCCTTGGTCCCTTGGCCGACTGCCCAACCCAGCTGGGACCGCGTGGGTTTCTGGAGGATTTGCGGTGTCAGTGCGAGAGAGCGTGTGCAGGCGTCCGTAAGCGGACTTGGTCCCCGAGCACCCCCTTCTTCCATGTCACGTCGGCAAATACTCAAGGAGCTGCCTGCTCCCGGCAGCCACCTTTTCTTGATTGTCCTTCCCCCTTTATCTGGAGCCCCCTGGAACTTGCAGAGTCAACTTTTTGTGGTAAGTCTTGCAGGTCCGCAAGAGCTGTGCTGCCCCAAGGATGACCAGGTGAAGGCCTTGGTGGTGCTGGCATTAACGATCTATGGCGTCCTGCGTGCAGCTCTTGCTTTTTATACATCCTCTCTGGTAGCTCATTTTATTAATGAATGGATTATCATACCCGACAGAGAGACCTAAAACTAACAAGTTTAATCATTCAGATCTATAATCGTTCACTTCCTTCTCCCACCTTCAGGCCCCCACCTCTTGAGCTGGATGGAAATCGGATTTTTAGTTTTCATGAATTTATTTATCTTGATTTTGGATGTGATGTGCTTGTTCGCTAGTTTCTCCTTTCACCCAACTTTCCCTACTAAAATATTGGGCACGTTCACCTTTTATTTAAACTTTTGAGATATAGTAAACTGTGAATTTACACATTTAATGTGTACAGCTCAGTGGCTTTAGTAAAGTTATGCAGTCATCAACACTAATTCCAGAATATTTTCATCACTCACTCCAAGCATTTCTATCCCCATTAGTAATTCTTCTTTCCCTCTCTCCAGCACTACTCCCTCATTTTAAGGTAGCTTTATGCGGTAGAGATTGAAAGAGATTACAGACATAATTAACTTTGGTCCTTATGTTGTTAATGAAGGGCCCTCGCGATCCTTAGGCAGTTGAAGAAAAATTAAGTATGGGCAATCCTATGGGGAGATTAATTAAAAAGCCTGAGGAGGGAGGAGAAGCTGCTGGTGGAGGAAATTACAGAAACTACAGAAATTACAGAGTGCATTTTATGTCTTAGGGCACAGGTGTGCTTTGGATATGCTTGTGCCCTAGATCTCTCTCCTCTAAAAATCACTCTAATTGATGATCAGCTGCAGCAAAAGTGAGTTCTGGGGTGTGTGTGTGTGTGTGTGTGTGTGTGTGTGTGTTTAGATAAGATGCTAGAGGGGGGGTGGTGGAAATGGACTGCAGATTTAAGATTAATTTTTTTTTGTTTCCCTGTGGTGCTAGGAATTGAACTTGGGGGCTTTACTACTGAGGTACATCTCTGGCCCTTTCAAAAAAAAAAAAAAAGTTTCTGATGGGATCTAGTTAAGTTGCCCATGCTTTGAGCTTGCCATCCTCCTGCCTCAGCCTTCTGAGAAGTTGGAATGACAGTTGTGCACCATCATGCCTGGCTCTATAACTTTCTAATCTCTGCAGAATCCTATGGATTTGCTTTTATTTAATAATTATTGCACCACTGGAAATGTGTTAATTTGGAAGTTCTTTCTAGTGTATATTGCTGCATGTTTACAAGTACATATTGTGCAGTATAGTGTTTTTTTCCTCTCTTTTTTGACTGTTTCATAAACCAGGGATTTTCTTTTTTACCAATCTACCCATAGAGTAATCCTTGAACCCCCTCCCCCTCAGTGTTGTGGATGGAACTCAGGGCCTCAAGCATTCTAGGCAGACACTACCATTGAACTACAGCTGCAACCCTGTAGTTTTTTTTTTTTTAATGTGATACTCTTTGTAAGGTTATTGAGCAAGGAGCTTTAGAGGATATAAAAAAGATCATATTAAGTATTTTTTTTGTGCCCAAATCATATATTAAAATTACCAGGTAGGCAAAATTCTTACACATGACAAAGGAGTTAGTTTATTCAATAAATAGCGAGTCCTTGTTTGAGTTCTGAGAAGGTTTTTGTTGCCTGCCTGGTTAAGAGCAGCTTGTCAGAAGAGAACAAGTTGGGCTGGGCTTTTAGAGATCTTTAAAAATTGGTGGGGAGTAGGTACCTCTGAAGATAAGGGACCCCACTGAGCCATCTCAAGGGAGAGATTAACCAAGCACAAGGAGAGCCTTCCCTGGCCACTCTGGACAATGAGAGTGAGGGTGGCTTCCTGGCCATTCTTCTGGAAGATAGTGAAAACAATATAAAAGCAGGGGGAAATGCAGCTTTTGGGGGAGGAAGGTGTTTTGTACATGCAACACCAAGTCCTGGGGCTTGGTTGCCAGAGTCCTGGGGCTTGGTTGCCAACACCTGGCAAAGACTAGGATGCAGTGGGCTACAGCTTTCTCAGCAATCACTCCTAATTCTTCTGCTTTCCCCTCTGAGAAAATTCAGTGAACATCTCCCTAACACTCTGGCTGCAAGATCACCCTTCATTTAGAATAAGCTATATGTCAGTTAACATTAGTAAACAATAATTATATTTCTTTGACATGGGACACTCTGGAAGAATTCAGTGACCAAAACCCTCAGATCCTAGCAAGAGAGACATACAAGGAAACAGCTGTAATAGGCCAAACATGTATAAATGACCATTCTGGAAAGGTAGTGGATGGAAAAATTAATGCTGAGAAACCTGGGTAACATTGGGGGAATTGGACTTTGAAAATGTATACAGGTGGAGATTAAAGAGCATTGAATTTAGGCAATAGCTTTAGAAAAAGATAGTTGGCAGTACTTGACACAGAATTCTGAGGCTAGTCACATGCTTGGAGACCCAGGTGAATGGCAATTTAAGATCGTAACATTTGTCCATTGACTTGCGCCTGCTAAGTCATCTTGGTGATCTTTGTGCAAATATTGTAGTTCAACACTCAGACTGGCTAATTGGAATCTTATCTTTTGCTTGCCGTGTGACCTTTGGCAAATTTCTAACCCTCTCTGTGCCATGATTTTTTTTTCTGCCTATAAAACGGGGGATAATCTGGGTGTGGTGATTTACTCTTGTAATCCCAGCCACTCAGGAGGCTGAGGATTGTGAGTTTTTGAGGCCAATCTGGACAACACTCAATCAAAACCAAAATACCACAGGTATTCAAGGCACCTCTGTTATAGGGTTTATTGTGAGGATTAAATGGGTTCAAACCAGCTCTGTTGACTAAGGTAGTCACAAATCTGTCCAGCATCAGGAACACTTACAAGAGTAACTGCCACACCCTGTTGACTATTTTAAAATTTTAAAATTTCTAACATTTTCAAGGAATGAATAATGCAAAATAACAAAGGGTTTAATGTGAAAACTAAAACCTGTCACTCTAGTCACAGCTCAGACGTAGTGTCTTTCAGTGTGATGAGTTCTGTTTCTGTTGTTAGGTCTTGGTGGTTATAACAAATGACCCCAAAATTTAGTGGCTTAAAATTTGTTCAGTGGTCATGGGTTCTGTGGATCAGGGATTCAGGGGGACTTGGCTGCAAGATTCTTCTCCATGACGTGCTGAGGTTGCTGTATGGCACATGCTGTTGAATGGGCTTCTCTAGAGGGTCTGAGAAGACTTTTGCTCCTGTGACTTATGTTTTGGTGGGGGTATCTGGAAGTCTGGGCCCAGTACTGGCTCTTTACCAGAGCACATACTCATGTTAACTTCACTTGTCATCTTGGTGATTTTAGCATAGTGGCCCCAGGCGGGAGGACTTCTCACATCCTAACAGGTTTTCCTGTGGTTGGTGTTTTCCAGAGAAGGAACAAATAGATGTGTGTGTATCAGTGAGGTTTGTTTTTTTTTTTTAATAAATTATCTTGGAGGCTGTCTTGTCTAAACTCTGTAGTATGAGCCAGCATTTGGAGAGCAAGACAACCATGGTATAGAGGAAGACTGAACATAGTCTGGAGAAGTCCCTCTTGTTCAAGGAGCCTGGTCTTCTTATTCCAGGTCTTCGCTGGATTGCATGAGGCCCACCTACATTATGATGTGTAGTCTGCTTTTCCCAGAGTGGAATTTATGTTAATCTCCAAAACAACCTCCGAGACATACAACATTAACCATCACGCCCCACATTGATCCGTTCAAACATACTGAAACTGAGACTTCATGGCCTTTTGCGACCTGTGCCCCCAAAGTTGCATGACTTCTTTTTCCCCACATTCTTCAGTTGGGCACAGACCCTCAACCCCTTCCTTGATGGGAAGAATGTCAAAGAATTTGCAGCCTTCTTTTTAGATGGCTGCTCTCTCTATTGGATATCTCAAATTTGACAACCTCTTTCAACACCTTTCCAAGAAATGGAAATACTTATAGCTCTTTTCTCTCTCTCCTCCCTTCTGCCTCTCCATTTCCAAATTTTTTATTAGCTTTTAGTTTTATTTTTCCTAGTTACCTTTATAAGTTTGAATAAAGCGTTCCATTCTTTTCAAGACTGGCGATATGGAAAACCTGGGCCTTTGGAGAGTGCGTGAGTTTGGGAGGGACTTGGAGACCAGGAGCAAGATGTCTCCAGTGGCCGACAATGAGGCTCTTGTTAAAACTCACAGACCTGCCAGAAGTAAGGATCCTCATGCTTTTTTCATCACTGAAGTAATCAGTTAATTGGAAACAATTGTATATGATGGTGTCAAGAATCCTGTAACTGTCCCCCTCCTCCTTTAATTCATTTAGTTAATGGAAATGAGCAATGGAGCTTGTTGAACTCTCAGAAGACAAACTAATCCCTTTTTATAATATCGGAGCCCCTGAGGAGCACCCAACAACTTCCACTCTGGTTGGCTGACAGCTGGTGCATATTGCAGATAAAACTTCATTTGATTTTTTTAAATGTAAATTTTGGCTTGTTTAGATGCAGAATGTAAATTTTGTGGCCTGCATTAACATTTTTTGTAATTCACATTGTCACTGCAATTCTTATCGCCTTATTTGTCAACCTTGAAGTAACAAACTAATGGGAGCAAGAGTAGAAATCAAGCCTGAACACTTTCTTGCTCTTCCCTTGTCCCCATTCCTCTTCTTTTTTAGTATTCATTTAAACAGTGCTGCCCTTTCCTAGAAGGATCATAGGGTGGCCCTTCCTAGGGGAGGGATCCTTCTGTTAGGAGAGGTCCTCTCCTCTCTGTCAGATTCTCCCCATCTTTTGGGGGTAGGGGCGCTACTGGACAGTCATTCCCCCCCCCCTTTCAGGCACAGCTCTTCCTTCTAGCATCATAGAGTGGTTCTGTCAGCTTTTGAATTTTTTTTTTTTTTTTTGAGAGAGAAGAGAATTTTTTAATATTTATTTTTCAGTTCTCGACAGACACAACATCTTTGTTTGTATGTGGTGCTGAGGATCAAACCCGGGCCGCACGCATGCCAGGCGAGTGTGCTACTGCTTGAGCCACATCCCCAGCCCAGCTTTTGAATTTTGTAGACATACTATCAGAGTATTTGGTCTTCCCGTCTGGCTTTTCTCACCCTGTGTTGTAAGTGCAGGACTGATCCACATTTTGGTAAGCGCTTATGGGCTATTCGTTGTCATTGCCATGTGTTGCTTCCTTGTGTGACTGTCCCACTGTATATCCCTCCCACTGTAGATATACATTGGGTGGTTTTCCCGTTTTGAACTAATGAATGGTACTGTCAGGAGAAATTTTGTGCATATGTTCTAGTGAGCACACGTGCATATTTATTTTGGACATATATCTGGGAGTAGAATTGTTGGCCCCACAGTTCTGCTGGAGTAGATAGTATTCAAGTGTTTTTTAACCCTTTATACTCTCGATGATGGTGGGCAAGTTCCTGTTGCTTCTTCAGTTCCTTGCCAGGGCTTGCTCTCGTCTGTTGTCTTATTTCAGCTCATCTTGCAAATGTGTGTTATTGAAGTTTCCAGATCATTGATGAAGACAAGCACCTCAAACATGGTTCAGCCTTTTTACTTTCAGCACAGTGAACTAGAAAAGCTAAATTGGTTAAGGAATCGATCTGGAGACTGACTATCTGAGTTATTAAACTGATCTAGCTTTTCTCTTTCTCCATGCTATAAAATTTACTTCTCATGTTTTTTTTTCTTTGATTTATTGGGAGATGTATTTCAAGGGATTTAAGTCTAATAAAAGATTAAAGAACAGAAACTTGACTGTGTTGAAAATTAAGCATTCAGTATATTTTCAAGCTTATGTTGTTTCAACTTTTGTTGCTGGGGATGGAACCCAGGGCCCCATGTGCTGGGCAAGGGCTCCCCCTCTGAGCTACATCTTTGGCTCAGCTTTTCTAATTTGTCCAATAAATCTGTTGGCTTTTGCCTTTCACTGTGATATTTTGATAGGGAAAGTTGTCTGAGTCATGCTCTGTAGTTGAGTGGGAATCAAATTTCCACTTGAAAGTGCAAAAGAATATTTGAATTCCTGATGCATTACATTTGAAGGGAAAAAGAGAAGGGGCCTGTCAACAAAGGGTTAAGTTGGAAAATGGGAGCTGAATGGCTGAACTCTAGGTTTTTGCTGTTTCTGAGAAAATGAAATGAGTAGTTTCTAGAAAACTTAGCACCTGGTTTGGTGGGCTTGGGTTTGTTGTGTTTCCTGTTGGCCCTCTGAAATTTCCTCTTTCTCCTTCTACTCAGGGCACCCATTTGTCTTAGTTGATCTTTTAGTGGATTGTGTGCCTCTTTAGGAATGCCCACATGCTCTGGGGCTGGGGCTCAGTGGTAGTGCACTTTCCTGGCATGTGTGAGGCACTGGGTTCAATTCTTAGCACCATATGTAAATAAATAAAATAAAGGTCTATCAACAACTCAAACAAATATTTTAAAAATCTTTAAAAAATGCCTATGTGCAGATATCACTTAGCTCTGTATTTATTCTGTGTATATTCTGCCTTCCCCTAGCATTAGGGACCCTGCTGAGCAAGGAGTAGATGCTGTGTGGTCTTTAATACCTGTAAGGTACTTGGAGGTGCTGTCTGGCCTCTTGGTGACAAGGTGAAATCCTGGGTTACATAACCTAGCAGGCCTTGGAGAACATAGGCTTCTGGGGAATAAGATTTCTCTGCTTCAGAGACAACACACTTTAAACTCCTTTTAGAATTATAATTCAGGAATGCAGGGAGAGTTTGCCAGATCCCTCCCAAGGAGGGAAAGAATTGCGGTCGACTTCAGCAGTTTCTCAGCCCTGGCATGTTTTCACTAACAACCTGGAGAGGTCATTCCATTCAGATAACTGACTGCTGATGGCAGTTTTTGCCTATGGTTTTTACTTTTCTAGAGTTGAGAAAATTCAAGGCTATTTCCCTAATGAAGTCTTAGGAACTTGATTGTGTTCTGCCATCTCTACTGGGCAGGTGGGGGCCAGCGGGTGTGGTTGTGGCTCCAGAGTAAGATCTGTGAGTTCACAACTGTTCCTAAGGGCTGGGAATGACAGAAATGTGGGTGGGAGGCACGGGGCAGAGACACTGGCCTGAGGAACAGCAGGGCTTTCTGTGGCGTGGCCAGGTGGGAGGGCAGTAGCCAGGTCGCCCTTTGTAGGCATTCGGAAATGCTTCTTGAATGGATAAGTGTCATTTTATTAGTAGATACTAAGGAGGTCAGGTGGCCTGAGGTTCCGACTCACCAGTCATCATTAACCGTAATTTATATGCCTACCGTGTGGCACCTGTCCTTTAGGAGATTCAGAGTTTCCTGCTTCCGTTGTTCAAGTTCAAACATTTTGGTTATAAAGAGATTGTCCTAGTGAGGTTTGACCCCCCCCCCCACTTTAAGTATGCATCTGAGTCTGGGTTTTGTTCTCCAGAATTTTTTACTTTTTCTATGAACTCAGAGCCACAAAGGAGCCATATTTTTATTGATTGATTGATTGAATGAGTGTGTGTGTGTGTGTGTGTGTGTGGCTGGGGATTGAACTCAGGGCCTTGTGCATGCAAAGCAGGCACTTTGCCAACTGAGCTCTATCCCTAGCCCAGGAGCCATATGGTTAAGCTTCCGAAATTTGGTGCCGTCTGTTTTTGTCAGGAGAGTGTGGATCAATTCTTAGGCTAGCAGAGGGGGAGAACTGCTTCTTTGTAGGCCTGGCGGACCTCAGGAGGCAGAAAGCGCCCATTTGGATACCCTGGGGAAATGGAGAGTCTCGTGGAGGCCTCGCTTTCCCTTGCCTGCAGCCCCTCTTGTGCAGAGGTCCTCGCCGTCCAGGGCAGCCCAGCCTCTTGGAAACGGAAGCGACAGAAGTTTCTGGACTCCACTCTGCTGAAGGGAAGGTGTCCCTGCAGTTGGCCTCTGGAGGCCAAAGATGGGTAATGAGGCCGTGAGGGCTCTCCGCCAGCCCCCAGTGATTCCATAGGGTAGCTGCAGAACAGTGTGAAAAACAGGCACTTTTCCCTGCTTTGTGAACTTCAGTGGCAGAAGGAGGAAATACTGCGTAAGGGACTGAAGTTTATGTAGACTATAAGTCATTTTCTTGGGAACTTTTTCAAAGAAAAAATGTTGTCACCCTCTGACCTCACCTCTCATTTGCCCAGTGACCTTGCTCACCTGTAAACGAGGCCCATCTATAACTGATGAGGGTCCTGGCTTGGCGCTGCTGTGCATGTGTTCACACCTGCACTTAGGCCTGGGTGCCCGGTGGGGCTAGGATGCCAAATCCATGCACAGTGTGCTCCATCCTGAGCCTCCCCTACTCTCCCTTGACCTTCAGTAACTCAGGGTGGCTTTTCTACTTCATTCCCATTTTTCCCCTTTATTTTTGGACTGGTCAGATGGAGGGGTTCTGATTCTACCCAAGGCAGTGGTTGGGAGTGCAGGTCCTAGAGTCTCTGATTTGCTGCAGGGTGTATGTTTTCCTTGCCTCTGTGTTTGGAAGGAAACATTATCTTCATATCTTTATGCAATGGTGTTTAAGTGTGTCCTGGTGAGTTACATGCAGAAGTGTGCAGGGAGGGAAGATGAGAGAGGAGGACCTTGGATACAGTCGTTACTGAATGTGAAATTCCTAGAACAATCTGAAAAGAGCTGCCTTGTTTTCTTCTGGCCAGAAGAGCAGAGAAAGGGCTGTAACCCAGGTAGCCCACCGTGGAAGCTCAGCAGGAAGTAACAGGACAGAGCCAGGCTTGGGGGAACCTGGTGCTGGGGGAAACCCCAACTCCATATCGCCACCCTTCTCCCTCCTCTGTAAGCTCTCAGCCACTTTTGCCTAAGCAGAACAGTCCTGGACTGCCTGCAATATGGGGTAGTGAGAGCCCTGCACAGAGGAGCAGAGGGGAACAGTGAGATGATGGATGGGTGAGCCTTACACTCAGAGAACTTTCACCTGGTTCAGGATTCAGGGATTCCTGGAGGTTGCCAGGCAGAAATTGTGGTTGGGGCTCTGGTTATTGCGGGGACTGGGATAGGGAGAGATGTCATATTTTTGGAATTCCAAATTGGTACTGTGCTAGTTACCCAGAACTCTGCTGGAAGCCTCTAGGGATCCTAAGGGCCTGGGAAGCAAACCATTCAATCTTGTAACAATGTTTCCAGAGTTTGGAGCATGAATGCCCTCCATAAACTACCGCGCAGGCAATTGGCTGTCAGGATGGTGGGTCCTGGGATCTGAAGCTTGGGCCAGCTAAAGTTAGCACAGTAACATTTATACTTCCAGGGCTCCCTTGGCATGGGAGTCTTGATGCCACTTCACTTACCTTTCCCTAATCAGTGGATTCGGTGGTTTGGCTGGGGAGATCCAGAGGATTGGATTTATTTCTCAAAGCCACATTTCACATGGACAAAGTGTAGCCCTGTTTTCAGTCATTAAAATTAAGAACTTCCATCAGTACCGATTGAGAGTAAAAAGTCACAAAGAAGATATTTGGCAAACCTACCCCACCTCCCAACAACAAAATGGCTTGTCAGGATATGTAAAGAACAGTGGCCAATCAGAAAAAAAATTTAAATTTGATCAAAAGTAGTCATCAGGAAAATGAAAATTAGGAGTACTATAAAATACAAATGTATACCCACTGAAATGGCAAAAATTAAATGGCAGACTAAAAACCTATACCTACATACTTGCAGAAATGTAGAAAAGTTGAAACTCTTAAATATTGTTGGTAGAATCGTAAATTGGTTTAACCATTTTGGAAAGCTATTTGAAAGTACCTGTAAACATATCTTAACATGTATCTGATCAGATATCCTATGACTCAGCAATGATACATATCCAACAGAAATGAGTCTGTTCATAATAGTGCCAGTTAGAAATACTTTGAATCACCGAAGGTCAAAGAAACTGGTGGCACAATTACACAGTGGAGTACTACACAGCAATAAAAAGGACAAACTGAGGCAAGAGAAAGAGTTAAAATAGGCAGAAAGGAAACTTGGGCCCCTCCAAGGTCAGGTTTCTATGTGGCAGGACTGAGATTACAGATATAAAAAGCCAGGCTTCACCAAGGACAGGGCAATTCCTGTGTAAGCAGAAAAACCTGATAGGCATCTGTTGCCTAGTGCCTAGACTAAAAAGGCATAGTAACCTGATTGGACCAAAGGGTGCGTGAGGAGCTCAGGCACACTGAGTGCCTTATCCAGGATTTGGGTCGGAGGCCAAATAATAAATCCTGTTACCTTGCTCTCAACCTTGTGCTCATGGATTTCATTCTTAGAATTCAAGGACAAAGAACCCACCCAACCCTGCTTCATACTACAACACTACTGACATACATTATTCATAAATATTATGTTGAATAGAATGTCAGAAATGAGTGGATTATGTCATTTCCTTTATGAAAAGCTCAAGAGAAAAAAAAACTAAGACGTGGTAATGGAAGTCAGAGTAGGACAGGGCTCGTATAGAGATGTATGGGGGGCAAAGGGAGCTTCTGGGGTAAGCAAATAAAATCAATACATATTAGTACCAAAACCCCCCAAATAAACCCCCACAAACTCCTTTAGACTTGCTTAAACCAGCATCGACAGGAATTTATTGGGAAGAGCCCAGTGGAACCTAAGAGCATGGTCCTGGTCAGTCCTGGGAATTATGTTGGTGTCATGATTTGTTCTGGGCAGTCATGATGTCTCATTCCCAGCATCTGTACCTTTTGTCACTTCTTTCTGCAGACAACTTTTCTCTGCTTTAGCTCCCACAGTAGAAAGGGCACACGAGCTCTTGTTGACCATGACTTCCATGTCAAGCTCGACTCCTCTTTTACACTTTGTAGTTCACTGTTTCTAGCCCTGTCTCCTTCCCTCCCTCCCTCCCTCCCTCCCTCCCTCCGGATTGACCTAGCCATGTCTCCTTGTTTTCCTCTGGGAATAGAAATCTACCATGGTCTGGTGTGCTGTGGCCAGAGAGGCTGGGCTCATGTAGGAAAGTTAGAGCAGACACAGGGGTCAAGATGGGTGGATTTCTGAGAGAGGTGGGTGAAAAGAAAATGGTTTTCATGCTACCACACATTCTGTGGAGTTTCTGCTTTCTCTCATCTGTCCCAGACACTGTTGGATTGAGGGAAAGAATCTTAGGAAATTCTTTCTTTCCAGATTCAATCTCTGTTTACAAAAGACATCTGACAGCTTGATCCTGGTCTTGCAGATGTAGCTGTGATCTTCAGTCATTTTAAGGTTATAGGATAATTTCTTTTATTTTTGGTAGTTGTAGATGGACAGAATGCCTTTATTTTATTTTTATGTTGTGCTAAGGATAGAACCCAGTGCCTCACAAAATGCTAGGCAAGCACTCTACCACTGAGCCACAACCCCATATCAGATAATTTCTTAAATACACGAAGATTCAGGTCTTCTGTATATAACTCTTTATACTAAATTATAGGAAAAATTATTCCCACGTTGGTATGAATTGTTAAATAACCTTCCCCACATCTATCATGGTCTTCTAACCCGGGTGGAGCTTGTGGGTGTCCAGATTCAGGACTTTCTGGGGCATAGCATAACATATCTTTCTTCCAGTGTCTTGGGTAAGTTGTGGATTGCCTGTGAACCTTGACTTGGCCTATGCCATTATGAGGCAGCTTAGCATTGTCCTTGAGCTTCTAAGCACTTAAAACTGCGCTTTTTTTTCCTATCTGCTCCCTCCCAACTAGCACTGACTCTCCCCAGAGAGTCTGCCTGCTTAGTGCTAGTAAAGTGTTCTGTGTTTCCCTGGACATCCCCCGTCACAGATTTACAAGTGGTCTTATGGAATATTTTCTTTTAGAAATTAGGTTTTTAACTGGGCATGGTGGTGCACCCCTGTAATCTCAGTGACTTGGAAGACTGAGGCAAGATCATAAGTTCGAGTCCAACCTCAGCAACTTAGCATAGACCCTGTCTCAAAAACAGCTTGGGATGTGGTTCAGTCCCTGGCACCAAAACCAAAAAAAGTTGGCTTCAAGTGAATTAATTTATAAGTTTTCATTACAGTAGCTATGAGAAGAGTCTTTTTTTTTTTTTGAGAGAATTTTTTAATATTTAGTTTTCGGCGGACACAACATCTTTGTTTGTATGTGGTGCTGAGGATCGAACCCAGGCTGCATGCATGCCAGGCGAGCGCGCTACTGCTTGAGCCACATCCCCAGCCCCAAGAAGAGTCTTGACTTTGGGTATTAATTTTCTTTGACTTCTAGAGAACAAGTGTGAGAGATTTCGTGATTTTCATCAAGTTCTGTTTTAATTGATTGTTTAAAAAATTATTTGAATCATCAGGTCTTGGCAGATTTTCTAGGCAGACACTAATACCAGAAAGCTAAAAAAGAACCTGGGACTTTTTAAATTTATATTTTTTATTTTTATGATTTCTACATCCCATAAAATCCCAGACAATTACATTTCCTTATTTTGCCAGAAGACTAGCCTGCCGGTTAAGTTTATAGCCTTTATCCTCGTTTTATCCCCGATCAGTTAGACATTAATTACATGCCTGTGGAAGGGTTGGCTGCTGGACCTTGTCTTCTTTGAACTTACTATTGTTCTCATCAAGGTCTTCTAAAGGTCAGCCAAACCAATAACTCCAGTGCTCCCCCCCCTCCTAA
This sequence comes from Ictidomys tridecemlineatus, assembly GCF_052094955.1. Lineage (NCBI taxonomy): Eukaryota > Metazoa > Chordata > Mammalia > Rodentia > Sciuridae > Ictidomys > Ictidomys tridecemlineatus. The sequence continues at coordinate 143,635,321 of NC_135480.1, forward strand.
GCACATTGGGTAAAGTGAAAATTGATTAGAAGAAGGCAGAAGTTATTTCCATTTCATTTTTAGTTGTGCAAATGGTTAGCATGAAGATTCACCAGCACTAAGGCCTGCACATCTGTCTGCCTTCTTCCGACCAGGTAGTAATTGTTCCACTGACCATGAGCAGTTTTAAAAATGAAGTAGTTCCATCACTCAGATTATACTCAGTGACTTAAAACAACATTTTAATTTCTTGGTCACATCATTTGACAGCTGGAGCTCTATGAAAGGGATCTTCTTTTTTTTAGATCCAGGTTAAATGAACCACCCCACTCTAGGGTAGACTTTTACAATATAGGGTAAGAAAGGAAATGACCAGCAGTCCATTCGTGGCTATTAACACTCTGCTTGTATGTCACTTACACTAGCATTCAGTCAGCTGGAGCAAGTCATAGGGCTCACCTGCCACAGAGGAGTCCGGAGGTGTAGTTAATTCTTCCACCTGCAGACTCAGTCACATGACATTGGGAGGGGTATAATCTTCTTTCAGGGAGGGCAGAAAATAATTGGAAACAATATAATCTACCATAATGGAAAACTATATTTAATTTAGAAAGGTTTAATGGTCTGTATGCTGATTCAGAAACAGTTTTTGGAATTGATTAAATCTGTTGTTTTAGGCTTTATTTAGAAAAGGTTATGCCTTAGAAATCTGCCTAGATATGGAAAATAAGGTCTAGTATTTGAGCAGCACTGATAGATCTCTTAAGAGCTGTACTACCCGAAATTTGGTAACTTTTCATTGTTTCTCAAGAGTCTGATCTGTATTTTAATCAAGAAATTACACTTCTTACTCCTGATTCTATGGTTTTTCACATGCTGCTGTCTTATTCAATTAATTTTCATGTAGTTGCCTGTATTAATATGGTTTTGGCAACCAATTAAAGGTGATAGTGCTGTTAAGAGAAGGGTAGAAATGGGCTTTTTTTTGTTAAATTTATTAGAATTGTTGGTAACGTGTTACGCACCTATTATCCCAGCACTTCCGGAGATCAAGGCAGGCAGAGTGCAAGTTTGAGGCTACCCTATGCAACTTAGCTAAGTTAGCAACTGTCTCAATTTCCTTTATTGACATTCCTACAGCCTCCCTGATATACCCATTTTTATGAGGTAGGAGCATCTGTTTAGGCAAAGGTCTTAGATGCATTCTGTAATTTTTTATTATTTCTTTAATATTACTGGGCAATGAACCTAGGGCCTTATGCATGCTAGGCAAGTGCTCTACTACTGAGCTACATCCTCAGCCCTTTCTAAAAATTTTGAGACAGGGCCTCAATAAGTTCCCCAAGCTGGCTTTGAACTTGAGATCTCCCTCAGCCTCCTGAGTCGCAGCGATTACAGGCATGCATCACCACATTCAGTGGTTCTCTAATTTTTATGAGAATGTTGAAATCTCCTTCACTTGGTTGACCTCTAAAGCAGACCAAGCATATAAGCTGGTGTCACAGAATTCTGTTCTCTGGTTCTTTCTGAGCGGTTGAGTTGCTCCCAAGTCTTATTGAAAATTCATTTGTGTTAAGTGTGTTCGTTTATGAAATTCTAAAGGATTTTACACATTAGTGCCATTGAAGTATTGGGGTACTTAGAATGTTGAGCTTCCTTTTCCCTGTAATTTTAAAAATTGAATTAGCATCTATTATGTTCCCAATTTATGTAATGGAGAAATAGGGAATAGCTGAAGAATTATAGGAAACCTTTAGACATCACCATCCCTCTTGCATCTCCGTCTTTGCAGCCTTTTAAGGAACCACTGGAAAAGTTGCCCGAGGCCTTGATATTGGGAAATGCTGGGACATTTCTTGGGAGAGTATTTGACTTATTAATGTAAATCTTGTCAGACTGTTTTTTCTCGTTACTTTGGCCAAATCTATTGCCCACTGTTTAAAAAAAAACAAAACAACAACAACAAAAAAAAACCAACAACAAAAAACCCATGTGGAACTTCATGATGACTATTTTTACTAATTAATTTAGGTCTTGTTTTACTATTTCAATACATTTTCCCTTACTCTGGATTTATTATTTCTGTTTTTTTAAATTTAATTACATCTAGTTTCGAAAGTTGCCTCAAGCATTTTTTGGAACAGGATTGGGTATAAACACACATATGATGCTTGCCCCATGCAGTTGAAATTTTAAGGGTGCCATATGTACATGAAGTACACCAGATAGCACTCCTTTCTGTGCTTGCCGAGGCTTTTTATTGTTCTACTAGCAGGTGTGTATGCTGGCAGGGGTAACCCTTGGATTCTGCACTCAGGCCAGGGACCTGAGTAGGTTTAACTGGCAGTACACAGACACCAGACTGGGCAGATCTTTCTGCACAATAGATCTGGAAGGGGCTTCCCATTAACTTTTCAATTTGGAGTTGGTATTTTCTGATAAGCTACTTTGGTGTCTAATCCAGGTCACTCTCCAAATGCTGATGTCCTGTGCTGCCCATGTGCTCCTGGCACCCAGTCTCTGACCTGCCCTGACTTTCACTTCTCTACAGATTCTTGGTGCTGAAAGCTATGGGAGTTAAGCCAGAACTGGCCAAATGCTAAACACCTGCACTGCTCTGCTGCAGCTTCCCGACAACTAATGCCTTCCACTTTTAATTCTGACTTATTGTCATGCCTTTTGTTTTTATTGATGAATAATATAAGACATGATCATATTAAAAATCTGCATCTCCTATTTCTCCTCCTTGCTCTCTGGCCACTCCCCCTCAGCTCCCTTTGTGGGTTCCTCATCCTTTGGGGAGGACTTGAGGGCTTATCCCTGATCTTTTCTGTAGACCCTCCTTTGTGGTCTCATCCTGTCTCATGGGTTTTGGTACCATTGGTAAATCAGTCATCTTCACTTTTATTTCTCCTGCTCCGACTTCTCTCCCAGTTCATTTCCATTCATCCCCTTTCCTCCTTACCTGGATGCCTGGTCACCACCTCACCCTCAACATGGCCAAAACAGAATTCCTGATTCTTCCCCCAACTCATTTTTTCCCACAGTCTTCTCTGGTGATAGATGGCAAAACCGAGAACCTCTGAAATCATCTTTATTCCCCCTTTTCACACATCTCACATCAAAGCTCCTAGCAAATCCTGTTGTTCCACCTTCAGAATATGTGGAGAATCTGTCTCCTCCTCCCCTTCCCCTCCCCTCCCCCTCCCCTCCCCCTCTCCTCTCCCCCTCTCCTCTCCCCCTCTCCCTCCCCCTCTCCCTCTTCCTCCCCCTCCCCGTCCAGTCCATTCACTGTTCCATATTCTCTCACCTGTGTAATTATAGTAGCCTCATCACTGCTTTCCCTGTAGTCTATTCCTAGCAGCTCTGCTTTAAAAACAAAAGTCAAATTGTACTCCCCTGCTCAAATCCTGTATTAACCCCTATTTCCATAGGAGGGAAAGTTTCCACAGTGATACCCAAGACTCTCCTGACCTGGTGCCTGTGGTTCTGCAGCCTGCTCTTCTGTCTCCTCCCGCTTGCCCTTGCTCAGTCATGCCTGTGTGCTTCCCCACAGGAGCCTCTGGGCCCGCTCCGCTCCTTCCTCCTCCTGAAGTGCTTTCCATGGCTCTATGAGGTTCTTGCTCAGTGTCACCATCTCGGTACCTTGAGGACGTAAGTTACAGTCGGCCTTCTCCTGGCACTCCTGGTCCCTCTTTACCAACTCAGCCTTTCCTTTTTTCCCATCTCAACTCAACCAGTAACACACTGTAATTTACTTGTTTTATTTGTTGTGTTTACCCCAGTAGAATTGGGTCTCTGTAGATGTTGACTGACGTACATTAAGCTGTTAGAACGGAGGCTAGAATCATAGAAGGCACTTAAGTACATACTTGTCTGATGAACTGCTGACAATTTACTCTGCTGTTAGGAATCCCTCATAGGAAGAAGTGTACGTTTCAGTTTGTTTTTCTGGGGAAGGGGCATTCCCCACCCCCCCAAACACTATTATGTACTCATTGTATTTCCTTCTGTTTTGGCTTCCAGGATGTCAGGGACTAAGTTTTATGCTCGCTTGCGATACTCCATGTTGGTAGAATAATACACTCTTCCCTCCTTCTTTCCCAGCCTTTTCTTGATTAAAAGTTGCTCTATCATTCTGTTTATTTTTTGACAGTAACTCAGCCTTTTGTTTTTAGATCCTTCAGGTATCTTTATGGAGGGTATGATTTGTAAGATTTTCAATCTAGGTTACAGAGGAGCAGAAATCACTTATTACTGAGATTTGTTTGTCTTTCAGCTAGCTGACATTCTTGGTGCTTTGGCCTGGTCAGCACAGTTGTTCAAGGTCATATGCCACTTACCAGTTTGATCAGTGTTCTGAAACAGCAGTTTGGGATATGCTCTCTCTCCAGAGGCTTCTGTTTGAATTAATAGTAAAAGGCGAAAGATTTATACGATCTGAAGAGAAACCAGAGTATTGAATTTAGAGATATAAGCATTAACATATTGTAAACCACTGTTGTTCACTTCTTTGGTTAGTCAATCCCCAACTCTTGCTTCTTAAACCCAAGGCTCTTGATTTCTGACAGAATATCCTTTGAAGTGTTTCTCGTCTCTCTTCCATTGAAGGAATTGTTGGCTAAAACTTGAAAGGATTACATATCTCTATGGGGTGTTTGGTCTGGACACATTATCCCAGTGTGCAATTGGTGGGTAGTTTCAGGAGGTACCCAAAGCCACAGAGCAACTGTCCTCCTGGAGCTTCAATTTTGCCTGAAATCTTCAGAGAAATCTTTATGAATGTGAAAAATCTTTGCAAATTCTGATACATAGATGTTTACAAAAGAAGCAGAATTTTATATTCCTGAGTTGGACAAATTTGAGTTAATAACTCACTTGTATTTAAGCTGATGAGCTCATTTAGCAGCCAGCCACAGAGAGTTGTGCCAGGGTCCCTGCTACCCTGGCGGTCCCTTACAACTAGAACTGGAGGAGGGAAGGGGTTTGCTGTAATTCCCAAAACTGTTTTTTTTTTTCCCCAAACTAATTTTTTAGCACATCAAATATGTCACCCAAAGGATCATTGTTCAAGTTGAAAATTTTTAATTACATTTTGCATGCAAACCCACATGCGTTCCCAACTCCACTTCTCAGGAGAATGAGGTTCTAAAAACAGAGTACTGGGGATTCTGATTTTATTGTGTGATCTTACTCATTTTAGAATGATAAAAATTATTGTTAATGAAAAAACCTGAAAAGTCCTAAATTCTTCAAGGAAGGTAGCCTTCCTGGCATTTCTGAGGCATTTATACCAGGGAATAAAACACAGGATGTTGACTGTGCTCTGGCCCCACAGGTAGAAAGGAGTTAATAGGCAGGAGCACAGTCAACAGCAGGAGACCCAAGAACCATCAACTTTTCTTAGGTCCGATTTGAAATATGGTTTTTATTTTGGGGGCAGTGCACATAAGCCCATTGGTGGTTCTCATGTAGGAAATACCCTTGCACATCAGCTCTATGAAAGATTTTAAGTGTTTTTACATATGTATGTTTGTATACTTCAAAAAGTCTAGTTCTGGCCTACACACCTGTAATCCCAGCTCCCTGCGGCTTGGGAGGCTGATGTATGAGGATCACAAGTTCAAAGCCAGTCTTGGCTATTTAGCAAGATCCTATTTCAAAATTTAAAAAAAATTTAAAGGACTGGGGATATGGCTTAGTGATAAAGTACCCCTAGATTCAATCCCAGGTATATCCCCCTTGCCAAAAAAATAAAAAATAAATAAATAAATTAAAAATAAAATCCTGTAAAACTGGTAAGTAAAAACAGTAGCTGTTAACTCCACCATTCTTACCCCTGACTCCTTCCCCTCAGAGGTAACTACTCTGATATCATTGAACTACAAGAAAATGCTGATTTTTTTTTTTTTTTTTCCCCTTAAACTGGCTTATATCCTATGAAAATGGCAGGGGTTGTTGTAGTTGTTATTTTGTACTAGAGATTGACCCCAAGGATACTTCATACTAAACTATATCCTAAGCCCTTTTTATTTTTTTGAGACAGGGTGTCAGTTGCTGAGACTGGCCTTGATGTGATCTCCTTGCTTCAGCCTTACAGGTGTGTGCCACTGCACCTGGCTGAAAACAGCAGTTCTTGAGGAAAATATCCTGTGCTGTTATTTCTTGATTTTTTTTTTCCCCCAAATCTACTTTTGGATACTATTTATTGTCTTTATGCAATAAAAGATGAAGATAAAATTCATAACTTTGCCAACACTTCTAACAGTTTTTAATTTGATCAACAGTGTTTAGATTGTGATAATTCACAGCTGAGACATGTAATGTCAATGACATTTCCTTCCTCTGGGTTTTCTCATCCAGAGTTCACAGCTGTTGGGGTTGCTTGTTAGCTTAATGTGTTGCTCACTGACCCCCAACCCGAACCCTGCCCTTGCTGGATCAGCACTGAGGTGTCCCTGTTGTCCTTAGACCCCTCCTTTTCTCTCTCCAGATCTTGTAGCATCCTTTCCTGTGGTCTCTCCCTATCAGTGGTCTTGGTGGAGGACACTGGCCAACATCCTCTGAGAAAGCTTTCCAGGGAGGTATGCTTTTGAGATTTGGCTTATCCAAAATGTCTCCCCTCTCCCACTTTCATCCTTACTCTTGTTAATTAAGGATTAAGTGTATAGATCTCATTTAGAAATCATTTTCCCTCAAAATCTTGAAGAGGTTGCTCCCTAATGTCTAGGTTTTTATGGGAAACATTTTCTCAATGAAAGTTCTTAGTATCTTGGTATCAAGAATTGTGATTGGTCTTTTTTTCTCATTTTTCTAGGCACGCAGCAACCATCTCAATCTACAAACGTAGGTTTTCCAGTTTATGGAAGATTTCTTGAATTATCTTTGACATCCTTCCCTTTTTCTCTTGGTCAAATTCTCATTCTCAAATTTTGTCCTTCAGGAGTGATCCCCTGATTTCCTTACCTTTTCCTCTTTGTTTTCTGTGTCTTGACTTTTCTATTCCCTTTTCTGGTGCATTTCCTCAGCTTTGCTTTACAACCATTTTTACTGAATTCAAAAGTAATTTTTGGGCTGGGGTCGTGGTTCAGTGGTAGAGCGCTTGCCTGGCATGTGTGAGGCACTGGGTTCAATCCTCAGCACCACATAAAAATAAATAAATAAAAATAAAAGTCTATCAACAGTTAAAAAAAATAATTGTCAAATGGCTAATGCATTCCTTAAAATTAAAAAGATAATATTGGGAAGGCTTCCAGTTCCTGCACCAGCCATCATAGCCCTCCTCAGGCATGAGAGGTAATAATCTGTGCGGGGTGTGGTGATACTACTCTTTAAAAAGTGGGGATTACCCTCTTTTAAAATCATGGATGAGAATGTACTTTACATACAGTTATGCACCTTGCTTTTTTCATGTAACCATGTCTTAAGACCCCTTCCACATAGGTAAGGTTTTTCCTGTAGATTGGTCTTATTTTAAACACAGCCGCCTGATATCTTTTTAATAGATATTCCATATTTGTTTAATCAGTTTCCTATTGATCTTACTAAATTCAACAGTGCCACAGGGATAGCTTGCACATATATTTTGTCCACATGTAATGGCATGTGGGATGAATGTGGAATCACCAAGTGAAAGGCTATGGCTATATGTACTTGTAATAGATTTTGCTATGAACGTCTTCCATAGAAACTGTGCTCATATGTGCTCCTACCAGCAAGGTACAGAAATACCTGTTTGTATCTGTGCCAACACAGTGTGTTATGAAATTTTTAATCTGGCAATCTGTGAAGAATGATGTCTCAAGTGGTTTTAGTTTGAATTTCTTTTGGGGAGGTTGAGTATCTTTTCCTGACACCTCCTGTGGAGGAGTCATTCATATTTACCTTTCTATACACTGTTCACATCCTTTGCTATTGGGTTGTTAGGTATTGAGTTGTATCACTTTATATATAGAAAGGAAATAAGTCTGTTATCTATGATTAAAAGTTAGGGTTGTTCCCTGTTGCTGATTTTTTTTTTTTTTTTTTTCATTTTGGTTCTGGGGCTTAAACCCAGGAGAGCTTTACCAAAGAACTACACCTCCCTGCCCCAGTTCCTTTTACTTTCTATTTTGAGACAGGATCTTGCTAAATTGCCCAAGCTGGCCTTGAATTTGAAATCTTCCTATCTCGGCCTCCCAAGTTGCTGGGATTCTAGGTGTGCGCCACCATGCTTGGCTTACTATTCACCTTTTAACTGGGATTACACTGTATTTTTACATGCAGATGAATTTATTAGTTGTTTACAACATTTAATCCGAAGACCTTAGAATAAAGAGAAAAGAGGCCTTCCCACATTAACCATTTTGCTTTTCATTTGCCCAAGGTTCTTCTGATACTTCTATGATTTTAGTTCCATGTTCTGTTCCGTTTCTTGGTGGCTGGGGTTGAACCCAGGGCCTAGCACGTTACTGCTAAGTTATAACCCCAGCCCTGTTTTCAGCTTTTCATATTTAAATTATTTATCCTTCCTGAATTTATTTTAGTAAGTATGGATCCCAGTTTACTTTTTGTTTTCAGAAGGCTGTTGGTTTTCCTAACTACATATTTAAGAAACCATTTTTCCTCTTTGACAGGAAGCACTACGTCCAGGCCCCACATGAATTTGCGCCCATATCTTGACTTTTCTAGTATTTGTGCTTTAGTTATTAACACTCTTCCAGTTAAGAATACTTTTATATTGGGGAAATCAGGTTTATTTTAGATATTTTACCGTTGTTGATAGCCGTCAAGTCTACAGTGGCATTTAAAAATGAACCATGTGGGCTGGGGTTGTGGCTCAGTGGTAGAGTGCTCGCCTAGCACATGTGAGGCCCAGGGTTCGATCCTCAGCACCACATAAAAAATAAACTAATAAAATAAATGCACTTAAAAAAAATGAATCATGCAACTTTTAAAGAAAATGATCAGGATATTATGTAATTCAAAAGAAGTATAGTGACATAGGCTGGTAAAATTTCCCTTGGGGATTGAATCCTGGGCCTTGTACAAGCTAGGCAAGCATTCTACCACTGAGCTGCCGCATCCCCAGTTTTTTATTTTTAGAAGGGGTCTCTCTAAATTTCCAAGACTGGCCTTGAACTTGTACATTCCTGTGGGACCATAGGCATAGCCATTGCAGCCCACCAAGGTTTGCATTTCTTTCCTCTTCCCTCCCATGAGAGGGAAATAAGTTGTTACAGCAAAAGTAAGAAGTATTTATTCCCTTTGGAATCAAGATTGGCTTATAATTCAGAACATTGAAACCTCGGGGAGGGAAAAAAGATTTTTCTGTGAAAAGCTTTTATTTGCCTGAGTTGGAGAAGAGACTGTACGAAGCAGAGACCGTTTCAGTCTGAACCGTGGTAGCCTTTTGGTTTCTCCACAGTGTTTGAAATAGCCCATAAAATGGAAAGAACCAGCACCATTGGTACTATGTGCCTGTCGGCATCTGTGAGCTAGACACTGTTGCCTTATGTCGTGGTATCGGAAGAGGACTTGCTGAGATGCCCATCTTGTTACCAGACGGCATGCCTGTGAGGGAGGCGGTTCCAAAACTCTTCTCCTCCAGGTGATAGTTTCAAACAGTAACCGAATATCAACACAGACCACAGAGCTATTCTGGAGTAGTTAAAATGATTGATGGATACCCTGAGCCCCTGTGGTCAGCCTCACTTTGGACCACTTTAGAGGGGAATTGGACTCTACTTAGGCATACACTGATAGAATGTATACAGTAGCTCAGCAGCGTTCTTTTTTTTTTTTTTTTTTTTTAGCTTTTTAAAATTTTTGGTACTGGGGATTGAACTCCTCAGGGGCACTCGACCACTGAGCCACATCCCCAGCTTTATTTTGTATTTTATTTAGAAACAGCATCTCACTGAGTTGCTTAGTGTCTCACTGTTGCTGGGGCTGGTTTTGAACTTGTAATCCTCCTGCCTCAGCCTCCCCAGCTGCTGGGAAAACAAGCACGCACCACTACGCCTAGGAGCTTTTATTTTAACTATTTTAAACATTTTTAAGTATACAGTTTGGTGATGTGACGTATATCCACATTGTTCTGCAACCATCACCACCTTACATCACCAAACCTTTCTCCTCATCTTAAGCAGAAACTCTGTACCCATTAAACACGTCTCACTCCCCCTTCTAGCCAGACCCTGTAACCACCATTCTATGTCTGTTTTAGTATGTTTAGGTATGCAGTTGATGCTCAAAAACTTAACATTTCATATATGAAAAATCTTACCAAGCAACTTGACCTGAGTATCTTGTGGACTGTTGAAGCCTTATCCTGAGACCAAAATAGCCTTCATTTGTTTTGATTCGTCTTAAAAGTGGGTGAAACTAAGTTTATTATAGAGCAATGCACTTCTAGATTTCTGGAGTGTGGGTCAAAATCTTAAAGTAGCATCTCGGTCAACCTTGTTTTTCTTATCTCTTGGACAGAGAAATGTACTTGCTGTTGTGGTATAATCAACCTTGTGTGCACAGCTGCAGGAGGGAGCAGGGAGGTGGTAAGCTCAGAGGCTGGGTGACTTGTGGAAGATAATGGGGCATCTGGCACCATGCATGTCACTGCTGGTCAGAACAGTTTTGGAACTGGATTTTTTTTTTTTTTTTTCCAGCAATGGGGACTCTTTTGAAGACGAAGGTCCTTTTGAATATTTGCATCTCTTTGAAGTCAGCACCATGGAGATAATTGTGACTTATTGCTAATCAGAGGCAAAGCTCTCTCTGTGTGTAGGTGGGTGGGGGGGTCTCTTACCCAAGAACAAAGGTTGTTGGGGAGAAAAAAGGAGATAATCATTTATTTTGCCAATAAAATTTGTTGAACCCCAAGGCGGGCAGTTTGGAGGAGTTGCAGCTGGTTTTAGAATTTGTAGTTCATCGCATTTATGTCATAGAAGTTAATGTTGGATTAAGAGCATCAGTTTAGGTTCAATCTTTAGATCTGGTGATTTGTGACTTCAGGCATGTTTACCTTTTATAAACCTCAGTTTTTTCATCTGAAGAATGGACATAAAGAATATTTGTCACTGGGCTCTTTCTAAGCAACAAATGAGATAATGCGCAATGTATTTAAAGTATGTGATATAGCCTGAATATTTAACTAATGAAACCTCTTCTGCCGTTGGACAAAGCATATGAAGTAGAAAATTTATACATATTATGTATATGTGTATACATACACATGTATAAATAAATTTTCCTCCTGTTCCAGAGTACTATTAAGATCATCTGATTCTGAATATCCAACTTATTTGAATCCCAGTGTTTGAGTGTCTAAACTGTGCTTGTTGAAGGTGACACTGCTTGGCTAGAAGCCAAGGATTAGAGAGCTGGCCAGTCAAAACTGTAGTGGACAGACTGAATGAGACTGATGGAAAGGTCAAGGGAGCTTTGAACAGTTCCTACACATCATGATTTTCTCTTAGAGAAATAGATTGGAATTTGCTTCCAGTAGTAAGTTCATTATCTAATTGTCTCCAAGCCAAGCCTCCCCTTTCTTATGTTTATGGAAAGTAAAAGGAGATCTCAAGACACCTCATTCTTTTAGGAGGATCTGGAGATTCACCAGCTGATACTCCCAGATTCCACAGATCAGGGTTGAGATAAGGAGAATAATACAAATCACCGGGGCCCAGTTTTCCACTTGCAGTCCAGTTTTCCACTTGTGTTTTTATCCACAGACACAAGCAGAGATTTGCAGCTTGGGGAGTAGGGAAAAATGAGTAGGCAGAGGTAAGAGCCAATTCTGTTGTCTAATGCATCCAAATAATGCATCTGCTTTGTAGCTGCCTGTCTTGGTTCACTCGGAAAGGGCATTGAGTAATAGTAGGAGTGAGAAGAATGAGCCTTTAGACCAACCCAACTTGTGGAAATGCAGAAAATGTAATGCAGAAATGTACGGTCTTCCAGTTTATGCATCAAAAACAATGGATTTGTTGGAAGAACTTTTTTGAAAGACAAGATTGTGCTCAGTGGGTACATGTGCCTGGGTCTCAAAAATCTGTGCCTTAATCACATTGCGCTGGGGAGGCTGTGGATTTCACTATCCAGAGAAAGATGTGTGAGATGTGGTGTCTTCTTAGGTACTAGGAGATTTTCTTGGGAGAAAAAGCAGGAGAAGCTGCTCCTAAGCAGAAAAGGCTGTGTGGGCAATATGGACATGCCAGGAGCATGCTAAAGAGTGGTTTAATTATCCCCCACTTGGTTTTATCTTAATCATTCCTAGGATGGTTTCCCCCTCTTATTTACACACTGGCTTGCTGGCTGACATTTACTCTTGACTGTTGATCCTTGGAATGAACTACCATCCTTCATAGTCAAGGTACAGATGCAAAGAGACAGAAAGGTTCAAATGCTTCCAGTACTTTCTTCCCCTGACACATTTCTCCCAGAAACTTTGAATAACAAAACTAAAAAAAAATTTAGGAAAAGAAAAATCATCATTCTTATGTAGAACATTCTATGAGTGTCTATAAAATTTTGCTTTGCCTTGCCTGTGGAGAACAGTTGTCCTGAGTCGTACATTTTAATTCCATGGGTGGAGAAGCCTAGAGGCTGGGGAGAGGGGTGGCTGAGGTAGGAAGCCAGGCCAGAGAATTGAAAAGGATGTCTTTCTTTGAGGTTGCCCCGTCACTCCTCCTGCCTGCTCTGTGACCATGGGGCCCACTGCTTCACTTCCTGTCCAAGTTGGCACAGACAGTGACACAGTGACTCTGCCCAGTATTCTCTAACTGCACTTGGCAAGCTTCCCGTAATAGAGTCCCCCAGAGAAACAACTTGGCCTCCTTTTCTTCCTGCTGCTTTGGGTATGTGTCCCTTGCATTTTGGAAGGGCCCCATTGAGTCCCCAGACCTCACCTTTGATATACTTTGCACTGATTTGCCGAGTATCCTGTTTGCCTGTTTCTTTTATGCTTAGGCTTTGAGTCTTCCCTAGAGGAAGCGTATCACGTTTTTTCCTGGGGACAGGGGAGAGAAGGAAGGATACATTCCTATCTATTAATTTTCTCCTCTATACTAGTCAGGAAAATAACTCACATTTTTGAGGGTCCACTCTAAGAGCTTGGAGTTTTTTATTCGTGACCATTCTCCCTGAGTGAGATTTGGAGGGGTCATTGTACTTGGGTCACATAGCTAGGATGTAATAACATTCCAAGGGAAATCACTTTACCCATTAAGTGGCACAGACTTTATAGCAAAACTGCTAAGAGAATGAGTTGTTAGGTAATCAATTTGGGGGCTTCACTTTTTTTTTAGTGCATAGGAAGTAGCACGTTGCCCGTGGAATCATGGTATTCTGTTCTTGACAAATATTTCCTTTGAGTCCTCACAGCCTTTAATGTCCAAGTTTCTAGTAACAGATCTGTTCAAGGCAATTTAGACTTTCTACCATGTTCCCCCCAAATTCTTCAGACTCCACTTACTGCCCAATTCCAAAGCCACTTCCACAGTTCTTTAGTGTTTCTTACTACATCACCCATATCCACATACCAAAGTCTGTTTTAGTTTCCTATCCCTGCTGTAAGAGAACCCTAAAATTCAATGCTAGAGATAAATTTATGATATTGCAATTGTGCAGGTCAGAAGTTCAACATAGGTCTCACTGAATAAAATTAAGGGGTTGGCAGGGCTGGTTCCTTCTGAAGTTCTAGAAGAAAATCTTTCCTTTTCCCAGCTTCTAGAGGCCGCCTGCATTGCTTGTCCTGTGATGCCTCCATTTTCAAAGCCACCAGTGATAACTAGAATCTCTTTACACATAAAATTTCTTCTGCTATCCCATCTCCCTCCCTCCCCTCCCTGCTTTGAATGATTCATGGTGACATTGGGCCCATGTGGATGATCTAGAAAAAAAATCATCCCATCTCAAACTCCTTAATCTTAATTCCATCTCCAGAGTCACTTTTGTCCTGTACATGACATGTTCACAGGTTTGGGAATCAGTTGGGCATCTTCAGGTGGTGGTTTTCTGCCTATCCACAAGGTAGCATGTAAAATACATAACACAGTTAACTCTCTGGTCTTATTTTGCCAATGGCACCCAGATAGGTGGAACCTGAAGTTTCTAATATAGGCGTTTTATTCAGGGTACAGCTGTTCCATCTGTCTGGCAGCATGCACCTTGCAGGACAGGTGTGAGGTTAGCAAGAGCTGGTGGAAGAGTTGAAGTGCCCTCCTTCCCTCCTTTAGTGAAAAGAAATGAGAAAGAGATGCTGGAAGCCTACTTGAACTATGACAATCCTCCTCACTGTGAATTCCGGAACTAAATCTAAAACATCAACAAACATCCTTTCTTAACTGAAATACTAGTGCTAATATAAAGTTGAATTACCTCCTAAAGAGGTCCTTCCCCTTTGAAGACAAAACTAAGCTTCATTGCCATTTGATTCTCTATTCTTTTTTTTTTAATATTTATTTTTTAGTTGTAGTTAGACACAATACCTTTATTTGTGTTTATGTGGTGCTGAGGATCCAACCCAGTGCCTCATGCGTGCAAGGCGAGTGCTCTACCGCAAAGCCACAACCGCAACTCATGATTCTCTCTTCTTTTGTGGAAAAATTGGACCCCTCTGTGGCATTTGGTATGCAACTGAGCAGGGGCTCCGTGGGTGGACAGCCTCCCTCCCCAGAACACCTGGAATTTGATACCAGTTCCTATCTGAGAGCTGGTTAGCCTGTTGGGCCCTCACAAGTTAAATCTTGTCTCAGGAAATGATTTGCAAGATGATCAAAGCACAGATAGGGTAAATTAATTTTCCACAAACCACAGGTTTGGGAGAATATAAACATTATCTCTTACATTTGCCAATATCCTCAATGAAGGAGTAATTTTTGAGGCTTTTTTTAAAGATTATAATTCTTTGATTCGTGTTTTAATATGTTGAAAAAGAACTCTGAAACTTGTACTGAACTAAAGTAAAACAAGGTCCTGAAATAATGCTAGATTATTTTAGCAACTGTCTCATTTAGAGAAGTGGTGCTCAGCAGCATGAGAGGGGGAGTATCCCCCCCCCCCCCACTGGACTTGAGCAGGTCTGGAGGTATTTTTGATGATCATCATGAATCAGGAGGTGCTACTGCCTTAGGAAACTAGAGGCTGTAGATGCTGCTGCACGTCCTACAACACCCAAGATACCCCACAACAGAATTAAAGACGAGATGTCCCTGGGCTGAGATTGAGGGACCTTGAATAGAGGAGAAGACTTTGTTTTTCATTATTTGAATGTCTCTTAATACTACTCCTGGATTAAATTTTTCTGAGGATGCAGGTGTATTCCATTATTTTCTCACTCATTCCAGCAGTATGCCTAAAGTGGGCTCAAATGTCTGTTTGGTTACTTACCCTCACCCTTGTTAAGATGGGCCCCAAAGCCCAGAGAGGTCAGGATGGAACTACCTCATTCGGCAAATTAGCCCCAAGTCGGAGCATTGAATCACGGTTCCTATCAGACCAGGCATCATCTCTGAAGTCTCTGGAAAATCCCCATCCCTCCATTCCTCAGCTGCTTTCTCAAGGCAGTCCCCACCCCTGCCAAAGTTCTCCGCCAGGGAGACCTCCTTCAGCTGTGTGCATGTCCAAAAGCTTTGAGAGATGGAGATGAGCCAGAAACCATTTGGGGTCTGTCTCCCATGGTGTCCTGTCCAACACTGGGCTACCGTGACCCCCGCTTTCCCACGCTGCCCACCAACGGCTTAATAGGGCTAGGTCAGTTCCACATGGGAGACAGGTTGGGGCAAGTCTTTGTCAGACTCCATCTGCTTATGCAAGATAGGGTTTGGACTGCTGTATGAGCATTGTAGACTTTCTCCTTGCTATCCAGGTGTGTCCTGCCACCTGGACCTCCAGCTCCTCCGAACTTTCCAGAGCCCTGCACCAAGCTTTCCTTCTGTCCATCTTCCCTGGAGGAGCCTGAGCCAAGTGTGACTCAGGAAGCTTTTCAGCACTACCCCTGGGTTCAGCCCGCCACTTTCTTTCTCGACTACAGCAAACACCATCTCCACCATCTTAGCCTAGAGAATCAGCCTGAGGGGGCTGGGAGAAAATATTGACCCAGTGAGCAAGGAACAGCTTCTAGCCAGAAACCCCTGTCCTGAGAGCCCACCTTTCTTCATCTTTCCCTCCGTTTTACATTGCTAATAATGGATGTTAATCTTGAATCCTTCAGCATCTCTTCCATTGAATTAGAATGGCTTTCTCATAGTTTATTTTAGAAAGATGTTCAATATACTAAAGCAAACCAAAAAAAAAAAAAAAGATGTTATCATTTTTATCCCCTTTCCTTGTAGCAGAGGTACTGAGGGCAGCATTGACAAACAAAGGGCACAATCAGCCTGGTTGGGACAATGGAAAGCATACAGGCTTTGGACTTCTCTCAGCCTGTGCTTGCTTATCTGTAAAATAGCGGTCATAATAGCACCCACCTTGGGATGCTTATGAGTATTGAAGAAAGATGGAATTGCCAAGTAATAAGGGCTCAATAAATGTTGTCTTTTCCCAGGCAGCTGAACAGGACACTGTATATAAGGACCTAGGACCCTGCTTTTTATTAAAAAAAAAAAAAAAAAAATCATAAGGCAACCTTATGCATTCTGGGGTTGTTTTCAGCTCTCCAGGAAGGAGAAAGGAATTTATAACTTTTCAGTAAAAAGGTTACTCCATGACCGACAAAGCAATCTCAAATAGCTAAGAGGCATGTTAGACCTCAGGCTAGAGCTATTTTTAAACCAAAGTTGACAGCAGCTAGTTCAAGTTGGAACATTCCTGACTTAATTACAGATACCTGCAAAAATTCCCTCAAACAGGTGGGTTTCAGCACTTTGGTATTGTTTGACAAAAAACTTTTTTTGTTGTTGTTTATTTGAATGTTGGCTTAGACATGAGAATAGGAGTCAGATTTGGGTTTGAATTTTTCTCGAATGGGATCTGATCCTCAGTCTTTCCATGTGTAAAATGGAAACAATGCTCCCTCAAAGCATGGTTAAAAGTATCAAATTAAGACATAAGGATAGGCTGGGGGTGTGTAGCTCGAAGGTAGAGCGCTTGTTGGGCTTGCAGGAGGCACTCAAGGACCTGGGTTTCGCCCCCAGCACCCCAAAAATGCAAAAATGAAGGAAAAAAAATTGTAAGACATCTGATATAGGACAGTGAAGACCTGATAAATGCTCCCTGATAATGTCACTGGTTGAAATGTTCTAGTTTTTAGATGTCATGGACATTTTTCTCAAGATTGTTCAGGGTATTCTGTGGTTCTATACAAATTTAGGGCTTTTTTTTTTTTCCTATTTATTTGAAAAACATTATTTGCCTTTTGGTTGGGATTGCATTGAATCTATATATAGCTTTAGGTACTATGGACGTTTTAATGATATTCTAATGCTTGAATCTGGGGTCTTTCATTTATTTGTATCTTTTTCAGTTTTTATAAATTACAGTTTTGGTTCTACAAATCTTCTGCCTTGGTCAAATTTATTTTGATGCTGTTGTAATAAGCGATATTATTTTCTTGATTTCCTTTGGGATAGTTCATTGTTAGTGTGTAGAAATGCAAAAATTTGTGTGTGTTGCTTTTATATTCTGTAACTACTGTAAATTCATTTCTTAGTTCTAATAGTTTTTGGAGTCATTAGGGTTTTCTATAGGTAGGACTGTCATCTGCAAACAGACAATGTAACTTCTAATTTGGTGTCTTGTCTTGTCCAATTATTCTGGCTAAGACTTTCCTAATTATATTGAACAGAACTAATAAAGGAGGATCTCCTTGTCCAGTTCCTGATTTTAGAGGAAAAACTTTGACTTTCTACCACTGAGTGTATTAATTGTGAGCTAGTTGTATAGAGCCTTTATTACTTTGAACTACATCCTTCTGTGCTTAACTTATTGAGTTTTTAATCATAAAAGGATGTTGTGCTGGACGCACACCTGTAATCCCAGCCACTCAGGAGGAGACTGAGACAGGAGGATCACGAATTCAAAGCCAGCCTCTGCAATGGCAAGGTGCTAAACAACACAGTGAGACCTTTCTCTAAATAAAATACAAAAATGTGCTGGGGATGTGACTCAGTGGTCGGGTGCTCCTGAATTTAATCTCAGGTTCCCCCCCCCCCAAAAAAAAAAGGATGTTGTGCTTTTTCAAATCCTTTTTTTTTTTTTTTTTTTGCATCTACCAAAATGACCATAAGATTTTTATCCTTTATTCTGTTAATGTAGTATATCACATATTCATGTTGAACCATTTTTGCATCCCAGGGATCCTGTTTGATCTTGTTAATATGCTGTTCAATTTGATTTGTTAGGATTTTTGCATCAATGTTCATCAGAATTGTTGGCTTGTAATTTTCGTTCTTGTGGTATCCCTTTGTGGCTTTAGTGTCAGGGTAGGTAATGCTGGTCTTCTACGGTGAGTTTGGAAGTGTTCTTTACATTTTTTGGGGGGGGATGGGGAAAGAGCTTGAGAAGCATTGGCTTAATTCTTTTGATGTTTGGTAGAACTGTGAAATCCTTCAGTGTTGGGCGTTTTGATGAGAGACTTTATTACATATTTCTTTTTTTTTTTTTTTTGTACTGGGATTGAACCCAGCAGTGCTAAACCACTGAACCACATCCCCAGACCTTTTAATTTTTTATTTTGACAGGTCTTGTTAAGTTGCTGAGGCTGGTTTTGAACTTTTGATCCTCCTGCCTCGGCCTCCCGAGCTGCTGGCATTACAGGCATGCACCACTACACCTTGCTGCATCCTTTTAATCATTATTCAGATTTTCTATTCATGATTTAGGCTTCTTAGGTTGTATGTTTCTAGGGATTTCTCTACTTTTTTTAGGCTGTTCAATTTGTTGGCATACAAAAATGGGTTGGGGATGTGGCTCAGTGGTCAAGTGCCCCTGAGTTCAATCCCAAGTACCCACCCCCCAAAAAAGGATGTTGTGTTTCTTAGTAGTTTCTTAAAATCCTTTTTATTTTTGTGGTATCACTTGTAATGGCTCCTACTCTATAATTTTATTTATTTGAATTTTCTTAGTTTATCTAGTTAAAGGTTTGTCAATTTTGTCTTTTTGAAAAGTTTCATAGACTTATGTTTTTCTAGTCTCTGTTTTATTTCTACTGATTTTTATAATGTCCTTTCTTTTAAGTTAGGGCTGTTTTTTTCTTCTTCCAGTTACTTGTAATATGAACTTAAGATGATTATTTCTGGTCTTCTCTTTGAATGTAGGAGTTTACCATTGTAACCTTGTGTCATAGAACTGCTTTTCCTATATCACATAAATTTAGTATGTTAAGTAAAATAAAGCTAGGAGCATCGTGCTACCTGATTTCAAAGTATACTATAAAACTGTGGTAATCAAAACAGCATGGTACTGGCATAAAAACAAATATACAGATCAAAGGAACAGAATTGAGAGCCCAGAAATATATCTGCTTACTTGTAATCAATTGATCTTTGATAGAGGTGCCAAGTATAGAGAATGGGGAAGGGACAGTTTCTTTAATGGATGGCCTTGGGGAAACTGTCTATAGGCAGAATGAAAGAAATCAGATATGACCATATGCAAAACTCAAAATTTCAAAAATTTAAAAGGAAAACCTAAAACACTGTAATATTTTGGGGGTTTTTTTTGGGGGGGGAGGGGTGGGTACTGGGGATTGAACCCAGGGATGCTCTTTCACTGATCCACATCCCAAGCCCTTTTGATTTTTTATATTGAGACAGGGTCTCACTAAAGTTGCTTAGGGCATCACTAAGTTGCCCAGGCTGATCTTGAACTTGTGATCCTCCCGCCTCAGCCTCCCAAGTCGATGATATTACAGGCATAAATCACCAAGCCTGGCTTTATTAAACTTTTTGAAGAGTAAAGAGTTTTTTGACATTTACCTGGGCTATTATTATTATTATTATTATTATTATTATTATTATTATTATTATTATTATTATTATTGGATGGGACCTCAAACAAAGTGCAGGCGATAAAAGCAAACAAGTCAGATTGCTACGAAACTAAAAAGCTCTGTGCAGCAAAGGAAACGGCAGGAAAGAGCTTACAGAAGGGGAGGAAGTATTTGCAAACTGTACGTCAGGCTAATATCCCAATTATATAAGCAACCCAAACACTTCCATGGCAAAGAAACAACCGATTTAAAAATGGGCAAATGACCTGAATAGACGTTTCTTAACACATACAAATGGTTGACAGGTATATGAAAACAATGCTCCACGTTCTTGAGCATCGGGAATTGCAAATCAAACCTACAGTGAGATAACACACCATGCTCAACAGGATAGCCACTGTCTAAAACCAGAAAACAGCCTGTTGGCAAGGATGTGGAGAAATTGGAATTTTTGTACTCTGTTGCTGGGAATGTAAATGAGTACAGCCATATGGAAAACAGTGTAGAAATTCCTCAACAAAACAAAACCACTGTCTCATGAGCCAGCCATCCCATTACTGGGTACATATCCAAAGAAATCTAAGTCAATAAGTCAGAGATCTCTGTACTCCCATATTCACTGTAGCCAAGGTATGGACTCTAAATACAATGAATGGTGTCTAAATTCAGCCTAAGAAGGAAATTTTATAATTTTAAAAAATGAGTGAACCTGAAGAACATTATATTGAATGAAATAAGCCAGGCATAGAAATAGACAAATACCACATTATCCCACTTAAATGGAATCTAAGTCAAATTAAGAAGCAGAGACAGAATGTTATGCTAGGGGTTCATGGTGGAGGGATTTGGGAAATGTTGGTCAAAGGATGCTAAGTTGTTAGAAGGAATAGATAGTTAATGTGTACTTACAGAATTAAGACATTCACCACAAAAAGGATAGTATGTGGAGTAATAGATGTGTTAATTAACTTGACTTGTCATTTTGCAAATGTATGCCTATCAAAACATTGTGTTGTAAATATATTGATTTTTATTTGCTAACTATCTTTATAAACTGGTAAATAGCTATTCTGTTGGGTGTTTTTTTTAAAAGTGTCATATTCTGAAGTGCCATTAGAGGTAATAAGAAGTTTTCATCCAGCCTAACAGTTTTTCTGTACAGCTGAATGTATGTTGAGAAAATTGATGTTTGGAAAACTTCCAGTACTGCCTTTTGCTTGCTCTTTCATGGAGAGTAAACAAACCTAAGATTTGTTCTCATTCCACCGAAGAATGACTGTTCCATTTCCCGGTATTTCCTGCCATCACTCCCCGATCTACTGCCACCAGAAAACTAGCAAGGGACAGTTTATGAAAATTTTCATAGGAAAAAAACACCATAAATCCTACTGATTTAAAAAGAATTGATTGTACTGCTGGGCTTGGTGACACATCTGTAATCCCAGTGGTCCAGGAGGCTGAGGCAGGAGGATTTCAAGTTCAAAGCCAGCCTCAGCAACTTAGTGAGGCTCTAGACAACTTAGCAAGACCATGTCTCCAAATAAAAATATAGAAAAAAAAGCTGAGGACGTGGCTCATTGGTTAGGTGCCCCTGGGGTTCAATCCCTGGTAATCCCCCCCACACACACACACACAAAAAAAGGTAGGTTGATACAAGATGGCAGTATGTGACATTTCCTGAGTTAATTTCTATTCTTGTCAATTTGCCCCTTACCATTTTCAAAATCTTGAGTCCAAATCCTGGGCTTTTCTCCACACTATCTCTATTGAATTCTGATAATTTCTCAATTTTATGTTCACTCGCTACCAATTTTCTCGGGCTTCATTTATTTTCATTTGTTCACACATTGCTTAATAAATTCAGATGGAATGTTGCTCGCCCAAAATGCTGAGACCAGGACTGGGGTTGTAGCTCAGCGGCAGAGTACTCACCTAATGCGTTCTAGGCCCTCAGCACTGCATAAAAAATAAAGGTATTATGTCCAAACACAACTAAAAAATGAATATTAAAAAAAAATGCTAGAGACCAGAAGTATTTTGGATTTTGGATTTGTTCAGTCTTGAAATATTTACAAATACCTAATGTGAGATATCTTGGGGATGGTGTCCAAGTCCAAACAGACTTCATTATGTGGCACATAATACACCTTAACTGTGTAGCCAGAGGGTTATTTTATATGGTATTTTCAGTGTTCCTCTTGGGTGAAGTGACTGCAACCTGTCACAGGAGGTCAGGTGTGGAATTTTCCACCTGTGGTGTCATGTCTGTGCTTAAGTTACCAATTTTGGAACATTTCGTATTTCAAGGTTTTGGATTAGGGATGCTCAACCTATTAAACAGCTCCTGTTGTATTATTTCCCTACCTTGAGGTAATTCTTGGGGGCTCATTCTGTTGTCATATGTATTTCGATATCATTGTAGCATCTGGTACAAGAGGGCATTCTATAGTGTTGGTACTTAATATAGTCATTATTGAGGAGCCACCACAACAAATTTGAGGATAGCAATTGATGGAGTGACCACCCAACACCCGGTGGAGGAATAAGTGAGGTTGAAGCCGGCAGGTGACAAAAAGAGATGGAGTATGTTTCGTTGGAGATTTAGGCAGACAGGCAGAGTAAGAGCTCGGGGCGGGGGTGGGGGGGGTGGGGAAACAACCCTGAGAACACAAGTGGGAGATGGTGGCGGGAGTTGCAGCTGAAGCCTCGTGGGTGAAGTGAAGTTAGCCAGGTCAAGCGGTAGACTTGGGGAAGAGGATATTCCAGAGAGAGGAGAGCCTCCTGTGTTCAGAACCAAAAAGAACTTAATTTGTGATTTCAACTTGGAGAGTGCAGTTGACTGTGTTTGGGTGTGGGGGGTTCAAAAAGGGCCTAGTACACCATGTGAAGACATTTTGAACTTGATCTCAAGGGAAGCAGGCCAGTCATTGACAAATTTTAAGTTGATGAGTGGTGTGACTAGAAGTTCCAGGTTGGGAGCATATCTAGCTTGGGTCTGTGAGGATACCTTGCAAACTGAGGCACCTGTAATAATACTCAGGTGAGAGAAATTGTAACTTTGATAGGGCAAGGGGCTAGGGAAGGTGAACATATTTGAATTTTAGGAGTAGGATCTCTCTGAAATGATTGAATGGGGAGAAGAAAGAGTCAAGTTCAGTGAGCGAGTGCCCAGATTTCTGGAAGGACCCAGCTGCTGCTCAGTGAGAGGAAGCCCTGGAGGTTTGTGAGGGGGGGTAATGAGCTCATTTGTGGCCAGATTGAGTTCCAGTGTCTTCAGTTCATCCAAAGGGACATATCCATTGAAACTCTGCGTTTACAGTTAAGGAAGAGCTGAGTCTCTCATACAGATGTGAGCTGCAGCTAAGAGGTACTAAGATCACCTGGTTGGGTTTAGGCAGAACCCTGAAGAGGAACCTTCCAAGAAGACTGAGGATGAGTGGCCAGAGGGGTTGGAGGAGACCTGCAGGAGCATTTCTGGGAGGGAATGATTCAGCAGTGCTAGATCTTGCAGAGTAATATAATTAAATTGCTTCTACTGGATTTGGCAAGAAGAGTTTTAAAGGCTTGATTACTGCTGAGTCTAGGAATGAGAAGGAGGTGGATTACTTCTTCCTGCCTGTATGGGGTCCTTCTGGATAAGTGCAGTCCCTGAGTGTCTGGCATGTGAGTGGACAGTGGATGGAACTTCAGCTCCCATATCCCATTTTAGCTGGGTGCACTTGTTCGCCATGCATACTGCACCCCTTTTACATGGTAGCCCAGGGTTGATCATTGTTCTCTACCCAGGGCGGTTTTCCCCCCCTTGGGATATTGAGAATGTCTGACCACATTTTTCTTAAAATTGAGCCAGGCAGGGTGCATGCTACTGTTCTGGCAGGGTTGGGAGGCCATGGATGTTTTTAAACACCCTAGAGTGTACAGGACAGTGCCCCCTACCCCAAAAAATAATTCTCCAACTCTAGAGGTCAGCTGTGTAAAGGTTGAGAAACCCTGCTATAAATGAACCTTTGAAGATATCTGGCCACAAAATGAGGGTAAGCCAATCAATAAATGGGCAAAGGAACTGAATAGACACTTAACAGAAGAAATTCAATTGATCAACAAAGTATGAAAAAGTGTTCGACATCTCTAGCAATTAGAGGTATGCAAGTCAAAACTACGTGGAGATTCCATCTCACCCCAGTCATAATGGCAATTATCAAGAATACAAGTAACAATAAATGTTGGTGAGGATGTGGGGGAAAATGTTCACTTATACAGTGCTTAGTGGAGCTGCAAATTGGTGCAACCACTCAGGAAAGGAGTGTGGAGGTTCCTCAAATAACCTGAAATGGAACTACCATTTGACCCAGTTATCACAGTCCTTGGTATTTACCCAAAGGATGTAAAAATCGGCAACTACAATGATGCAGCCACATCAGTGTTTATAGGAGCTCAATTCATAATAGCTAAGCTATGGAACCAACCTAGGTGCCCTTTAAAAGATCAATGGATAAAGAGAATGTGGTAGATATACAGCAAGGAATATTATTCAGCCATAAAGAATGAAATTATGTCATTTGCTGGCAAATGGATGGAACTGGAGACTATCATGCTAAATGAAATAAGCCAATGACTGAATGTTCTCTGATAGATGGATGCTAACTCACAATAAGTGTGTGTGTGTGTGTGATGGGGTAGAAATTCACTGGATTAAATTTACTGGGTTGGATAAAGGGGAATGAAGGGAAGGGAAGAAGGATGGGAATAGGAAAGACAGAATGAATCAGACATAACTTTTCTATGTTCACACGTGACTACATGAGCAGTGTAACTCAACAAGTACAACTACAAAAATGGGAATTTATACTCCATGTGTCTGCTATGTCAAAATAAATGCTGCAGTCATGTATAACTTAACAGAACATTTTTTTTTTTAAAGACTGATAACTGGAGCTGTTCCTGAGAACAGGGTCCTCAGATTACTCTGCTGCAATCTTATTGGCTTGTGGCAGTTTTTATCTTCCCTCTCCTGTCTCTGTTGGAGCTCTTCAGCTGTTTAATCTCCTTTAGCTGTTTTCACTACTTTCCTCACCCCTGTAAATATGTAATGCAAAGTAATCTTGTATCCTTGTTTCTGTTTCCTGATACATTGTAGACTATTTAAAATACAGATGTCTTACATCAGGAAATTCTGCTTTGGCAACCAGGAGACCTTGCTTTGGTTGATCTGAAGTAGCCCATAATTCATTGCCAGTTTGATAAAACCTTAATGCATAGTCAGTCAGCCCATCCTGCCAGGCTTGGAAAAGACAGGAAGTATTCCTTGTCTTTGGAAGCAAACCTTGCTTCTGGCTTTGAGAAGAAAGACAGTACAGGTGGTTCTCACCAGATAGGGTTGCAGTAGCGCTCTCAGCATTTTGGGAACAAATCAAGTCATTATCTCAACACCGTCAAAACTGTGTTCCCAGATCAGTTGTTATTTGAAACATTTGGGGCTGATGTGGAGAAGAAGAATTAATTAGCATCTCCCTCTCCCAGTGTCCGTTTTCAGTCTTCTCAAATTGCAGCATGAGAATCCCTTAGACATGCCGGCTGCTCATTTGATAGTCTGTTTTGCTTGGTACAAAAGGTTGCTGGCTAAATTTTGTGAGTCCCACTAACGTGAGGCTGACACTGTCTTGGGTCCAATGAACAATAAGATATACTGTAACATTTCATCAATGGGGAAGACCTTGAATTCACAGAACAGTCTTGGAAAGCTCTGGGTAAGTTTGAAATTCTGGGTGCCTTTTCTGTTTTCAGGATTGTTTTACCCTGTAAAATGTAGTGTGTAAATCTAAACCCCTTAAAAGAATGAAAACAAACTTGAAAATTATGGTTTGGCAAGAATATGTGCAAGACAGTGAGAACATGTGGGACAAGAACAGGAAGTGTCTTAATTTAAAAATGGTGGGGGCAGGGGATGGATTAAAATGAGCTGCCGGCCTTGTTGAATGCCTGGCCTTGGTTGTGGGTACATTCTTTCTGAATTAATTACTGTGTACATATTTATTATAGGCCTCTATTAAGTCATCTCCCATACAGTTTAAAAGATTTCTCTTCCTGCATCATGAGTACCATTCAACAAGTGATAAAAGCATCTATTTCTGTAGTACACTAGCCCATGCTATGACGGGAGAAAGTGGTGGTGGATGGGAAGTTTTAGGCTGAAGAACGTGGATGTAAAATCTTTCCATTTATGGCAGAGCTGTTGATCATGTACTTAAGAACCAGGGGAAGGTGTTGGTCAGAGGATATGTAGCATTAGATAAGGATTTCAAGAGGTTTTTGTACAGCAAGGTAACTATAGTTAATGAGCATATACTGTATTCCTGAAAACTAAAGAAAATGGACATTATATTCTCCCTCACAAAAATGATAGCTCTGTGAGGTTAGGCACCTGGAAGTTAGCTATATTTAACCATTTCCTCAATCTATATATACTTCAGACCATTTTGTCCACTATAAAAAATACACAATAGTTATCTGTCCATTTAAGCAAAATAAATTTTAAAAAACCTTAATTATCTAACAGTCTTTGTTTTTTGTTTTTTCTTTAGTGAGGACTGCTGGAAATGTTGATGTTGAGCCTGTTTCTTAACTTCTTCATCCCATGAAATCCACAACTATGATAGCACATTTTCTCTGGTTAAGGAACTATTTCTCATGCATTTTTAAATTTTGGCTGAATGCATCTATTATGAGCATTAAAAGTTATTTAATTCCTTGAGAAAAATATTCATGAATAAATATTTAAAGGAAAGTAATTAAGATAATGCTAAGCCTTAATATCAGCAGTCATTGTCAACTGAATTGCAGGCCCCCACTGCAAGTGGTTTTGAGGGTTTTTCCTCAGTTCAGACAACCCTTACAAGGTGATTTTTTAGGGATATGTCCCAGCTCTGTTTTATTAAGAGGGCTTTCCAAATGTTTGCTACTAACAGATAGGGATCCCTGGTGTCCCTGCTTCAAGTAAACTCTGTACTTAATAGGCTTTTTGTTGTTGTTGTCACTGGAGTAGGATTATATGCCATTTTATTTATTTATTTATGGTACTAGAGATTGAACCCAGGGAAGGGTGCCTAACCACTGGGCCACACCCCTCCCCCGCCCTTTTTATTTCATGTGAGGCTGGCCTTGAACTTGAGCTGCTGGGATTAAAGGCATGTACCACCAAATATTATATAAAAAATATATATTTTTTGAGCTCTATAGTTAAACAGAGAAGTTGAGTTCATCCCAATAAACTTTTACATGCATGGAGTTTGATTTCAGTTCATGAGCTCCCCTTTTCCCTCCCCTTTTTCTTCCCATCCTCCCTCTCCTCAACTGTTCTCCTTGTGCTAGACTTCCTTTTGCTTGACTGTTTGTATATATTTGATTTTTTTTTCTTTGTACCTAGGCATAAGGGTGCAGTTCCTTGTGGGATATTTATGCACATAACATAATTTTTTAAGAATGTGTTCTGCATTGCCTCCTCTTACCAATCCCTCTACTCTGCCTCTTGATCTTCTTCCACACGACTGGTCCTCCATATGTCTTTATGATATTCTGTCCTTCCCTCTCCACTTATTTTACTCTAGCTTCCACCTATGAGAACATTTGACCTTGAGTTTGACTCTGGCTTATTTCACTTAGCATCGTATTCTCCATTTCCATTCATTTGCTAGTAAACTTCAGATTTAAGGCTTTTAAACCCTTAGCAGCACGTATAGACACCCCTTTGTGCTTTCCAGGTCTATTTAGCAGTTAGTAGTAGGGATATTTGCCAAGAATGTTTGAGAAGTGAATGCAAACAAGTTTATACTTATTTGCACAAACAATATTCATGACTTTCGTGAAAAAAAAATCCAATAAGTGTTATGAGTAAATTTCTATAATCAACTTACCCCCCAAACACACTGTATATTTATATGGATATATATGCATAGAAAAATATGAAAGGATAGACCAAAACATTAGCAATAGCAATGTTCTCTGGAAATTGTGATATTTTTCTAATCAGGATTTTAAAGTTTTTTTTTTTCTTAGAGTGAGAGAGAGGAGAGAGAGAGAGAGAGAATTTTTAATATTTATTTTTTAGTTCTCGGCGGACACAACATCTTTGTTGGTATGTGGTGCTGAGGATGGAACCCGGGCCGCACGCATGCCAGGCGAGCGTGCTACCGCTTGAGCCACATCCCCAGCCCCTTAAAGTTTTTTTTTTTTTTTTTTGAATTTTTAATATTTATTTTTTAGTTCTTGGCAGACACAACATCTTTGTTGGTACGTGGTGCTGAGGATCGAACCCGGGCCGCATGCATGCCAGAGGAGAGCGCTACCGCCTGAGCCACATTCCCAGCCCCTTAAAGTTTTTTTAATGATCTTATATTTATGCAATAAAGATAAAGGAGGAAATTAAGTACAAATGAGTAAATGGTAGAAATTTAATAATCTGGTTGAATTGTTAAGTTTATAAAGATAAAGTAGTATAAAGTTAATATTTCATTTTATTCTATCAATAATTCCAAAGAAATGAGACATTATTACCCTATATACATGTGTGATTATTATACTACCAGTATGACTCTGCACCATGTTCAGCCAGAGGAAGGAGAAGTTGTGTTCCATTGGTAGAATATTTAAAAATGCATTCTATTGTCATGTATAAGTAATTAGAACAAATTAAAAAATAAAAGTAAAAATATAATAATTCTGGCTGGGGCTGGGGCTCAGTGGCATAATACCTGTCTAGCATGTATGAGGCGCTAGGTTCGATCTTAGCACTGCATACAAAATAAATAAAGGTATACTGTCCATCTACAACTACAAAAATAAAAATAATAATAATTCCAAGAATTTTTTTTCTTATTCTACTTATAAATAGAGGGAAAGGGAGGATATGTGAATTTTTTTCTTTCTAATTTTATTTCTTTCTGTCTCCTCCTTTTTGATAGTTCTTCTAGGTTTCTTGTTGAAAACGGTCTCTGTTGAGTGCAGAGTACCCTGTCAGGACCTTCTGCAGAACTTCTCTGCAGCCTTCTGTAGTAGGTAGACTGCTTGCAGGTGCCTTGCCAGACAGTGTCCACTGGGCAAAGTACACTTAGTAAGCTGTGATGGAGCCTCAGTTCTCCTGGCTGACTTGGTTCAAGTCAATGGTCAAGTAGTTGTTCGTGGCAGGATCCAACTAAACCGATGGAGGAAAGTCCACAGCATTTTAAGATGGAGCCTTTTTACGTTTAGCTATTCTGGTTCCTTCTGAATAGAAGACTGGGTATCCTGAGAAAGGACTGCTTTTTTCCTTCCTTTTCCTCTTCCAGCTCTAACAGCTCTCTCAACACACAGCTTGAGGTAAGAGCAACCTGGCTTCAAGCACAGGCTGCCTAGTGGGGCTGAACCGAAGTCACCCCATCCTCCCTCTATCCCAGCCACCTGGCCCCTTTGTTCTTTCTTTTCCTTGTTCTCTGGGGGGTAGTGACTCCATGTCACAGGAACTGGGAAGCTGGGAATAAATCCCTGCACAGGTGGCTGGCTATTGTCTCTTTGGAGGAAGCAGGCGCAGTTCTTCCAGGGACAGCTTCCAGAGGGTAAGATGATCCTTATCTGGGGCTAGGGGATGGCAAGTGCAAAGTGTTAGGTCAGAATGTTCCCCAGGAAAATATGCAAAGTAGGTTGAACAGTAGAGAGAACTTCCTGCATGGATTTTGATCTTTTTTTTTTTTTCTCTACATAACTGAGGCTTTTCATGTGTGCAGTGTCAGCAGTCTCAATACCACTTGATTGGATGTAGGATAATCAGAATCATGAGTGCCTGTCTGAAAAAACACACACCCCTCTCTCTGTAGATTAAGCAGACTTAATCTGTGGCAGGTTTCTCCCAGGTTGAAATTTTTAGTATTGTTTTGGATATTGGTAATTCTAAAAAGAAGGTTTGATTTTTTTTTTCTTCTGGTTTTATAAAAGCTGTTACTCATTACAAAAAGAAACCATGTATTACTTAACAGAGCTAGCCACTCCTTTCTCTCCACCTTCATATCTAGACTTGATTGCAGATCTTCAACAGCGCACGCCTTTAGGTTAAGCAGCAAAAACAGATAGGCCTTATTCTCAAAACCACATGGGAAATTATCTCAGAAGCAGGAGGCAGTGGCAGCCTGAGGAGACATACAAACCCTGGGCTCTAGCTCTGTTGAGTTGTGGGAGGGAAGGGGTTAATTAGGAACAAGAGGCCCAGCTCTCTTCTCTTCCTAACTCTTCTGTTTTAGCCTGTTTGTGGAGCTGGGGACTAAACCCAGGGCATTGTGCATGTGAGGCCAGCACTCTACCAACTGAGCTATATCCTCAGCACCACCCCACCCCACCCCCAACTTATATTTTAAACTTTATTTAACTCTTTTCCTTTCCCCAGACTCTGGAGTAATTTCCTAGTTCTAGCATTTCCTCCAAGGTAGTGTAGCTTTAAATCTTGCCCTCTTTTTGCAGTGTTGTCATGCCTGCATTATTTTTTGGTACTGGAGCTTGACCCAGGGGCACTTGACCACTGAGCCACATCCCCAGCCCCCACCCCCCCCCCCTTTTTTTTTTTCTTTTTTTACATTTTATTTAGAGACGGGGTCTTGCTGCATTGCTTAGGTCACTAAATTGTTGAGGCCTGGCTTTAAACTCTATTCTCCTGCCTTGGCCTCCGGAGCTGCTGGGTTTATATGGTGGGCCACTGCACCCAGCTGTGCCTCACTTCTTGAAAGAAGATGAGTGGGAGAGAGTAAGGGAAAACTGGAGAAAGAGAGGGGAGGCCAGGGAAGAAAGGCAAGATGGGAAATTGAAAATGAAGAACAAGACGGGATGCAGGGGGATGGCAACTCTCAGTGTCACCAGGATTATGGTAATAATCCCAGGCTACCCTCCTCCTGGCCCCAGGGTTTTCCCAATACAGTAAACAGAAAAATAAGGCAAGAAGAATGAGAGCAAGTACAAAACAGAAAAATTTTCTTTTTTACCTAGATTGTCCAGATGGGACATAGTTAGCCATGATATTTAATACCAGATTCAATATACAAGGTTATTGGGTTTTATAGGCATGCTTCCCAGAGTTTTAATCTGAAGTTTGTTCACTTAAATTCAGAGGGTTCAGTTTTTAAGACTTTTTTTTTTCCTTTTAAATGGATTTAAAATTCATCAGGGTACTTTTTACATACATTCACGTAATAGTGTGATCTTGCCTAAGTAAGTCTCAGTGTTTTGTAGTTACAAGCAAGGTCATATGAAGAGTTCAGTCATTGTGCCTTAGCTTATTTCCCTTGACTGACTTTGCTCCCCAGCAGGTCTCACTTCTTCCTTTCACATAATCTATTAATAGTCCAGGTGTTTCAGAGGATTTGTGATTTTCTCATCCAGGCACAGAGAGCCCTCTGTTCCTCCACGCTCTCTCCTGTCTGTCACTGTTGAGGAAGCTGCTTGGCAGCAGCTCTGGCTCTGCCTGATGCAGTTGCTGTAGCACTTCTGGCCCAGAGGCACCAGCGGTTCCCAGGGTGGGGCTCAAGAGGAGAGGATGACAGAGGTAAGCTCCGGTAGATCAGTGGTTAGCAGATACCATCCAAAGTGGGCACCACGTCAGCTGCTGGCCCTGTCAAGTGAACAGAATTTATTATCTTACACCTCAGAGATGACATCCTCCTCAATTCCTGGTAGCACTTTCTAGATGGCTAACCAAATTGTTGACCTCCTCAAAGACTGTGTGTGTGTGTGTGTGTGTGTGTGTGTGTGTGTGTGTGTGTATATGTATGTATATGAGAGGGGGGGTAGGGAGGGAGGGAGGGGGAGGGGGGGAGGGAGGGAGGGGGAGGCAGGGAGGGAGGGGGAGGGAGGGGGAGAGAGGGAGAGCAAGCGACGCTGATCTAATGATTGCTGTGTTAGTATAAGTTGTTTTTTTTTGGGGGGGGGGCTCGGTGTATCAGGGATTGAACTTGACCACTGAGCCACATCCCCAGCCCTATTTTGTATTTTATTTAGAGACAGGGTCTCACTGAATTCCTTAGCATCTTGCTTTTGCTGAGGCTGACTCTATCCTCCTGACTCATCCTCCTGAGCTGCTGGGATTACAAGCATGTGCCACCGCATCCAGCTAACTTTTTGTTTTTATGTTTTTGTCTTAGAATGATTCTGATCCAGCTACATAATTTAGTTCATTTTATAGTTCCATATAAGGCATAATGTTCTCTCCTGATTTCTAATATCGCCAATTTTTATACACTATAAATTATTTTCTGGGAAAATGTGATGAAATTTTTTTGCAAGATAAAATAAAGTCAACAGGTGGGAACAAACCAAGTGTCCCGTCAGTGGAAGAATGAGCAAAATGTTACATATCCATAAATGGAATATTACTCAGCCATAAAGGGGGTTGAAGTACTGATATGTGCTACAAGGAAGATGAATCTCATAAACCTAATGCTGGGCCAGGGATGTAGCTCAGTGGTAGATCTCTTGCCTCCCTCACACCGGGCTCTGGATTTGATCCCAGCAGGTTTCACAGGTTCAGCTGTTCCAATGCTCTGGGCCAGAGGTGAGGCAGAACATCATGGTAGAAGGGCTTGGTGGAGGAATTGGCTCACCTTGTGGCAGCTGGGAAGCAGAGGTTTTGCTTTTGGAAACCAGAAAGATGTTGAAAGAGCTCATGCTCTTATCTGACAGTATGGCGTGTGTGAAAATGCAACCAATCCAAAAGTGTGCTTATCCCATCTCTGCAAAGTTTGAAGGCCACTCTGCCTTACTGAGACTATTCCCAGAGCCCCATTTATAATTATACCCTGTTCTGTGCTCCAGACCTTGTGCTTGGTCCTGGAAGCATAGAAGAAAACAAGACCTGGTATCTGCCCCTAGGTAGCTCTCAGTCTAGTGGAGCAGACTGGCCATTATACAGAAAGTTAGAAATGAGCAATACTATTATAATGGTATCTAAATTTACAAAAATAAGTAAAGGGGGATCTAATCTAGCTTAGGCAAGGAAGGCATTTTTGAGAAGTAACTTGAGACCCGAAGGACTAATAAATATAATTGGCTGGGAGAAGGTTGGGAGCTGACGCTCTGAAGGATAACACTGGGAATAGCATATGCAAAGTCCCTGTGGAAGGAAGGGGCTTTGGCCTGCTTGGGGAACAAATTGGGATTGTATGATTGCTATGGGAGAATGAACAGGAGAAGAACATAAGTAGAGCAGGAAAATTCATTGGGAAACTCGGGTGTTTGCCTAAGGTCAGTTAGCTGGTGAAAGGGCAAGCCAGCACTCAAACCTAGATCTGTACATGCTCTTCATCTCTCAGCATTTATCAAACAATATTTGGTAATATTAACTGGTAACATTTAAAAGATCTTTAAATGACTCATTTTCTTCCAGATGGCTTCTTCATCTTTTTTTTTTTTTTTTAATATTTACTTTTTAGTTCTAAGTGGACACAGTACCTTTATTTTTATGTGGTGCTGAGGATCCAACCCAATGCCTCACACATGCACTCTTCCTCTGAGCCACAACCCTAGGTTGTGGCTCAGAGGAAGAGTGCTTGCCTAGCATGTGTTTTATTATTATCAGCCAAATATCGGAAGTACTTATTTGAATGAACCATAAGAAACTTGGGATTTTGCCTGCCTTTAGCTTCAGCCTTGCCAAAAATGTAATTTCTTTAATTCTTATTGTTACATTCTTGTCTAATCTGCTCAAGTCTGTGCTGTGCCTTTGCCCCTCCACCCACCCACTCCCAATGACATTTTAGGGATCTTTAAAGAAAATATTATGAAATGTTTCCTCTTGATTAGGGTCTTTGTGTTTTTATTTGCAGAACGAGCTATTTTTATACCATTAAATCCTTTGTTAGAAATGTACAATTGTAGCTGTGTCACTTTCACTTAAAAAGAAAAATCATTCAGCAGGTTTTTTTCTTTTATTGTTGTTGTTGTTCAGTTTTCGTCCTGGGAGGAACCCAAGGCTTCTGGCCTGCTAGGCAAGCAGTCTGCTACTGAGCTGTGTCCCCAGGCCACCAGGGCTCTCCATAGAAAACAATTTAGTTGCTCACAATTTCTACCTTCTAGGAACTTGTGTGTTCAGAAGTATTTAAATTCCGTAGTTCCATAAAGCTACTAATGATAGAGAGACATTGTGCACTGAGGGATATAAGCAATAGGCTTTACACATCCTTGATTCATATGAATTCTCTGTGACAGGGTGGTAGGATAATTTTTATTTTACATCTGAGCCTTAAAGGGACTGATTTTTCCAAGGCACTCCTGTGTGGGAAGTGGTGAAGCCGAGACTTCAGGTCAGTTCAGATGCTCTCGAGGATCCCTGCTTTTCGGCACCCTGTAATTCTAGTTTCATGCATGAATTCATTTTAGGCAGTCAATTAGGGGCCACTTCAAATGCTGAGAATCTGTGTAACAGAGGGGATGAACTAGAAGTGAGTGATGTAATCAAGTATTTTCTTACAAACTGAAGGTTTGTTCCAGAGACAAGGTATAGAAAAAATGGAAGCCGGTTGTTAAATTTCTGTTCTACATATACACCATGGAATATTATTCAGCATTAAAAGAGAATAAAGTTATGGCATTTGCAGGTAAATGGATGGAGCTGGGGAATGTCATGCTAAGCAAAGTAAGCCAATTCCAAAAAACCAAAGGCTAAATGTTCTCTCTGGTAAGTGGATGCTGATCCATAATGGGGCAGGGGACACGGGAAGGACGGAGGAACTTTGGATTGGGCAAAGGGAATGGGAGGAGGGGAGAGGGCATGGGGGTAGGAAAGATGGTGGAGGATGTCATTACCCTACGCACATGTATGATTGCACAAATGGTGTGACTCTACATCATGTACAACCAGAGAGATGAAAAGTTGTGTTCTGTTTGTGTACAATGAATTGAAATGTGTTCTGCTGTCATGTATAAGTGATTAGAAAAAATATAACAAAATAAATTTTATTAGTTACTCCTTTCCAGTCAACTTTTTTCACTCAAAGCTTCCCTCTGAGCTTGCTTGCTTGCTTGCTTGCTTTATTTATTTATTGGTTCCTGGGATTGAACCCAGGGGTGCTTAACCAGTGAGCCATATCCCCAACCCTTTCAAATGTATTGAGAGAGTGTCTCACTGAGTTGCTTAGGGCCTCACTAAGATGCTGAGGCTGACTTTGAACTTGTAGTCCTCCTGTCTCAGCCTCCTGAGCTACTAGGATTACAGGCGTGTGCCACTGTGCCCATCCTGAGTTTACTTTTAAAGGAATGTTAGAAAAATCAATAAATGACACCTAACAGGTTAAATGGAAATGAAATCCAAATACAGTGGCAGTTTGAATGATGACTTTGTATTTACAGCAGTGATTCTCATACTTTAGCATATATCTACTATAGTAAAGCAGGGCTACAGTAAAGCCCAGATCACTGAACCTCAGCTGTAGGCTTTCTGACTCGGGGAGTCTGGGGCTGGCCTAAGAATTTACATTTTTGACAAGTGTGTATAAGGGTTTTCCAGAGAAACAATAACATTTCGTTGTAAGAATCGGTCCACGTAACTAGGGAGGCCAAGAAGTCCTAAAATGTGCCACGTGAAAGCTAGAAAACCAGGAAAGCCATTGGTGTCATTTAGTCTGTGTCTGAGGACAAAGAAGTCAGGTAGTCGCTGGTGTAAGACCTATTCTGAGCTCAAAGATATGAGAACCCTGAGAGTTGATGTGTGAGGGCAGGAGAAGATAGAAGCTCCAAGCTGAGATAGTCTCTTTAGTCTTGATCATGTAGTCAGGCCTTCAATGAATTGGATGATGCCTGCCTACTTTGGCTAGGGAAGTCTTCTTTATGAAGTCTAATTTATGCTAATCTTTTCCAGAAACCCACCCAGAAGTGTTTTAGTGCTTAGTTAAGCATCTCTTAACTTTATGTGCCAACTTGACTAAGCTAACTCTCACGTTAGATAATGGCTACTGGTCTAGGGATCACACTGTGAGAACCACCAGTAGGTAATAATATATAGAGCCACTAGACAATATTGATTGCTAATGGAATTAGGGGAGCTGGAAGCTAGTCCCTGAGAAAGCCATTTCCTAGTCTCAGACCACATTCATAACTCAAAAGCAGAATGAGATCTAGTATTCACCAGTATGCAGCACCTTCATGGACTCTACGGAGCCATCTGTACTATTGAGTGGACAGAGGAAACACCTATCTCCGCCTCCCTTACCATATACACAATAGTACCTGACTTAGGTATGCATAATGCACACACTGTTAGCTCTGTGATGACTAAATTCTTCCCTTCTGCTAGGTATATGGTATAGTCACCCACACTGCTGAATTGAGTCAAATGAGTAAATATAAATCTGGATTCACTTACTAAGTAACATATAAATTCAAGTTTGTACCTTATCAGAATTGTCCCTCCTCTGGAATGTTGCAGTGCCACAAGCTTGGCTAAGTTTCTCCCTCTCTCCTTGCAGTGACTGAGAATTAGCTGCAGTAACTACATGTGTAAGATTCCTGGTTGGCAGGAAATTAAATCAGAGGCCGGTTTAGTAAGCCTTAGGAATTCTTTCAGATTTGATGTGTCCAGACTTGTCCTGGAATATGAAATACTGGGTTTGACAAGATCTGTGGGTTCCCTGTGCATGTGTTTTTAAAAATGTTTCTCAAAATACAATTAAGAAAATATTCCTTTGAAATGCTGAAATTAACCTTTGGTGTGGTGGTAAAGATGCTGACAGACTCTTCTAAGTAGAAATAAAACAAAGCAGCCTTCAGACTTTCTGACATTACAATAACATTATTAACTTGTGTGTAGACAAACATCCTTGGTCCTATTTAAAGTAATCATTAAGTTTTTTCAGAGCTATACTTAAGACAACTACTTTTTAATCACACTGCTCTAATTAAAGTATTACTGCAAAGTTAAAGTGCCATGTTCCAATTCTTAGATTCTATTTTGGCTTAGTTTGGGGAGAAATTCAAAGAAATATAACTGAACACAGCATTTTTAATTAATTCTGAAGAGGGGGAAATTCTGGAGCCAAGTGTGATAATGAACCTCAAAAAGTCATGAGAAGCTGGTGCGGTGGCGCACGCCTGCTTCTAGCCACTTGGGAGGCTGAGGCAAGGAGGATCCCGAGTTCAAATTCAGCCGCAGCAAAAGCAACTCAGTGAGACCCTATCTCTAAATAAAATACAAAATAGGGCTGGGCATGTGGCTCAGTGGTCAGTGGTTGAGTGCCCTGAGTTCAATCCCCAGTAACAACAACAACAACAACAAAAGTCATGAGAAAAGGGCTGAAGATGTAGAGTGCATGCTCACCTAGCATGTGCAAGGCCATGGGCTTGATTGCCCCACAAAAACTTTTTTGAATTTATTATTTAACTTAGTTTTTAAAAATTAAGGAGCATCTTCATTAAAAATACTTCTTCCTTTGTATGTGTCTGAGGAAGAGAGAAGTTTTGTGATTCCCAGGGAAGCATTTGAGACTCTTCTTGTGTTGGTTGTGCTTTCCTCTGGGTGTGGGATGAGTGTGTCTGGAGTCGGCAGGCCAGTTCTGGAGTCCTAGTGCTGCCAGGTAGTAGATAAGCCCCAACACCATCACTTATCTTTGAAGCTTGAGTTTTCACATCTGTGAAGTCGGGCTAACCATATTAACCATCACATGTGGCTGACGGTGCCTGGCTTGGTAATCTGTGCTGCTTGCTACCAACCTGACAAGTTGCAGGCCTTATTTATTTTCTTTTCACGAGAGAAGTCCAAGAAACAAAAATGGGTAAGAATCAGCTGTCACCTACCTAGTACAGTTTTCAGGTTTATTTTATTTTGGCCTCTGAAATAAAAGATAAACTTGTAATCATGGTTATTTTAAACTTGTAGTATAATTATTAAAGTGTCAAGGTATGTTAAGGTGCTTATGAAACTAAAGATTAGGAAAAGAAATAAGATCCAATGGCTATAAGCTTTTCCTTTCTAACAGCTGTTTTTCCATACTCCATTGATCTGCAAGGAATTTTTTTCCCCCAGCTTAAGTCTTAAGATAATCATTTTTTTTTTCAATTACTTTCCTTACTCAAATTAAGTTCCTAGCTTCTTTAGTACTTCCTGGCTCTCACTCTGCTTCTTGATGTTCCTGAATGGTTTTAGTTTTCTTTGTTTTTCCACTTTTCTGGACCAGTCCTCCAATTTAATTCTTTTAGTTGAGTGAGTTGCTTCCTTGTTACAAATCCCTTACAGCTCATCCCTCTAAGGGAGCCTCAAATAGGGTGTCAGCTAAGGAGATGACGCGTGGTGACCTTGTTTGGAGTCTTATTTGAACAAACCAACGGTAATGACACTTTTGAGATGACAAAAAAATTGGAATATGGACTGAGTTCTTGATAAGAAATTATAACATTTATTAGGCTTGAGAATGAATGACATTGTTAAAAATGGATTTCCTCATCAGTTGTAGATGTACACAGAAGTTCTTAGAGGTAAGAAGACCATTTATGGTTTTCCTTTAAGATATTCCAGCAAAAACAAGACAGGAAGGAATATCTGAAAAATATTGGCAAAATATTGATGATCGTTGCAGCTCACTGATGGGTACATTTTATATTCTCTTCACTCTTCTATGTGTTTGAAGTTTTCCATAATAAAAGACTTAAAAATTAGAACAAAAATGCATATGGAATTTCAGTATCCTAGGAGGTATTTCCAAAAGTTTCTGGAATGATGGCAGGGGGAAATGTTCACATCTTAGAGTATAAGGCAGGGAGTCTTTGACAGGTGGCTTTGAAAAAAAAAGTTTTAAGCTGGGCATTGTGCACACCTATAATCCCAGTGGCTGGGGAGGCTGAGGCAAGAGGATTGAACGTTCAAGGCCAGCCTCAGCAATTTAGTGAGATCCTATCTCACAAATAAAAAGGTCTGGAGATTTAGGAAAGAGGCTCTGGGTTCAACTCCCAGTTTAAAAAAAAAAAAAGCTAAAAATATAAGTATAAGCCTTTGGTCAAAGACATAACTGTAAAAGACTACTCACAACGATAATGTATTCCTTAGGCCACCTTTGGGGCTGTCTTTCTACTTTTTTTGCCTAAGTCACCCAGGAACTCGGGGAAAACAGTTATATTACTGGACCTGTACAGAGATGATCAGCATGTCAAGTGAACCTGGGAATAAACAGGGTTAGTCAGATGCTGAGAGAGGAGGTAGAGAATGCCAAGTCTAGGCTGGGCCAATGCATTTGGAAAGGCTAAAGGAAAAATTTTACAAAGGCCTTAAAGAGGAGAATAGCAAAGGAGGAGAGACCTAGGACTTGGGGCTGTTCTATAATATTAATAGGAAACTCCTCCAAGTAGGAAATAAAGAATCCAGAGGATTCCCACCCCAACATCATTGTTAGTTCTCATTTTTCATGATGATTATTCCTGTGAACCTCTGGGCACAACATTTTTGCCAGCCAATCAATGCATGACCTTGTTTTATGGGTGTTGTTTAAAGACACGTTGTTTAATATATATTGTTGATTCATTAACATTGAATTCACAGCCAACAGTCCTATAACTCAGGTCTGTAGGAAGCTTTATTTAATTCCCATATTTTGTCCTTAAGACTCTTTGCATTTAGGAATGCAAGACAGCGCTTCAGCTACATGCTTGGGGGCTATTTTAAACATCAACAAAAGGGACAGAAGTGCAAAAAACAGTGGCATAGAAAAGGACATTTGTAAGAGCTGAAACAAAGTAGAACATGACCTTCTTTGCCATCAGCTGAGAATGTATGTGGAATGACTCCAAAGTTTGGATGCTCTGCACACTATTGATTTTGTGAGGGTTACAAATCATCTTAGTAGTTGAATTTGCAAATATAGAATCTATAATGATCTGTACTTTTCCACTTGTGTGTTTTTTAAAAATATTTATTTTAGTTGTAGATGAACACAATACCTTCATTTAATTTTTTTAATGTGGTGCTGAGGATTGCACCCAGTGCCTTACACATTTGAAGTAAATGCTCTACCCCTGAGCTATAACCCCAGCCCATTTATGTATTTTTTTTAATTGAGAAATATTATTAGTATCTTTAACTAGCCTACTTGGGGAGCTTACTGATAAATATTGAATGTTTTCCCCAAATATTTGTCACCTTTTTATGAATTGTCTATCTGTTGTTATGGTCTAGCAGGTTTATTCTAAACTTTAAAAATCAAAGGCAACAGCCATTTAGGATTTCCTGCACATGTTTGGTGTGGTGATCCTTTTTCTGTGTGTATGCACTGAGGTTCTTAATTACATAGTCAACACCAACTTTCACTTGTACAATTTTCTTTTTCCCTTGAACTTTGAAAACTCAAGGATAATGATCTTTAGCTGGAAAGATCAAACACATGCAGATAAAAGTGGTAAATGCCTAAGTGACAAAACTCAGAGGTACTTAAACTGAGTTTAAGTATTCAGGGCCCCTTTCATCATATCTAAGGACGTTTAATTCTTGCAGAGGTGATCAGTTTGAAAATATTTTGCAGACTGTTAAAAACATAAGGGTGTTTTGGTTTTTGATTTGTCGACTTTCTGTTGAGGATCTTGGAGGATGGGAGAAAGGCCAAAAAGGACTTGAAAGGACAAGTAGGTGTTTTTCACAGCTTTAAAACACATTTTCTGAAGGAGAAAATGATATGTTTTTTTTTTTCCTAATTATGGTCCTAAAAGCTTTAAGGTAATTTCCTGGCAAGATCTTCGTCTTTTTACATTAACTACAACATGGTTCTACAGTGAGCCCCGTCTGATCTTTGTGATCCTCTTTGCACATACTGTGATCCAGCTAGAAGCACATACCTTCCTGCAGGCCAGGGCTTCCACGTGTCTGGAACTTTCCTAAGGCATTTTTATCTCATGTTGTAGTTACTTGCACATGTGTCATCTTTCTGGCCCAGAAGAGCTGCGGTCTTGCTCCTCTTCTCTCTCCTAGACCTAGTCTTCTAGGCCAAGTACCCCACCCTGGGCTAGACTCCCAGCCCCTTCAGTGCCTTCCAGAGGATAGGTTTTCAACCTTTTCTGTCCTGGAACAAAATGAGTGGAAAGAAGAAGGGATGATTTGTGGTGACTGCATAAAGAGGCATGATGAAGAAAACAAGCCTTTCCCAAACTGACCTCATTTCCTTTTTAAATCACCTGATGATTGTACTTCTTGAAGAGAGAGTTTGGGCAATGCCACTGTTAGCAACTATCAGAACAAAACCAGAAGTATAAGTTGGAAAGACATAAGGAGATACATAGTTCCGCTACAGGTTGACAAAGCTTGTGGCTTGGTGCCAGTCACTTGCCTCACCAGGACCACTCCAGTGCTTCTCCACGAAGGTGTCCTTAAGGAAGAGGTTCATACTGTTTTTACAGGGTGTAGAGAGGTAAAGGCACGAGGACTATGGGCAGGATGAAGGGAGGCTTTGGAAACACAGGTGGGAGTCTTTGAAGTCTTACGTTTTCAAATCAAGTGGATCCACTTTCTATTCTTTAACATATTCATGTATTATACAGAAATTTTAAATTGTCATCAAATAGCTTCTACCAAATGACACAGCATCAAAGTGGCCTTTGAAAAAGAAAGGTGGGTCAAATTTGTATCTGTCCTAGTTTTGGGAGGGAAGCTAACCAATTGGATGTCAGAAATCAAAATAGAACAAGGCCACAATTGCTGGAGGCAATTTGTGGGAAAACAAAACAAAACAAAACAAAACAAACCCAATACAATTAAGCTCTACTGAATGCGGCTTCTTAGATTGGGGTGGGGGAAAGTTTCTTGTCTATAGAAGGGGAGACCTGGATCAATAGCAGCTCTTGTTAAAGATTTAAGGTGTTAGCCAACCATCTGAGTTGTTGGCGGACTTCAGTAGCACTAATGGCACAGTGCTGAGAACAGAGGAGGGTGGAGATAATCGTCCTGTTGTTCTCTGCTTTGGTTTGGCTGCCTCCAAGGGCTTGTTTTCAAACAAGCTCTACATTTTAAGAGGGCAAACCAGGAAAGTAAATGGACTAGAAACCATGCCTTACCGGGAATAGCTGAAAGGCTTTTGAAAGAGGGAAACATAATTCTCAGCTTCAAGGGAGCAGAATTGGAACTTTTGGATAGACCAAAGGAGAACATGATTTTCTATGTCAGTAATTCAAGATTTTTCCTATCTGTACACACCCAAAATGGGGATTGTATATATGCTACTAATTATTAGGAATTGCTATACAAATATCGTCACTCGGCTAATGGAACTTTTGGTCTTAAATCTTTAATGA
Source organism: Ictidomys tridecemlineatus (assembly GCF_052094955.1). Lineage (NCBI taxonomy): Eukaryota > Metazoa > Chordata > Mammalia > Rodentia > Sciuridae > Ictidomys > Ictidomys tridecemlineatus. The sequence continues at coordinate 143,677,472 of NC_135480.1, forward strand.
AGGAAGGAATTAATAAATTTTTTTCAAAGAAATTGGGTCTAGTTTTGTCATTTTAATGTTTGGCTCATAATTGTAATTCACTAAACATTTGTTGAATGAATGCAAGAAAATTTGTAGACTATAGCCTGAAATAGCATAAAACCATCAAAAACAAAACAATACAGCATTTCCCCCCTTGGGAACATGTGCTTGGCACCTTAATGGAATAAGTACTGCTATTCATGTCTCAGAAACGGGAAACTGGGATCCATGGAGATTTGCAAATCACACTGATTGATATCTAGATTTTTAGATTTCTAATCTGTGATTTTTAGATTTCTAATCTTATATTGAGAATTTTTTTGTTAAGAGATGGAATCAAGCCTATCTTTTATAGATCTGTTTTGTAAGATCATTAAGAGAAGTAGATGAAATGTTATATCAGATTTTATTTTTACTTAATAGAAACTTTTGTTTTATATGTCACTGACTCTGTTGCCTAAGAGCTAATTCTGTTTTCCTTGTTCCTAATATGGCAACTTTGGGCTGGGGGTGAAGCTTTGTGGTAGAGCACAAGCATTAGGCCCTGGGTTTGATTCCTGGCACCACCAAAAAGAAACAAGTCTAATGTGGCAACTTTGTCTATATTTCTGTTCTTTGTCCTTTGTATTTGGTCTCAAATTGTGACTATTCCATTAACTGAAATTTCTGAATAGCCATTGTGTAACTGGAGTGCTACTCTGTATCAGTTCTAGATGCATTGTGCTTGAGAATAATTGTGATGTTTTATTTCTGGTGAGACTTCCCTCACTGCCACTAATAAGATGATGTTACTGAAAAGGTAAGCCATGGATAAACCTCATAAATACAATGCATATTTTAAACATTTTTTTAAAAATTTCAGGATCACATGATTATGTGTATCTATATTTAAAAAAAGAAACAGTAGTTTCTTATTCTTGGGCTTTAGGTGAAAAGCATCAATGACATTCAACCCAGAATTGTAATTTATGTATGCTTTCCCAGGAGACATTTCTCATATATATATAAAATACACATATACATATATATTATATGTATGTGTGTGTAGTATACATATATATGTGCACGTGCACACACACATACACAAAATCAGAATCTCAAATTGCTTCATGGTCTAGAAATGTCTTGGGACCACTGGCCCAGCAAATTTGATTGAGTGGTTTGTTTGATCCATGGTGACTTTGTATGTTCCTGTAGTGTAGAAGATTGCAGACCTTTTTTAACTTAAAGTGGTGCACAGGTCTTGAATTTAAAACTGTCTAGCAGGGAAAAAATGCAGTCTTTTGGGAGGGGGTGCGAGGAGAGAAAGAAAACACACCAGAGTTAAGCACTTTGCACTCTTATTTTTCCCTTGTGAGATAAGCTGTATTATTCCAATATTGAAGATCTGGGTAGGAGGGGACAAAAAAGCTCAAACATTAAGTAATTTGATTGCAGCTGCAGACTAGTTGGGTATGAGGTAGAAATGATCCTTTGTGAGAATAACTTATGTTTCTGTTCACAATATGTTAGTAAGCATTTTAACATGCATTATCTTATTTACTCTGACCACATTTAAGACTTAGAGGTTTAAAAATCAGTCTCCCAAGACTGTCTTTAGACCAAGGGCAAAACCTGATGTTCCTCCTTCCAGTCATTTATGTATATTTGCTTAATATATTTGATATATTTGCCTAATATCAATCTTCAACCTATATCCATTTTTCAACTTTATAAACCAAGTATTCCTCATCTAAAAATCTTCATAAACATGTTTAATGTCTGCATAATAATTTAATGTTAAGCTCCAGAAGTTTTGCTATACTAACGGTAGAATGTATTTGTTTCTAAGTCTATGGATTGTTGTGGTTTTTTTTTTTAACATTGTTTTCTTACTTTGTATTACTAGATGAAAAATTATAGGGCTAAAAGTAAGATTTAAAAATTATAACCACTTTAAAAACTCATGATACATTTTCACAAATTGATTTCTTTAAAAAAAAAAAAAAAAAAAAAGGCAGTGTGAGTGCCTGTACACCTAGTCTCTGAGGGCCCTTCTCTCTCTCTGCTGCAGGGATTCATCTAGGACCAGCTAAGCCCTGTGGGTTTTGAGAGGCCTGTAGTGCTGTGTGTCTTCTTAATACCCTGCTGTCTCCACCTGCCTCACCCAGGACTTGAGACCTCCCTGCCTCCCCTCAGTTGTTTTGACTCTGTCTACTTTTTGTTCTTTCACGGATGTCCCCTCAGTATGTTATGGTACTTTTATCATTTTTCATTTTATTCATGTTTCTCTCATGTAGACTCTTTATAAGAGATATGCCTCTTTGATTGGATTTTTAAAGATACTCTTGGGATTTGTTAGGTTTTTCTATTTAATACTGTCATTGTTACTGAAGTCTTTTGTATTAGTTTTTTCAAACAAATATTGAGTTTTTTTCTCATTTGGATATGTTTCATTTGCTTTAATCACTCAAGGCTTGCACTTATCTTCTCACCTTCACCAGCTCTCATAAAGTTGAATGTGGAGGATGGCTGCATTCATTAATTCTATACTTTTTCTACTCCAAGGCTTTTTATTGTTTTCAAAAGGGCTTATGTTTCTTTAAAACAGTAACTATTTACTAGAACAGTGATTTGGTTTTTTTACTCCCCTCCTTCCACATATTGGGGTTTGTTTGTACAAATGCTTATTGTTTCTATAATGGTTTTGTTTAATCGATATTTGAAGTATAGTCTGCCATTACTACTTTGCAGAATTTATTCTTTGGCCTAATATTTGTGTGGAGTGTGTGTGTGTGTGTGTGTGTGTGTGTGTGTGTGTGTGCGCGTGCACACATGTGAAAAAAAAGTTACCTCTGTAACTATGAATTGGGCTTGACTTTTCAAGTCTATACGTATATTTTCACTACTGTGAAAAGATGGTGTCGTCAGCATGCCCTGGTAGGAAGCCTTTACTCACTTTCTTAGCATGACAATCTTGCTGTCTGGCTGCACTGTTGCCCAGTGGGCCCAGCTGGGTGTACAGCCTTCCTGTAATATAGAAATCAGGACACAGGTCCCTTATAAGCTCAATCTGTCACCTCCATCCTGTCTGAGGTGCTCTTACCAGCAAGTTAATCCGTTAGAGGCTCTTTCATCATTATGAAAGACAGAAACAATTTTCTTAATGCTGTTGATAAAATCTGGATGCATTCTGCTTAATACTATTTACTATGGAAACAGCATTGGAGCCTTATTTTCTGTTTTGAAACCACCTGCCTCCATTAACTTAAATTAATTGTTGTATATACCACACATTTGAAAATTTGTATTTTTGTGAGGTTTTAGGATATATTAGTGACTAAATTATGTTGGCTTTTCATGTGAGTTTAATGAAGTTATTTAAGATCTTTTATAGTGTGATTAATGTCTCTAAATTTGTTTTTTTTTTTTTTACAATGGAGGGCCATGGGTATATTTCTGGATATATATTTCAAGGATATATTTCTGTTTTTAAAAATTATTTCCTTACTATATATTATTAGAGGTAAAAAGAAGGGTCAAAAGTTTTACAAACATTTTTAAGGAAAAACCAAAAACACTGTAAATACCCTTGATGTATTTTGCCAAATTTCTACCTTAAGGAAAAAAAAAATGACCAATTTGTAGCTCTATCCAAGTGTGTGCGTGCCTATCTACCTGAAAACCTTGTCTCTGGGTGAGATGGGGGTTCTGCACAGTGTCCAGGGCCAGCCCCACTGTGGATTGTTTTGTGTGACAAGGTGGTGTCATGTCTTCTCACAAGAAAAAGCATTGTTTCCAAAGCAAACAGTGATACTTAATACAGCTATGTATATGCCAGAAAGAACGTTCTGTAGAGATTGTTGATAGTTGCTAGAGGTTGTGATAGTGCAGAAGTTACATAGTGTTCCTTTGGCAACACATGTTAATAGACTTGTTCTGATGTTGCAGTCCTTCTTAAATGAAATCCTGAACACCTACACGGGAAAAATATAATAATAAAATAAACAGTCTTCGCCAGGAACATAGTGTTTGTTAAGATTTAGCTAAGTGGATCACATGTTACTACTGAACAAGGCAGATTATTTTTTTTTTCTTTTTTAATAGGGAAGGAAGCAGCCATGTTTCTTTCTTCCTTTTTTTTTTTTTTTTTGTACCAGGGATTGAACCCAGGGGCACTTAACTAATGAACCACATCCCAAGCCCTTGTTTTAATATTTTATTTAGAGAAAGGGTCTCACTGAGTTGCTTAGTACCTTACTAAGTTGTTGAGTCTGGCTTTGAACTCGTGATCATTTTGGCTCAGCCTCCTGAGGCATTGGGATTACAGGTGAGTGCCACCATGCCTGGCTCATGCTTCACTTTTAAATAAATATTTTTTGAAAGTGAACATATTTGGTCTGAAAACATGATTTAATGATAGAATGCTTGTCTGGAATGCATCGAGGCCCTGGGTTTCATCTCCAGTACTTCAGAAAGAAAGAAATTCTTAAAAATCATGACCAAGATATTTTTTTTGGGGGGGTGTGTAGACATATAAAAACCTCATATAAATTAACTTTTAGAGACTTAATTCAACTTTTCTGAATGAATGCCAGAAATGCAATTGGAGTATGGAGTCCATGCAGAAAAACTTACAACACAAAGTGGTATGTAATCCTTATTTATCAGAAAAATTAAAGGCAACTCATTTTGCTTAAAGGCAGTAGATAGATTATTCAGAGAGAAAAATTGGGTTTATAGAAAAATGAAGTTTGGTAAGGACTCAGAGTTTTGTTGTTTACCCTTGTCTTATAAATCAAGTCCTGAGTTTACCAAGCAATATTCCTCCCAGTTTACTTCTGGGTCTAAATTCAGAACAGCTTGGGAACATTGTGATTGGGCAGGTGGCAGCTGGGAGGTAATTCAGTTTAAAACAAGTTGAAACTGGAAAGTCAATGTTTTCCCTCCACTAATCCATCTTTAGCTTATATTTGTAAAAAACATTGATTAAAATATATAGATAGGGTTTTTTTATATGACAGCAGAATGCATCCCACAATTCTTATTATATATATAGAGCACAATTTTACATATCTCTGGTTGTATACATAGTATATTCACACCATTTGGATAATAATGATCACACATTCCACCATCATTAACAATCCCATGCATACCTAGGTTTTTTAAAGGGATATATTCTATTTCAAACAAATTTAATGTTAATCTTTTCTTTCTATTGGTATACATGTTTTAACTGAGAGGTGACAAAGGCCATTTCCGGCAGAGTGATTTTCTCCATCTTTCTGTCTTTATATTAGAAAGTATCAGATAAATTTCCTACAGATACAATGACGTAAGATTAGACTAAGTGGTAAATGTCTATAGAACCTACTTTTTCATACTTCATAATCTCTTCAAACATTACCACATCGCACGCACTAATCCAATCAAGCTTTCTTCTAGCATATTCTGAGAATCATGTTTGAGCTTGGGCAAGTTTTGACTACTGGCAGAGGCAGAAGAGAGTGTCAGGGTTTATGATGCTGCTGAGCTGCGGCAGAGTTCCTGTCACCATCAAAGGGTAGTCTTTATATTCGAAGAATAAAAAGATAATTTGTAAACATAGAGGGACTTGTATAATAAATTAAAGTGGCTGCCTTACCTGTCTCTAAATTTAATGAAACTTAGGATTTGTTTTTCTTTAAGCTAGAACTAAATGCCATTATCCCTGTGAGAAAGTGGTGAGTGTGGCAGGAACTAAGAAAGACATAGGCATTATTTTCTTTTTATTCTAAAGGAAATGTTAAAAGGTTTGACAGAGGTCTCTTTAAGTCAACACTCTCCACTGACTGATGGTTGCTTTGCGGATTCTGAGTGAAAAGACACACATTCTTTCACTGTGATAAGAGTGGCTGATGTTGGAAGGTCAGTCTTTCTACATTACAAGGGAGGCACATTTGAAAAGGTTTACCACTGGAGTGGTGTACTACAGATGAACACTGCATTTCTTATTCTTGTAGTTGCAGTTAGCTTTAATTAGAGGCGCGCGAAGCCGACAACCAGGAGCTACATGGAGGAGCCAGGCAGGGGATTAGTGGTCTGTGCCCACCTGCTGCAGCTCCCGGGCTTCCAAGATGTGGCTAGGGTAGCCTGCGCTTATCTTCGCGGTGGGAGGAGTCTTGTCCTGCAGAAGTCACTCATGCCTCATTAGCATCACGTGGCCTCTGTTCTCTAGCTGGAAGGGTTTGAAAGGCCCACCTCAGTCCCACTCCCCTTTTCAGAAGGGCGACCCACATTATGCACCTGTAACATTCCAGGAAGGCTGAGGAGCAGGCGGTTGGTGATTGGGCAGGGTGCCAGCTATCTGCTGAAATACCAGAGCTTGCGCTCTGTTCACTACTGAGGTTTGAGAGAACAGTTCCTTGGTGTACTTTACCGCTTGATCCAGTTGACTGGGGTGCTCTGGAAAAACGGTCTCAACACCCCACCCTGTCCTCCCTAGATTGAAATATGGCATTTAATGATTGTGAATATTGAAATAAGCAACCATACTAATATTCTCAACAGGAAAGAAGACCTTGTAATGCCTTATTAAAATATATATACTTAAGACTTTAAGTATATATATTTTTAATTGAAACCCCTGTTGATTCTGTCTTCATATTCCCAGTGGAACTTGACTAAAGTAATTGTTTTTTTCCCATTAGGAAAAATCAGATACATGTCAGATTATTTTGAATTATTTCAGGCTATGGGAAAGAAGAAAGAGGGACCTTGTCTTTCTTGTAAACATTGTATTCCCTGTACCTAAACATGGGGCAGGTGTTTGGTAAACAGTTGTTGAATGGATTTTCTTACTATGAATACAGATTCTCATCTCTAGAGTAAATGCCTATCCTTCAAGTTGACATTTTTATTTAAGGCACTACTTCTCAAAATGTGGTCCCTTGATCAGAAGGAGCATCACCTGGAAACTTGTTAGGATTGTAAATTCCAGGGTTTTACCCCAAATCTACTGAATCGGAAATTGAGTATAGGGCCCAGAAATCTGTTTGAATAAGCCCAACAGGTGATTTTGATTTTTACTAACATTTAATAACCATTGGTTTTAGACATGAGAAGTAGGATTTTTGAATTTTTTTTAATTGGCAAATAGTAATATAGTTCATAGTTATGGGGAACAGTATGATATTTTAGTACATTTATGGAGTAAACATAAATGATTAAGATAACTGGAATATCACCACAGACATTTGTATTCAAAATGCTCACTACCAACTATTTTGAAGTAGCCAGTTGTCAACTGTAGTTACCTTATGGTGGTGTAGAACATTAGGATTCTTCCTCCTATCCAACTGCTACCCTGTACCCGTTAATCATCCTTTTTTTTTTTTTTAAAGAGAGAGAGAGAGAGAGAATTTTTTAGTTTTCGGCATCTTTGTATGTGGTGCTGAGGATCCAACCTCGGCCCGCACGCATGCCAGGTGAGCGCGCTACCGCTTGAGCCACATCCCCAGCCCCGTTAATCATCCTTTCTTCATCTTTCCTTCTTTTCCCAGGTTCTGATAACTACTCACAAGGTAGTACTATTTGTATGAGATCAACTTTTAGCTCCCACATATGAGATTTAGTATTCCTGTTTCTATGCCAGATATATTTCTGCAACGTAATGCCCTTACATCCATGTTGCTGCAAGTGACAGAATTTCATACTTTTTTCTAGTTGAATAATATTCCATTGTGTCAATATACCACATTTTCTTTATCCTTTCCTCTGTCAATGAACACCTAATTTGTTTCCATATTTTGGCTAATGTGAACAGTGATGCAATAAACATATTTTTTATTTGTTTGGGGTCCCGAAACTGACCCCAGAGGTACTTTACCACTGAGCTACATACCAAGTTCTTTTTGTTATTTTGACACAGGATCACACTGAGTTGCTGAATATCTCACTAAGTTGCCAAGGCTGCCCTCGAACTTGTGATTCTTCTACTTCAGCCTCCCGAGTTCCTGGAAATACAGGAGAGCATCACTGTTCCTGGCTTGTAATAAATAAGTGAGTACATATGTTTGAAAGAGTGCATATGTTTTTAATGGTGCTTTTTATTAGAGCAAAGCTGTTGACATTTGAACTTTGGGGATAAGACCACACTGAAGCTCACAGTGGCATCCTCCAAAGCTCTTGTCAGAGCACTGATTGTCAATTGTTTACCTTATTCACACTTTGTGCCCTCACTCGGAGCACAGTGGGGCCTTCCACCTCCTCCTCAACACTGAGAGATACAGATCACTCCTTCCTGAGCTGATAGGTTGTTTGGCACAGCTGAGTTTAATAGTGATCCCGAGAGAGAGGCAATTATTTTTTGACCTGATCACCAAAAGTGTTTTAAAAGACATTGAACTTTTCATTTCATTTTTTTTGCTTTAAACAAAGCTGGAAAGTCCTACTTCACGTACTTTATATATATCTAGATAATGAGTAAGGAAGTATATTGGGACAACTAAATGTCCCTTACTCCTTATCACTTTCTCCAGTGTGACTTTTTTTTTTTTGCCTTTGCCAAACTTTAAAGGATTAAAAACCTATATATATTAGTAGCATAGTTAAATGTTTCATTTCTGATTAATCCTAAAAGAGAAAATTCTCCCCCTCCCCAAGCCTTGTATACCACATTTTAAAAATTAATCAATTTTACCTGCCTGTAACAGCACCACAGTTTAGGAATATATCTCACCATTGACTTTTTAAAAAATAGCTGAAAAACGGAAATAAAAATACATACTTGGGTTTATATTATACATTGTTATAGCATCAATTTAAATTCTTAAGGAAAAATCAAGTATGAAAATAGAAAATAAAATTCCCATTACCAAGCTTTACCATTTCAAGAAATTGTACTTAGATGTTTATGGGACAGATTATTTCAGACCCTACCAGTTCTTGTAGAAAATGAAAACAACCATTTCCTCCCACCTCTATTAATATCTTGATTTTTATTTGAGATGCAGGCCCAAGCTAAGCCAAAAATCCCATCTTAAGATGACAAACCCATGCAAGGGTTAGGGACTGGGAGCAGGGGACCCTCACACCATATACTCTTAGGACTTAATAACTTGTCTAGAGTTGAAAAGAGGAGAAGTTGACTACATGCAGGTTTGTACATAAGACATTAAAAAAAAAAACTAGAATCATGTTCTACATGCGAGCCTTAAGAAATATGGTTTAATGAGGCAAAATTAAACACAATGTGTCTGGAGGAATGAGTCTAGTCACTGGGGAGGTGTTCTGGTTGAGGGCTGGTATTACACCATGCACTGTCCCCCAGGTTATGCCCATCCCACCCTGGGTCTGCTGGTTATTAGCTTGGTAACCATGTTAGTTTCTTATCACTAAGAAAAGAACAAGAACCATTTAGAAAAGATTTGTTTTGGTTCCTGGTTTCAGAGGTCTTAGCCCATGGCCGACTGACTCCATTGCAGAAACACCATGGTGGATGGTAGGAGAGCATAGTGCAGGAAAAGTACTCAGCTCATAACAGCCAGGAAGCCGGGTGACGGGCCAGGGACAGATACAGTTCACACAGCCCAGTGACCTCTTTCCTCCAGCCCTACCTGTGACTAGTCAGCACCACTTCTAAGTAAGTCCATTTAAATTGTTAATCCATAAAATGAGTTAATCACTGAGCTCAGAGCCTTCATAATCCAAGGTGAAAGGTCACCTCTGAACTTTGCCTAAACACATGAGGTTTTACAGGGTCAATCCACGTCTAAACGATAATAGTAACATAAGAAAAAGATGGTGTTCATCTGGGAGTCTTTGGCTGCAAGGAACAAAACTAGAGAATAAATTTTCAGGGCCGTGAAATACTCCTAAGAGTCTGTGATCCTCAGAAGAAAAAAGGAAAAAAAAAAAGCAAAAACAAAACCAAAAAAACCCAACCCATACTCAAGAATAGAAAAGCTCAAGGAAGCTGAAGGACTTGTCAGTTCCTGTTTCTCTCAGCTCCATTCTTGCCCAAAGACCAGCTCTTTTGTGCTGTCCAGAGAGAGACATCACAGATCCACTTGCATCTAGCATCTGACTTGCAGCTCCCCGGCCCCAATTTGAAAATTCCAGAGAAAAAGTGTCTTGATCAGCCTGTGGCTGATGGCTTTGCTTGTTCTGGAGTCCATGGCTGGGCAAGGTGTGTGTGTGGTGGGAGACAGTAGAGGAGCCTACTTTTGACCCTGTGGTCCAGTCATAAGATCTCAAAGAGGAGAAAGACTTGCAGAGAAGGCACAAAAGTATTCTACCTACACACATCATTAGCCTGTTGCTGTGCGTTTATTCATTAACCCCACACTCTGGGGGAGTTAACATCTTTGGCTCCAGGAAAATCTGGATGTTGGTCTTGAAAACCTCAAGCCAGACAGTGAATCAGAGGATTGTGGTTAATCTGCCCAGGTATCCACCACTCCCTGAGTCTGGCTGTCAGAGCCTGGTGCCTCTAGAGATGCCTGTCTTTGTCAGCACAGACCCTCTAAACAGCAGAGGCAACAAATGATCATGGAAGCTCTTGGTGAAATGCTTACATGGTACAAAATCCTTCTAAAGACACGCTAGAGCACCCTTTATTCTGAATGCCATTCTGACCAACTGCTGGAAGCCAGCAACTGAACGAAGAAAAATACATAGGTTGTTAGGTTTTAACGCTTTTCCCTTGTTAATTCATTCACCTACTCGGTTGTTGATTTTTAATGGGGACTGAATCTTAGTCCACAAACTAGGGGTGCAGAGAGTATTGCATTTTTCTGAGTTGACTTTTAATGTGGACTCTAACCTTCTAATTCTGTGGGATAGCACAAAGGATTTGTCTTGGTTGTTCCTGAGACACTTTTCCGTACCATCCAGGCACTCTGGGTCCTCTTCGTTCATACTGGTTCCTGCCATTTCTGGGCAGGCCATGCTTGAGGCCAGGGAGGATGCCTTGTCCAGCAAGGAGTCCAGTCTCCTTGCTATCTAGCCATTCTCTTGGGGCTCCTGCACATCTGGAGATGCAGCCAGAGAGCAGATGTGGCTCTGTTGCTCTGAGTTCTAGACTTTCTCTCTCCTAAGAATATCTTAGTTGGGGAATATTGTTCTCTTCTCAAACTCGATTCTCCTCAAGGAAGCCCTGAAGCAGAGAAGCCTACCTACATGAAAGAGGAAAATTCAGAGAGAGAGAAGCATTATTAAGAAAACCACCTACCTCAGAGTTAGTAGCTCTGCAAGTACCAGCTGCAGTCAGACAGTGAGATTTTTTTTAATCCCTTCCACTCATGATCTGCTTCCTCTGTGGCCACTCAGCTGCTGTCTCCCAGGGCCAGATTTCCCCTGTAAGGCCACAGCTACACTTCTTCGGGGCCACTGATAAGCAGGGGGTGTGCCTGCATTTTGGTGACTTTCCAGAGACTATTCCATAAGTGAAGGCTTCAAATTCCTAAGCATTTTCTATAAATTGGCAGTGAATTAATAAATATATGGGTAGAGGTTTTCTTTTCCCTCTTCTGGCAATGAGTAATTTAGTTTTGTTAGTAACCAAAGAAACTCAGCCCCCAGGCTCACCCACGCTCTGATCTTTTCCCCACAACATCTTCAGTGACTAGGTTCTTGGAGTTCATCCAATTTCAGTTACTTGCTTCTTGCTTTTATTTCAGATGTTGCCTTTCCCACAGCACAACTAATGTACTAAAATTGTATAAATACAAACTTTTTGAAAGGGAGATAAATAGGATTAAATGAAAGAGGCTCAGCAGGAGATGGCAAAGCCTGCACTCAACACTGACAATGTTTGGGCCACCATCGTGTTATGGAGGCTCTGCGAAGGCCTCTTCATCTGGAATTTCAGTACAGGGTGTACATAAAATATTTATAGAGCACACGTGCTTTGCCTCTGACAAAAGCTTGGGTTCAGGTGTATGCTGTTACTATGGATGTTACTATGTCTAAGCTGCTGAAGTACCTCTAAGAGTACTTGGGAGAAAGGAAAGCATCTGTTATTGGGTTGAGCTTGTAGTGACTGATACAGTTGTCTTGGTTCCTAGCCAAAAATAGTTATTATCAGAATGATACTTAAAGATACATAATAGCTGGGCCCAGTGGCACACACCTGTAACCCCAGCAATTTGGTGTGCTAAAGCAGGAGGATCACAAGTTCAGACCAGCCTTGGCAAATTATCAAGACCCTTAGCAACTCAGCGAGACCCTGTCATAAAAGAAAAAAGAAAAGGTGTGTAGATGTAGCTCAGTGGTAAAGCATCCTGGGTTCAATCCCCAGTAGTACCCTACCTCCCAATCATAAAGATAGAGAAGGGTGTTCTTTAGAGAATCTTAAAAGGATGGACAAAGCAGAAGCTAGTACCTTGGTTTACTGCTGGTAGTGAAGTTGGAGTGGACTCTTTGATTATGTCTAAGGAGGGAAGAAATGCTCCTGCAAGCACAGCTGGGAATGAAGTGTTAAGAATGCAGAGCTTCCCAGCTCCCCCCCCCCCCTCCCCTCCCCCCCCCCCAAAAAAAAGCTTATTTGTAAGGGTAAAAATTGCATTATCACTTCACTATATGGACACTTATTCCAGTTTATTTTGTAAAAGAGGAATGATAATGCCTGCCTGATGGACTCCTCATAGGATTGGAAGAATAAGGCACTTTATTGCAGAGTAGCAGCAAGGTGTTTTTTGTTTGTTTTTTAAGTTCCTTCCACTCCATGACTTTCCCTGTATTTTCCTTAGTCCTCTAAATAGATCAGTGAAATAATGATATTTCAGTTTTTGAGATAAAATAAGCTGGGAAAATGATTTGCAGCACATAGGAAAAAGTTTCTTAGCTTTTCCTTGCTGTAACAAAATATCAGAAAAGCAACTTGAAGGGTTTATATTGGCTCATAGTTTCAGAGGTGTCGATCCACAGACCCTTGGCTCCATTGCTGGTGGCTCATGATGAGGCAGAGCATCATGGCAGGGAGGGTGTGACCCAGCACAGCTGCTGCCCACAAGGTGGCCAAGAAGCAGAGAGAGAGGGAGCAAGGGGTCAGATTACCCTTCCAGGGCACAGCCCCAGTGACCCACTTCCTCCAGCTAGGCTTTACCTCCTATCCCATCCCTTTCCAATAATCAAATTACAAATCTATCAGTGGATTAATTCACCATTGAGGTTAGAATCCTCATGATCCACCTCTCCCAACACCCCTCCAACACCCCACATCCGAACATTGCCGCATGGGGACAAAGCCTTGAACACACAAGCCTTTGGGGAACATTCTAGATCCAAACTGTAACAATATATTATCCTTACATAGGAAAATTACTTCTATGTACTTATAATAAGGACTTTTTCTGGGACTAATAGTCTTATTAAAGTGAAAGTGGTTTTGCACCTTGTAGTCAAAAGTTTGTAATGTACAATTTTCTCTCCATTATCAGGGTGCAAAGTTAACACCTTTGATATACTGAGAGATTATAAATTACTGTGATGAATACTTCAGTGGAGAACTAAACAAAAGTCGTAAAAAGAAATGTAAAAGCATGAAGTGTTTGATCTCAAACAGAAGCTAATTAAAATGAATTTTTAAAAGATAATTGTTATATTAAGGACATTTTAATACAAACCACCAGTTATAGATTTGTATGACCTTGAATGAATTTATTTTTTCTGAGTATTTGCTTATTAACTTAGAAAAACAATAGGATGTATTAAAATTCTTGCATGCTTTACAAAAGAAATGAATTTTTAAAAATACTATCTAAGAGTGGAGGAGTGGGTATTTTCATATGTCAGGGGGTTATATATCCTGTAGGGTAAGTGATGATATAGATCCTTGGATTTCCTGTACAGTGACCTGTGATTTTGCCCTAGGCAAATACTTAATGATATTTTGAAGAATATCCATGTCAGCTTTAATAAATAATCGGAAGGGTTTATTAAAATGAATTGCTGTGCAGCCATTAAAAATGAACATATAGAAGCGTACTGAATGAACAGTATTAAATTCTATCAGAATGGGAGAAACTGATTACAAATAATGCTAGATTGTTCACTTTTAATAAAATATCTGTGCTTGCATGTTTGTGTACTATATTTATGAATGTGCCATGCGTGCAAAGTGAAAGGAGGTTAAACAAAATGCTAACAGTGCTTATGATTTTTACTTTTTCCCTTATTTGATTTTTTTTCTAGAGTTAAAGAACAAGCACTGGTTTGAAGGGAAAAGTCACCTTTTAGTAATTCAATACAAATTATATGTTACCTACATATTATAATACAGTGCCTGACTTGAACCTGTATTTTCGCTCTGTTGATCTGACAGATTTTAGTATCTATTTTCTTTCATCTGCTAAGCAAGTAACTGTCATTTTCCCAAAAGCAGCAGAAGAATATACTATGGCTTTTCAGATTTGATAGCATATAGCTGTTAAATAGTTCCCTGAGAGTTTTAGGAGACCAAATTCAGGTGCATGAGGGTGGTATTGGGAGAAAACGGTTGCAAAGAGTTTGCAGCCCACTCCTCCATGCACTGTGTGTGTGGAGGTGGGGGGCAGGGGTGAAGAGCAAACTTACAGGTGCTTATTGGGCTACGTCAGGTAGATTCAGGATAAGAGCATAAACCTTGTGGCTCGCTAATCAGAGTTCTACTTGTTTCCATATGCCTCAGTCTCCTGCAGTGGGTGTCCTGTGTTGGCCATTTTGAAAATTGTCCTCAGGGGTCACAAGTAACTTATTAACTGAGGCCAATGGTTGTCAGTCCCCATCTGTAGTATTTGATTTATTACTTAACTTATGTCAAGGTGAGTCTCTTGGTATTGTAACCACTATTCCTCCTTCTCCTTGACCCTTTACTGTGGCTTCTACTCATTCCCCATCAGTACCATTATTTAGTCCTGGGGTTTCAACCATTATTACTGAGGTCAAAGTCTAGTAATCGTCATTCCCCATTGTAGGTCATCCTTTTGGCTGCTGAGCATTTGGTCATAAAGTTGTATTTGAAATTGGAACATATTTGCTTTGGTTCAAAATCTGACAGGCATTGGACAATACTTAGAACTTGTCTCCAGGCTCCATGAGGAGGTTCTTAGATTATCTGTGAAGGGTCTATCAATTGATGATGGAACCAGATCTTTCTGTGATTCTCTCTATACAAATAGAAGTGATGGTATTATTAAAAGAATCTATAAGAAAATATTTTAACTGGTAAATAAAACATAGAAATCGATGGGGCAATGTGAAGTTTCAAAACATGTATACATTGTGTAATGTTTGAATCGGGTTAACTATATCTGTCTTCTCAAGCTTTTGTCATTTCTTCATTGTGGAAACTTTAAAAGATCTTTTCTGATTAAAGTCTAAGGCACACTGGCGTGTCGGTTGCAAGAGGCATTGGCAGAGCTGATCCAGAGAATAAAATTGTTTTGTTAAAAACATGAATAACGTTCACTCAGAAGTGAAAAGCTGAACTTAAAAAAGAATCAGAGCAGGCTTTCCAGAGGGACAGCTATGCTCAACACACATGAAACATTGGACAGTACTGCTTAGGAGGTGCCTGAGGATTACATCGTGTGGATGGTGGGCATTGCTGGGCTCATGATCCTCGACAAAAGGGATATAAAGTGTGTCTTGAGGGGAATGACAGGATTGTGAAGGAGCTGAAAGTCAACAGAGGAGTTTATATTTGATAGAAGAGAAAGTCATAACAAAGATGTGGATATAAGAGAACATTGAGTACTAGGGCTGTAGCTCTGCTTGTGTAGCGTGAGTGAGGCATTGGGTTCAATCCTTAGCACCAAATAAAAATAAAGGCATTCTGTCCATCTACAACTACAAAAAACCAAAAACCAAACACATTGAGTCTGGAAGTTATAAGGCCAGAGAACTTTAGAGTTGGTGGGATTCTTTTTCTATCCGTGCATTATAGTTCTCCATAATATTGGGTTTCATTTTGACACAATCATACAAACACGGGATATAACTTGTTCCACTTTAGTCCCTCGTACTTTTGTTTTCCTATTTCCTGTTCTATTTCCTCTGCTGGTCTTCATTTATTTGTAATTTTTGTAAATTAGTGCTTCATAGATACACAAACAAGTGAAATTCACCATAGTATATTATAGATTCTCATTGCATATTTTGGTCAGTTTCATTCCACGGTTTCTCTTTCCTGATCCCTCCTCCCTCCCCATTAATACCCTTTCTCTGAGTCACTGATCTCCCTTCTATTTTCATGGATTCTCTCCCTCCTCCCCCCCCCTTATTTTGGTCCAGTTTCTGCATATAAAAAAAAAAATTGACCCTTGACTCAGTCTGGCTTATTTCACTGAGCATGATGTGAATTGGTGGACTCCTGGCTGCGGGCACAGGAGTCACTAAGGTTGGTGAATATCTACTGTGAGATCTGTAGGGTACAAGGTCGTATCTTATTCTTACAGCAACCCTAGGGATAAATAATGTAATTTTATATGTAACAAAACTGGATTCTGAGTTGAGCAGACATAAATTCTGTAAATTGTGCAAAACATCTGGAGCAGGATTCATGCCTAGGGGTATCTGACTTCAAAACACTATGAGGATGGAGAAAACTGAAATTGCTGAACCCAGAGGGTATAATGGGATGAAGGCAATTGCTTGCAAGGGAGAGTTGACAGGTCAAGGGCTCTGAAAATGTTGTAATAGGTGGGGTATGGCAGACAATTTGGTTACAGAGGGGACATGGGTGTCAAGAACATTCCAGGAAAAGTGATGGGCTTATCTTGGAATGGGAATGATCAAAAGAAGTGACTTAAATAATCTCAAGGTTTAAATCCCGGGGAACTGCCGCTTAGTGTTTATGATGGAGTGGTCTCAGTCTAAAATGATAGAAAAGTAAAAACTAGGTGGAACACACAGCTTGAGTTATGTGTATGTTAGTAAATTCACAGAGGAAGAGAATGGTAACAGAAGTGAAGTGGAAGGTCTGTGAGGGATCAAGCCCTTTTCTTTAAAACTATGATGAGTCACAACAGTGAGCAACAAGCTTTTACCTAAAGCTACAAACTGGTGTTTGCATGATATCCTTGGTTCTCTTTTATCCTGACCTAGCAGAAGAGTGTTTTGATTTCTAAAATGCATAGTTGCCTCTAATAATTGATTTCCCCTTTCTTGTGGGTCTGGTGTCTAGAAAGGAACACAACTCCATCATATTCCCCTCAGTGAGATTCTTTTTCTTTCCAGAATGATGGTCACCTTACTAGATGGACTGCTGATCTACTGAATAACTTTCATCTTCTGACCACACTAGGAAGTTGTGCATGGACTTGAGAGATTTACTGCAGTCATTTCTGACCTTACATAATTAAGGTAAGATATATATTTTACTCTATAACTATCATGAAGTTGTCATGTTAGTCTCTTTTAACTTTGCTCTTTTTAAAGACATGAATCCATTCTTTCCCCCTGCCTTTTATGTTCTAATAATCCATTCAGAGTGATCTTAATCTGCAGATGTGGAAGTGCAGAAAAGACTTTTATAGGATGAAATACGAGCAGACTGTTTGACTCTGAAGAATGAAGTGAAATGTATTACTCCTTAGATTAAATCAGTGAAAGGACTCCATTTCCATAAACACAATATGCATAGGCTGGATTATACTAGAAAAACTTAATAGATCTAAAGGAGTATTTATTAAAGCTACTTAGGAAATATGGAGATACTTAAACATTAATATAGTGCTGACTTTATTGAAGTAAAGAAAATCTAAAAAACCACAGTGAGTTTAAAAGAGAATGATGTGCTATTCCAATTCCAGAGATAATTAGTGTTAAAATTTCACTGCATATTTTCCTAGATTTTGGAGTGTGGGTGTTAATTTACTAGATTTTTGCAAATGATTAACATCACTTTTTTTTTGCCCTGTGCAAAAGCACTCGATGTGCGTTAATTTATAAATTCTCTCAACCTGTGAGGTTGGTACTTCTATTTGCATTTTCATGTAAGAAAGTTGAGACTCAGAAATTCAATGACTATTCCATGCTCACACAGCTGACAGACTCCCTCAGAACTTGACCTAGTCAGATACTAAAGCCCATACTAAGGGCTTTCCCACACTCTTCCTAAATAAAATGCCTGATCCTTTTTCTACATCATTATTTTATATGACTGTATAATGTTCAGTCATATAGGTGGACAGTGGTTTTTCTGTTGTTTTTTTGTTGGGCATTTACACTGTTTCTCTTTAATTACTTGTAGAAACAAGGTTGCCGTGAGCATTCATATTATACATCCACTATTATTTTCCTAGGATACATTGCTACCTCTAGCACATTGCCCTGTCAGCAAGAATCTAGCACCCAGGATTTGATGTACTCTACTAATTGTTTTCTCAGAAGGTCGCACCAGTGTATTTTCTTAGTGATGGTATACAGAAGTACCTCAGTGACATTTATTGTTAGCAATTTAAAAAATGATGTTGATTTTTTTTTTTTTAAAGATCCCGAGTGTCCCTGTTTGGGCCCGTATTAATTCCAGCCTCTAGGACTTTAGAGGCCATGACTTCCTCACTGGTCTCTCTCTCTCTCTCTCCCTATCTAGAGTCCATTTGTCCCTGTGGAATGGTGGGTAAGGGTGTAGGCTTTAAAGTAGACACCTGGGTTCAAATCAGGGCTGTGCTGCTCTGCCTCATTTTCTTCATCATTAAGATGGAATTGGTAACAGTAAAACCTCTGGAAAATTGCTTGACTCTTGTACCTACTCAGTAATTGTTGGCTGTTTCTCTTGTCTTTCAAAGTCCATGCTCATATAATTAAAAAAAAAAACCCAAAGGTAATATTTGCATTGAGTGAAAAATGATTATTACCAGGTTAGTAACTCAGAAGAAACTAAGGTGCTGACCCTGCAGTATTGTAACTGTTACCGTGTGACCAGCCTGCAGAGGACAGATAACCATTTCTGCCTCACATGATGCACAGAGGTCAAGGATAATGAAAAAGAGCAGTAGCAGGAGTAACTAGGATGTTAAAGAGCTTTATGGCTCCTGGTGCACTTTCTCACAAATGATTTCATTTGATCCTTACAACATACCTTTGACGAAGGTGGAGCAGATGTTATTAACCTGGTTTTACAGAGGAGGAAATTGACTTGGAGAACTTAAGTGGCTTGCTCATGGAAGGTCAGGGAACCGGTGAATGGCAGAGCAGGCATGTACTGTTGTTGGCTTTGTGACTGTGAGTCCTCCCTCATGCTTCACGTAATAATGATAAACTGAGGAGTGGTAGGTGGATATCCAGGGCTTGAGAATCAATGGATTAGAAGGAGCAGAGGGAAATGCCACCAGCAGCAGCGTTGGGACAAGGAAACTTGGTCATGTTAAAAGGGAGGAATCCAGTGGAGAGAGGGGGAAGAAGTCATAAAGACAGGGGAAAGATTTCAGGGAGATAGGACTTCAGTGCCCTCAGGGGTAAGGGGAGGATCAAAGGAAGAGGGCTTAATTTTTTAAAAATTGACACACAAACGAATATATTTATGGGGTATAGTGACATTTCAATCTATATATATTTATATATAAATAAGTAAATATTTATCATTTCTTCATTTCCTTTTTTTTTTTTTTTTTTGTGCCAGGGATTGCACCCAGCCATGCTTAACCACTGAGTCACATCCCTAGTCCTTTTTTTATATTTTATTTTGAGACAGGGTCTCACTAAGTTACTTAGGGCCTCGTAAATTGCTGAGGCTGGCTTTGAACTTGGATCTTCCTGCCCCAGTTTCCTGAGTTGCTAAGATTACAGGTTTGTGCCACTGCTCCCAGCTCGTTTATCATTTCTTTGTTGGGAACACTCAAAATCCACTTTTGAGAGAAGAAGGATACTTCTTCTAAGCCAACAGGAAAGGAAGAGATGAAGGATCTAGACTCAAGTGCTCTGAAGTAGAAGGTGACATTTCAAGGGTGAAAGCCTGATGGCCTGAATAAAACTCCTGAATAAAGAAAGTATTTGTGGGGAATAGCAGTGGTAGGTTTGGGGTATTAGATTGGGAAAGGGGAACTCTTTGCAGTATCTGTTGTGGGATGTGGGCCAGGAAAGGAGACATAGCTGTCAGAGGCCCCCGCTGGGAAGGAGGTAGGATCCAAACAACTCTGGGGTCCCACTCTGCAGATTCTGTGAACAAACAGTTTCACTTAGGGGTGTTGAGGGTGTGCTTGCTAGATGTTTCCAGTTTTCAGGATGTTTCTTCATGAGCTCAGCTCGAGAAAGGTATAGGATCCGTTTTAGGAAAGCAGAATTATCTAGTTGCCTATGGAATGAGAAGTGACATTATGCTGTAACACACTTGGTATGTGTGTCGCTGTGCATCTGCATGCATGCTAGGGATTGAACACAGGGCTTTGTGTATGCTTGGCCAAGTGTCCTTCCACTGGGCTGCATCCCCAGCCCCACAAAAATCCTCTTATTTCCAAACACCAAGGCAGCTGTCAGGCTGTGCACCTATCCTGGGATAGGTTTTGCTCAGGAGTTAGGTACCATGGGAACATGGCTTCATAATCAGTGGAGAAACAAAGAGTAATAGCTCTCAGTGTTTGTTTCTAAAAGCCTTTATTGAGAGCTGTGCTTTTTTAGTCAGGTCAGCAAAATAAAAAGATGGTAGGGGTTTCCTGAGCAGTGAAATGAGGAGTTGAACTTGGTAAATGTTTTCCAAATCCTTTCTACCATTACATTTTCTGATTCAACTCCAGTGTACACTTAGCCTCCTCTCCATGACTGTCTTTACTAGGTAGTTTAGTGTGCCTCTATTTTATGATAATCTAAATATATTTTGCTTAGAGACTTTGCTTATTATAGGCAAAGTATACCGATAGTAGAAAATTAAAGATAAATTGAGAAATAAAAAAGACCTATTAAAAATGAATAATTAGGGCTGGGGCTGTAGCTCAGTGGCAGAGTGCTTGCCTCACATGTGTGAGGCACTGGGTTTGATCCTCAGCACCACATAAAAACAAAAAAGGCATTCTGTCCATCTACAACTACAAAAAAAAATTTTTAAAGAGTAATTATACCACCATCAAATCACCTCTGTTAACACCCTTCCAGAGATTTTTATACATGTGTATGCTTAAATAAGATTTTCAAATACAAAAAAATACAATGTGCTTTTGTCAACTGATAAGTTATAAACCTATCAATATTAGTAGTTACTAGTGTATAATTATTAAAAGTTGTTGAAATTTTTATTTTAGGAATTTATTGTATTTAACAAATTTCTCTTTGGATGTGTGCATTAGTGCAAATCCTTTTAATTATTTATTTTTGAGGATATTAGTTTTTTTTTCCTTATATAATCAAGAAAGGTTTTAATATAGATAACTTGGAAGTCTTAAATCAATTTAGTCTTCCCAACAATATACAAGAGGTCTCTTTTTCCCATTCCCATTCCTTTCTTTACATTAGGTGGTGGGATTAAAAATAAGAAATCCTTATGGAGTTTTCTGGACAGATGGACTCTTTTCATATGCCATTTATATTTCCTCTGTAGTGAATTTTCTACTCATGCCCTTTGCCCATTTCTCTGGAGGCCTGTTTTCTATTTTTGTTTCAAATTTACAAGAGTGTTTTTATGTAAAAATATCTTTAAAAACATTATTATTAATTTTTGGCTTTGAATCATGTATAGTGCTTTTGAGTGTCTATAAATTTTAAATTTCAGGCAGTCAAGTCTTTTCCTTTATGATGCCCATGTAGATTAAGTAGGAAGCAAAAGCCCTTGGAACCTGCACCCTGCACACAGCAGAGTAGTCTTTTTGAGGTATGATTGCCTCTTGGCATACCCCTGTATGGCATTCTCACCATGGCCTAAAGGCCCAGCAGCATCCGGCCATGCCTGCTTCCAACTCTACCTCTTGTCACTCACCCTTGAACACCCTGCTGCAGTCCTCTGGCCCCCTCTCAGGTCAGGGAACACATCAATCTCTTTCCTGCCTTATGATTCTGTAGGTGCTCTTCTTTTGCTTGGAACATGTAAGTGCACGTGCACCCACACTTGTGGGTACTCATACACATTTCTTGTAGCTAACTCCTTAGGCAGGAGTGAGGATCCAAGAGCATGCTTCTTGGGGTCACTTGCTTCCCAATTCACTAGCCCTGTGCCCTTGAGCAAATTTCTTTACCTTTTCTTCACCTTTAAAATTGGAATCATCATCATAATAGTACCTATCTCAGAATTTGTTGGGAAGATTAAGTAGGTTAATTCTTGGAGATCTCTTGGAAAACTACCCTGTACACATCGGCACTTAGCTGTTGTCAGGTTCATCATCTCATAGGCTGTAGCATTAGTTTCACCTCAGAGTGAATGTCCTCCTAGCCAACTCTAGTCATTCACTGTGGTATTCGCTATCATAATGTCTTTTCTCCTGCTTCCTCCTCCAGCCTGTAACTCCAGAGCAGTAGGGACCATGCTGTGGTAAGGCATCCTGGGGCTTGGCACTGACAGAAGGAATGAACCAGTAGCACATCCCCTCCTAAGACTCCATGGCGGTTAATGATTTTGTTTCACATTTTTGAGCATTTCATCTGTATGAACTTTAGCTGGAGATAGGATTTGAGATAGGAATCAAAATTACTTTTTCCCCCAAAATGAGTAGCCAGTTGCAATTTTTGTTATTTCTTTTAAAAGACCCCCCACTCAAATTACATCCTTGAGGATGGTGATTTTTATTTTTGTTTATTTTGTTTGTTTTTCTCTCCCTGGGCAGTCTTCTATGCAAAAAGTAAAAGGCGGAAGCTGTTCATAGACTTGAGTCAAACTCCTTATGAGCATGCTCCTCATGGTGCAGTGCCAGGAAAGATGATTCTGGGGTCCTCTGCCAGGGCCTGCCTTCTAAGAGGAAGGAAAACAATGTCACTGATTTAGGGGCTTGTGCCGTTATTTCAATGTCCAATGCTGCTAAACCTGATAGATAGTTTAGAGTCTTGTTTTAGATAATTCTGTCTGCCATTTAAAAAATAAATCATTATATTGGGAAACTTTGGGGACTGGGGATGTGGCTCAAGCGGTAATGTGCTTGCCTGACATTCACAGGGCGCTGGGTTCGAACTTCAGCACCACATAAAATAAAATAAAGATGTTGTGTCCACCAAAAACTGAAAAAATAAATATTAAAAAAAATTCTCTCTCTCTCCTCTTTCTCTCTTTCTTAAAAAAAAAAAAAAAAGGGAAACTTTAACATTTCAATGACTTTCCCTAAACTGCCTCTTGTCACTAGATGTGGGACAAATTGACTCAGCAGACCATGTGTTCTGGATTTTTGCTTTGGAAAATATTGCTCATGATTCTTTTTTCTCATGATTCTTTTTTCTCATGATTCTTTTTTGTCTTAACGCTTTTAAAATTAAGATTAATGACAAAAGTAATACAGGCCCATTGTCACATATTCAAACAGTAAAACCAGTATACAGGACAAAGTACTCTAGTGTCTTCTCTTCTGACTGCTCGCACAACATTACCACTGCTGAGTTTATTGTGTATCCTTCCAGAACTCTTTTTCATGTTGATGGATATGTAGGACCTCCACACACACTCTCCTATCTCTATACTTGCCTGGTTTTTTGAACAGTGTCATAAACCCACTTTCTTATACACATCAATGGGCTGTTTTGAAAACACTTGAAGCCTTTGTTTCTTGGCTGGCAGAAGTCACCATTTCATGTTTTCCCAGGGCTTTAAAACACCAAACCCCATTTAGTTTCTGCAATTCATTGGAAATGGTCTTCCAGAAGGCTGGGGCTCAGGCACATTCTGGAATGTGGCATAATCTGATAACGATTTCTGTCTCACTGCAGAGGAAGAACTGGGGACTTGGATGGGAAGCCAGCAAGTAGGAGAGGAGTGAATTCTTCTAAGTTCATGAGGGCAAACATTTATCTACAGTGTTCTCCCTGGATTATTACAAGTAGTTTGATTTCCCAGGAAATGGGATGGGAGATAGGGTGCTATCAGGTTATAAAATTATCCATAACTCTGCTCCCTGTGATTTTCTTCTGTTTTTCTTGCCCCACAAGAAGAGAAGTTTGGGGTGGATGGGGATAGAGCATGAAGTGACTCCCTGGCTGTGCCCTTCACAGTGGCTTTAGAAAGTGTGCAGTTGACTGCCCTGGGCTCTGATCTATGGCACTGCAGCCCAGAAAACAATAAGGTTGGCTGTAAGTGATGGGGGCTGTGGGCTTATGCAGAATTGCACTTGTTGGGTTTTTCACAGTGCCCATCTTATTACAATTGAGAGGCAAGTTTCATTGCATAAGGGGACAATTTACGGCAATGAGCTTATCTCCTTGTTTTAGCTCTTTATGTTTTTCTGCCTCTTAATAAAATGTGAAGTCACAAAGCAATTAAATAGTAGTGTAGTTTTCAGGCAGGAGATGGAGAAAGGCTAACTAGGGGTAAAAGCTAACATGATTGACAGAGGCTGGTTGGAGATTTACATTGAGAATAACTCGTTCTTCAAAACTTTTTTCATTTTCTGGTGGAAATTATGGGGTAAATCATCGACCAGGAGGATGGATGATTAAAAATGTAGGAGTTATGATTTCTTTTTGACTTTGTAAGTCTCTAAATCCTCCACCTTAACATAGAGTTCTTGACTTCAAAATGGGAACCAGCCCTTCTAAGGATTAAAATGAACTAGAAATACTCTGAAATCTTAAATTGTTAATAAGGTCAAGATTGCTTAATTTTTATTGTGAAATATCTTGAATTGATAAATGAGATAGAGAATTCATATTTTTTTCATTCCCTGATTGCAGATCTACAAATATAGACATTTTTTTGAATGCTCAAAAATGTTGAACGGAGGTTTCTAGAATTTTTTAAAATAGCATTAATTTTCTTTTTGAGAAACTGGAGATTGAACCCAAGCTTAGTGCATGCCAGGAGAGTGATGTGTCTAGTAATTTTAAAATTTTAAAATGAGGAAAACTTTTAAAAAACTGAACATAAAAATCTGGAGAGTTCACATTCCCTGACCTTTCTCTTCCATTTTTCTGTGACATATAAATGAAATCCTTTTTGATTTAGCCACTTTGAATTATTGATGGCCTATTCCAATGAACAAAATTGAAAAAAAAAAATGAAGACATAAAATGTTCACTTCTTCCTTTCTTGTTACAGAAACAGTTGGATTTTAAGTTGTTTTGAAAAGCTGCCCTCTGAAGTTGAAGTCCTTGTTTTGTAATGATCCCACTGAAATAACTAGAACAAACTATATGGTTAACTAAGAATTAATTTACATGACTCAGAAGACAGAAGGCTAAAAGGAAATGCTTTTTGTGGTGTGATTTCTATGGGAAGGCCTAATGCCTTTGCAGGCACTCCCCAGCCCCAGATCCAACAAGCCAGTAGAACTACAATCCCAGGAATAAGCTGCAGCATTTGCAGCGTGATCCTGCAGCTCTTTAAGGTGTGCTTCTGTATAAGGTACACATAAGAAGAGTTAGGATAAGGGAATAGGGAAATGGTACTTCCAGAGCTTGATGAAAGGGTGACAAGAAGCTTTTGTAGCAAACCACTGAGTATTTCCTGAGTTTCCACCCATGGTCTGGTGCACAGGCTTTCGATGCAGCTAGGATTCAGTTTCTTCACCTGCAAAGGACAGTACAAGAACTCCTTGAATATGCATCCCTGTAGATTAGGTGTGGACAGCCTGGGTTGACCAGGTCCCAGCCTTCCGACTAAGCTGAGCTAGGTGTTGTTCCTCAGGCAGTATCATTTTGCTGCTTTGGGGCCAGTGATGATTCACAATCTTTGGTTTTTGAGTGTCTCTCCTTTTCTCCTGCTAACAGTCCTTCATCCAGAGTGCCTGCATCTAGATGCAGAAGATGCTCATCCATCTGTTGCTCTACTACTGAACCAGCCCAATAAGGTGAAATTTATGTAACATAAAAACCATTTAAGAATTAAAAATTAAGTGGCATATTCACAATATCATGCAGCTGCCACCTCTGAGTAGTTTCAAAGTATTTTCACCATAAAAGAAAACCCTGTGCTCATTAAGTAGTAACCCCATACCCTCCTCTCCTAGCCCCAGACAATCTTGAATCTGCTTTTATTTTCCATGAATTTGTCAATTTGGGATATCGTGTGTAAATGGTGTCTTATAACATGTGACCTTTTTTGCCCGGCTTCATTTATGTTGTGTGTTTTTAAGGTTTATGTTGTAGCATCAATCAACCTTTTTTTTGCGAGGGAGCGTGGTTCGGATAGTATCCATTGTATAGATCTACCAGAATTTGTTTATTCGTTAATTTTTTAAATGGACATCTGGGGTTTTTTCCTCAACTTTTGACTGTTCTGACTAACGAGTATTGGGCATTTTTGTCCTTATTTTTGGTTGTTTTTAGTATAGATCTAGAGATGTGCAGGGTCCTATGATAATTCTGTTCAGCTGTGAAAAACTGACACACTCTTTTACATGGCAGCCAAATCAATTGCAATTGCTACATATCCTTGCCCAGACTTATTTTCCTTTAAAAAAAAAACTTGCTATAAACAACTTTGTGACTATTTAGTAGTACTTCACTGTGATTTTGATTTGTATTTCCCTAGTGACTGATAATTATTTACTATCTTTTCAAGAGCCTATTGACCATGTGTATGTTTTCTTTGGAGAATTGTCTGTTCAAGTCCTTTGCCCATTTTTACATTGGATTGTTTGCCTCTTTATGGTTGAGTTGTAGTACTTATATTTTGGATACTGGCTTTTTAACAGGTGACTTAAAAATACTTTCTCCCATTTTTAAGGTTTTCTTTTTCACTTTTTTTGATGACTTGTGGTGCACAAAAGTTTTTTATTTTGATGAAGTTCAAAAAAGTGATAAATTTTCTTTTATTGCTCATGCTTTTTGGTGTTCATTGCCTAAAGTTATGAAGATTTACCCCTCTGTTTCCTGCTAAGAGTTTTATTCTTTTATATTGAAGTTATTACTTTCAAGTTAATTTTTCATATTCTCTGGGGGATAGGTCCAACTTCAATCTTTTGCATGTGGATTTCAAGTTTTTCCAGCACCATTTGTTAAAGATATTATTTTCCCTCAATAAATGGCCTCTGGGGGCTGGGGATGTGGCTCAAGCGGTAGCGCGCTCGCTTAGCATGCGTGCGGCCCGGGTTCGATCCTCAGCACCACATACCAACAAAGATGTTGTGTCCGCCGAGAACTAAAAAATAAATATTAAAAAATTCTCTCTCTATCTCTCTCTCTCCTCTCTCACTCTCTCTTAAAAAAAAAAATGGCCTCTGCACCTTAATTTATAACCAATTGACAATATAAGGGAGACCATTTTCAAGAGCTTATTGACCATTTGTATGTTTTCTTTGGAGAACTATCTGTTCAAGTCCTTTGCCCATTTTTACATTTTATTTTTGGACATTCTATTCTATTCTATGGTCCATTGGTCTGTTCTTATGCCAGTGCCTTGTTGTTTTGATCACTGCAGCTTTGTAGTAAGTTTTGATATTTGCAAGTGCAAAGACTCCAGTTTGCTCTTTTTATCCAGCATTGCTTTGATTATTTGGATTACTTGCAGTTCCATGTGAATTAAAGATCAGTTTTGCTATTTCTGTGAAAAGGGCTGTTGGAATTTGGATAGGGAGTGCATTGAGTGTGCAGATGATATAGGATAGTGTTGCCTTCTTAACAATTTTAAGACTTCTGATTTATGAACATGAGATATTTTTCCATTGTTTAGGTCTTAATTTCTATCCACAATTTGTAATTTTCAGGAACAATTCTTTATTCTCCATGACATTTTTTCTTAGATATTTCATTCATAAAATATAAGTAGACTTGTTTTCTTGATTTTCTTTTCAGATTATTCATGCCTAGTGGGTGAAAATACAGCTGCCTACAATTTTCACTTTCTAAAAAATAATTGCTGTTTCTGGGAGTGTAGCTGAGTGGTAGACATGTCTGGGGTCCTGGGATTTGCCTACCGGAAACACATGCACATATACAAAATAATAATTTCTATTGGTTGTTTTTAAAATTAGGGTAAGAATTTTACTATTCCTCCAGACATTCTTTGGAATGACCCCTGTTAGGTTTGACATTACATCCTTCCCTACATTTTCTGTCTTTTTTCAGCAATGCATCTAAACTTATTTCTCTTAAACGCTACAGAATATCCTATTGTTCCGAGGCACTATGCTTTTTAATTAACATTTAGTATTTTTAGTTTTTTCTACTATAAACAATAGAACAATTTATTCTTATACCAGTGTATACCTGTGTGAATGTCTTTAAGGTATTAAGAATACCAAAGGCAAAAAAGTGCACATATTGCCTTTCAGTTTTTTTCCAAGGGGTGGAGGGATAGCTTAGTGGTAGAGCATTTGCCTAGAATATGGGTTCAATCCCCAGCACCACATACACACACACACACACACACACACACACACACACACACACACAAATCTGAAACAATAACAAAAAATTTTTTTCAGAATTTATGTTAAAATATACATATCAGAAGATTAACCAGCTTAGCCATTTTCTCCACAAACAGTTCAGTGATGTTAAGTCCACACTATTGTGCATCCAATCTCAAAACTTTCATCTTCAAAAAATAAAAAGTGCTACACTTCTTATCATTCCCCTCTCCCATGGGAGCCATTCTACTTTCTGTTCCTATGATTTTGACAACTTGAGGTACTCACATAACTAGAACCATACAATATTTATCTTTTTGTGACTGGCTTACTTAGCACAATGGCTTTATGGTTCATCCATGTTGTGACATGTCAGAATCTCATTCCTTTTTAAGGCTGAATAATAATAGTTCATGGTACCATGTATTACCTTTTGTTGAACAGCAAGAGATTTTTTTTTTCTCCTTGCCTTTTTAAAGTGCATGTTTACTTGTAGTCATATCTTCAGAGCATTACGTTGAGTCTTTAAGTGCTTGGAAAAAAGAAAGGTATGCCTAACTCCTTATTTCCATGCAGTGTGGTAACATATATAATTAGGTAGAATATATTCAATGAAATCCTTTCGGGCATGTGGACAAGCTGTGGAAAAAGGGTGTTTTTAAATGCAGTGTTGGTCTAACTTCATATTGTTAGGTGAAGAAGCAACTGTCAGCACATACGTGCTTTTTGGACTCCTTTTCCTTCTTGCCTTTCATACACCCCACACCACTTCTTCTTTCATTATCCCTCCACCCAAGTCTGGCAGTCACTCTTAAATAGTTTTGGATTTTATGCCAGCAAATCTTTTGCTTGTTGACAGATTCTGTGAGCACCGAGTGTTCCCTTCACTGGCACCATCTAAGAAAGACCAGATAGAGAATGTGTCCACATGTTTTGAAGATAGACTTTGTTTTGTTCAGGGCTAGCTGAAAAGTTCAGCTGCACTCAGGGTAGAGCACGCTCATTTCTCAGCAGGGTCACTGTGAGTCTCAATTCTTCCTATGGTTATCCATGGTTAATAAAGTTAAAATAAGAAAGATACTTTTTTGTACAGTGCCCAAGAAAAGAAAGCAAAATGGAAGTGACGGGCAAGAGTAACAGTACATGCTTTCTTTCTCCATCAGGTTTTTACATTTTTTTTATTTTGAAAGACTGTTAGTGAAAAGTTTGAAAGTTAGTACAGAGTTCACAGGTATACCCACCCAGTTTCCCTATGTTAACATTTATATAACTATAGTACAATTACCAAAATCATGCTGTTTCTAGACGTCATACTAATTGAGCCTTACATCTGGTCTTTTGCTACCACTCCTCTACTGTTCCCGGATCCAGTCCACATTGCATTTAGGCCTTCCAACTCATTAAGCCCTGACAATTTGTGTCAGTTTCTCAGTCATTTCTTCTCTTTCACGGTCTCTATACTTTTGAACAGTACTGGTTAGTTATTTTGTGGGTTGGCTCTAGATTTAGGGTTGTCTGATGTTTCCTAATGTTGACTTTGGGGTTTGTGTTTTGATAAGAATACCACAAAGGTGATGTTGTGTCTTTTCCACAGCTTTGTAAAACGGGTTGCTAGATGTCCATTTTTGTTGTTAGTGGTGCTTTGTAACCTTGTCACTTGATTCAGATAGTGTCTCCTGGATTTCTTCTCACTAAAGTGACAATTATTCCCTATGTAATTAATTAATAACTTTGGAAAGATACTTTTTAATTCTGTGCAAATATCCTATTTCTCCTCAAACTATCACCTATGGGATTTAGCATCCATTAGACTGTTATTCCCTACAATAATTATCACAATGCTGTTTGTCCAATAGTGATTTATATCTGCCTCATTCCTTATACGTTTATTAATTGTAATTATTCTGTAAGGAAGAGCTTTCCTTTTTTTGTCTATCCATCATGCATTTACTTACATTGCTGCAAACTTGTAGGTAGTTATTTTATGCTATGAGTTTATTTATTTATTTATTGGTTGTTCACAACATTACAAAGCTCTTGACATATTGTATTTCATACATTAGATTGAAGTGGGTTATGAACTCCCAATTTTTACCCCAAATGCAGATTGCAGAATCACGTTGGTTACACATCCACAATTTTACATAATCAATAGTATAATTTTCTTGCTCGATTGTTTCAGCTTTGGCCATTGGAAGCTCCTCCAGGTGCACTCTGAAGCCCTTCTGAAGTGTTCCTACCCTTTTTCAAGCACATCCTTACTTCGAGGCCTTTCCAGATGTTCTAGCCTTGTATTTTCCTTGCCCTACCCTTAGCACCTACTACTTCTCCTAGGAGTCTTGGGCCCTTTATTGGGTAGCAATGTTTATAAACCATGTCTGGGTGCTAGGTGTGAGCGTTGCACCTGGGGTATCTTTTTATCTTTTATCTTTCATCAGTTCATCCCTGAGAACATGGGTGCAGCAGGTCTGAAACTTGCGTCTTGACATTTCTAGGTAGTAAATCATGTTGATGTAAAGCCATTTCAGTCAGATCACTTAATGGCAGATTGTTAAAAATCAATGCACAAGGAAAGAGAAAAGCCTTGTACTTTAGATTATAAATGCAATGGAATGGCTTGTTTTTGTGAAAATATACCTTTATAGTGAAAGGCTAGTATTAGCATCCAAGCATCTTTAACATTCCTGTAATGATCTTTCACGAACTTTTTTTAAACACTCGTTTTTTTTTTTTTTAGCCCATTCTTGTACTTTAAGGAAATAAGAATTTTAGTTTAGTTATAGATAAATATTTCTTAACATGTTTACATTGGGATGTTTTATTTAATGTCTAAATACAGATTGATCGTCCTGGAATAAAATAACTTGAGTTTTGCTTAGAACTTTTAGTAAATTACATTTGTTCTTATTGTTTTATCCGTGAAGTCACACAGAGTATATTGATAAAATATATTTTTATGACTTATAAGCCTTGGAGATCTAGTGTGATTTCTCTTGATGCTTTTTCATCCTTTCAAAATGGATCTTACTTAGATAGCTTCCACCGTGACCCATTTTTTCCAGTACTTTAGATAGCTTCCACTGTGACCCATTTTTTCCAGTACTTTAGATATGTAGAGATCTATCATTTGGACATTTAGTATTTCTTTACTGTAAACAGTTCTTATACTAATCATCAGCTTATTTATCTTTTCCTAGTTCTAGGACAGAATAATATGTATTTAGATATATTATTAAAAGAATAATGCACTATTTTCTCTCTTTAAAAAAATCTAAGATTATTTTGAACTTACATGTTTGGTGTTTTGTCTTTCTAGGGTTTTTAGGTCCAATAAGTCATGATTAGAGAGTAGTGTGGTATGTTAATTGCTCTTCATTTCAACAAGAATTTCTCATCTTATAGAATCTTAATTTTGGGGTAACCATTCATAGATCCATTAGTGTCTAAAGCAAAAGTTACAGCTCATATTCCAAGCACCTAACAAGTAGTTGTGAATATTCTGGTTCTTTACTTCATCTCTTTGCTGGAGACTTGGAAATAATAATGATTCTGTGATAAAACTGTTTATTGAATGGGCATTGTGTGCCAGACATCATTTGGGGCATTTTGCAAATAACCATCTCATCCCTCTTCCTTGAGACCAGTGAATATGGACATGAGGGAGGATAATCTCTCTAACATGATGAAACCATGGCTTTCCTTCAAACTGAATATGGTTTATCTCTAGAACTTTCTTTCTATAAGTGGAAACTCATGGCTTTGATCTGATGGAATTTTGAGTGAGCAGAAAAAGCACTGAACAGTGTGTGGATTGGGAACACAAGTTGATACTGACTACCTTGACCTGTAGTGCAAATGTCCCTGGCTTCACTCTTTTCCCAAGTCATGCTGTACAGAGTTGGGATGTGGGAAGCCAGCAAAATGGGCTATTTGGGAACTTTCCTGGGATAAATAAAAAGCCCTACTCGAGCTCCACTTTCCATTTGTCTTTCCTAAATTTCTAATGTGTGGGCCTTTGTGAGGGGCTCATGATAGAAGACTTTTTTGGAAGAAGGAGGGTTAGGGACAAAGGAGGAGGGTAGATTGTCACCTGGCATATAATTAAAAACCTGTGTTGCAGGTTCTGCAAAAGTGGGGTCATAGGTGTTGGCCTTAAGATATAAGAAGGCTTTGCTCTGATAGATGATTGGGGACTTAAAAGAATTATTCTGCTAGTAGAGTCTGAAAGTTTCCCTCTTAGGTTCAGAAGGGACAGAGTGGAGATCACAAACACAACAACCACAAATGACTTAAACACTAAAAGAAACTTTTTGACTAATGGGTTTGAATGTAAAAGCTTCGTGTGAATTTCATGTTATCCTTAGAAATATGAGATGGAAAACTAATTGTCCGTGCTTTGTATTTACTATTATGCCTCTGAAGTTGGTAATACTCCCACCTACTTAAAATTTATTTTTCATGTAAAGTTCTTGTCAATGTACTCACAAGTTGTGAAGAAACAGCTGTGTTGGTAAGGAGAAATTAGTCCTAGCCTGAGCTTTTTTTTTTTTTTTTTTTTTTTTTTTTTTGGTGTTAGGAAGTGTCTTATTACCACCTGGTGTCTTAAATCAGACTAAGAAAGTGACAACAAAGAAAAACCTGCTTTAATTGGACATGTGCCATTTATAGACTCTTAAAAAGATGCCGGGGGTGGGGACACACTGAAGTCAAATACATTGTGAAATGGGAGATGCCTCTCGTCATTAGTTTCATTGTTTTAGAACATCTTAATCTCTTGACCCAGCACAATGAGAAATTCAGGGGTTCATGGGGGAAGGAGGTAGAATTCTGCCTTTCCCACTAGTGCAGGTGCTATGAGGAGAAGGACCTCAGCAATGCTGGAGGATGGAAGGACAGAAGCTGTTTTCCCCACATCCCTGCTTTCGTTCTTATCCTTTCCTTTTTATTTGTACTCACTCACTGAATCCATTGCTCCTAACAAAATCTGGGGTGCAGAGCTTGGCGCTGAGGGTAGACTTCATAGGACTTGCTTGTGGTTTCAGATGGGGCCCATTTCAAAGCAGATATAGGATGTCAAGTAAGTCTTCTTCTGTTTTTAAGAGTTTGGATTTAAAACAGTGCAACACTGAAGTGGGTGGGAGCAACTGGTCAGCAGGGACATTAGGGTTTTGGGGGGATGGTTTTGTTTTGGACTGGGAATTGAACCCAAGGGTGCTTTACCACTAAGCTACACCCCCAGTCTCTTTATTATTTTTGAGATATGGTCTCTCTCACTAAATTCCTGAGTCTGGCCTTAAATTTGCCTCAGCCTCTCAATTCTCTGAGATTATAGGTGTGTGTCACCATGCCCAGAACCATCAGAGTTGTTTTTGATTTGTGAGACAGAGTACTCTGGCTCTGTATTAAATGTAGGAGCATTTAAAATGTGTGTCACATGATATTGTGAATGTTAGCTAAATACTTGATTAATGTCAAGTTGATCTTCATAACTCCAAATTGCCTTATAAATGTGTACCCAGAAATTATTTGTTTATACTGTTTAATTTTTTCCATGTAGCATTGTTTTATCTAAATATTTTCATAAATGGGCAGAAATCACATAAAGGTCATTTTTACCAAGAATGCAATCTTCTGTTAAATTGATATAAGGTTTCTTTCTAAGCTGTCCCCTGATGTTGGATATTGTTGTTTCTAGCTTTTCTCTATTATAAGTACTAAGGGCTAGAAAGAGCTGTCCTTGCTGTGGCAGTTGACGAGCCTCTGCTTGGTGTCCCATGCATGATGTCTGTGCTGCTGTGGTGACATGAAGGTGGAGAGCTGGAGAAAACTGCAGGAGCCAGCCAGCCGCATGCCTCCTTTGGAGGTGACAGTTGATTCTGGTCTTGGAGCACTAGTACTTGTAAAAAGGGCAGATACCAGAGAATGGGACTCCAAGTAGTTGAGTGAGAATTTCAGGGTATTATAGCTGGAGTGTATAGGTCCATTTGCTAAAGAAACTGAAATAGATTTCATCCAAAAAATATTCTGCTGTACGAGTGTGTCCTAAAATGTCTTAGGGAATGTACTACATGCGTATGAGTAAAATGTGTTGTCAAAGATGTGTGTTTAAAAATTATGTTACTGGAGGCTTAGCTCTTCCTATTTGTGAGTCACTTCTCAATTTTCCCTAACAGTGATTCTGTAGACCTTTCTTATGAGGGAAGCTCACTAATTTCCAAGTGTTGAAAGAGAAGAATTGAAGAATGCCATTTTCCGTAAAATATTGGAAGTCATCGGATTATATATACAGATAAACTCTAGCTCTTAGTTATTCATGCGTGCATCAAGCATTTCAGAGGTAATTGTGATGTGCTCGATGGTCCAGTGCTAGAATAGATAACCCCACCCCCTAAAGGAAAGATGGATTAACTGAGGAAAGAACCAAAACTGACAACCACAACAATAAAAACAAAACCTCAACAAAATGTGAAGCTCTTTGAAGTTGTGCACAGCTTGCTATGACATAGGGAAGAGGCATCCAAAATATGGGGCACTGGAGGAGGTCATGTTTTGGAGGGCTTCCTGGAGGAGGAAGAGACGGTATTCATCTTAAAAGAATGAGTGATCATGGACAAAGGCTCAGAATGGTAAGAGAATATTAAACAGGAAGAAAATATGAAGAATATATACATATTGTTTCATGTGGACTCTTCTGTGTAGCTGAAGAGGCAAGGAGAACCTAAATAATGAATAACTTGAATGGCATGCTATGATAAAATTCTGAGTTTAAAAAAAAAAAGTAGGCAGCATAATCATATTTACCCCAAGAAGTGAACAGGATGATCTAAGGTAGTGAAGTTGAAGAGTGAGGAAAAGAAGGGGATAGAGGGGGAGCATCTTCACTGGCCCACTCTCTGCCCCAGTGCTTTGGAATATGGGAAAGGAACAACTTAGTCAAAAGAGCCACAGTGCCTAGAATACTCTGCAAATGTGGTTTGCAAGTAAAGGAGTACCTCGTGAGAATGATTTTTTGTTTGGGCAGTGAGCAGCGTGGGAGAGAGAAACTGTGATGGGCTGACTGGTCTCCGTGTGCCAGATGGCATTTGAGGGCAGTGTCGGATCTGTGCTGTCGCGGGGCCCTGTGCTCTGACTCCCTTCTCATTAGAGTAGGTGGTGGCCAAACAAGCTCTGTCACACTCTAAATTCTGGGTTTTCCCATTCAGCCAATTGTATAAAATTAACATTGGTATCTAAGATTTTAAATATATAATATATGAATTTTTAATGCCCTTTTTTCAAAACTATTTTTTTTTTTAACTTTTTTTTGGCAGTGGTGTTGGGGATTGAACCCAAGGCCTTGTACATGCTAGGCAAGTGCTCTACCACTGAGCTACATCCCCAACTAACGTATAAATTTTTAAACATTTCAAAGGTGTATAACCCATAGCTTTTGTATGACAACTGCAGCTACAAGGACTAGGATTAGCAAGTTTCTAAAGCATATTCATCTACTCAACAAATACATGTTGAGGACCGGCTGTATACTAGCTTCTTACTTCTGTGGAAATAGAGGGGGCAGGGACCCAGAGACACTGAAGGATACAAAGTTCCTGCCTTGAGGGAGTTCGTGCTCTAGAGGATCTGAATGAGATAAAGAAAGCTGGCTACTGAGTTGGCTACTCACATTTTTAAATGTCGTTATGACCAAAGAAAACCTTGGGTGGGCACTCCGAGTCTAATTTCTGTGTGTCTCGTGTGTCCTTTTTTAAAACACTACCTTGGACTGATCACCTGTACAATGACATTCCCTTTCACCTTCCTGAATTCCTTTGTGTGCTCTTGGGTCATTCAGAGTGGCAGTAAGGTTAGCTGTGGCATGTCCTAATCCACTTGAAAACAGATGGTTATGCCTGCTAAACACAGGTTCCCTTGGTACCTCTCCTGTGGGCTTGTTGGTTCTTGTGCAGATTCTTGCTTCCACACAGTCCCGGGATCAGCTGCACCTACTTGCACACATGCCTCACCCTGGTCCAGGGATGGTATTTACCCAGCTCAGAGGCGTAGTTCTAGAAAAATTTGCTTCCAGAGCTATAAGAATCATAGTTGCTTCCTTTCCTTGTTTGGGAGGTAATATTATGCTGGAGTGGCAAGGATTGTAAGCAAGGGAAGACAGTGGAATGGAAATGTTGAACTTGGGTTGAACTCTTGGAAGCCCTTAGCCATAATTTCTCATGTTCCTGGTACCCTTGCCCGGTTGCCTGTATTGTAACGTTTGGCTTTTTTCTTTTGATAATCTCTGTGTGTAATTTGTACAATACCTTGGAATATTTGAGGAGAAAGAAGGATTATAATAATATTGACTTCATTTGATGTAATCACATTCCAGTAAAGTATTCACTAATTCTTTACTTTAGTCTTTTATCAATATTTTTGTATTCTAAGGCCTAAAAGAAAAAGCAAAACTTCAATATGGTATGTCTAAACTGCCAGCAGTTTTAGACATGTGAGATGAAGATGGTTAACTCTAGGGCATTTGCACGTGGGACCTGTCGAGGCAGTTGAAGTCTTGACTTAAGGGACAGTGTAGTCATCACCTAGGCCCATTGGGCCAGTCTGTCTTTCATCAAGCCAACGGGATAAACAAAATCGAGAACTTGTTCACAAAGACTGTCAGTTATTAGGGAGTGGCTGAAGAGCCACACCTGAGAAGCCACCTAGATGAAGCCAGCTCGTAAAGTTACTTAAGAGCCTCCACCCCAGTTGATGGTCCAGATTGTATCCAAGGGAGGTGAACTAAGCCAGTGTTAAGACTCTGAGTGGGATAAGGCAGTGGCGATATGCATAATAGATGCATTCATGCCCATTGTCAGTGCAGCATTCTCTTGGATGGAAGCATGGGAAATAACACCCGGGCCTGTACTCACGCCTCTTGTTGGCTTTCAGGGTCACTGCTGGCTGCCGCCTCTATCCCTTGCCCAGCTACCCATTGGAACTTGAGCCCTTATAAGAGTATTGAAAATCCTCATGTTCTGAGAACCCAACGGGAGGAACTCTATGCCCTTAACCCCTCAGAAAGCTGATGAAGGTGGAGAGAGAGATTGAGGTCACAAATAGCAGTTGGCTTTGACTAGTAAAATTCACCATGTTATTAAAATGATACTTATTGTGGTGTTATTATGATGTCACTATACTATTTAGAAAGCACTTAATAAGTTTATGAATTACAAGTTGAATGAATTTGTAAATTCTTCAGAGATTACTTAAACTTAATTGCTGGCTGCCTCAGTCCATTTAAAATAGATTTGGTAGACATTGATCCTTCCAACATATTCTGCCTTTTAATCAATTAGTGCTTCTTGTTTATTTAGTGAACTTCATTAAAATTTAAGAAAGCTTCTAAATTTCAGTAAAGTTAACTTTAAAGGAAAAGTATCTTATTTAGTATCTTAGTTTGGAACTATGGCAAAATTAATTTTCATCAGACCACTGGTTAGCAGGTCTTTTATATTTATTTGTTTTTTGCTCATTCATGAATACTTTATAATAAGTTGTATTCAACCAAATTAAGGTACCGTAATCTATGAACCATCTTTCTAATATTAAAAATGTACCTTGTGTCTATTTCTTTACTACTTTAGATATCATTGCAATAAAATTTTCAGGTCATACTAATTTGTTCCTTGGGATATATTCATAGGAATAATGAAGTCAAAGAAATCAATGTGTTTTAATGTTGTTAAATACTTTATATTTATCAAAATTCTTTAAGCCTTTTAGCAATTGATGAATAGAGTGAGGAAAACTAGTTCTAAGGGTTGGAGATGGCTCTGATAGAAGTGATGATGGTGTACAATGAAATGAAATGTTGGTTTAGCTCTGAGTTTTAATTTTTTTTTAATTTTTAATGGAATTTAAACACTTCTGTCCCCCAAGAAGACACAGCAGTGTCCACTGTTGATTTAATGTAGCAGCTGGTTTGATGAAGCACAGTTACCTGCTTAGGTATGTGAAGTGATGTCCAAGCCTCTGGAGAGATGGGTGGAACCATCAGCAGCTTTCCTGGTCTTAAGAATCATTCAGAAATCCTGGCAGATAAGAGAGGGATTGTCTATTGCAGACGAAATGGCTAGCCTCGGAAAGCTGGGAGTGTAAGTTGAGACAGTATTTCTGGCTTAAAGTTTGTGTGAACTGGGTATCTTTGGGACTTGCTTTCATGGTCTAGACCCACAGGCAGAAGTCAGATTTGTAGTCTTTCTCATTTTTTTTTTTCCTGGAAATTACAGCTAAGCAAAGGGAAAGAGGCCCAATACATAAGACCACTGTTTACAAAATGATTAACTTCCTCCCAGCACCCATAGGAGGGGGCAGCAATGGTATTCCTGTTTGCTGGTTTTGTGGGGTTATTTTTACTCTTTGTCTCTAAAAGGTCTTCTGTGACCTGTGCTCCCTTGCTTTGTGACTCTGGCTAGAACATCATCAGGTGGCCATTTCACTGTGTGTGCTAGCCCTGCCTCTAGCCCCCATGTCTAAAGGGAAGGTGGCCTTTGGTGGGTTTTGGCCTTCAGAGGTGTCATTGTCAGCTGACTGAATTCTATTAAAAACAACAGGCAAGCTAAGAAGTCTTTTAGTAAGTCTCAGACCATTTTCACTGAACAGTGGTGACTCGTTAGGCCAGGTTTCTCACTGACTCCGTGGCTTAGTTTCTGATTTATAAAACTGAGGAGTTGGACTTTATCTCCAAAACTATGTCTAGAGCATAGATAAGAAGAAAAGGAGTTGCCTCAAGTGACAATTGAACGTGGAATAAAAACCACGAGACCCTGGTCTCCTGTCTTACTCTTCAAATGCATCTTCCTTGGGCCCTGCAAGGAAGGCCAGTTCCACACAAAGAAGCCGCAGAGGACATTATGTCCCACGTCACTCTCAAAATAATCTGTCTCGTTACATAGGAGTGTGTTTAAAATTCACAACCCCGGACACTAATTACCTGACCTTTAGATGATACTGTTGCTCATTTTCCTAGGCCTTTTCGATCATTTATCTTCCCTATAATTTTTCAGTTTTCATTGTCACCTTGACCATCTAACTCTGTGTATAAGCCTGTACCTATAAAACACCATGTTTTAAAATAAGATCTGCTTTTATTTGCTTAATGTACATACACAATACCCAGAGTACCTGCTCCAGCAACCCACCCACTTCCTACACTATCCTTTGCTCATAGGAAGCTATCACTTGTTTTATGCTTTGGGGCAATTCTGAAGAAAATGGACGGAGCCAAGTGTTGGCGGCTCTTGGGTGTAGGAATGAGAATGTGATTTTTTTTGCAGTCTGTATTTTTTTTCTCATATCTAATTACTGGAGATAAGAAACTTCAATGCAAAGTCTGAGATGTCCCAGTGATGAACTCTCCCTGGGAGTCATTATCTAAACATGGATTGAAAGCAGTTGAGCAGGACGTAGGCCTCACATC
The DNA here is from genome assembly GCF_052094955.1 of Ictidomys tridecemlineatus. Taxonomy (NCBI): domain Eukaryota; kingdom Metazoa; phylum Chordata; class Mammalia; order Rodentia; family Sciuridae; genus Ictidomys; species Ictidomys tridecemlineatus. The sequence goes on from NC_135480.1 coordinate 143,717,300, forward strand.
TTAGATAAGATTGGTGTGCACTGCAGTGGAGATAAGCTAGCCCATATCAGCCTGTTTTTCAGGGAGAGCCTTCAGGGTTTCTGTATTGTTCTCTTTATGTCTGTTGCTCATAAGTTTTATGTTCTGCCTTCAGACGAGCCTTTATATTGAGATAGAAAAAAATTAATATAAAAATGCTTTGTAAATTGTAATACATTGGTCAGCTACCTAGGAGTGACAGAGTGCAGAAATAAAGAGAGTGGATTTGTGGGATGAGGAGTAAAGAAACTATCCCTTCAGTTGAAGAAGCAGGAGAAATTTAAGCCCCACATCTTAGGAGGCCACATTGGAAGGAGAAGAGTCGACAGCAGTTATAAATGAGTTCTTTGATGGAAGCACTGGTTTGAGCCCCAGTTTAGATCATCAACAGCCCTTTTAATGGAGAGTTTGCAAGTAGAGACAAATCCTCAGAGACAAATGAGACAGGGATCACCATTGCCTTGCTTAACTACATCCATATCCATGATCAAGATCCCCAAAGGAGCATCATCTATGCAGCAAATATCATTAATGTCTTATTTGTGTACACCCAATCTTGTTTCAGTTAAAAAAAACAAACAGACAAAAAAACAACCAAATATTTAAAATCAAAGATACTAGGACAGAAGGGAAAGTAGTACAACGGAGGGGTGTGGAACAAAGATGGAGATAGTGGGTATTGGGGGAGGGCTTGGAAACATGCAGGAAGAGGTTACTCATTCAGTTCCATGCTCCTTCAAAGCCAAGGCAAATGAGGAATTGTGACCAGATATAGGCTTCTAACCCAGGAAAAGCACAAGCTCTCAGCATACAGGGACAAGTGGACCCTCAACAGCATACTGACGGGGAGTATGGCTGTGTAGTCACTGCTGGAGGCAGCAGAGCTTCAGTCCTTTGGAGAAATGAACCTTGCTGGTACACTCCCAATGTGCTCATTTTTGAAGTTTTGCTAATTCCTAAGTAGAATAATCCATAGACTGCAAACTTTATTACTCTATTTCTCATATCAATCTACAGGATGCATTACTTCAAATGAAATTAAGGGTGCTCAGGCTTCCCAAACTCTTTAGGATATAGCCCCATGAGCTCTTAAGTTGTAAAGAGGGCAGTACTCACTAGATGGCAGCATCGACAGCCTTTTGGGAAGCTGCATGTGATCTTGACTCTTAAATACAAAACTAAAAGGAGGAAAACCATCAAATGCACCACACAGAATTTCATCTCTACACCCCCCAGGAAGGGATATTCCATCTCCTCCTCCCCTTAAGTCGGCCAGGGAGAAGGTGCCACCCAGCAGCTGCAGGCCTCTCTAGAGGACCTGAGGGTCTCTCTACACAGGAAGTGACTGCCAGCAGTGCTCATGGTCATGCCAGCAGCTGCAGGGTTTCTGGCCACTTTCTTTATTCCTTTCTCTTTGAACTTGGAGACCAGAGCCAGAGCTACTAGGATCTTTCAGGAACCAGCTGTGTTGATGATTCTTAGAGCCTGGGTGTCTGCTCACTTATCACCTCTAGCCTGAAAGCAACCCCACCTCTTAGGAAATGAGGTGGTTTTCCCGATTTATGTAAAATCTTTTCCTCATTTTCATATTTGAGGAGAGATTATGAAACAGACTACCTTTGAAATAAAAAGCTCCAAATTGTTTTAACTTCAGAACTTCCTCACACTGAGAATAAAAACTTTCTCTTGCTGCGGACAGATGCCAAGGGAATGAAGGCTGGCTTTCTGATTAGCACAGCCTAACCAAATCGACATATGTAGATCGCTGGGCTTTTTTACTCCTATAAACTGTGACTGCTTTTGTGGGATGTTTGATCAAACTGCATGAAGTTCATTTTTCCTCTTTCTGTTTGGCCTGTTTCTTGTGTAGGCCAGCAGACAAATCCAGCCAGTGCAGGGTCCCTGGGCTAGGATGCTGGTAGCAATTACAAAGTTTTTTCAGTTTTTTAAATTAAGAATTACAGTATTTTTGGATCATAATGGTATTAAATTAACAGTATTTGGTTGAATTTTAGGGGTTTAGAGTGTGTCTTGAGTAGCACTTGAAAAGTCCTGGAAAGATGGGTCCCTGTCCTAATTAATCCTAGTGGCAGTTTCTTAGCATTAGTGCTGCTGGTGCTTTGAGTAGGACAGGACCCCCCCCCCTTATGAGGAGCTGTCCTGTGTCACAGGGTAGTTGCATCCTTGGCCCTTGTCCACTAAATGTCAGAAAGGCGCTCAGACATGACTCCCCAATACTGTCCCACAGGTTTCTGTGTGCCTCCTGGGAGGGGGATTGCCTAATGTTGAAAACTGCAGGACTTAGAGAGGTTTTGGTGTGAAAAATGAGGCTGTGGAATTTAGTGGGATGGTCTTTTTTTTTTTTTAAATTTTCTTTATATATTTTTAAAAATAACAATCATAGCCTATCTCCTCAAATTTCTACTGTTTGTGTTTAAGTATTCTGAGTGTGGTTAATTCCATACAAGTACAGCCTTAGTACAAAATTGTGCATGTATGATTTTATGGTTTACTTTTTATACAGCCCTTTTTAGTCAGCTTTTTCACGACTGTGACTAAAGGACCTGACCAGAACAACTACAGAGGAGAAAGAGTTTATTTGGGGGCTCATGGTTTCAGAGGTCTCAGTCCATAGAAGATCAGCTCCATTCCTCAGGGCTCAAGGTGAGGCTGAACATCATGGCAGGAGAGTGCAATGGAGGGAAGCAGCTCACATGGTGATCAGAGAGCAGAGAGACTCCACTGGACAGATACGAATATATACCCAAAGCCATGCTCCAATCCCAGCCTCCTCCAGACACATCGTACCTCTTCAGTTACCACTCAATCTCTACCAGGGGATCACATCACTGATTGGTTTAAGACTCTCATAACCCGATCATTTCTCCTCTAAACTTTCTTGCATTGTCTTATCCGTGAGATCTTGGGGGGGGACATCTTTCATCTAAAAACATAATACAGCCCTAACATGTACTTTTCCTCATACTCCTTGTTGTCTCTTTACCTGATGCAGCCTGTTGGGGTGCTTCATTATGCTTAAATAATGTTCTTTGAGGGGCTGGGGTTATAGCTCATTGGTTGAGCACTTGCTTTGCCTCGCATGCATGAGGCACTGGGTTCCATCCTCAGCACCACATTAAAAAAAATAATTAAATAAAGATATTGTGTCCATCTACAACTAAAAAATATTTTTTAAAATGTTCTTTCAAAGCAATGAATTATAGTATCATTTTCTTTCATTGCATTTTAATTGAAACTGTTACTAGATACACAAGGGTGGAATTAGTCTTTGCTGCTTTAGTCCCTCTGGCATCCTACACACTTCTTTTTCTTGCCTCCCGTGAAAGTTTTTTCGAGTGGAGCCTGGGATGGCTTGCACATCACGTGCTGTTCATTTCTTAATTGTGTTAGTTGAGGAATGAAAGAATCTCATTACCTCTCTCACATTTTTTTTCTTATTGATTAAACTATAAAAAGTCCTTGGGTTAGAATTTAGGATTCCTATTTTTTTCTCTTGGTGCTTAGTCCAGGGCCAGTCAGTCCTGTAGCACATCCTCTAGGGAAAGACTTGATTGATGGTGGGTTCTCAGTTCACTGTTCCTACTTGATCTTTGCATTGGCGCAGTTAATACCAGCTTCTGGTATAGGTTAAGTCACCAATATGTCCATGACCTTAGGGACAAGTTTATATATTTCCCTTGATGTCTAACAGTAGAAAACAGTGGGAGAGGTGATATCAAGTGGCACCTGACCTAACTAAAGACCCATGAGGAATGGAAGAGAAAATAGAGAACACAGCTGCTGAGTCCAGGTGGAAAATGGTGACCTACTTCTGATCCTCTGTGTGCCAAGATCTATAGGCAACGCCAACTGATGCACATGTTCAGCACCTCAGTGGATGCCAGTTGCCTGCCCAGACAAGCCTCATCTGGCACAAGAGCTTAAGAAAGGCTCCAATGTTAGGGATTAGTAGGGACCTCTCTGTAGCTGTCATACCAGTGTCACCTCCCCAACCCAGCATCAGCCTCTCACCACACCCCAACACATGTTCAATAAAGAAATGTTTAGTGCTTCCGTGGTTCAGTCCATAAGGCGGAATTCTTAGGTTTGGGCAAACTTAGGAACTTGTTTGGGTTACTAGGTTTTTAAATTTCATCCAGTCTCTAGAACTACCTCATTGAAAGGATATCCACGAGGACAAAATTGAAGTCATTTTTGGTAGTCAGTCATTTAGTGATGTCTTTGGCTACAGTTGCTCTGTCAGCTCATGTCTGGAGCAACTTGAACTAAAGACGGCAGATTTTGTCCTGAATGTTGGACTAGACATTTGAATCACTAAGTTACTATCAAACTGCATGATCCAAATCTTTAATGACCTTAATTTTGTCACTTAAGCTGACATTTAATCTAAAAGCTACTTGTCTTTACACCCTGTAAAAGAAATATTTGGTTTATACTTAATTCCTACCAATTTTCAACACTGAGATTTTTAAATGCTTCCCATCATCCATCCTTCCATCGAAGCTTTCTCAAGAGCCCTATACAAAACGTTCAATATCAATCGAGACAGTAATTATACAGTGTGACAGAGAGTCTCAGTGCCTTTCCACAGCAAACACTAATTCCTCACTCACTTTTCTTGTGCATTGTGGGTCAGCCACAGCTCTGCTCATTGTTGACCTCTGTGTGTTGATGGAGCAGCTTCCAATTTGCATCGTGGCCATGGAGAATAAGGTGAAGTTCTATTTGTTTTACAACTGACACTTGTTGGCATTTATTTTTCAAAACCAGACATTTCTTTTGTCTTCAAAAGATAAATGGACAGTGTCCACCTAAAACTTAAGAATAAATATTTTTTTTAAAAAAAGATAAATTGGAATCAGGAAAAGGTCAGAGAAGGAATGAGAAGTAGCACACATCTAATAGTCTAGGTTTCATTTCCTTTATTTTCTCAAGATTACCAGCCTTTGTTCAAGGAGGTTTATCCGTTTAGTCTGAGAAGTTATTACCTTTGCTCTCGAGCCAAAGTAGTTGGGGGACCCTGAAGTTATGTTCTGTTTAATCTCAAAGCCAGCCAGGCAGGCAGAGCCCAGTGACACCTTTACAGCTGCTAGATGGTGATAAGGAGCCAGCTACTCCTCTTTCATGTGGCTGTTGGGGGAGGCACAAGCCAAAGGGGCTGGTAGGAAGAATGACTTCCTGATGCAGTTTTCCCACCGTTCACTTAGGCAGATAGGCTGACGCCCTGCACCTATCTTCCTTGGCAGAGACTCAGATCAGCAGGCCAGTTCCTGACACCTACGTGCATACACTTCAAGTTGCTTGTTCCGCTTTCCTCTTTCCTGCTCGAGTTTCTCACAGGAGTAGGCTCCATTTCAGATTTATCACTTCTGTAAAGAAGAAAACACGTATTTATAGAGTGGACTATCTTCTGGAGAGACAGTGTGGGCAGACTGAAGCATGGAATGAATCCTGGCTGTCGTCGTCGGTCAACAGTATTTATGGAGCTACCTTCCGGATGCCACGCTTATTGTGGGCAATTATCAAAGAAATAAGCATGGCCCACCTGTCCCCTACTGTAACCCACCCAAAGCACATGGCATTGTCCTGAAGATCATTTCTAATACACTGCCCATGGCATTCAGCTTCCTTTGAGCAAACAACTGTATTCCAAAGTGTAAAATAACAGCTTTGGATCTTGTGTCACATAAAAACCATGCATTTGTTAAGAATAAATTTTTAAAGTCAAGAAGCATGTTATCTCATAGTCAGAATATTTATAAGGACATAGTTCTTTCAAAGAATGCATTTGAAAAAAATCACTCGTAGGCACCCAGCTTGCTGTTTAACGTATACAGTGGGCATCCCTGAAGTTGTTTTTGTTTTGTTTCTGATGACAGTGAATGTTAGAATTTGGTTAAAAAACAAACAAACAAAAAAACTCCAGCCTCATTATCCAAATTGGTCATGGGGAAGTCATGCTTCAGTTCAGTAAGAAGTTCTTGCCTCCTGGGTGGGGGCAGTCATTTATTCTGTGCTGGACATCTAGTGTTTGCCCTGAGGTAAAACTGCCTCCACCCTGTTATCCCAAGCACAATTTATGGCTCCTAGTGGTTTGAACAAACTTACCTGCCACCTTAAAACAAGAGAAGAGTGGAGAATTATTGACCGAAGTTTGCTCATCCAGATACCTTATGACTGAAGAAAATACTGCTTTTCAAATGTGGACTTAACCTTTTCTGAACTTAAATTCACTATCTGTTGGTAAAAATCCACAGCACTTAAAGGAGGAAAAATGGCCATAACTAAATGCAACCCCCCCACCTCTCAAAGAGATTTCCTAGATTAGTTAAAAGCCCCTTTGCAGGTCTGAATCTTCCATTTTTGCTTCAGAGTCGATAGCTGTCTCAGAAGACTGGGAGAGATTTATGGTGCTTCTGAATCTGGAAGGGACTCTCATCTCTCCCTCAGGACCAGTTTGTACAGTGTTATCTTTCAAGCTGTACAGTACTTAGAAGCATCCTGCTATTTAATATATCTGGTTGGGTGGAAGAGGGACCAAAGAGAACAGAGTAGGACTAAACCAAGGTTGCAGCCTCTGGGACAAACTGATTTGATAGCAACTTCTCCCTTTGGACAAATACTGTACACACTTGGCCCTCCACATGGCATCGGATTTTGTTGTGCCAATTGCTTTGAATTTTGAAAATGTACGTATTTACGCAAAGAGCTGACATAGTTCAGAACAGCTGAACCTGTGCTCCTCTTAGAATTGATGAGCTGCTGTGTGATCATAATAGCTTTCCTGTATTCAGCTAGGAATAAACATGTGTGTGGTGACCTATCAGTATTTTCACCTTCAGTTTGTGGATGTATTACAGACAATAGGACACACATTTTCTCAGGTCAGCTTTCCTATAGTTTGTAAGGGTTTCAAATACAATATATTGTTCTATTAAAATACCAAAATGTATTAAAATATTGAGAATTTACTGTGATTTAAAAATATATTAAGCAGACTCTTCGTCCAGAGGGATTATTTTTTTCCAAGTATATTTAGCTCACTGAAATTTTTGGGTTGTGTTTTCGGTTATCTAGCTCAGGTCTAGGCAGGCCAGACAACTTTTTTCAAGTACACTGGTATCTTCCAAAACGTTCTTACTGCTGTTGCTCAGTGTCATTAATCACATTCCATTGCCTTCCAGCCTTATCTTGAAATGGGACATTAACTCTTCAATCCCCCAAATCAAAATCGCCTAAAACTTGACTTTCTGAGCAAGTATGTACAGCAATTACTAGCAAGAAAATAAAAATAATTCTTTTTTTTTTTTTCTTTTCCAAAAAAGGTTCTTGGGGCTGGAGTTGTGGTTCAGTGGTAGAGTACTCACCTAGCATGTGCAAGGCCTTGGGTTCAATCCTCAGCACCACATAAAAATAAGTAAAATTAAATTATTGTGTCCAACTACTACTAAAATATTTTTAAAAAATGGTTCTGGGTATTGAACCCAGGGTCTTGTGTATGCTAAGCACAAGCTTTGTGACTAGAATGAAATTGATCCTCTCTCTCTCACCCTGTACAAGACTCAATTCAAAGTGGATCAAGGACCTTGGCATTAGACTAGAGACTCTGTGCCTACTAGAAGAAAAATTAGTCCCCACTCTCCACCCTGTCAAGTTAAGAACCAGCTTCCTCAAGAAGACTGTTCAAGCCAGGAAGTAAAATCAAGAATCAATAAATGAGACGATATCAAAGCAAAAAGCTTCTTCACCGCAAAGGAAACAAGAATGTGAACTACAGAATGAGAGAAAAACTTTACCACCAGCTACTCAGAGCATTATTCTCCAGGATAGACAAAGAACTCAAAAAACTTAACACCAAAAAAAAAACAAATAATCAATCAATGGGCTAAGGAACTGGCACTTCACAAAAGAAATATGAATGATCAACAAATATGAAAAAATTGTTCAATATCTCTAGCAATTGGAGGAGTGCAAATCAAAACTACACTGATCTTCCATCTCACCCTAGTCAGAATGGCATTATCAAGAATACAAGTAAAAATGTTTGTGAGGATGTGGGGAAAATTTTCACTCATACATTGCTGGTGGGACTGCAAATTGGTACAACCACTCTGGAAAGCAGTATGGAGGTTCCTCAGAAAACCTGGAATGGAACCACCATTGACCCAGTTATTCCACTCACCAGTTTTTACCCAAAGGATTTAAAATCAGCATACTACAATGGCATAGCCGCTTCGTGTTTATAGCAACTCAATTCACAGTAGCTAAACTATGGAATCAACCTATGTGCCCTACACAAAGGAATATTACTCAGCCATAAGGAAGAATGAAATCATGGCATTTGCCAGTAAATGGATGGACTATCATGCTAAGTGAAATAAGCCAGTCCCCCAAAACCAAAGGCAGAATGTTTTTTTGATATGTGGTTGCTAACCTACAACAAGGGAGGGAAAGATTAGAAGTTCACTGGAAAAAGGGAAATGAAGGGAAGGGAGTGGAGAATGGGAATAGAAAAGACAGTAGAATGAATTGGATATATCTTTTTTATCCTTATATATGAATATGTGACCAGTGTAACTTCACATCATATACAACCACAATAATGGGATCCCAACTAGAAGAAGTTATACATATTCTGTGCATGTATTATATGTCAAAATATACTCTAGTGTCGTGTATATCTAGAAAGAACAAATTAAAAAAAAAAACTACTGAGCTCTAACCCCAGCCCACTAATAACTTTTTAAAATTATTTAGCCATTTAGGTGGAATAAGAGTACCCCTTTTTCCAATGACTAAGCCCTGTTAACAGTTTTACTCTTGAACAGTTTTGTTAGTATCCCATTTGCTAACTGATTTGACCAAATTCCAGATTTGAAATTAGTCATCATTTGATAAATCAAAGTTAAGCCTCTTAATCAAATACTATAATTTAATTAACTATAATCTGGTCCAAATCCTCATTTAAGGGCTCACCTACCAAAATGCTCAATACCATAAGTTTTAGGTATTCAGTCTCTCCTCTGTCCAGCTCCTTACCTGATGTCCCCCTGATCCTTTGGGGGAGCTTATTCTATCTAGTTAAAAATTTTTACCTGGGGACTCCATCTGGTAAAGGTAACTAGACAGTTGACAGATATCGGATAACATGTTAGTATGTTAAATGGTTAGTAATTAGACTTGAATATAAATTAATAATTTGGGGCTATTTATATTAGCTCTTCCAAAGTTGTATCCTTAAAGTTGAGCTTTATGAACTGTTACTGACTGTAGTCAAACAAGCGTAAGCAAAGCCTCAGCATCCACTGAGTTGGATTCAATTTCCAGGTCACACTGACCTGACAGTGTGGAAATTCTTAAGTCACTGTCGCCCAAAATGAGTCTAAGTCCATACAGATGTGACCCATTACTGGAGGCTAGGATGGTGTACATGCATGTACACACACATGCAAGTGTACATACATACATACCTACACCCACATACCCCTTAAAGGTCTTAGACCACAGTCATTTGTATTCTTGCTGTTCTTAAATTAGCAAAGAACAGAAATTTCAATCATTAGCAATAAAAAGTCTCAAACTTCATGGCTTCCTGTGACTGCTAGATATCCCTGCAGTCGGAGGTGATTCCTCTTTCCTTCCCTCTCAGCAGGAGCATGTCTTGCCTCCTATGTGCCAAGCAGGACCTTGCACGAAAGCAGGTCCCTGTTTCCAGCACTGCTCACGCACTTGCTGGCTTCCGAACCCCGGCACCATTCAATGTGGCATTTTGCCGTCAGCCTTCCCATGGGGCTATGTACTCAGGGAGATGAAGAAGCCCGAAGGTTTTTCCAATGGCACTGGTTTGTCCTGGGGATCACAGGTGTTGCTGAAGCCTCTGGGGAAGGAAGGGAGGAGGGGAAGAAAACACATTTATACAAAATTTGTTCTTTCAATAAATTTTCCAGCCCAAGTGGGTGCAGTAGCCTGTAATCCTAGCTACTACAGAGGCTGAGGCAGGAGGATGGCAAGTTTAAGGCCAGGTTGGACAACCTAAGACCCTGAATCAAAATTTTAAAAATGACAGGGAATGTAGCTCAGGGGTAGAGGTTTTACCTAGGACCCTCCAGGCCCTAGGTTTGATGCCTGGCACCACAGAAAAAGGTGGGGGCTGTTTCCAGCCCTTCTTTAATCTTATAGGATGAGGGTCTCTTTTGCAATATAAACTGCTTTTAGAGCTTTTGTTGCTCTGTTGTGGGAATTTACAGGGAATGTAGAGAGGGCATAAGGACAGTATAATTCAAGTCAGCCAAGGAGTACCTAAAACCTGATTAAATTGATTTGTAACTGATGATTTTTGTTTTTAGTTTCCATAAAGGGCTTCCCTTGGAGTACAAAGAAGCTAATATTCTGTATCTCATCACTTGCGGCTCTTCTGAGGCTCTGTGTGATGGGTCACTGATCTAGTATTGTGGAAGATGGATACAAGGACAAATAAGGCCTGGTCCTGCCCTGGAAGAAGCTTAAAGTTGGTGGGAACAAGAAATAAATGAATCCTTAGCTGCTTAGAAGCATGAGGGTGTCGAGAAAACACAACAGGAAAAGGATAGTGTCTTTAATACATGGTGCTGGGAAAACTAGATATCCACATGCAAAAGAATAAATGGATTCTTATATACAAAAATTAACTTGAAATGGATTTTGGCTATAAGAACTGAAATCAGAAAATTCTTAGAGGAAATCATGGGAAAGCTCCTGGACAGGGTCTTGGCAATGAATTTTTAGCACAGGCACCAGAAGCAAAATTAAACAAGGAAGACTGCATCAAACTTAAAAGTTCTATATATATGCTCACACAACTCAATAGCAAAAAAGAAAAACAACCAGATTTTTTTTTATTGGTTGTTCATAACATTACAAAGCTCTTGACTTATCATATTTCATACATTAGAATCAAGTGGGTTATGAACTCCCATTTTTACCCCAAATACAGATTGCAGAATCACATCGGTTACACATCCACATTTTTTCATAAAGCCATATTAGTGACTGTTGTATTCTGCTACCTTTCCTATCCTCTACTATCCCCCTCCCCTCCCCTCCCATCTTCTCTCTCTACCCCATCTACTGTAACTCGTTTCCCTCCTTGTTTATTATCCCATTCCCCTCACAACCTCTTATATGTAATTTTGTATAACAATGAGGGTCTCCTACCATTTCCATGCAATTTCCCTTTTTTCTCCCTTTCCCTCCCATCTCATGTCTCTGTTTAATGTTAATCTTTTCTTCCTGCTCTTCCTCCCTGCTCTGTTCTTAGTTGCTCTCATTATATCAAAGAAAACATTTGGTATTTGTTTTTTAGGGATTGGCTAGCTTCACTAAGCATAATCTGCTCTAGTGCCATCCATTTCCCTGCAAATTCCATGATTTTGTCATTTTTTAGTGCTGCATAATACTCCATGGTGTATAAATGCCACATTTTTTTTTTTTATCCATTCATCTATTGAAGGGCATCTGGGTTGATTCCACAGTCTAGCAATTGTGAATTGTGCTGCTATGAACATCGATGTGGCAGTATCCCTGTAGTGCGCTCTTTTAAGGTCTTCAGGGAATAGTCCGAGAAGGGAAATAGCTGGGTCAAATGGTGGTTCCATTCCCAGCTTTCCCAGGAATCTCCATACTGCTTTCCAAATTGGCCGCACCCGTTTGCAGTCCCACCAGCAATGTACAAGTGTGCCCGTTTCCCCACATCCTCGCCAGCACTTGTTGTTTGACTTCATAATGGCTGCCAATCTTACTGGGGTGAGATGGTATCTTAGGGTGGTTTTGATTTGCATTTCTCTGACTGCTAGAGATGGTGAGCATTTTTTCATGTACTTGTTGATTGATTGTCTGTCCTCCTCTGAGAAGTGTCTGTTCAGGTCCTTGGCCCATTTGTCGATTGAGTTATTCGTTTTCTTATCGCTTAATTTTTTGAGTTCTTTGTATACTCTGGATATTAGGGCTCTATCTGAAGTGTGAGGAGTAAAAATTTGTTCCCATGATGTAGGCTCCCTATTTACCTCTCTTATTGTTTCTCTTGCTGAGAAAAAACTTTTCAGTTTAAGTAAGTCCCATTTGTTGATTCTTGTTATTAACTCTTGTGCTATGGGTGTCCTGTTAAGGAATTTGGAGCCCGACCCCACAAAATGTAGATCGTAGCCAACTTTTTCTTCTATCAGACGCAGTGTCTCTGATTTGATATCTAGCTCCTTGATCCACTTTGAGTTAACTTTTGTGCATGGCGAGAGGAGGGGATTCAGTTTCATTTTGTTGCATATGGATTTCCAGTTTTCCCAACACCATTTGTTGAAGATGCTATCCTTCCTCCATTGCATGCTTTTAGCCCCTTTATCAAATATAAGATAGTTGTAGCTTTGTGAATTAGTCTCTGTGTCCTCTATTCTGTACCATTGGTCCACCCGCCTGTTTTGGTACCAGTACCATGCTGTTTTTGTTACTATTGCTCTGTAGTATAGTTTGAAATTTGGTATCGCTATACCACCTGATTCACACTTCCTGCTTAGCATTGTTTTTGCTATTCTGGGTCTTTTATTTTTCCATATGAATTTCATGATTGCTTTATCTATTTCTACAAGAAATGCCATTGGGATTTTGATTGGCATTGCATTAAACCTATAGAGAACTTTTGGTAATTTTGCCATTTTGATGATGTTAGTTCTGCCTATCCATGAACAGGGTATATTTTTCCATCTTCTAAGATCCTCTTCTATTTCTCTCTTTAGGGTTCTGTAGTTTTCATTGTATAAGTCTTTCACCTCTTTTGTTAGGTTGTTTCCCAAGTATTTTTTTTTTTTTTTGAGGATATTGTGAATGGAGTGTTTTTCCTCATTTCCATTTCAGAAGTTTTGTCGCTGATATACAGAAATGCCTTTGATTTATGTGTGTTGATTTTATATCCTGCCACTTTACTGAATTCATTTATTAGCTCTAATAGTTTCTTTGTAGACCCTTTTGGGTCTTCTAGGTATAGAATCATGTCATCTGCAAATAGTGATAATTTAAGTTCTTCTTTTCCTATTTTTATGCCTTTAATAAACAACCAGATTTAAAAATGGAAAAAGAGGGCTGGGGATGTGGCTCAAGCGGTAATGTGGTCACCTGGCATACGCAGGGCGCTGGGTTCAATCCTCAGCACCACATAAAATAAAATAAAGATGTTGTGTCCACTGAAAAAACTGAACAATAAATATTAAAGAAAAAATGGAAAAGACCTGAATGGACATTTCTTAAGTCATACAAATGGCCAATAGTATATGAAAAGGTGCTTAAGATCATTAAGTATCACAGAAATGGAAATAAAAGCCACATGAGTTTTTATCTCATATCTGTTAAGGTGACTATTATGAGAGAAAGTGTTGGCGAAGATCTGGAAAAATATATCCCTTCCATACTGTTGGTGGGAATAAAATTGGTACTGTCACTATGGAAACCAGTATGGTTTCTCAAAAAATTAAAAATAGAACTATCATATGATCCACCATTCCCACTTCTGGGTCTGTCTCCAAAGAGAATGAAATCGGCATTTTTATGTTCACTGCAGTGTTTTTCATAATAGATAAGATATAAAATCTGCAGAAGTATCCATCAGCCAATAATGGATGAAGGTATGGAGTCAAATGGACAGACAACAAAAAAACTGTCATGAGGAAAATTTGTGTGTACACACACACAGAGACAGAGGAATAGAAATCTTGTTAGGAAAAAAGAAATCTTGCCATTTGGAACAACATGGATGAACCTGGAGGACATTATATTAACTGAAATAAGCTAGACACAGAAAGGGAAATACTTCTGTGATCTCACATGTGGAAATTAAAGTCAAAACCACAGAAGCAGAGAATGATGGCTGCTATGGACTGGGGCATGGGAGAAATGGGGTTAGTCAAAGAATGCCAAATTTCAGTTATAAGAGAATACATTCTGAAGATCTATATGATAGTGACTATAGTTATAATATTGTAGTGTTCACATGAAATTTGACAAGAGAGTAGCTTACCTTACCCCCCCCATTGTACATGCATGCACACACAGGGTAACTGGTAATGGACATGTTAATTTAATGGGTGTAACCTATAGATTATATATATAATCTCAGATCATCATGTTGTACATCGTGAATTATTCAACTTATATTTGCCGATTATACCTCAATAAGATCGGGGGAAAATATTTTAAAAATTAAAGTCACATTAAAAACCAGTGACAACAAACCAATATTTCCTTTAAAAATATGACTCCCCACCTTCCTCTGACAAAAACTTTCTTACCATATAGACCACCAATGAAAGCCCATGTCTGAGTGAGGACTGGGTGTTTGCAGTGAGACAGACTTCAGTTTACAGTAGAAATCCTTTCAGAGTTTTACTTTATGCCCTTGAGCAATGTATTTCATTTTTGTTGTTGCTGCTGCTGCTGCTGCTGCTGCTGTTTTGTTCCTTTGTATCTAAAGTATAAAGTGGCAATGGAATCCCACATGATACTCAGTTTGTGAGGTCTCTGGGATCTGCAGGTTCTCCTCTGGGTGTGTGGTACTTCGATCATTGGTGTCCAGACCAAATCCCACATGCCCATAGCAGTCCTCTTTGGCAGTGATTTCCTGCAGATTTGCCCTAAGAGCCAGATTTCTTCATGGAGGAAAACTGCTACTGTCATGAGAAATGTTTGATGAAGCATGTTTTTTAGTACATTTACCTAAGTCCTTATCAAGTGGAGTCCCCAGATAAGAATTGCTGGCTAACAGCCTGACTGAGGTGGAACAAACCTTTTTCCAAGTTCCCAGAAATATCATTTATGTCTGGGCAAACCATGTTTTTGTTTTTCTTTTCCCATTTAATCCACAGGAAACTTGTGGGTTGGGTCTTCTGATAGTCATCAGTTGTTAAAAGTCGTGCATTTCCACATACCCTCTTGTGCAAAGCATGTCTGGAAAAGGCTGGAACTTGAAGTCACTTTTTTTTTTTAAATCACTCTTTAAAATTTAGTGTTTTGAGTAGCTTTTTCTGCCTTGCCATGTTTTACTAAAACAACTCTATAGAAGAGATTTACTCAAGTGTTTGGAATAAAACAAATGGAAAGAAGTTTCAAGCCTTCTCGGGTAAAAATGGACCTGTGAGGGCTAGGGCTGTGGCTCAATGACAGAGGACTTGCTTCACATGTGTGAGGCACTGGGTTCGATCCTCAGCACCACACAAAAATAAACAAATAAAGGTATATATATATATATAAATAAAATAATGTACTCATGCTTTGAGATGATCAGTCCCAGAGTGTTTGGCTTAGGGTCATGCTGTATCTTGGGCAAGTGGCCCTCTATCTAGACCACTCCTGTCTCCCACCACTCGGCTCATCTCCCAGGTTTAACTGCTTCCCACCATCCCAAATGATCATTGTTTCAGAAGCTTCCTGGCATTCCTGCCACTCTCTGGACCTCCCCTCTAACTTCTTGCATGCCAGGTGTATGGGTTTCTCCATCTCTTCACTGCCCAGCTTATTCCTCTTGCTCTTCTGTGCAGCTGTTTTTGTCTTTCCTTCTTCATTTGACTCGGCATTCCTTATTCTCAGCCAGCAAGGGGGATGGGATGGTCAACAGAGAATGAACAGCTCAAAACACTGTTCCTTCCACACTGTTGTCCTGAGATGCGTGGAATCCTGAAGTGTGAGGTAGAGATGGTGCCTTAGATCTTCCTGTCAAGTCCACCCAGAGGCAGGGAGAGAGGAAGGCAGAGCCTGCAGTCTCCATTCCCTCCCCTTCTCCCTACACAGCAAGACCCCCTTTGGTGTGCCCAGGGCCACTCGGGCTGCAGAGTGGAAGCCCTCACCTTCAACTGCCACTTCCTCCAGCCACAGTCTTACTCCAAGCCACACGTGCTTTGTGGGGAGAAGCTCCTTTCCCTGTCTGTCCCTGGTAATATATCAAGATATTCCGGGAGGCCTAGATGCCGACTTCTCCCAGAGGTGAGGGTCTTTTTGCAGTGATGAACAGTACTCTAGGTTTGAAGCTGTTTGTCCTCTGTCCTGGTTGCTCCTGTTAAAAAGTTGTCTCTTGGAGTCTACTTTCCGTTATGTAAACATCACGTCACTTGTATTGGTTTTGTTGTTGGGATTTCCAGGGAGGACGTAGGTAGGTGTGTGAGAGCTGTGTACTTGTTTAAGCACAAATATATCCCATCCTGCAATGATGGATTTGCTTTTCTCCCCTATTTTCAGCAATAGTGGTAATCGGTTCTTAGGAATTTGGGGCCAAATAGGACTGGGGCCAAATGTTGGCAGAATTTATTTAGTTACTTAAATAAGTCTTTACAAAGGCTTCATTTATGTATAGCTTTCTGTTAAACAAAAATCGAGGAAATAATTAAAACAGTCTGTCTCAAGGATCATTTAGAATATTTACACCAAGAATAATACCTTTATTTTATTTTTATGCGATGCTGATCGAATCCAGCACCCCACACACGCTAGGCAAGCTTTCTACCGCTGAGCTACAACTCCAACCCCTACATCAAGAATAATAAGCATAATTTTATTGGCATAGTGCTTCATGGTATGGGAAGTACTTCCAAAAAAAAAATACAGTTACTTGTTTCATTTCCTCAGTAATCTTAGAGAATATATTTTGTCATTTTACTAATGAGGAATGGAAACTAGGAGCACTTTACTCCTGACTTGTAAAGTCAGAAAGCCAGAGGACAGAACTATAGCTGGGCTCTAGCCTGCTGGTCCCTGGCCTGTCTTGGCCTCCAGGTCTTGCTCTGTCTTTCTGCCTCCCAGGTTCATTTGTTTCCTTCAGTAGCTGATTGCCTTTGGATCCTTTTCTGAACTTTCGTTTCTATCTTGACTGCTTCCCGTTTTGATATTCTCAACTCTAGACCCTGAGTAACTCCCATTAGGAGCCTCACAGCAAATGAGAGTTTGTTTCTTTCTACTCCCAGATGCGTGTATTCTTATGTATCTAAAATCAGGAAGCATCTTATGTCCCCCCCCCCCCCAATGGCTCAGCCCTTTCAGCAGGGACTGGCACCTGGGTGGAGATGCTGCCTGAGGGCATGTGGACCACACTGGTGGTGTGGATTCAGAATGGTCAGGTATCCAGGAGATGCCCCCCTCCCTCGCCCAGTTCCCAGGTTGAAACATGGGTTTCCTTGTCATTCCTGATTGCAGGATAGTTGATTCTTTGTGACCTTTTGGTGCTCCAGCTTCATGAGGGGCTGCCCTGTTCAGTTTCCTGCCTTGGAAGTTTTTGCTTTCTCAGTAGCACATAAAATAACATGCATCTCATGGTTGGTGACTTCTCAGATTTGCTGAGATGCAGTGTCATGATAGCTGTCCCTGACTGCTCATGGGGTCTCCTGTCTGGTACACTCTGGCTACAGGGAAACAGGCAGGTGTTCCTGAGACGTGTCTTGCTCATCTGCTAAGACAAAAGCCAGAAGGGATCCACACTCACTCGCCCTCCCCCTAGCCTCTGCAGCAGATGCCTCACTTGATTTCTTGCTGGTTGCACATGTGCAACAGAAATACAGTGTTAATAAATATTTCTACATGTAATGGAGAAACAAGCCATAAAAATAGTCATTTGCCATCTGCTTAGATGAGTTACCAGGAAAAATGATGACATTTTCTGATTCAGTAACTTAACTATTCTCATGCCTCCTGTTGAGGTACATCTATACAAACAAATTGTAAATATCCAAGCACATGTCCTGAGAGAAGGACATTGGTCTCAGAGACAAATATGAATAACAAATAATAATTGATTCTCTTCTCCCTTCGAAGTCCCCAAATATCTCAGTTACATAGCTTCATAGTTGTAGCCCATAGAGGAAATGTGTTCGAGATAATACCATCTCCTGTGCCCATCCATGTAAAGAGAACCAGTGTAACAAAAGAGAGAGGAGAAGTGGGCAGGCGGACTACCCAGTCAGTGACTTGGGGAGAGGACAATGTTTTACGGAGCTGGCAATAATAACTTATTTGCTGAGGGCCTTTTATGTATCAGGCACTTTATTAGGTACTTTGTATATCTTTATATATTTGTATATATATTAGCTTCTTTACTGATGAAATCTGAGTGCTCATTTTAAGAAAAAAGGGAATAATGATAAGAATGAAGGGCTGGGGCTGTGGCTCAGTGGTAGAGCGCTTGCCTATCACATGCGAGGCCCTGGGTTCCATCCTCAGCACCACATAAAAATAAAAATAAATAAATAAAATAAAGGTATTGTATCCAACTACAACTTAAAAAAGAAGAGAAGAAAATGAAAGACTTGGTTCAGGTAGAAGATGAGAGGCTATAGGAAGCTTAGTCAAAGTCTGTTGAAGATTAACAGAGGCAAAGTGAGGGTATTACTGGTTGGTAAGAAGGAGAAATATGTTGGTATAAACCATTCTAGGAATGATATCTATCTTTTTTGTTATTTCTGTTCAGTGTTAGTGTTTTGAAAGAGGATGAATTCATAAGTTGGCAGTAGACTAAGTATATAGTGCATTCTATGCCCAGCAAACAGAATTGTCTATCTACATTTATGGGAGACACAAAGAAATGAAATGCTGTAAAGACTCATCAGCACCCTGGGATTTGTGGAGCTTCTCCCCTAGGCAGCCTTAACCAGAGAATTTTATGGTTCCTATCATATTCCACCTCAAGATACAAGACTTCCTCTTCTGAGGACCACCAGCTCTACACCCTTGGATACCACACGAGGCTCTTTGTTGGTGTCTCCAGCCCAGACCTCCCTTCTAAGTCTTACTCTATACTCCAGCCTGGAACACTCCCAAGGGCTTCTTTCCTTCTTCCTTCTCTGGGCAAGTCATTCTCCTCATTTCATCCAGAGAAGTAATTTCTAAAAGGTAACCCCATCCCGTGGCTTCTGAGCCCCAGTATCTTTCCCACTGCTTTCAGAATGAAATGCGAACTCCTCAGCTGGGCATGGAAAGCCCTTCGTCATCCAGCCCTTGCCTGTTGAATTTCCCACAGCTCTGTGCACACACCCCATCCTGTGGTCTCTGCATCTGCTCCTGTCCTCTTTGAAGACTGTGCTTCCTCCCCTCCAGGGCCAACTTACTCATGTTTAAGACTCACTTCAGGGGTGGTGTCTCTTATGACCTTTGCCTACACCCCAGTTAATCTACTGCACCTGGGTGGTTCTGCTACTCTCAGCTCACACCAATAGGGCAACTACCTAATGCATAGTGAAATCACATTGTCACAACTTCCCCAGCATAGCTCTGCATTCCAGGATTACAGAGGCCATGGTATTAATTCCCTGTCTCCCTAGGGTGAACACCATACCTGCCCCTTAACAGTCACTAATGATTTTGAACGTCAAGGAAGTAACATTTAATCCCCAATGAAAGGTCCTGGTGAAGCCTAGAAAGTAGCAGTGCACCAAGGATGTCAGAATTCATGTTTCCACTTAATGTCAGGAATTGGCAGGCAGCATTTCCAGGCTTTCTTGGCCAAAAGTACTCCTGAAACCCCATGCTCCTGGATTTTGATCTTTGGATGATACATCCTGGGCATGTAATTATTTGTCTTCATAATTAGGTTTTACCTTGGGGCTCGAAGAGAAGAGGTTAAAGGAATCAATGGTTTAGTAATTGTATTGTCAAAAGGAAAGTTGAATGGAAACTATTTTAAAAACTGGTTAGAAGAGATAATTATTGGAAGCATGGGGAAGATAATTACTTATTGTATTAACTGGTACCGATGGAGGTTTCATGCAAAATAAAGCAGCTTATAATTTTTTTTAAATAGTTTCTTTCATAAGCAGGTTTAGCAACCTTCAGGGCACAAGGCCAGGCCTTCATCCAAGAGGATGAAGTTCTAAAAGCCTCTGTAACCGCAACTTTGCCTCTCTGAGTGGGGAGAAGGCACATTTCCATCCAAGTGAACTACTCTGAGGATTTCTAATTGACTGTCACTAGGAGAGTTCCTTATCACAGCACAATGCAAGAGTGGGGTTTTTGCAAAGTAAAAAAGCATAGGCAACGAGGCTGTTTCCCTCCACATCTTATGAGGTTCTGTCCCATTTTGTTCCCAGTCTTGACTTTTTTTTTTTTTTTTTAGTGTTCCATGAGAAAACTGTGGAATAAAACTTTCTATGAACCGTTGATAAATAACCCCCCCCCAGTCCTTTTCACAAGACTCCCACTTAATAAAGTCTCTGCCATAGGACAGAATCCAGATTCCTGAACCTGGCCTTCAGGTCCTCAGGAACTCATTCTGACTCATCTTTCTAGTCTTCTTGTTTAGATATGTTTTAAATGCAAATAAAATCACCAGAAAACCTTACATCAAATTGTTTAACACAATAAGGAAAATTAAAATTTTTTTCATAACTTTAGAGAGCAGCTTTTGAGTTAGTTGATTCAGTGGTTAGTTCAAAGGTTAATTGATTGACCAGAGGCCCAGGTTCTTCCTGCACCCCACTCTACCCCTCTCCGTGTGCTGCTACTGTGTCTCTAGGCAGAGCCAGCCTGAGAATGTGTGTGCAGATTACCAGGCACGGCTCACAGACTGGCATTACGCATTTCTCTTAGAAGCCAAAAAACTTTGCCCAGAAGCACCTCAGGGAATGCTTCCTTACAGCTCATTGACCAGAATTGAGTCGCATGTCATTTCCTAAACCAGTCACTGGCCAGCGAGTAGGTTACCCTGGTGGCCAACATGGAGGGTGGAGCGTTCAGAGCTTCTTCATGTGTTCTTCCTCTTACCCCACCCGAGCCTCTTCATGGTGACCTTACACGGCCTTGTGCCTGACGATCACCAAGCTTCTCCAGATCCTGAGCAGCCCTAAGTCCTCAAAATCCCTTTGCTCCATGGCTCGTCCCTCGCTTGCTCCTGTTGTCCCTAGGCACCTGTCTGGAGGTCACAGCTCTGCAGTGGTGTGGAAGGTCCTTCAGGGCATGTCTCTGCATCTCTGTGTTCTATAGCATACTCTTCAGAGGACCACAAACCCTGCCTTTATTCATGAAAACCCTTTCTCCAAAATGTTATTCAGACTGATATAACCCACAGAAGGAAATGCTCTTACATCCTGTTCACAAGGAACCCCCCCTGAGATCAGGCTAGTGCTTAAAATAAGGGTCTCTTTCCATTGCCAGACTAGGAATTCTATATGAATGGAGTCAGAAAAAGTAAATGTGACATTCCCAATTTATTAGTATTCTTTTTTCATTCACCCACATTTCTTTTTATCCCTTTATAAAAAAAATCATGAACTTGAGCTGGAGTTGTGGCTCAGTGGTAGAGCACTTGCCTAGCATCTGTGGGCACTGGGTTTACTTCTCAGCTCCACGTTAAAAAAAAAAAAAAAAAAAAAAAGGTATACAAAAATTCATGAGCTCCATTTCTGTGCAGGACATATAGGCTTTAGATTTTACTTCATTTTTTGTCCCTGATATTTTCCGATAAGTCATTATACATCAGAATTATTAGGAAGTTCTTTAAAAAAAATACATCAGTGCCAGCCTTATTTTGAGACTCAGTTGGTCTCAGGAAGGCCTTGTCTATTTGTGTGTGTGTGATTTTGGTTTTTTTGTTTGTTTTTGTGTTGGTGGTACTGGTGATCCAATCCCAGGCCACACACAGGCCAGGCAAGCACTTTACCACTGAGCCACATCCCCAGGCCCAGTCTGTTTGCTTGAAAGTTCCCCAGCCGTTCCAGTGGGCAGCCAGGGTGAGAGCTATGCTCCTAGATTCCAGAGGCAAAACCCTTCTTGTGTAAAATTTTCAGAATAATTTCCCATCTATCAGGATTCGTGTCTAAGCTGTTGCCATTGGGTACGTTTCTCATTTGTACCTCTGATTGGGCAGGGTATGTGTGATTTCTTGTGAGTTTGGTGGTTAAGTTCCGTCTTCCCTTTCCCCTATCTAGTTGTAAACAGCCCCTGATTTCTTGGCTCTCTACAGCACTCCGGACTATGCTAAGGAAGCCCCCGCTGTCCCCGTCAACAGATCAGTTATTGCCTAGACCCGGAATGTCACTTGTCATTGGGAAGCCTGCTAGGCATGCTACTCAGAACATCCTTAACCTTCTTTCAGGCCTGGAAAGCTGACCTCTTTTAGAGCCCTGTACCATGCTGCTTCAGAGACGGCCTCCCTCCTCTGGATCTCCGTTCAGACCTTTGCACTCTCAGGAATATTTTATTTAGTGCTTCATTTTGTTCACCTGCATGCCCCCACCCCCACTGCCTTTGAGCAATTTCAGCTTGATTCCACTTCTCCAGCAACTCCTCCATTTCAGCTGTGTCAGGAAAACATAGTTCTGAGTCCACTGGGAGAGTTGTCCTCCTTTCAACTCTGTTCTTTTTCAAGATCCTCGGTCTTCTTGTTTGCTTCAGACCCAACCAGATATTCTCATTATCTATTCACAATCAGGATGTGAAAACTTTTGTATGAGCCTTTGTTGAATGCTCCTTGTTCTCTGGCCTTTCACCATCTGTGGCAGTACTTGTTTAGTAATTGGAGGGCAGGGCAGTACTTACTGGCCCATATTTGCATGGTTCAGCGTTTGCTTGGTTATGACTGATGATGACTGGAGCCTGGTGTTGTAAGTTGTTCTTTGCAGCATGCGTTCTTGCCCTTCAGCACGTACCGGGATCACTAATGTTCTTAGTTAAAGGGTCTGCTGGGTCCTACCCTCAAAGACCTCTGATACAGGAAATCTGGGTGAGGCCTGGGGATGTGTGTGAAGAAGTTCTCTGGTCATGATAATGCTGCAGAACCTGGGGACCACCCTTGGAGAAGCACAGTCCTATTGGATCAGGAAATGACCAAGAAATGAGTGCAAATTTTTCAGATTAAATATTTAAAACTGTAGTTTTAAATATAGTTTTAAATGTAGTTTTAAATATAGTTTCAGATACCTAATAGAAGGTACTCAGAGCATTTCATGAGACCCTCCAGTATATCATAGATTTTAAAAGGAACTCTTAAATAGGGACAGGTGGGAAATTGCCTTAAGCAGGAAATTGCCTTAACCATGATTGAGTACTGACTCACTGATAAGAGACCTGGTTCTTATTGGCATTCCACACTGCCATCGACTGTGTATTTGTGTGTCCTCAGACTGGCTCTTCATGGTGGCAAAATGGCTGCAAAATTGCCAAGCATCACATCCAGGGACATGCTACTCACTAGCCCAGCTTATGTTGTATCAGTAACTCTTGGGGATACTGAAATGGAAGATCCAGCAATTCTTATAAAAGATAATCATTAAGATATGAGCAAAGCAGTCATTGAGGGACAAGTTGACTTAGCTATGTGCACTCTGTGATTAGTAGTAGATTAAGACATTGCTCATCCAAGAAGTGTACTGTTGTGGTTCTTTCTCCACCCACTCCGTAATTATTAAAGCTTTGCATCAGTTTCTTAAACGTCTGAATACATTCAGGGTATATCCTAGAATCTTCCAGTTCCAAGGATTCTGTTGACAGGCCGATAATATGAAGACAGGTGCCAGTCCCCTATCACTGTCTGAAATTCTGTGGTCAGTCCAACATGACAACATGAAACTGCAGATGGTCTCACCATCTGAGTCAGAGGCTAATTGCAAACAGGACTCAACCAAGTGGAAGTAGGCAGTGAGTTTGCTGACTCAGGTGCTCGTGCTCCTGCTCCTGCTGTATGTCTCTCCCATCAGGCCCAGAGAGCCTGCTGGGCAGAAGTCTGGTCTTCATCTTGCCTTTCAAGGTCTATAGCCCCTCCCTCTCTGCTATGTCAGGGATATTCTATTTTTATTCAGAATAAGCACATAAACAGTCTCTGATAAATCTTCATTCCCTAAGCATTGGGGCTAAAATGACATTGTTGGCACCAGCTCTGTGGCATGTCCCAAATGTGTCTTGTTAGAGGTAGAATATTTGGGAAAGAACGTGTTAGTTCTTTACTCCCAGGTTCTGGGTAAACTTTGGGTTATCCATTATTTTGAAGTGGATCAACTTTGTTGTCTTCCATAAACTTGTTAAATTTGACTTCTGTTGAAGAAGTATTTGGTTCTTCATAATTCCCTTCTGTGGATTCCCCCCATCCTCAAATCAGTGTCAGTATTGAGATTTTCTCTTCTGACTCCTCCAGAGTGATCTTCTCTCTGACATCCATTTCACTGTGTCATTCATCAATTACCCTTCAGTGGTATTGTTGTTACAGTAGCCCAGACTAAGAGATCTTGCTTAGAGCCTGAAGCACAAGAAGGCAGAAGGGCGTGGCACTGTTCAGGAAACCATGCAAGATCAACCTGCATGTGGGACAAAGTGGGCTCTTGACACAGGTTTACTATAGGGAAGGTGTCTGTTTAAGGGAAATAGTGTGGAATTTAACCCTAAGTAGAATGACAGTTGTAAAGAAACTTGTTAAGTAAAACAAAAAGTATTTAGTATCAGATTTGTGGGGAAAAGTATGTTTTAAAGAGTGTTTTTATGGGATCCCTGTAGGAATGTAAATCTTACATTGAGATGTAGTCTTTTTATGTATAATGCATTTCATTTAGTTTTAAAATACACAAAACTAATAGTCAAATCCATTTGTGGAGACTTAGGTTAAAGGGAGTAAAGTGCCTCTAGAGTACTGGTTCCCTCATGAACTGATCGCCCCCAAAGGCCGTGCCATACCATCACCCTGGGTGTTGTGGCCACATATGGGGGGTGGGGGGTGCGGGGTGGAACGGAGGTGGGGAGGGACCAATATTCAGACTTGAGCAGTCTTCAGATCTCATTGTGCACAGCTTCTTTTTAGGGTAGCTCCAGATCTGAGGGACTCAAAAGCCCTCCTCCCAACCCTATGCCTTTGGGAAACTGAGGACTCCTGGCTGCTCAGCTTTGCCCTAACTCTTCTGGCAGGGGAAACTTCTTTTGTGTGTGTGTGTGTGTGTGTGTGTGTGTGCGTGGGGTGGGACACAATCAGATTTTAAAATAACTGCCTGTGATATGATGAAATTAGAAAAGGAAGCGCTAAATTTTGATGTCAGTTTTTAATAGATGTTGACCCAGAGCCATATCGTAACCCCAACCAACTTTCCATTTACCACCAATGTTACTTCAAGCCAGAGAAATGCAGGCCTGTGTTTGGAAGAACCCTGTGATGGTGAGAAATTCAGCTGAAGGAGACAAGCATCCCCGTGGAAGTGATAATTAATGCAATTAGATGTGTACCACATGTTTAGAGGGAGTCTGGGCAGGTGTGCATATGCCATCTTTGTCAGATAAACAAAGGAAAGTCTTTCACCTAATTGTTGTTTCCTGCATTAGAATCTTCCTCATCAGAGGTTTGCTTTGGTCGTGGGAAGCCAGGTCAAGCATCCACCTGGGTAGTCCTCACTCTTTCCTAGTGTCTTATATAGCCTTCCCAAGATATGGTTTGTTTTGTTAAATGACTAATTAGACCATCTCCACCACCACAACACATAAATGGAACTGCTTGCAAAGTCCAGGATAGTCTACTAAGCTTTGGAATTCCAAGGAATTTTAAGGCAAAGGCCCTGCACTGAAGTTATCAGAGGCCTCCTCAAGTCCTGACCTTGCTCAGCTGGGCCTTGGTTGTTGGAGGCCCCAAAGTGCTTTCTCTCGTACATCTTGTTCTCTTGCCTTTTCTTCTAATTACCTTTTCATCATGCCTTAACCTTCTGCTACCAGCTGACCCTGATCTTAATGTCAACACTGTTCAGACTTTTTAAAAAAATAATAGTTTCATTGAAGTATAATTTATAAAGTATAATTCAGTATAATTCATGCTGTTTAACCAGTGTACAATTTAGTGGTGGTTGGTTAGTAGATTCACAGAATTATGCAAAGCCATCACAAACAGTATTAGAACATTTTCATCACTCCAAAAGGAAAACCCATCCTCACCAGCTGTCATAAGCCATTTCCTCCTACCCTCCCATCCCCCCTCCACCCTGAGCAGCCATTAATCTACTTTCTGTCACCACAAGTATGCTTTGTTTTTATTGGGGAATAGAGGCCCATAATCTGGAAAGTTGAACTCAGATGAGCTGTTGGCTCATCTCTCAGTGGGTTAAACCACTAATTTTTACGCAGCAGTTACTGGATATTTACCTCTCTCCTAATTGTGTCTTTGGACTTGTTACCTCTGTAGCATAATAATGTAAAATGCCCTGGAACAAACAGGTCCACAGAAAACTTGACAGTTAAGTCACCATGTTTGTTATAAAGATAGTGGGGTATTCATATATGTACCTAGGAAATCTCACCATCCTGTACATCCACAAGACTGGGGTCCTAATTAGAATAAAATATATTTCATGTGTGTATAATTACGTCAAAATAGATTCTTCTGTCATATATAACTAAAAAGAACCAATAAAGAAAAATAGTGGAAGGGAATAGCCTTTCTCTTTGAGGGTCACACAGACAGAACCATTTCCTTGTCCTCCCTAACCTTAAAAAAAAGACAGTTTTCATAGTAGCTTCTCTAAATTGATTTACATTTAAGCAAATAAAAAAACTGGAAAGATGAGAGCAGAACTTAGCTGGCAAGACTGGTTTTTTGTTGTTGTTGTTGTTAAAAAAAAAAAATGTACATTTCCTGTCCAAAATTCTTGATTCTTGGACATACTCAGTCACCAGAACCGAGAGATGGTTGCGCTTACCTACATTGTCAGCTGATAAAGTTCTCTATCTTTGTAGAGAAAAATTTAAGCCAGACAAGAACTTTTGTGCCTGGTAATCCTGATTCGAAATGTCCTTAAATTTCTAGAGGCAAATTTATTTCTATGTCCTTCATGATAAATAGGTGCCTGTCCCTTTTTTCCCCACTCCATCAGTGACCTTCAACTGTGGATGGAAGGAAGTTGGTGCCTCCTTTTGGTATTTTGAGAGTTTTATTTTTGTGCCTTCCTTTGGCAGCCTGCTTTTCCCCTCTGTAAAGCCAGAGTTGAAGTGATGATGTGGGTAAGTATCCTTGGTGGTACTAAAGTTTTTTTTTTTTTAAATGTGTGTGTTTGTGACTGAATAAATTTATTGTTTTTTTTTTCCTCTACTTTACAGTTTTATGTTAGGTTTGTTGGAATCTTTTTGTAAATAAAACAGAGTAAAGCCTATTTGGAAACATAAAAATAGCCCAGACAAGGTCACTTTTAAGTGCCTGGTTAAATTACAGTTTGAACAGATCTTATGCTTTAAAACAAAAGTTAAAAGAAATTTTATTATAGATCCATAAAGGATACTTGTATGCATTTTCAAAATGAAAGTTTTGAACTAGGAATATGCTGAGAGTGGGTGGGAATGACATTTCTCTATCTCCATCTCTCTTTGAAATACCATACAGAGGTTTTTGGGCATGTGTGTACCTGCATTTTCTGATGGGAAGGTCCAGAACTTTCATAAGCTTTTCAAAACCACTGCTTTCAAATATCTTGAAGTGTATCTTACAATACTTATTATTTGAAGGTCTGCTTTTTACTATTTACAACTTTCAATATTAACTCTTTAAATGTTTCTTCTGCAGAATAAGATACTCTTTTTTTGTGATATAGTTTTGTTTATTGTCCCCTCAAAATATTGGTGCAAACTTGGAAGGGCCCTCTCCCATAAAAATTTGGTTTAAAAGCAAAGAAGTTTTTAACAAATGATCTAGACTTTTCTTTGGTTTGTTTTGCTTGTGGGAGCAGCAAGGTCTCTTGCAGTGTGGGTGTGTCATTACTTGGAGTCATGTTGATTATCGGAGTTGCTCTGTGGTAATGCCACTCCTTTTCACCTCTGTAACAGAGGGACCTGAAATAGACTTGACCCTGGTGTTTTTCAGAACCCTGGTCTGAAGAACCTATATTATCTTCTGGGAAGGCAGTTAAACAGAGCACAGATTTTTTTTTTTTTTTTTTTTTTTTTTTTGGTGGGGTGGGGCTGGGAATTGAACCCCAGGGGCACTTACTCACTGAGCCATATCACCAGCCCTTTTTGTATTTTATTTTGAGACAGGGTCTCACTGAATTGCTTAGGGCCTTGCTAAGTTGCTGAGGCTGGCTTTGAACTCATAATCCTCCTGCCAGAGCACAGATTTTTAAATCAATATGGTCACTAAGATTTCAATCAAGATGATAAGTGTCTATGACTTGAGATTGTGTTCTATTCCTTTGAAAAGAATCATCAATTTCCATTAACATTGGTAAAAAGAAATTGAGTTCTACTCTGAAATATTTGAAGTTTGAGAACTAGACCTTAGGCTAATACTCAGTGAAATAAAGAATTCACATTTTTAAGAAATGAAATATCTAATGATTTAAAAAAATGATATATATGCATTGATATGTACAACGAAAACAAGGTAAATAGTTCAGAAATTGTTTCTATGATTTGATCCAAAAATAAAAGATTTAAATGCCCACATATGTGGGGCAGGGGTCTGAGCCCCACAGAGCTCATAGTTTAGCCAGAGCCGATCCCTGGGGAGGTTACTGCACCACCTTAGTTTTCTATGAGTTTTTCCAAGTTCTTTAGTATACCTATTGACAGTCATGTCGACCTGTGGAAAACATGGCTATGACCAGGCACAAGGAGATAAGAGGAAAAACATACTTAAAAACCAATTAAAAATAGACTATATTTCTCTCTCAGGAATAAGTTGTTCTCGATAGCCAAACTTTCCATTGGCACAAGGTTTGGCCCTCTAATTATATCTTCTCTATTCCAGTCACTTTAATAATTTTGTTGCTAAAAGTTTCTGAAACTGTGTACTTAGACTTTCTTAAACAATATATTGAATATGATCTGATCTCTAGTGCACTAGGTCTGTCACTCTTGGTGATGAATTGGGCTGTAATAAGTGTCTCGAGGAACTGTACAGATTACAGAGTTCTGTGCCCCAAAATATTTTAAACTATTTAAAATCAATTCCCTTATTACAGTAATTTGCCTTTGAGATGCTGTGCCTTTCTGAAGTCATGGCCTTGTAATCTGACCAAGGCTAGTGGTGGTGGAGGGACACAACCAAAGTTAATAGAACTGTAGGTAAACTGGTCATGGGTGTAGACTTCTGTGTAAGTTAAATTCTTAGATATTTTATTTTCTTAGTTGATTATATTCTGTTCTCATTAGTGTTTCAGATCTATGGCTAGACAGCTAAGTTCTGGATAAGACAGTTTGTTATTAGATAGAAATGTGTTACACTATTTCTGGACATTATAAATTGCTGTATTGTTTTATTACATACAAGAAATAAACAAACAGAAATTTAAATTTAAAACTATCACTTTATGCCTCTTTGGTTTCTTTCTGTGCTTTTCCATGACATATAAACAAGCCATTATAGCCATCTTTGGCATTGGTTGAATCCCAAAGTAGTGAAAAGTATTGAAAACTAGTACAGTTTTTTTAGTGTCTGTACGCTTTCATTTTAAAAGTATATATTTAATTCCATCTTTCTCTTAAAAAAAAAATACAGTTTGTCCCAAGGAAGTAGCCTCAAGGAGAGATCTCTCAAGAGTTGTGTGTATTTAGGGTGTCAGAGGAGGGGAGGCACTGAGAGAGAATTGTTGGGAGCCTGCTTCTCACCACAACCCCAGGAGGTGTGCCAAGCTGTTTTTACCCATTGACTTGGAACAGCAAATGTGACTTTATCCCCAGCACTACCACCACCACCATCCCCCCAAAACAAAACAGAAGATCAGATTCTGAAGTACTAAACAACCCTAGTTCTTGTTCTGGCCCACACTTACATATGCCAGAGATATGAAATATTAGCCCTAATCTAAGAGCCCTTGAGTGGATAGTTTGGGGAAAGTGTTCCATAGAGATGTGGAAGTCTAAGGATATTGGAAAGAAGATGGAAGGATATAGCTGATCCAGGACTTACAATCCTCTACTTACTTTCACGTGTGTGTGTGTATTTAGTTTTAGATAAACACAATACTTTTATTCCATTTATTTACTTTATTTTTTTGTGGTGCTAAGAATTAAACACAGTGCCTCACGTGTTAGGCAAATGCTCTACCACTGAGCTACATCCCAGACTAAAATTCAATACCCCCTTCTGGGTACCCTTCTATCTTAAAGCTGTATTAACTACAGAGTAGTAAATCCTTTGTTTCTTTTTATCTTTCTGCAATAGGATCATCTCAACACCATTTTTTTTTAAATGGATATATATATAATCAAGATTTGCCTTTTCTGGGTCATAAAGTAAGACAAAAAGAAATGTGGCAATTCCTTTTCTTATGGAGTATGTCCATTCATTCAAAATACAATTGTACTAGAAAAACTTAAAGCCCAGTGGTGAAAAGCAATACAGTAGGATCAAAAGTACAGTAAAAAGTGATGTCTCAATCACATGCCAACCTCATTTTTGAGTTCCAGTTCTTTATCTGTTTCATGGGGGAGAAGAATCTCACAAAGCTGTGTTGAAGCTTCACTGAGGTAGTACATGTGAAAACATTGCAAAAAGTTGTAAAGCTGAGGACGTGTCTGTTGTCATGTTTGGTTTAAAATAGAAGCTGGGAGGACATATCCTGACACCATGTAGAAATTATAGGCGACTCTGTGGTTAAGGTGGGGAAACCTGTGGAATGCAATTCCCAGGGGAGAGTGTACTTGCATTCACAGGAGCCTCCCATTCTAGAAGTCATGTTGTTTGTTACACTTAATCGATGATGACCCTGGGAGCAGCACAGCTTCTTGACATTGATAACCTAAAGCCCCCTGCAGTGTGTTTTTATTGTATCTCATTAGTAAGAATGTGTTGAGTCTCATTGCATAGGGATCCATAGACATGCCTGATTTACAGTTGCTTTCTTGTCTTTTTAGCAATCTGCAATTATTTCTACTTACTGTTAGTCCCCTCCCTCTTCATTTAAAAAAATAAAATTCTTTAAAAGTAAATAAATTACTTTTAAAGAAATTACTGACCCAATATGCCTGGGACAGTCCTACTTTATGCCTTTTATCCTGGTATCCCATTTATTTTGCATTTTATTTATTTTTTAAAAACTATTTTTTTAGTTATACATGGGCACAATATCTTTATTTTGTTTATTTTTATGTGGTGCTGAGGATCGAACTCAGGGTCTCACACATGCGAGGCAGGCGCTCGAGCCACAACCCCAGCCCTGCAATTTATTAGTCTAAAAACATTTCTGATTTGAACCTTAAGTTACCTGGTCACACTGGTTCGAGGCATAGAAAAAAAATTAAATGAGGAGCCAGCAAATTACTGGAATTGTAAAGATCTGTGATAACTGACCTTAACCAGTGAACTAACTCACAAAGTATGGATTTGCTTCAGTAATATCATGGAATGCAACTTGCAGATTTAAGTCAGTAGGGTCTGATTATAGCTACACATCACAGAAGGTTTCCTAATGAGCTGTTAAGACTAAAGCATGTGTTTGTTCACCCTGGCACAGAATAGCAGCTTTGACACTTTGAACAGTTTTCACTATAGCACGGCTTGTTGAAGCTTGAAGACTGACATTCCTCCTGAAAACCCATCAAGGTTTTCATTCCGTGGGAGCACATGCATGAAGATGGTATTGATCCTGTTTTGAACCATCATTCACCCGTGTCAGCCAACCAAGGAGGTGTAAAACAGGTCTGTTGCCTCCTCCCTGCAACTCCCCTGGTATGAGCCAAGGGGAGGGGAGGGGGCTGGCTTCTGCATGCCCCTTCCTGTATAAGAAAGATCTGCAGCCCTGTATTTTCATAACAAAAGGGAAGGTGACATTTTGTGTGACTGCTTGCAATTCCCAATATTACAGAATGAAACTGACCCTTCCTGTCAGCATTAATATGAAATTTGTATAAAGGCCAAAGGGATACTATTTTTTTTTATATGCACTCCCAGCTTTTTCTGGGGAAAAAAGTTCAAGGCAAGTTATGCTTAGTTAAAATCAAATGCATAACTCTGCCTTTCTCTGTTGACAGCTATATTGGAGTTTAGGGTTGGTCTCTGTGCTTAGGAGCCCCAAAGAAATGTGAATAAAGAAAAATCAATGGGATGGGACATTTTTAGTGCTTTCTGCATTTTACTCTCCAACAAGGGAACAGTAGTGAAAAATCTTTGTTAAAACAGTGCTTCTCACCTTTTAATATGATGCTCTTATTAAAATACAGATTCTGACTCAGTCTGGGATAGGGGCCTAAAATTCTGCTTTCCATCTAGATCTAGGGGATGCCTGTGTTGTGGGACCCCCACTCGCAAACCCCCAAGCCTGTGCCACGCAACTTGTGTAGCAGATTGTCGGGAAAAGTGTGCTTGAACTGGCTCCAACTCTGGATGTCACTGTTGCACCATAGACCAGTTAAGAGGGATGCACCTGGGACCCCGACTGTCAGGAACAGCTGTGTGTTAGAGGCCAGAGAACCTCCCAGACAACTAGGACTCAAATATTGTTCCCAGTCTCTAAAAATCTTAAGGTATCCCCAGCAGAGGCCTCGTGTTCTCACTGTGAAAACTACTAGAACCCGAATTCCAGTACTGGCTCCTTTGTATCTAATAGGGCCAGGAGCAAAGGGACACAGGGGAAGGGAAGAGGCCAGAGACTAAGAAGATAGATAGCCAGTGAGAGGAGAGGAAAGTTCCATTCCCCCTGCTTCCCTCAGTGGAAAAAAGTTACGTGCCAACCTCTCTCTGCACCTCTAAATAAGGCACTGGGATCACTACCAATTAGTTTATGTGACTGTGTTCTGGCTGTTTAACCTGCTATTTCACATAATGTCCTCATCTGCAAAAGGAAGAATTTGGATTTCAATTGTGAAAGCATGCAACTAAGTTATGACCATACAACGCAGTAGAGAGTGTGTGTCTATGTGTGTGTGTGTCCCCTGTGTTACTACTTGTTCTCTGCCTTTAAAACAAAAACGCTTTTTGTGGCTTCAAATTTTCTAAAAATTTGTATTTTTATATAATCCCTATTTGGTTGTATTTATATCTGCTTCCATGATACTAATTTAAGACTCTGACCTTGCAGTGGCAGCAGTAGCTAAAAATTTCTTCTGTGGTTTACCAGCTCTTCCCCTAAGCAGCTGCTTATTTGGGTGGGCAGAGTGAGCCCCAAGCATTGGGTACACCCTCTGTTAAGAGGATGGAGGAGTGCTTATCATCGAAGGTACTTTGAAGTCAACTTTGTTCCCAATTGTGTTTTCTGAAAACATACTCTTCAGTCCTAGGACACAAGTCTCTGTTCCAATTGTTCCATTTCAAGCCCCTTATCATGCAGTGAGCAGTGAAGCATTCTCCATTAAGTCAAGGATTTCTAGAAGGTTCTTAAACTTGTTGTCCATAAATGGTGTTCACAGAACATAGGGGAGTTGAGTTTTTTTAACATAAATTGCCCTGAGTCAAGGATGAAGAATAAACATAGAATCCCATGTTGAATAGCCAACATTAAACCCCAAACTTCAGTTCATTAATTATACATAGAAATTTTGATTGTTTTGAAGGATGTGTTTATACTGTATTCAAAGCAACAGACTTAGAAATAGAGGCCTGGGGCTGGGGTTGTGGCTCAGAGGTAGAGCACTCACCTAGCATGCATGAGACGCTGGATTCAATCCTCAGCACCACATAAAAATAAAATAAAGGTATTGTTTCCACCTATAGTTAAAAATATATATAAATATATGTATTTATTTTTATATTTTTATATGTGATATTTAAAAAAAAAAAAGAAATAGAGGCCTGTTTCATTGTCCCTCCTGTGAGGTTTTGGTGAGGGTATAAATTGGTGCCTCCTTTCTAGAGGGCAGTCCAACGTTGTACATATTGTTATGTATAAGCTCCATGTTTTTATCTCACAAATCTACTTCTTGGAATTTACTTAAAAGAAATTACTGGACAAGTACACGAAGCTATATTGAAAAGTATATTCATTAGAGTGCTATGGTGTGAAAATATTGGTAATAATCTAAATATTCAGTAATAAAAGAAGGTAAGATATAATATAGAACAAATATGAAAGAAAATGCTATGCAACCAGTAAGAGAAATAATTACTGTCTTCAAAAGATGGCTGTGATACAATGTTAAAGTTATATGGTAACATTTTAAAATAAACTCTCATATAAGCACAAGAAAGAATTGGAAACCTGAACACTTTTTTTTCCCTCTCTCTGCACTGGGGATGGAACCCAGGGCTTCACACGTGTTAGGCAAGTGCTCTACTACTGAGCTGCACCCCCAAATGCTAATAGTGGTGGAATTATAGTTGACTTTTTAAAAACTTTTTAAAAATATGCTTTTGTTTATTGCTAAATTTTTACTAGTTTTGCTTTGAGTGGGAAATAGAATACTTAATTTGGGGGGGGCAGAATAAAGCAGCCTCTTGGGGAGCTGAATTAAAAGAGAAATAGAGCCCCAGTCATTTCAGTGTCCCTGGCATTGACTGATAGAAACTCTGTCTAGTGACCTCTGTACCAGAGGAGCTTCTGAGAGGCAGCTGGGCCTGAGAGGCAAGCCCCGAATCCTGCTGACCCATGCACAGCATCCCATATGGTCTTACTTTATTAGGCAACATCGACCCAAGGGAGCTTTGCATTCCCCTTTCGGGCCCACTCATAGAAGAACACACTCATAGACTATCGGTCAGGTCTGGAAGTGTCATTAGAGCTGTTCAGTCCAGCCAAGAAGAATCTGAGGCCCCAAGCATTTAACTTCCCAGAGTCTTAAAGGTGGGTTGAGGCCACGTTGAGCTGAAAATGTGGTTCTCGGCGCCTGTGCTATGTAATGCTGCCACTACTATCTCCAAGTTCTGCTTTGGGGTCAGTGTGTGTGTGTGTGTGTGTGTGTGTGTCTGTCTGTCTGTCTGTCTGTCTGTCTGTCTGTCTGTCTCTATTTCCCTTAACCCCTCTCCCATCTCTCTCCCCCTACTCCTATCCAGCTCATAGCAACTTTTCAGGCAAGAGAAGGTTTCCAGGTAAGAGGATGGTTTTTCCTTCATATCTTAAAACATGAAATTGTGAAATATTTCATCCAGTGAAAAGCATGGGAATTCCAAGGTGGGTAACCTTCCTTGGGTCTGGCATCTTCTGGATATCTAATACAGATTGCAGACCTTCTCCCTTCAACAATTCATGCATACTGAGGTAATGTACCACTCCCTTTGTGTTTGGTTTTGGAGGTTCCAGGAACCCTCTAAAGGTTTCCTGTGCTGTTTTGTCCTTTGTCTTGTGCTCTTCACATTCTCCAGTATTTCTCTTGCATTTGGATCCTATGGAAGGAACTAGGAGCTAGTTTTCATATCTGTTTGGTAAACATGTTTCTTGCCAAAATGATAGTATGGAAAGACAAAAGAGAGATGGATACCAGCAACATGAATAAGGCTCATCACATCAGACATGCTGGTTTCTTTGCTGGTTGTGATGTTAGACTGTCTTTGCAATGAACGATACTTTCCAGCTCACTAGCACAACTGCTAAAACTTTTCCTAAAACTTGCACTGTGTTACACTCTGTTCCTTTCAACATGTCTGTTTCATGGTCATCCCCAAACTGTCTTTATTATGTTTCTTCATCCTGCTCCCTGGAAGAGCTCAGCTCTCTTATGTGACAGGCCTAGGCTCAAGATGAAGCCAGGCCAGTATATTTTGTGCTTCTCAACAAAAATAGGGTCTTTGAATGAGTAGGTAATGTCATCTTAAATGATATAAGGGTTTGGAGAATGGTCTTGGGCAGTGGCATTCAAAACTGAACACAGATACCACTAGGCTTTCCTGGAGACTTTCTGATCAGTAGCCCAGGACAGATTTTAGGAATATGCATTTCTACTATGATCCCTGGTACTACTGCCATGACTCGTCTAGAGCCAAACATTGCTTAGAGAAAGAGCATCCTATAAAGCAGTATCTCTCATAACTGGAATCACTTGGGGATGTATGTCAAAAATATAAATTTCAATCCCATGCCGAACTCGTAAAATCTGAATCTTGGGGGAGAGTTTTAGGTGCTGTGTTATCAGATTTGGGGGAGATACTGTTGCTATTGGCTAAACCCTAATGGAGCATTGCTTGTTTTCAGACAACCCATGGGACTGTAGAATTTAATCTCTGCTCTAAATTATCATTTCGTTATCCATTCATGCTTTGATCCTGTGACCCTCCTTAGTTCCTAGAAGCATACCTAGATGGGGGAGAAAAAGAAATATGCATTTTTTAGGAAGTTCTTTGGCAGTGGTGATTCTGCTGGGCCTGGAGTCCGCCTTGTTGAAACACAGGCTCATCCTCTTTCTGAGCCCAACCTTTGCAGCCTGGGCCAGGCGGGCATGAAGCCTTTCCTCTGCTAGATTCCATCCTTTGTACTTTTCCTATTGTACGGGAGTGGAGGCTGCCCTCACTGGGGGAAAGGAAGAGGCAGGGCCTCTGAGTGAGGAGGAGGAGTTTTAGTTGTAGCTGTGGGGTCCGCTTCCCCAGTCTGTTGGTTTTCCCCAACTGAACAGTTCACAAGTGGCTGAGGGCATTTGAACTGGACCTCAGAGGACACTGTGTAGCCTCTGACTGCTTGAAGTTGCCGAGGATGGTCCATTAGTCCTCTGTCTGGCTCCTTCCCCTGCTAACCAGGGAACAAGGCTCTCCCACCTGGGCATGGCCTGTCATTGGTCAGATTGTCTCCACATGGCTGTTCTCCAAGCATCCCTTAGTAGGATGGGAGCTAGGAGGAAACAAAATTTTTAGTCATTTTAATTTTTTTAGTACCAGGAATTGCACCTAGGGTGCTTAACAACTAAGTCACATCCCCAGCCCTTTTAATTTATTTTTTTTATTTTGAGACAGGGTCTTGCTGAGTTGTTAAGGTTTGGCTTGAACTTGTGATTCTCCTGCATCAGCCTCCCAAGGTACTGGGATTACAGGCTCATGGCACCACACCCAGCCATTTCCAATTTTCAAATGATAACTCCACCACAAGTTCAGCTCCCCCCTTCCCCTGCCTTTTTAAATCTTTGAGTTGAACCTCTGGCTATAACTTTTCCTGAAACTTGTGCTCTGGAATTTGCCAAGCCAAGCTTGCTTCCAATCACCAGAGCTGTGAGAGTACTGTGCTTGTCCCAGCAGGAAAAAACAAAAACATGACAATTAAAATGTTCTTTTTTAAAATTTATTTAAGTCTCCCTATTTAAAAAGGAAAAGCTTAAGTGAGATTTATTTAAACTAGAGGAAAGTAACATTCAAGATTTGCTAAACTGCCTGCCTGACTTGTGGAGAGCAGTTTGACCTTGAGTGTGATAGGGCACTGTAGATGCTAGACTGACCTGTATCGTTGTGTTTAAAAACACATAGATGTACTCTCAAGTTTTTAAGTGTACATTACAATGCTGATTGTTAACTATGTATGCACGGTTGAATAATAGATCCCTAGACTCTTTTTATTTTCATCTTCAAAATCCTTTTTGCATCTTTGCAGGACTGAAACTCTGCACTCATTGAAGAGTTCCCTACCTCTCCCTCCCTCCATCCCTTGGCCCCAGTGTTCTGCTTTGTTTGTATTGTATTTGTATGTGTTTGGTTACTTTAGATAACTCATGTAAATGAAGTCATGCAGTATTTGGCTTTATTTGGCTTTCTGTGATTCGTTTATTTCACTTTGCCTAATGCCCTCAAGGTGTATCTATATATTGTAGCCTACATGTATGGTCCACGTGTATATCCTAGCCATAGGATAGGATTTCCTGTACCATTCTGCCGTGTGCATAGACCACATTGTCTTCACTCATCTGTCAGTGGACATGGAGGTTGTCATCTACAAGTTGGCTAACAATTCTGTAGTGAATACAGGGATACAAATATCTGTTCAGGTTCCGTTTCAGTTATTTTGGATAAATGCCCAGAAGTGGGATTGCGGGATCATACAACAGTTCTATTTCTTATTGGGAGGGGGCGGGGGTGGGGACTTCCGCTGCAGCTGCATCATTTTGCAATCATGTGGCTATTGTACAAACATTCCAGTTTCTCCACCTGTTACCAACACATGTTATTTTCTGTTTTTTTTTTGGGGGGGGGGGCGTAGTGGCCATTCTAACAGGTGTGAGGTGGCATCTCATTGTGGTTTTAATTTAGTTCTGCCTCTTTAAATCTTTGAATTTAGCCTCTGGTCATAGCTTTTCCCAAAACCGTTTTCAGCGGAAGTGCACATGCTATTCTGGTAACACAGTTTAACATTGTGAGAACGTTGGTTGGGCAGCAAATCAAAAAGTACCTTTTGGCTTAGGCATTTGACCTCTTTTGAGTCTACCTTAAATTAGTGGGAAGTTTTATGTTCTTGGGAAAACACAGGAAAATTCCTATTTAGCACAGCCAAGCCCTTCTGCTAAATACAGTAGAAAATCGCTTTTTAAAAAATATTTTAAGTGAAGTCGAAGGGCTGATCTTATCTGGGAGATCCTTATGAGAGGTCTGAATAACCATTCTTGGGATATCCAGTGTGTCCTTTCCCCAGGATAGTATCACGTTTGAGAACTTTAAACTTCACAAAGGGAAGAACATAGTCTGACTTTTGTTTTTGTTGTTGTTTGTTTTTCTGTGGTGTTGGGGATTGAACCCAGAGCCTTGTGCAAGTGAGGCAAGCACTCTACCAGCTGAGCTGTATCCCCAGCCCCCAGAGTCTGTTTTGTTGACCATTGTAGTGCCCAAAACCATCAGTTTCATGCTGTGCATGTTCAGTATATATCTAAATTTTTATAGTTGTAGATAGACAGCATGTCTGTATTTTATTTGTTCTTTCTTTTTTTCTTCATTTTTATGTGGTGCTAAGGATCAAATCTAGTACCTTGCAAGTGGCACAGTACTAGGCAAGTGCTGTGCCACTGAGCCACACCTTCAGCCCTCAATACATTTTTAATAAATGAACAAAGCCAGGCTCGCTGAGGGATGTTTTCTGATCACTTGGTATCATTTTCTTAAAATCAGAGGACATTCCTGGCTCTTGGAATCTTAGAACTTAATTCCCCCCACCCCAATTAATTCATCTTGTGTTTTTGAGAACCTCTGGTGTACATCAGAGTCACCCAAAGGGTTGTTAAAAATGCAGATTGCTGGGCCCCATCTCCGGAGTCAGTAGGATCTGTCATGGCCCAAGAATTTGCATTTCTTACAAAATCCATGAAGGTAATGCTAATGCCACTTTTCTGGGGGCTGTACTTTGAGACCTACTATTAAAGAGTCTGGGAATGTGGTATTGGTCCCCATTTACATGGTAACAGTCCCAATAACATTATTGAGCAATATAAGAGTAGAGAAGAAAGACCACATTAGAATCCAATCCCAAAGGAATTAAAGGGGAAATGTCTGCTAAAGCAGTAAATAAGAACTGTCTCTTTAAAATAGGAAATGAAGGAAAAAAACTTTCAAACTACACCAAACTAATTTTCCTACATCTGTGCGGTTACGTTTTTGTCCTTTAAAATGTTTGAATACACGAACGTGCTGATAATTTAACTCATAAACTGCAACCAAAAAGTGATTCTTTCTCAGCAAAAGCAAGACTTCACTGACGAGGCCATATTTGTAAAATCAAGGCTTAGGTTCCTACGAGGGTCTGTTTTCCCTAAACCCTTGACACATGAACCAAAGCAAATCAATAAAATCGATATCCTCTTACCCCATCAGGCCATACAATCATTTGCCTCCGAAGTCAACAGCAGCTGTAAAGAATGGTAACTGACAGAGGAAGGAACCTTAACGATTTCAGTTTTCATTGGGATGCTGTTACCCAGGCCATCTATTGGTCCTTCTTTTTTTTTGCAACAGACCAGCTGGCTTTCAGCCTCTGTTGTCATGATCTGATAAACTTTCACCATAGAAAATTTCCTGGAAAGAAGCTTTGCAAGCGTCAGTTCTCATTAAGTGTTCAGGAAGCTGTGTGGGTCCCAGCCACCCGGCTGGGAGCAGAGCCAGGTGTAGCTCCAAAAGCATTCACAACCTTCCGGGTGGTTCTAACCTGCTTGCTGGCAGCACAGCCCTTGTGTGCACTCTTGAAAAGATGCCACTGTCCTTTCATGATGTAGAGTGGATGAGCAGTGAGGGTCTGTAAGGAGGTGGGACACATCCATGCCTGCTTTGGGGCAGGAAGAGGCAGGTCTTATCATGAATATTATTTTCAAGATAAGTGAGTAATTGGCTTTTAGTACAGTTAATCCATTAAGCATGCTGTAAATGTAAATATTCTTGAGACCCCCAAGTGCAGATCTCTAGTTAATGTTGGAGGAAAGGGTGAGTGAATATCTGCTTTGTTCACTGATGTATCCTAAGTGCCCAAACCAGAGCCTGGCACATGATAAGCATTCATTTAATGAATAAATGAATGAACATATTTGCTGTTGCTTCTTCCATATCTTTCTCTTCATTGTCTGTATTTTAATTTGCTCTTGTGATAAAAGTATCTCCTTTAGGTTTTTATACCCCAAGGAATAAAGTTGGAGAGAGAGAGAAACTATTGGACAAATATAGCATGCAATTTCTATAATAGGCAAATCCAGCCTTTTCTGAAATGAAAGCCAATATCCAGGTAAGATTCTAATTTAGGTCTTGATCCATACTTGAAATTTCCCTCCACCTCTTCTCCACTCATACTGAGAAAATGATCTGCTGATTTTGAAAAGGCCAAATAGGGTTGGGTCACATAGGTAATTTGGTTACAGAACAAACCAAGAGCTAGTTAATATAATCTCCATTCTCACTGTGGCAGGAGCCAATATTGGAAATCACCAGAAGATAACCTGATGATGATCTGTGGCCAAAGTTTACACTTGAACATACTATTAATTTAGATTACTTTTAATTAAGTTGTTGACTGACTTTGCAGAGTCTATAGGAATATGTGGACAATCATACTTGATTACAATAAATCAGAGAGATTTGGGGATATCTTCTGGAAAGACTGACTGACTTAAAGGAATAAATGAACTCGTGTGTGTGTGTGTGTGTGTGTGTGTGTGTGTGTGTGTGTGTGTGTACCAAATACAGTGCTGTGCATGTGCTTGGCAGTTCTCTATTACTGAGCTGCATCCCCAGCAGCTCTGCATTTTTTATTAGTTTTAAGGGGTGTGTGTGTGTGTGTTTAACCTTTATTTATTTATGTTATGCAGTGCTAAGGTGTGAACACAAGTGCATCACACATGCTCTGTGAGCGCTCCTCCACTGAGCTGTGATCCCAGCCACGTGTACCAGTGTTTTTCAGTTTGGCTTTTCAAGACTCTAGTTCCTTTAAGTTCCTCTTAAGTACCAGGAGCTTTGTGTCATCTTTACTTCAGGCAGTTTACCTCATGCTCCAGCCTCAGCATCTATTTGCTATGCACCTTCTCTGTCTGTCTTTGCATGGGCCATTCCTTTGTAGAATGTCTTCTACCTTCTGGCCCTGAAGAATACTCATTTTTTTAATACTTAAGCCAATAGGTCTCTTATTTGAAATACATTTTTTTCCTGGTCATTTCTACCCATTTTGGGCAAAATAAGACTATGAATTGGAACTGAACTCTGTGTACACTGTTCTAGTGTTTTCTCTTTAGGAGACTGTGTGCCTCGAGCAAGAGTGTATGAATCTGTAGGGAAGGTACAATGCCTTAATCCATCTTATGCCTCCAAAATGGAAACAATAGTGCCTAGAGCAAATCTTTATTATATTGTAGATCTTTAGAATGTATTAAGGCAATTAATTAAAATATTCACATAGTCATATAAAATATCAAAGAAATTTGCCTCC
The DNA here is from genome assembly GCF_052094955.1 of Ictidomys tridecemlineatus. Lineage (NCBI taxonomy): Eukaryota > Metazoa > Chordata > Mammalia > Rodentia > Sciuridae > Ictidomys > Ictidomys tridecemlineatus. Next base: position 143,759,011 of record NC_135480.1, read on the forward strand.
AGTAATAAGAGCGGTTATGTTCAGGCTGCAAAATTGATTTTTTTGGCATGTTCTGTCTTTTCCAGATTTTTAGGCAAAGTGAATTATATTGCTTTCTTAATTTTATTAAGAAAAAAATATAATATGTAAAAGAGATTCTAGAACTTTCTCATCACAATTTTGCTGCTTCTTTCAGGATTGTTGTTCTGGGTGACTAGATTCTTATTCCAACTGCCTTAGCTCTATCAATTTTTGAAACTCCTGCCATCCCATTTAGAGCCTTCTACTTGTCCTCAGTGGTCAGAATGCCTCCCCTACTACCCTATTGAAAAAATACTTGCTTTTTTGGAAGACTTTATATGAATGTCATTTGTTTCTAAGAAAGAGGGTTGAAAATGAAGTAAATTCCATGTGCAGCCTAGAATAGGGGATGGTAGATAAGTCCTGAGACAGATGTTCTGCATGGCATAAGTACCTCCTCAGGCTCTTAGTTTAAGATTAAAAATCCAGTTGCTTTAAGGCTGGGGTTGTGGCTCAGCGGTAGAGCTCTTGCCTGGCATGTGTGGGGCCCTGGGTTCAATTCTCAGTACCACATATAAATAAAATAACTACAACTAAAAAATAAATATTTTTAAAAAATACAATTGCTTTAGGGCTGGGGTTGTGGCTCAGTGGTAAAGCTCTCACCTAGCACATGTGAGGCACTGGGCTCAACCCTCAGCACCGCATATAAATAAATAAAGGTATTGTGTCCACCTACAACTAAAAGTTTTAAAAAAAATACAATTGCTTTAAAAACTTATTACAGAAAATTTTGAGACATAACTTGCAGTCTCAAGTGTTTTGAGCAAAGATCCTTTCAATAAGCATATGCATCCCTACAGTGACTACCTCAAAGGGATGTCACTCATTTGTGCATGTAAAATCTCAGGTTAAGACTATAGTGCTTTCACTCTGACTCATAGAACCACAAGACAAGAGCGTGGACTCCAGAGTCGAACTTTAAGTGTCTGCTCTGATATGCTAGCCATATGAGCATGGCAAATCCAAGCCTCCTTGCCCCTCAGTTCCCCGTCTGTAAAGTGGAATAGGGCTTTTAGTATTTGCAAGATTGTTGTGAATTGTTTTTGTTTGTTTGGTTGGTTGGTTGGGGTTTTTTTTAGTTTTATTGATTTTATATTTTTTAAATACATGATAGTGGAATGCATTACAATTCTTATTATACATATAGACTATAATTTTTCATCTTTGTATATAGAGTATGTTCACTTCAATTCATGCCTTTATACATGTATTTTGGGTTTTTTGGGGGGTTTTTTGCATTACAATTCTTATTATACATGTTGTGTTTTAAGTTTGTTTTTAAAAAGTCTTAGAGTATAACATAATTTCATAGATTCTAAGATGCACATTTTTGAGAATTTTAATAATTTGGAAATGAGGTTTCATCCTATACTTAATTTTTACATGTAATTATTGTAAGTGTTGGTGACTGAACCCAGGGCCTCTCACATGCTAATAAGCACATGCTATACCCCTGAGCTGTACTCCCAGCCCAATCTAATTTTTTTTAATTTTATTTATTTTTTATTAGCTACACTTGACATTACAATGATCTTGGCAATTCATACATTTGAATCATTGGGGTATAATTTTTAATAAGCATTTTATCATTTAAATTTTAAATTTATCTAATTTTTAAGAAGCATTTTATTATTTAATTGTTGACATTTTTTAAATCAGTGGTATTTAAAAATAATAGTTTACCTTAGAGTTCGTGACATTTTACATTTTAGTAACTAATCATAGTAAGAAATCAACTATGCTAGCTGTCATCAGCTTTATTATCAGTGTCATTATTATCACGGTCCTAACCAATACAGTGGCATTGGATTGTTTAGCTGTGCTAGCTCAGAATATATATATCAAATCTCAGTTTCATCTAACTACTGTTTTCATTGGTGTGTTTTTTTGGGGGGGAAACCTAGTGAGCTGTTTTTCATAATTTCAACTAATGTAAAGCATGGGGTCAATATATACAGTGTTTATGTTTGCTGAACTGTACTCAGAGAACTATGAAAATGTTCTTTATTTAGTCTCTTGAAATAAAGAAGAAGATTCTGAATTTTCTCTATTGATATTTTTTCCTAAATCCTTTCAAATAAATGTTGTTTTTTTTTTTTTTTTGGTTGTTGTTGTTGTTGTTTTTCCTCCCTCAGCTAGCAGAACTGAGCCACCATTGTACCACTTAAGATTTACTGGTTTGCACTCTCCTCCAAGGGAGAGACGAGACAGTTTATTGATCTGTAACAAAGAAATGGACCATGGCCAAGCCTTTTCTGGTTTATACAATGCACTGACATGAGAATCTGCATATCATTAAGAAGAACAAGTCCTCACAATCTGAGGCCACCTGTCAGACATGAACAATAACTGCAAAAAGAAAAAAAAATCAATAGACAATATCACAACTGTTCTCTGCCTGCACAGCTAGATTCCGTGCTGGTGACAGGGACTTGTTATTTTACCAGTGATAGGCTTGTAGTGTCTGATTTTAGGCTTCCTCCCCCTTTTGATTTTATGGTTTGGTTTGGGGGAGGGTGGGAGGGACTAACTCAGATCTCAGGGGAAGGTCTTCTGCCAAGTGCAAGAGGTGTTTGGGAACGGAGAGAACCTTGGGCCAAAGTTGATGAAGCTTGACTAGGAAGATTTGGGCACGTCTCCTTCCCGATATCTCGACACGCACTTCATCCACCCCTACACATGCAGCTTGTCTCTTCTTGTCTTTGGTTTTGCCCTCCAGAATTTAAATGGTGGTATTTACAAGCCACAGTGAAGCAAGAGCGCCAACACACGGGCTAGCAGGGGGCCAGTAAACAGGGTTTGAGTTTAGGTTCTGGTTGTTGTTGGCGTTTAGAGTATGATTAGGTGAATAATTCTCTCCTTTACTCCTCATTTACTCACTCCTTCCCCTCTAGTTTCCCCCAGCTCTCGCATTTTATTTTAAAGCTGTATTTGTCAGACTTTGCTAGACATTCATTCTTTTTCAGAGGTGGGGTTCTGGGGATTGAACTCGGAAGCACTTGACCACTGAGTTACATCCTCAGCCCTATTTTGTATTTTATTTAGAGGCAGGGTCTCATTGAGTTGCTTAGACACCTTGCCTTTGCTGAGGCTAGCTTTGAACTTGCTGTCTTCTTCCTTTACCCTCCTGAGCCAAGCCACCTGGGATTACAGGTATGCGCCACTGCGCCCAGCCCCTGACAGTTCACAAGCCTGGCATTAATTCAGCCACCTCTGACTGTGCACAGGGGTTATTGCTGTCCCAAGTTCAGTGCCATGGACCTGAACCAGTGTCCTTTTTTCCCCTAAAATGTCAGGTGGTTGCCCCTTAGAGTTATCCTGTCATGGTGTTGCCAGCCAGAGACTGGGGACCAGCATGGAGTGGAAGGTTCGCCACCAGAGCTGACCGCTGGTCCCTGTAGCTGGAAGAGCCAAGCAGGGAGCACACTTGTCAGAGTAGCCGTTCAACCAGAAAGAGAGGAGGAGTCCTTTTGGATGTGCACTAGCTGCTTTCACAGAGGTTGACTTTGAACTGTGGTGTAATCTTTTCAACAAGGACAGTGTCACTAGCCAAGCAGCAAGGTCTCACCTAGTGTGATCAAAACCACCAGTGTCCTGTCCTTTTCCTTACTTTTTATTTACAAACATTTCTGATCTCTTATAATCTCCATTATGGCCAGATAGTTTCCTTTTGCTAAAATTTTAAGACACTTTTCCTTTCTTGATGATTTTAAAGCAAATAAAATTAGAATTGACAAAATGGGTCTAGATATTTATTTTTAATAGTCAGTATTATGAAAGGAATAAAGGAGCCCCAAATCATCTAGGTCATCACCCAAGGCCAACCACAGTGAACACTGGTTCATTCACTTGTAGTTTTAATTAATGTGTAAATATATGCATGCATATTTTTGAGAAAATTTGTTTTAGGATTTGATTGGTGGCATCTTTCCTAGATCAGTGGTACGTAAAATAATGATGTACCTTAGAATGGGTGACATTTTAGGTAACAGCAGTAAGAGATTGATTAGTGTTGTCATCAGCATTATCCAGGTTATTATCATCATTGTCTTTTTTGAGCAACATATTTTGAGTATTTTACCAGACTATTACAAATTTTTACATAATCATAGGTGCTACATTAGGATTCAATATATGACTGTTATTATTTTTAGCGTCTTTTTCTTATTGGGAGGTCATGTAGGCATCTTAAAAGTTTTTTAAGAGTTTTTAAAATTATTATTTTTTTGTAAATGGACACAATACCTTTATTTTATTTTTATTTTTTTAAATATTTTAATTTTTTAGTTTTCGGCAGACACAACATCTTTGTATGTGGTGCTGAGGATCGAACCCAGGCCGCACGCATGCCAGGCGAGCGCGCTACTGTTTGAGCCACATCCCCAGCCCCTTATTTTCATTTTTATGTGGTGCTAAGGATCAAACCCAGTGCCTCACACATGCTAGGTAAGCGCTGTACCACAGTGAACCACAACTCCAGCCCAGTATACTTTGACATGTTATACATACATAGAATAAGTATAACTTGTTCCAATTAGGATCCCATTATTGTGGTTGTACATGATGTGAAGTTACATTGGTTATGTACTCAAATATATGGGTAGGAAAGATATGTCTAATTCATTCTACCATCTTCCCTAGTCCCATTTCCTCTCCCTTCCCTTCATTCCCCTTTGTCTAATCCAGTGAACTTCTTCAGTGTTTATAGTAGCTCAATTCACAATAGCCAAGCTATATAAGCAACCTAAATGCCTGACAACAGATGAATGAGTAAAAAAAATGTGATGTGTATGTGTATACACACACACACACACACACACACACACACACACACAATATGGAATATTAATTAGCCATAAAGAAGAATGAAATTATGACATTTGTTGGTAAATGGATAGGACTGAAGAATATCATGTTAAGTGAAATAAGCCAGTCCCAAAAAAACAAAGGCAGAATGTTCTCTCAGATTAAAAGTTTAGTTGACATTTTAAGTATGTGCTTGAGGTTTGTTCAGCTCAGGTTTGGGTTTGTGGGTCTAAAGTTAGAATTTGGTCACATTAGAAATGGTCTGGGGGCTGGGCTTGTGGCTCAGAGGGAGAGTGCTTGCCTTGACCGCATGAGGCACTGGGTTCGATCCTCAGCACCACATAAAAATAAAGCAAAGATATTGTGTCCACCTATAACTCAAAAAAATAAATATTAAAAAAAAAGAAATGGTCTGTTTCTATATTTACTGTTGTTTTCTTTTTTCTGGCAGTATTTTTCAGAAAGCATTTCCAAAAAAGCAAATGTTGGAGTAATGATCTTCTTTAGTTTTAAATTTTGTGATTGTAATATGTCTCATAGTAATCTCAGGTAACTTTAAAAGAGAAAATCAATATAAAATAAGAAATATGTTGCCCCACATGGAGTCTAACATTTCCAAACTCTGTGCCCTCTTCCGTCATCTGAAGTTTCTCCGACAGGACAATGGAAGGTTTTGAACTATGCTTTGTTTTGTTTTTAAGAGGGTAACTGACTGGGTTGGATTTGTGTTTTAGAGAGGTGCCTGCATCGAGAAAGGGGTTGGGAGAAAGGACTTCAAACATCTCAAAAAATTTGCACAAAGTTACCTTTTTATAAAATGTTAACATCTGGGGCAAGAGCGTTGTGTTTGGAGGTGTTTCAGTTCCTAGCGCCTGGCCCATGGGCTCCATAGCTGTCTTCGTACCGAGTGTCCGGGTCCACTGCAGCTGCCTCCTGGGTCCTCAGTCTCTCTCCCCCATTCCAATTGGCTTTCTCTGTCAGCCGTCTTTTTTGTAAATAGAATTCTAAGATTTAGTGTTGTACATATTTTTAAATGATCCATTTTGATGGGGCTGTCTTTATTGTTTCAGGTTGAATGCCTTTGGGAACTTGATGTATAAAATTTGCATGACTCCTCGCTCCTTTCTGGGTCTGTCCTTGGATTCCAGCCAGCATGGCTCACACCACAAAGGTTAACGGCTGTGCCTCAGGTAACTCTGGAGGTGAGGGTAGGGAGTGTGTGTGTGTGTGTGTGTGTGTGTGTGTGTGTGTGTGTTTCCCCACATTTTTTATTGGTGCACTATGGTTGTACACGTTGATGGGATTTGTTGTCACGTATTTGTACATGCACACAAATATAGTTTGGCCAATGTCACTCCCTAGCACTTTGTCCTTCCTTCCCCACCTTCCACCCCTTGGTCTTTTTCCCCTACTGGTCTCCCTTTGAGTTTTAGGAAATCCACCCCCCACTTTTCTTTACCTTTTTCCTTCTGTATATATTTTAAATGATGTCTTTTGCTCAAAACAATTTGTCTTTTAATAATAGATACATAATAGCAAGTGGCCTTGGTAAGAGTAGGATTACAGAGCAATTTTGTATCCACTGAAGTTTTATTGTTCCTTACTTGATCTCTTGGAAAATTTGTATTTATCTTTAGACTTTCTGTACTGAAATCAGGTAAATTATTTATCTAAGTCAATTCTTTCAAGGTGTTGAAAGGGAAATGTAAAATCCTGAATGCTAATGCAGGTATAACAGATATGTTCTCGTGCTTATGTCTAAGGGATTGAAGAAGGAGAGAAGAAATATGTTTAAGTGTTGAAAATAATTCCTACTGTGATGACGATGATGATGGGTGGTGGTAATAATCAGAGAGAAAGGGGAAGGGAGGGGGTATTCCATAAAGTGACTCCATAAAGTACTATACAACAAGCCGTGTTTGGATCATACAGACCAGTATTCCAGTTCTTACATCGGTTATATTATAGGAATCTATAGGTTGAATACCAAATATTGCTTATGTAAGATTTGGGAGAAACCCATAAACAAATACAGAGAGATGGTCCATGACCTGAGATGACAACCTGTCTAAAATGGCAGGCCAAGTATTTGTTTTTCTTTTGAATTATCTGCCAAATAGCAGACTGAGTGAGAACAGGAATCCTCTGGGAATTCTTTCCCAGAGCCTGTGTCCACAGTCCTAGCTCTGCTGACTCTGAGCACCCCCAGTGGCAATGCTGTGTAGAGGAGGGTGCACGGCTTTGGAGCCAGGAGATGAGAAGTGGAGTCCTAACTGCAGCTCTAATCATGAAACACTGGGCAGACAGTGTCAGAAAGTGGTAAGCCTGTCTGCCTGGTAGTGAGGATCAGCGAGAGTACCGGACTTGTAGTCACACATGCTGTGTAATCTGTGAAGCACTTTCAGACAGCAGAGGACGAGACCACAGAAATGGCCATTCCCAACCCTGTATGTGATTTTTTTTTTTTTTTTTTTTTTTGGTACCAAAGGTTGAACCCAGAGGCGCTTAACCCCTGAGCCACATCTCCAGCCTTTTAATATTTTCTTAGAGACAGGGCCTCATTAAGTTTCTGAGGCTGGCTTTGAACTCGAGATTCTCCTGCCTCAGCCTCCTGAGTCACTGGGAATACAGGCATGCACCACTGTACCCAGCTATATATGTTTTTTTTTTTTTAAACTTTTCCTCACAGTATTAAGCAAGTGTTCTACCCCTGAGCTATATTCCCCACCCATTTGTGTGACTGACTTTCTGTTTCATCAATCCTAGGTGCAAAAGTAAACTCCTCTGGCAAAAACACTGACTTACCCAAACCCAAATAAACCCAATTATTTTTTGTGGGTCATCAGATTTTTCCTGTCCATTCCTCTGTCCTTCCTACTGCCCACCTCTTTAGGCCTTTTTATAGATTCTGCTCAGGGACTGTCCATAATAAAAATACGAATGACAATATACTATACACCATGGTGCCGAGATACTCCGCCCACATTATTACCCTTTAGTCCTCACCATAGTCCTGCAGAATTATGCCGCCAAGATTTTCATCATCATCATCATCATCATCATCATCATCATCATCATGGTCACCCTCTGGTGTCTATGACAAAGTCCTGTCTTCGGGGCTTAGATTGCTATCATGCTTGCCCTAATGCCCTTTCCAACGTGACCTGCCCTGCCCTTTCTCCCTGTTCCTGGGGTCAGAGAGGCCAGCTATAACTTCTCCTTCCCTACAGTGTCCTGCAGCCAGAACTGGGCTTTGAGTTTGAAAACTAAAGAAAGTTGTCTGATTTGTGACGGAGGGTGTCTGGACCAGACAAGGGAAGGCTTTTCCTTGTTGTACAGATCATGACCCCTGTAAGCAGATCTGTTCAGAGCACAGTCTATCGCCAGCCGTCCTAGCCGGCGACCCAATGCTGGGTTCGCAAAATCTGACTATTCCAGTAACTCAAGAAAATGACAAAGGAAAGCACGCAACCACATAGAAATACCTTTTTCAATATGGCTCTGTGACCCTAACAGTCCTTGGAAAAAGAGTGCCACCAGAATTCTTTATTCTTATATAGGGAACACACCCGGGGAGGTTCCATGGAACATTCTATCCCCACAATGGCAATGGGGTAGGATTACAAAGGAATGGGTGAGTGTGGCTCAACCCTCGTGGGGGATGCAGGACTGGAATGCATGGTCATTCACCGTGGCTTCCACAACTCATTCAGTCACTTTGTGTACACCCATGTGCGAACGTGTGAATGTGATCACTCACCATAGATAATTGAAAATATCGAAGTACAATTGTCTAAAAAAAAATAATGAATAACTGGTGATGCTACCACCTAGAAATAAATGGTGTGCTCATTTTCCAATTAGTCTTTAATTAAGGACACATCCCCACTGTCCTTCAGTTAGATCGGATAAAAGGCACTGATTTTAAAACGAGAGCAGTTGATGGTGTCATTTGTATAATTTATGATAAGTTTCTGACATACACTACATGTAAAGGTAGGTTGTATGACAAGCACTTGTATGAAAAGCACAGTAAACTTTACCTGTACATGGCAAAGATTATTGAGCACCTACTGTATGCTAGGTCCTTTTTCTGATACTAGAGATACAACAGTGAACAAACAGGTAAAGATCCCTACCTTGGGGCTGGGGTTGTGGCTCAGAGGAAAAGCATTTGCCTAGCACGCGTGAGGCACTGAGTTCGATTCTCAGCACCACGTAAAAGTTAAATAAGGATATTGTGTCCACCTACAACTAAAAGAATAAATGTTTTTTTTTTTTTTTAAAAAAAAGATCCCTACCCTGCAGGATTATATATTCTAATGGAAGTTGAGGTCTCCTGTGTACAGGTTGCCAGACATACTCACACTGAAGAAGTACTGTTTAAATTTAAATTTAACCAGGTATTCTACTTTTGTTGCTAAACCTGACGGCCCTACCTGGGTACCCCTTCCAGATTGCATCCACCTCCCTGCCACCCACCCTGTCATTGTCAATCCTTCGTCATCATGTTATCTGTTTTTTTACCAGAGCCTCCACCTTACTTCTGTTGACTGGTACAGTTTTGTATTTATTAATTCACAACATTTTGTTATAGCATGACTACTCTTCTGTTAATGTAATGAGATTAGAGCATCATAAATTGCTCTTGACTGTTCTGCTGTAGCTAGTGAGGAAGCAAAGAGGAAAATAGCTGAATATCTTCAGGGTGTGGAGGTGGGGACAGTCTGCTTTTTACCTGGTCCCTGAATCATGCTGTGAACTGGATACTGATTGATACTTCTCTGAACTCTAATTAACGTTGTGAAACTTTAATTAGAGCTTAGAATTCCTTTGGAAGCCAAATAACAAGTGGCTTATTTGTCAGATGACATAACAACACCTGCCTTATCTTTTTCACAAGACTTTTGTGCAGAAGAAAACAAAAAGCTGTAAAAACATTTCTGGTTTGTTCCCCCCCCCGCCATGGGTTTTTTTGAAATGTAAACTGATAGGCTAGAAGTATAGCTCAGTGGTAGAAAGCTTTCCCAGCATGAGTAAGGTCCCGGATTTGATCCCTAGCACCATGAAAAAGAAAAAAGTGAAGTACAGTCAGATGTCAGGGGCTTGCACCTTGGACCTTGTCCTGTTGTCTGCATGAGCTCCTGTTCTGGTCAACACCTGCCCAGTGCCCTCGTGTTGGACTGCCCAGCACTGTGACATTGTGGCAATAGTTGTATTTCCAGCCTTGCCCAACATCTGGAGAAATGGATGGATGAGCATTGTGAAGTGGCTTCATGCCTGCCTTTTCCATCTTGATTTTATTTTTTGCTGCTAGTTACCTTTCTCCATTTTCCCTTGCTCTTGTTTCTCTTGCTTTCTCATAATATGTGCTCTCTCCCTCTCTCTTTTTATACACACATACACACACACACACACACACACGCGCGCGCGCGTGCGCGCGCACATATGCACACATACATAATACATATATATTTAAGGCACTTTTAAAAATTAATAAAAATTTATAAAATTTGATAGGAAAATAGGGCACAATCACTCAAAATTCCACAGAAGGCCTTGTTTTTAGTATTTCCTTTTTTTGTCTTTGTCCAAAGAACAAACTTTGTTTTCATACATTTCAGAACTCGGCTCTTGGTTTTAACATCCTTCGCACTCTTCCAATTCTTCAGGGACCATAGTTTTCAAATTAATATTTTTGATGACCATATACTATTCTGTAGACTGTTTCTAGCAGTTGAATTACCCTTCCTTTTTTGTTTGGTAGTTTGGATTGAACATTTGCATATTTCTCATTGTAGATGATGATGCAGAGAACATCCTCTTGCTTAGTCATTTTTCTTCTCCTTTTTGATTGTTTCCTGAGAATAATATCACAGAAACAGGACAAGTGGGTGAAAGGGCAGGGGCTGTTATTACATGGCTGCTAAAGCTGCTGTGAGGCTTGATTCTTATTACCCTGGTCAGTTATTTGGCTTCAGGTCTTGTCTCTATGCTGATCTCAAATGAGGTCCAAAGGCCACTGATAAGGCGGGTCCAGGAGACAGCTGAAGACTCCTGCGGAGCAGGCAGAGCTGCAGCACATGCAGCCCACTCTTGGCTGTGTAAATATTTTTTCTGGGCAGGAGCATTTCTCAAACAGAACTCTGGGCCCACTGCAGCGAACCTGGGCGGGAATTGTGCGCTATTTATCAACATAAGACTGCTTTGCTCTGACTGGTCCTGCTGGAACGAACCTGCTCTTTTCTGAGACTGTAAGGAAAGACACAGCACAGCAGAGGTGGTGCCTCCATTGTGGTGAGTCTTAGACCTGTCCGGCCACCGTCACCCCAAGGGGAGAGCGTGAGCTGGTTAGAACAGGCTGCTGTAACTCCTGGGCTCCTTCTGTAACTTCCAGGGCCCCCTTATTCCGCTTGCAGTAGGATTGAAATGTGTGTTCTTGTGTTTGTTATTTCCTCGTACGTACTGTATGATCAGACAACCAGAAGAGCGGAGGGGGTAAAACAAAAGTTGCCTAACACTGTAGAAATGTAGGTAAGAGGTTTTGTTTTCAGTTCTCTTTCCTCCCTTTCCTATCCTGAGATGACAAAACAACTTTCCTGGCTCACATGCTGAGTTAAGGAAATTAGATGTGGGCTCTTTTTTCTTTGTTCAAGGCATTTATATCAACCTTAAAACTTGGAAGAATGTTATCCCTGAAGGTCTGATAGAACAGATCAAGGGGAAAGTCTGTAGATCAGAAATCTACATAGAGCCTGAAAGTAGAATGGTTCAAAATAGCCAGGTCCAGTGGAAGTCTCCCATAATCCTGGCTATTCTGGAAACTGAGGTGGGAGGAGAGCTTGCGCTCATGAGTTTGAGACCAGCCTGGGCAACACAGTGAGACACTGTCTTGACTCAAAAATAAAATAACCTCCCTGATAGGGATTATGTTATGTTTTTCCCTTAATGTGAATTATTTCACTGAGCCAAATTAATAATCCTATTCTAATAAAGTAGTATTTATTACATCTTGCAGTTTCACTCTAGCATTAGAAGTGTTTATTAATTGAATTTAAGGAGATTTTGGCTTCCATTGAAACTGTCAGTTATTAGTCGATTGAAGGCTAATTTCACACAGAGGATTGTAAGTGCAATCATTTGTTTTCTTACAGTGGTGGAGTTTGAGAAGATTTCTTTTTTTTTCGAGCGTGAAGCAGTTACATTTGAATTTCATAGCTGTTAAAATGCCAGGACCACCTACGAATAGTAGACCCTGGCTTTTGGAGTCTCTCTGTCTGGTTAATCAAAATGCCAGAATTCATCCAGCCCTTGCAGAGGTTTTTCGGAAGTTCTTCCTGGTCAGGGCTTGCCTCTTTTATAAACTCTCAAAGCTCCAGCCAACTTCACCTTATAAGCTTTCTTGCTCCAAACCTTGAGCAAGTCATAATGGGTTAAGCATCAGATTTCAGACAGAGCTAAGCCGAGGAAGGGCGATTTGTCTTCCAGTGAGTACTAGCCTGCTTGGGTCTACCTAGGATAGAATCGCACTCCTTCTATTCCCCGGTGCTGGACAAGAATCCCTTGGGTTGGAGATTTCTACCCAGATCCTCTGAAGGTGCTAACAAGAAAGAAAGAAAGAAAAAAACCCCCACAAAATAAAAACAGTAGTGGAGAGATTTACTATGTTAAGAACTTGAGCGGTTGCTGCTATTCCAAGAGACTCTTAGTCCAGGGATCACAACAGCCCTTCCTACAAAGCTTTGCATGTAGCCTGCAGACTTCCCAGCGTGAGTACATTGGCATTTATTTCTGATTATGCACTTCCCCTCTTTCTGAAAGGACTTGGGTGGGCTAGCTGAGCCCATCAAAAAATATCGCTCATTTGCTTCCTTTTTCCGTGATGTTTTGCTTTCTTCCTGTGTTCTATATAATTTCAGTTCATCTTTTTGGTGCAGTTTCTGAGGAACATTTGCATGGGCTTAGAGAAAGATAAGTAGCTAAAGCTCATCTTCTGCATTGGGTTTCTTTTCTGTAAAAAAAACTGTTTGATTCTAACTGGCATGAAAAATATTAGCATAGTTCTCAGATTCATAGAAAGCAATAAATTCTTAATTCTATTTCTGGCAAAAATTTTAAAAATTGCATTGAGTAGACTTTTCTAATAAACACCTTAAAGAAGATGCAACCAGGAAGTCAGATTTTATAAGATACATTCAAACGGTTGTAGAAATTTTCAGCCCAAATAAAAATGGATTTTTTTTCCTTTCTTGGCTTCTGCATTAAATATATTTGGAATGAGCTGTTAACTGATTTACTCATTTCCATATGCTTTAGGAAAAATATGTTCATATTTAGAGGCCAAGTTGGGTTCTGCTTTTGGGCTGCAGTTCATTAGGAAGCCTGAAAACAGGAGAAGGTTTAAAATATGTGGCTCGTTTGTGCATACAGCATTAGTGACCTCAGTTGGTAGTTCTATAAGAACAAGTGATCTCACCACTTAAAAATAAGTATGCTGCTATTTTGAGAAAAAAAAAATTTCACTATTGGAACCAGATTTCTTATTCTAGCAGTTGTTAGAGCAAAGCATGGCTAAAATTTAGATTAAGTGATATTCCCAAATATTCCAAAGGCCTTTCTAATCAACAGATAAAAAGTAGAACTAAATGTGAAAGAGAGCTTTGCCAAGGGGCAGATTTGGGGGACTGTGGGATTTGTTCTTATCTTGAAAGTCAAACCGGGGTATTCTTAACTGTCTGATCCATGGCAAGTGAAATTTGAGTGATTCAATAGTTGTCTAAGCTGGATCAAAGGTTATAGTCTTGCTTACAGTTTCGCCATAAAGACTTTTATTTAAAGGAGATGGGACTAGTGCACCCATTTATGGAAACAGTTTGCTATTCATAGTCACAAGTACTATGCTCATTATAGTTCCTTTTTCTAAAATTTAACTTTTATTTGTATTTCAGATATGATTCATTTAGGTAGAATGAAAACATAGCTATGTGGTTTTTCAGGATTTATTCTCACAGTATTTGTTGATAAATCATCAGCTTTGCAAACTTTGTGAAAACATTGATTCTGCTCATCCTGCTGATCTCCTTGGGTTGGAGATAACCCTCTATTTTGAATGCCTCTTCCCTTGCACCAACTGTTCAGTAGGCCTGGGCATTTTAAGTGTCTCTGTACCATAAGCATATTTAAGAGTATCCTGCAGGAATAGAGGGGGATATTTCTAGTAACTCAAGCCCGGTGCTTAATATCTTTGTAACCTTAGTTATATCTTTGCATCAACTCATACTTTCTTCTAATAAATAAAACCTAAAAAAGTTCTTTCCTCCTCTGCTCTTATTACCCTCTTCATCTACATCCATATATATATATACCTACCAAAGTATAGCTGATGCAGTTTCTTTCCATTGGTATCTTAGATTGATCAGCTCAGATGCTTTATTCAAATCAAGGACACACCATAGAAATGGTTTTTTGGGGAAGCTCCTTCTCCTCCAACTGGGAGGACAGAGACTGGTCTGTCTTCCCATGACCTGGCAGAGGAGGCAGAAGTATTTGCCCAGTTTATGTAGCATGTACCCTAACTGGTGCCTGCCTGTTCGAGTGGTGAATCAGCCTGATGAGACAGAGTTTTACAACACACAAGGGTGGAGACCTGGAAGTCTGTAGGCCAGTGGGGGAGGAAGGGGTGGTTTGCCTGTCAAACCATTCCAACAGTGTAGCTCAGGAAAAAATTGCAAAACACCAAAGCCCTGTACCACCAGATTTTTCCATTAGCACCATAATTCACACATCTTCCAATCTGCCCCAGAGACAGCTGATTGGCAGTATGAGGGGAAACGGCCACAGCACATCATAGACTCTGGTTGGTTACCTCTCAACTTGTCCCATAAGGAGTCACAGCAGGCCCTTCCCTACACACTCCCTTGAATCCTGCACACATACTGGAGCTGTCTATCCTCCAAGGAGAGGAGCTGGGACTTTATCTGAGCACAAGAAGTCAGCAGCTGGAATTCAGGATACTGATTTTAAATGAAGAATCCTGAGACAGAGCCTCTTCCAGAAAGGTAAAGGGGGCTTAGAGCTGGGGGCGTTTCCTCTAAGGTATTGTCTTTGGTGTTCTGTTCCCCAGGACATTTTGATGGTGAGAGAGTAGAGTATCCACACAGTGGTGAATTTAAATCCGGTGTAGTCTGGCAACTACTGGGAGGAATGATATGGAATTCTGCAGAAATAATTCAATAAGTTCATTCATTCAGTTGCTTTCTTTAGAATGACCACACAGATTTACTTGGCAGAACAGCCCCTGCTTCTCTCCTTTGTGGAATGGGCCAGCCCCAAGGCATAGTGAAAGTTACTCTTTGCTTTGTTTCTCACTACTTTATGGTTTTGTTTTGTTAAGGATGGCTGGCAAGATTACAGATCCTTGAGCTTTGTGTTCTTTTATTCCCCTCCCCCCCACACACACTCACATACTTTTCCTAACTTTATAACTTTGAACTTTTGTTTGGGGCCTTATTTTGACAGAAATTATAGTTTAACTGTTTTCATCCAGCCTCGTGCCTGCAAAAACCATGGCCTTGCCAGTCTTCTACAGCTCTAGGTGGTGGGTCTAGATACGTGCAGACTTATGTAAGAAGGAGGGGCATTGGCTCAGTCCCAGCAGCTGTCCACCCATCCTGCTGTGCCCTGCTGCCCAGCTCAGGCTTTGCTTAAGGCACTGTTCTCCGCTCCTGGGTGACTTTCCTATTTCTAATAATGCAGACCCTTCTTATCCTTCAAATCCTGCCACTCTCTCCTCCTCCAACAGTGTTCTTGATAAACCCAGCGAGATTCATCCCTTCCTCTCTATTCCTAGAGTGCTTTGTATTTCTATGAAATAGTTGCCATCACTTGCTTTTAGTTGCGGTCATGTGCCTCTCTGACCTGTAAACTCTAAGGTTTAAGAGGTAAGAGTCATGTTATCTTCTTCTTGGCCTATCTTGCCTTGCTGAGAATTCTGTAGCGCCAGCAGACTCCGTGTTCAAACAGTAAACATTTGCATAGTCTTTATGTCGTGCTGACCAATGCTGGGCATAGAACCTGGAGCAAACAGTCCGCCCCAGGCTGCTTACTAGTCTGATGCTGCTCCGGTCTTTGCAGTTTTCTTCCAGTCTGTTCTCCTAAGTCTCCGTCGATTACCCTGTTAATTCATGCTCTGACAGCTCCCCTTGGAATTTCTCCTGAATAAACAGGTGGCATGTCGCACAAATTGTCTTGCTTCTGCAGCTTCTTGTAAAAGTTGTTGTACCTTCTTTCTCTCCATCATTGGCTCTAAGGAAGCCTTAAAATGGAATTGTCTGAAATGCTTTGTGTTTCAGAGAGAGGTGACCAGGTATAATGTGGTTGTCCCTGGAAGGATTATTGTCAGAGGTGACTTCTAACTCCCATGGCCTGTCTTTCCTCCTTTCACTGCAATTATTAGCAGTCCAGCCAGAGGGGGAGAAAGGATATGGAGCTCCAGTCAATTCCTCTTGCCCTGGGCTTATCTGGTCCGGTTTGGTTGGAGCTGTGGATAAGGAACTAAGCTGGTGACCTCTGGGAGTCTGGCCCATTACTTCTTTCCTCACTCTTTCCTTGAGAAAGTCTCTATACTTTTTAACTCTTATGAGCTGTGAGAAAATAAATAGCATTTACTATCCCTTAAGCCATTATCATTTTTGTGATAATCTAATGTAAGGTTTTAATTCTCTTATTTAGTTCTCTGACCACCGTTCATTTCGTCATTTAGCTTTTTAAAATATTGATATTAAATCTTGGATAGAAAATATATTATGAGACAGTCTCTTAAAATTTGATGAAGATAATAATGGTGAGGCAACCCAGACTATAGAGAAAGCCCAGAGTGTAGAAACTTGGTATGACTCCCATTTAAGCCTTTGTGTGTTCGGGGATATGCCCTTTGGTGAGTAAGGGATTACAAAGACAGCGTACTTTTGCTTGTCTTTTGGACCTTGGGACTGTATCTTCTTTCTAATGTCACTGTCCTGGCAGGAATCGTACCACCCAGGCACACCCTCCTCCTATTGAATGTAGAGTGGCCTCTCCTGGGAAAGTCTACCCTATGAGCAGATTCTACTAATCCAGGCAAGTAAGAAGTGCTTTTCCAAAACCCGATGTAGTGTGTGGCATACAACTAACAGGAGGAAAAGGGCATGAGGCCCTTGCTGGACTTGTCCTTTTAATCCCCTGCAAGTCCTGCAGCCCTCTTTAGGCTGTGATAGGATGGAGACAGAGCCTTGGTGTGGTGGACAGGAACCACATCCACGTTCTCTCTCCTTAGAGGTCCTCAGACACCCAGCTTTTTGGTATCATACCCCATCTCACAAGTCTGAGGTGAGAGGACACATATAATAAGGTATTTGAATTCTTTATGGGGTTGGGTGGAGTCTCCCACATGCCAGAAATAGCCCAGGCCATCCGAGAAGGGAAGCAGAGCATTCTGTCTTCAATCTATCTCTTTTTATGATCAGTACTCATGGGTAGAGCTTTTACAAGGCACATTTGCCCAAGAGGGAGTCTAGGGTGGTGGTGTGGTTGTTTTCTTAAAGTGTCTCATTAGATAAAGAGCTAAATTTAAACAAAAGAGATAATCAAACTAATATGCAACAGAATTAAAATAGTTTTTGTGATTTGTGTTATAATTTGTCCTTCTTCCCCAAAAAGCTTGTAAGATAAAAATCCATCTAAAATGAGAAAGAAGGAGATGACCAGCTGGAAAATGGGGAAAGGAAAGGTCTAGAAACAAGTGAATTTGGAACACTAAGGATTAGCAGCAAGAAGTCCTTGCTGATGTCAGGTGTGGACTGAGGGTGTGTCATGCATGACCCAATCCAATGTTGTGTTCTAATTTGAATTAACTGCCAAGATTTTTTTTAAAAAAAAATAGTTAAATTCATATAAAAGCCAATTTCTTCAGCTTCTTTGGGAGAGGGAGGATTCGATCTGGCCTCCCTGGTATGTTCTTCCCCATGGCCTCAGTCATGGTGAGTGCTCAGTCTCCCCAAACCTTCATTATCCTTTCCTTTTTATACCAGTGTCACACTGAAGGTATTTATACTTGTGGCCTAGACCCTGAGGGGACTTGATTGTTTAAGTGGGGTACCACCAGTTTGGCTCTAATTTTCTAGAATTCAAAAAATAAACAACAACAAAAACATGGTTTAAGTTGCAAACTTTTGCATAGTTTAGCTGGGCGTGGTGGCACAGCGCCTCCAAAAGCTGCAGCAGGGGTATTATAAATTAAGGCCAGCCTGGTAACATAGTGAGACCGTGTCTCAAAATAAAAAAAATCAGAAGAGCTAGAGACGAAGCTCAGTGGTAAATGCCTTGGAGTTCAGTCTCCAGTGCTACAGATAAAATACCATGGTTCTCATCCCTGAATACAGAATAGAATCACCTGGAAAGCTTTTTATATTTAGAGACAGAGTCTCACTGAGTTGCTTAGAGCCTCACTAAGATGCTGAGATTGGCTTTGAACTAGCCATCCTCCTGCCTCAGCCTCGCAAGCCACTGGGATTGCAGGCACACTCCATCATGCCCAGCACCTGGAGAGATTTTAAAATGTCTCATATCCCAGCCCCACCCCAGGAGATTGTGATTCATGAGTGGGTGTGGAAGTCAGCATTTTTAAAAACAGTCCCAGCATTTTAGCAAAGCAGTGGGGAGAAACTTCTGGCACGAGAGTACTTGCTCTGGGAGGTTCCAGGCTTGGCGCCATCACCTTGAATAGCAGAGCTAAAGTCTGACACCTCTCTGCGCCCAGAGTCCTGCCTCTCTGTAAAATGAGGGTGTGGACTAGGAGTCCTTGGCATAGTCATAGAGCTCTATAAAAGAAAACAAATGTTCAGAGTTTCACTCCTCAAGGAGGAATGAAATCAAATGTGTCCCGTCCACTGAAGGTCTCAGGGTACAGCACTGGTTGAGATGAAAAGGACAAAGCTCTGTAAGTTCATAAGGGATATATGATGCATGCCCAGATGGGAACGAGCTGCTCTGAGACCGTGAGGGGAAAGGTGGCTGGAGAGGGGTAAGGGAAGGTTTCAGAGGGAGCTGATGTTCTGTCTGGTCCTTGCAAACTTAGAGGAGTTTTGCCTGAGAAGGTTGGGGGCTTCCTCAGAGGGGGAAGGAACAGTAGAAGCAAATCCCTGAAAAACGAGGATGCTTTTCTCCTCCCCAAGCTTCAGGACTGCCAGCTCCCTTCCGCCATCCACCTTTCTTTTCCCTCTAAGGACTACAGGAGAGAATATCCTTAGTTTATAGCCTTTGGTACGACATAGTATGAATGTAGTAGTGGAACAGCAGTAGCTTATGAGTGATATAAGTTCATCCTTTAAATGCCCAGGTGACTCTTACTAGAAGGTTATGTGACGATTACACAAGTTCATGAATGCATAAAGCACTTGCATCAGTGTGGTCTGGAAGAACTGTGCACTGTGGGTGGTTGGGGAGAATGTGGGCAGGCTGTTAGACTGAAAGCCCAGGGCATGCGTGCAGTAGGGCGAACCTGGGAGGGCGCTGTGAAATCCGTCTAAAACAAGAGGAGCACATCCAGAAGGAAGGTAAATCAGCGTATGTCGAGAGATGGGCATCCTGAGGTTTCTGCAGTGCAATCCACCCCCCCATTCACTTTTTAATTGAACTTCCAATCCTTTCTCTAGATGAGGGGGCAGGCTGTCAGGGAGATTCTTGGTACAGTCATCTTGTTTGGCTTCAGATGGGCCTGATTGTGGTCCCAAAGTTGTGGAGCCACCATCCTGGGACAAAGACTGGATGGGTGGTGCACGTCACAGAAGCCTCCCTTCCTTCTCCCTGAGTGTTGCATTTTCTGGCCCCTCCCCCTCTATCAGCAGAACAGCCTTAAGTACCTCTTCTTCCCACAGCTCCTTTGGCTTCTTAAGGGCAGATAGGCGTGTCTTTCTCATATCAGTGAGAACCTTTGTGACTGAAGGTTTCCAGACTGAATGAGCTAGTATTTTCAGTCGTTTCCCTCCCCAGCCCTGTCATCCAAAGGAAGGACTAGACGTTCATTTTCATACAATGCCTTTTTCTGCTGGACCTCCTCCTTAGATGTGCATGGGCACACCCACAGGATCAAGCATAAGTGACCTTAGCAAGATGATCCTCTTCAGCTCCTTCACAAAATAAGCTATGTTATTACCAGAACACAGTATTTATAGTGAAAATTTAGCAGAGTGTTTTTATAGTGTCAAGAAACAATGCATTCCAAAGCTTTCCTCAGTTTAATTCTTAAGAACATATTTTTTATATTAAAATTTAGTTTTGAATATAATAACATCTATAAAATAGCTGATTTTTTTAAAAAAATAGAAGAAAATTTCTTTATTAAAAGCAAATGACAGAGAAGGGATGTACAGCTCAGCGGTAGAGCACCTGCTTGGCATGCGTGATGCCCTGGGTCCCATCTCCAGCCCTGCAAACACAAAAAGGCAAATGACTAATTTTTAGGGTGATGGCTATGTTCTATATATCAACTTTATACGTCTACTAAAATTCATCAAACTGCGCTTACAATGGATGAACTACATGGTACATAAATGAGAGCTCAAAGGGGAAAGAAAGCCTAATTCAAATCTCTTAGTAATGGAGGTTATCCCATTGGTGGATACCGTGATTTGGAATTATTGGGACCTGATCATCAAAGTATCTGGCACTTGAAACTTTGTTCTCAGTTTGTTGTTTCTATGAATCAGTTGGTTTATTCAGGAAAAAAAAAAAAAAACTCAAATGAGTGCTATATCTTTAAAAGTTAAGCCTTTGGAGCCCAGCTTATAGTCCTGGCCTCTAAGAGCTGAGGTGGGAGGATCAGTTGAGCCTGAGAGTTTGAGGCCAGCCTGGGCAACATGGAATAAAGACCCCTCCCCCACTTTTTAAAAGTATCTGTAGCTTCACTCAAAAAATATCTATCTCAAAGATGATCAGATATCCATCCCCTCATTGTGCTCCTATAAGAAGGAGGACTAAAGAAGGTGAACGGATTAAGGTAGGGTATGTGCCGACCCCAAGATAACCCGTGACCCAGGCAGTCCAATGGGTCTTCCTAAAACACCGCCTCTCCTCACACAGCCGTCCCCGGTTGTGAATTTTTACTAAGCAGGCTATTTAGAGTTGTTGCTAATCTTTGTTGATCTCTGTCGTATTATTTAGAACTAGCTTTGCTTGTTTGCCCTGAGACGGAATTCAAGCATAACTTGTTCCATATTTACCTATGTACTTAGATGCAAGTGAAGCAGACATTTGAAAAAAAAAAAAAAATTCCCCTTTGTGATCAATTTAAGCATTTTAGGGATATAGCATGCTTACTAACTTTTTAAAACAAACAAAAGTTTGCTCAATGATGTTATCACCCCAAAGCAGAGTGTACTTGTTTGGGAAATAACTCCGCAGCTTTGAAAGTAACATGATCTAATTTGGGATAAAATGCTTAAGGGGATGGGGGTGGGGGTGGGGTCTGTGGTTTACATCTGGTGTTTTTAGCCTTTAGATTACATGTTGCCTCTCATGAGAATAAACCCAGGAAAGGTACTTGCCTCTAGCCCAGCTTGGGCTCAAACTTAGACTGAACCTCTCCCTTTCTCAAGCTAAGCTGTGGCTTGGCTCAAGTTATAACAGAAGCCCCTCTGAGCCTTGAAGGGCCGGAGGGAGATAGAATAAGTTATAGCAGGAAGAATGAGAAAACATCTGCTCCCTTTTTCTAAGTTCTTCCTAGAATTAGTAGGTTTATAGCTGCATTTCTAGGTCAAAATCTCATGGATCTAAAGAGGATGAGGACAGTTTGAAAAATTAGAAGGGGGCAGGGTCTGCCTTTGCTTCTTGTCATTAAGATCCTTGCTCACAGTTTGGTTCATCAGTAATTTTTGCTGTCTCACCAACGCTGAGTGTCCCGGAATTAAATCCCATGGCCAGCAGGCTGTTAGTTGGTCAGGAAATTCCAAATGGGTATAAATAAGTTCTCAGCAACAGCTCCTGGGCTCTGTGCCTGCTAATGTGTGCAGTCCCTTTAATGCTGAGGGAAGGATGCCCGAGACTTGGCTTCCTGCTTGCTGAAAATCACAGTTATTTTGTTTCTGGGTGGGTAAGTAAGAATGCCCAAAAAAGAGACACAGAGAGCATGACGTTTGGGTGGGTGTTGGTGAAATATAAAGTCAAGCTTTGTATGGTATGAAAAATATTTACTTTTATTACAGCCTGGAAAGGATAACTCAGGACTTGGTTTTCGATTCAGTGAAAATTTCAGCTTTAGCTACGGCTTTAACATAAAGATGTCATTGTTGCAAGAGTGAAAGGTTATACATACATGCTAAGACTTGAGTTTATGACTTACTTAAATTTCAGAACTTCCCTCTTTGGGTGTTAAATCCATCTTTGGTCCTTTGTTTTCAATTTAATTTTTCTAATGGGGAGTTGCTCGGGGTCTGTTGAAGTGGGTTTCCTTTTCTTATATTAACACTGTAAAACAAAATAACAGCTGGGATTCATACTATAGTTTTTCATCACTACCACCCCCCCCCAAAAAAAAACTTTATTATTTTGTAAGAAAAAGTCTTTTCTATCCCAAAGTCTTAGTTTGTGCACCTTCTCTGTGTCTCACAAAATTACACTTTGAACTGGCACATTTTCTACTTACTCTTAGAACCTGTAATTTTTGAAGAAAGTTTGGAAAACAGCAGTTAGTACCCAGGCTAGTTTTTTTCTGTACATGTGAGGTGAATTTGGACAATTTTTTAAAAATAACTTTGTTTTTATGTGGTGCTGGGAATCGAACCCAATGCCTCACACTTGCTAGGCAAGCGCTCTACCACTGAGACACAGCCCCAGCCCAAATTAGGACAGTTTTTCAGCAGTAATTCTTTAAATTAGCCTCTGTGCATTAGAGAGCAGTGTGGCCTGGGCTGGTGAAAACCAGGCACTGAGGCGCTCATGGAACCCTGGCTATTCCCAGATCCATTTCAGGAGAAGAGGGCCACTGTGCAGACCCTGAGGTGGGTGCCCTCTTCTGTCACATGATTCCCTAAACCCCACTGCCTTTAGTAAGACATAGCTGTTCCCTTGCCAGGAATAGTGACCCTTCCCACTTTCTTCCCCCTCACTCTCACCTGCTACTTAGCTTCTGGCCTCTGAAGTCCTATCCAGAGTTGAACTGATGGCATGGCCAAAAGGACTCTGCACTTGGGGGCCACCTGGCCATGCCAGTTAGGAGGCAGCTAGAAAGGTTCTGTTGAATGGGACCTGCAGAGAGCAAGGCCACAGGCGCCTCTGTCTGAGCTCACCTGGCCTGACAGCAGCTGTGATCAATTTGTGTTCACCTCGTCACATGGCATGGTGTGCTTTGAACAAATTTATGTCAAGTACAGTCAATGGTTAGTCTAGTGTAGAAGCAGCTTTGGAAACTACAGTGTCCCATTGATACCCTCATTTTACACATGCAAATTTTGTCACTGCACTGCATTGTATGACTCTGAGCCCTTGCTACCCATTGCTTGTCTGAGAGCTAGGAAACATTTATAACTCCTGTTCTTGTCCTATAAAAAGAAAATTATACCTTTCCACACTTGGGCCTTTCTGGATGCCTGCCACGGAAGTACACTGGGTGGTTCTCGAGTACTGTTTCTGCACAGTGTTCAGGTGTCCTCTGCTCTGAGGATTTGTTCGGGGCAGCAGAATGAAGGTGCTCAGAACCATCAGTGTGAACCTTTGTCGTCTTAAACATTTTAACATACTTTTAAGAATTGGGGGTGTTTGCCCACTTTTGCTTCATTTTTTTTTCTTTCCTGTGTATAATTAATGCTGGATTAGGGCTCCCTGTGCAAACCACTACCCTCCCCAGCCCTCACGTGAGCATGCACATCCCCTGCCAGGTCCCCACCAGCATCTTCCTCATCCATTCTATGAAGCAGAAACCAATGTAGACCTCAAAACTTTAGCAGACTCACTTGATTTTGAAGGTATCACAGATACCTCAAACCCTGACTTCATGGGAGTCGGGGCAGAGTATAAGGGAGGAATCCTAGGTCATTGATGGGGTGCCAGGGCTGTGTCCTTCCCCAGGTAAATGGAGGAATCCAGTTAAAGTAGTACAGACCCCAGGTATCACTCCACATGTCCGCATCAACAAGAGGACACAGGTGCTATTATTTTCCCAGTTAAACAGTTGGGATATAATCTATCTTGCCAATTGCTAGGAAGTGGCATGGGCAGTCTGGCCCCAGAGTGCCTACTTCTGATCACTGTTCTTCCACCATACTTATTTATCAGTAAGTCCAGAGATGTGAGGTTTTTGTTTTGTTTTGTTTTGTTTTTAATTCTGAATTTTAAGCATGCTATGTGCCAAGTACCATGCGAGGCACTAAGGGTTACAAAAATAAATACTGCTTGGTTTCTTCCTCCCCCAAACACAGTCTGATGGGGAGGATGACCTTGTGCCTGCTAACCATGACACAGGTCATTGCATATGATCAACATATTTTAGGAGAATGGAGGGAAGAAGGTAACCAGGTCTTTATAGGACAGAGTCCCTGGGGGGTAAGAGAGGCTTTGATTGAGTTTTGATGGTTGGGAGAGTCTGGGGAAGGGTGTGCTGGGCAGAGGGACTGAATGGGCAAAGACAGGGCGAGGCGAGAGTTGCTTGGTATGTGAGGTTCAGGGAGGTGAGGAACCTGGGAGATGCTGGTTTGGGGTTATATTGCTGTAGACTTAATGGAGCTTTTAGACTTTTTTCTTTCTTTCTTTTTTTTAATAATGGGGCTCTGAGCATGTCAATCCACAAGATTAATTTAGAAGCCATACAAGTTGCCAAAGAGATCTCAAACAAAGGTAAAATTCCTCCAGGAATATGTAACACCAGGGAGCAAGGACATCTGACCTGAAAACGGGCTGCTTAATCTGCAGTATGAGCAGAAGCAGAGTCTTGGCTGTGCTCCCTGGGGACTGGATGGCACACCCTAAATAATGAAGCAAAGGGAAGGGAGGGAGGATTAAAATTTATTTTTAAGTAATTTAAGCTTACAGAAAATTTATAAAATAACTCTTACCCCTTCCTCGCCCGATCAGATTCCCCAATGGTTGATATTTTACCATACTTGCTCTCTTTCTGTGTGGAGTGTGGTATTGCAAAGAGACTACTGTCTTACCTCTTTAGTCTCCTTCAGTCTGAAACATTTTGGTTTCTTTTCTTTCATGATTTGGACGATTTTAAAAAGAGCCCTGTTACTGTTTCAAATGGGATCTGTGCTGCGTCTTTCTTTCTTTTCAATTATTTTTAGTTGTACATGTCAATAGAATGTATTTTTGGCCAACTATACATACATAGAGTATAACTTACTCTAATTAGGATCCTATTCTCATGTTTGTACACGATGTGGAGTTACCCTGGTGGTATATTCAAGTACAAGGCTAGGAAAGTTACATCCAATTAATTCTACTGTCCTTCCTATTCTTGTCCTTCCTCTCTTCCCTTCATTCCCCTTTGTCTACTCCAATGGACTTCTATTCTTCCCCTCCTCACCCTTCCTTGTTTTGTGTTAACATCCACATATCAGAGAAAACATTTGGCCTTTGTTTTTTGGGGATTGGTTTATTTCACTTAGCATGATATTCTCCATTCACTGGCAAATGCCATAATTTTATTCTTCTTTATAGCCTAGTAATATTCCATTGTGTATACATACCACATTTTCTTTATCTATTCATCCACTGAAGGATGCCTAGGTTGGTTCAATAGCGTGACTGTCGTGAGTTGTGCTGCTATAAACATTGTCCATCACTGTTTCTAGACTCAGTTTACACATTCTTGGCAGGATGCTGCAGAACTGATGTGCAGCTGGTATATTTCAGAGGGTCATGTTGTCAACTTGAGCACCTGGTCCAGGTGGTTGCCTGTCAGCTTTTTCATGGTTTTTCCCTTTTGGGTTGATCTCTATTTAGTGGTGAGGTGTTCTGAGGCCACAGGAGTCTCCTTGTCTTTGGTAGGAAACAGTTTATCCACTAGCCTTAGCATCTGTTGATGATTGCTGCCTGAATCGGCCACTGCGATGGTGTTTTCCACAGGGCGATTTAATGTTTCTATGATTCCTTCTGTTTATTAGACGGCACTCTCTGTGTTTGTTTATTATGGCATTATGAACTTGCAGATACCTAGTTTAGAATTTCTGAGCCAAGCAGACTCCTGACATGATTTGAAAGAGTTAATCTGATGTGTGTTGATGAGGATAGTAATTTGGGGCAGTGGGTGTTAACTCTGTTGGAGCCCTAGAAGTTGTGTGTACTTTGGGCAGTATGAGTCACTGCCAGCAAGATCCTTGTCCGACAGGCAGATAATAACATCTAAGTGACTCTAGAGACAAGCAGACCCAAAATTCAACTTGCAAAGACCATCTACCAGGAATTTTGAATTTGGGGAGTGTATTGCTTAAGTGCCCCCAGGCCCCAACCATGGCTTTTGGCTTTTCCTGGCAGCTTTTCCTGTGTCAGGCTCCCTGAGCAGGCACAAGTGAAGAAGCCTATGAAAGGTTGGAAACCTCACTGCCCTCTGTCTCCCTGCTCCAGACACTTGGCCTCTGCCGTTTCTATCTTAGAGTCCCCAAATACAGAGCACCCCACAGTCTGCATTCCATGTCTCGGCATGCTAAATCAGTTCCTTAAATGTCCTCTCTGCTTTCTACCCGACATCATTCATGCCACATCTGTCCTTCCCAGATTAGATTTATCAGACTTTAATGACCCTCAGAAAAGGAAATCCCATCATTTTTCTCTGCAATGAGTCATCCATTCGTTAAAGAAAAATATTTTCTTTTTAAATAGCAGCATGAGCTAACGGGTAAAACTCTCAAGGACAAATCCAGAGCCCTGATCCTGGTCTCCAGTTCAGCCCAAAGTAGCTGAAGTTTATCAGGCCTTCTCGGTTTCCTTCTCAACATTTTGGGGTGAGGAGGGGAGTATTACACAAGCCAGCTAGCTCCAACACAGGCAGGATTGAAGTTCAGATGGTTTAATACCGTAGCCCACACTTGGTATCTATCTAGTGACATCGAGAGAAAAGTTCACGGAAACAATTCATGGAGAACCTAATGGAGAATGTGGAAGAAATTTTTCATGCATACTCCAGCATGTATCCAGAGCAGTCTTATTAAAATGCAGATCTGATCATTTCACTCCCTTGTTGAAAACATTTCAATAGGGTCTCAATGCACTTAAAACCCCTATAGCACTTGGCTGTATTCCCTTCTCTGCCTCACTTTAGGTCTTACCAAGTCCCCCTTTCTGTTCCTAAAAGTGGCAGGTTTCACATATGCTGTTTCCCTGCCATCCGCCACATACTCCGGCTGCCTGGTGAACCCCTCAGATCTGGCTCTGGCAGATCACTCCCAGCCCACTGCCCCAGGGGTGGGGGACCCTTCTGGGTCCTGACAGCATGACTGTACTGTACGGTTTTATTTATTTGTGCCACCATTTGTCTTCTCCTGTGGTCTTAAGTTCCACCTGGATGGGCTCGATATCTTTTTGCTTGGACTAAAAACAACTTTTTGCTTAGTTCCTTGTAGTGTTTGCCACCTGATAGGTTCTTAGTAAATATTTACTGAGTGAAATCTGTCTTTCAGTATGACAGTCACATCTTCCTTGGATCAGCATTCCCTTTATAAAGTGTAGTACTATTCCCAGTAAGCTTGGAATGTGGAACTAGTGTGGAGACAGACAGGTAGTGATAGGAGACAGTGGAAGACATGCGAATTGTCCGCAGGCAGGTTAAAAAGGCAGTAATGAGATGGCATGGGAGAAGACATCTTAAGATTTAGGAGAAAAGCCAAAAGGAGTTACAAAGAGTTATGACTATTTAGAAGCACCCCGTTATACCTTTGCAATACAGATAAATCAAGCCTATAAAATTGCACTTAGCAATATATGGCATGATTGGCTTAGTACTTCTTATGCACAGCTTTGCTTTCTTTAATGTTACTTTATTTGTATGATGTATTCAGGTAGCTATTCAGGCAGCTCTAAGATATTGGTGAACTTGAAATAGGCAGTATGATCTCCGTGAGAAGAGTGATCACACCTTCTTGAACAGTGCCTAACACTCTGTGGGTGCCCATCTTTCAGATGGATGAATGGATGGATGGTGTTTATCTGGGGGTGGGGGAGCAGGTTTAAGAATAATTCTTTGGGGCTGGGGATATGGCTCAAGAGGTAACACGCTTGACTGGCATGCACGGGGCTCTGGGTTCGATCCTCAGCACCACATAAAATAAAATAAAGACGTGTCCACCGAAAACTGAAAAATAAATATTAAAAAATTCTCTCTCTCTCCTCTCTCTCCTCTCTCTCTCCCCTCCCTCCCTCCCCCTCTCTCTCTCAAAAAAATAACCTTTGGTACATGCAAAAGCAAAGGAAAATCTCACCTGCCGTACATCCTTTTACTACAGAACAAGAAAACTCAGTTACCAGCCTCTTGTTGAAAACATTGCAGTAGGGTCTCAATGCACTTAAAAACCAAAAGGTGACTTTTTTG
Source organism: Ictidomys tridecemlineatus (assembly GCF_052094955.1). Lineage (NCBI taxonomy): Eukaryota > Metazoa > Chordata > Mammalia > Rodentia > Sciuridae > Ictidomys > Ictidomys tridecemlineatus. Next base: position 143,787,434 of record NC_135480.1, read on the forward strand.
CTGGTTCTCTAAGACCAGTGTTCTTCACACAGTTTTGGTGCAGGGAGTGAAGCTCCTTGGGTACAAAAGAGCTTAATGCTCTTTTTTTAATTTAACAGTATCACCAGGGCACGCTTAACTGCTAAACCTGCTCATAAGGATGACATTCCGCTGTGCTGTCTTTTTGCCACTGCATCCTTCCTGGAGAAGTCGATCTGCGAACTCATTTACTTTCATACTCTGAGCAATTAGACTCGTGAGAGCTTGCCTGTCTCTGGGGTTCATCCTGCCAGGTTTCTTCCCTGCCTGCAGGCCCTCGCTGACGCAAGGCTTTGTGCCTGCCTCCAACAGCAGAACGCTTTTACTTGCGCTCTGCCACTTCTAGATGTGGGAATCTCTCATAATTAAGTGCTCCTCTGGGACTGACTCAGCTCTCTGGGCCGAATTTCCTCGCTTCCTGTGAGGGGGGACACTGCATGACTAGCAATTAACAGAGTTCTTCAGTTTCAACAGTCAGGGAGAATATCTGGTAAAGACAATCACATACACAGCGAATGCAGGTTTTGGTACACAGGTGTAATTATTCTCTGTGATGTCATTATTTGGTGATTGGGCCTATAGTGTGCCATAGTGAAACCAGAACAAAGAACTTGGTATATCCTAATTAATGAATAAAGTAATGATATCAAAGGCATGTCCATTAAAAATCTACCAGGACACATCATTTCAGAACCCTCCAGACTCTTTGTTCATATTAAAACACAGCTCACTATATAGAGTTGTAGAAAAGTACTGAGTACAGTACTGAGTACTGTCTTACTCGAGTAGTATTTTGGGGGCTGGGTTGTGGCTCAGTAGTAGAGGACTCACCTAGCAAGTGTGAGGCCCTGGGTTCTATCCTCAGCACCACATAAAAATAAATAAAATAAAGGTATCATGTCCAACTACAGCTAAAACATAAATATATTTTTTTAAAGTGGCATTTTGCCACGCTGTCATTTACACATAGTGTTATGGTCTTATTAGGAAACAGAAGGTCTAAAAGCCACAGTTTATGAGGCCACAGTCTCCGTGGCTAACTGTGAGTTTTTCCTCAGGTTGCTGTCCCCAGCACAGGCCTCCTCAGCCTCAGCACTGTTGACATTTTGTGCTGGATAACTCTTTACTGGGAAAGGGAGGGACAGGTGGGCCCATGTGATATTTGTCAATGTCTGCAATTGTTTTGGGTTGTCATTGCTGGGGGCAAAGGGTGCTATTGGCATCTAGTGAGTAGAGGCCAGGTGCTGCTAAACATCCTACAGGACAGTCCCTCCATTCCTCCAACAGGGAATGATCTTTACTTACCTGGTCTTCAGAAGCCAATTCCTGGTTAGCTCCCTTCTGTTTGGTCATTTATTCACATACCATCATATTGTCCTGTTGATCACAAGTCTTTGGGACTGATCTCCATTCAGGTTATATTGGTGTTTACTACCCTGCTAGACTGTATCTCATTTCTTATAAATTCTTCCTCCTACTCTTTTCACTAAATGGAACCTTTCTCCACTCCCTGTTAAACTTCCATTAAATGCTATATAAAGCAGGTAGCAGTGGGGCCTGGAGGGGTCTCCACTGAATTTCCAGACATCCTGAAAATTCTCACAAACTTCAGAGGCTGTTACTTCCAGGACTTCAGTTGCAGATATATAGCCAGTGAGTTTTTGGCTGTGTAAAGCAGGCATAGTTTCCTTAGTCCAAAAAGTCTTTTTAGGCTATTAAGAATCTCCTCATAATTCAATTAAAGATTTGTTAAAAACCAAATTTTTGCTGTAAAAAAAGGTTCATTGTAATATCTCCCCAGTTTATCATTTATCGTTTTCTTTTTGAAATACAGTGTTAAATTGGTGGGAGACACTGCTATATCATGTTAAAATTCAGTGTCATTCCAAGTAATCAAAACCTAGTTAAGCAATAGCTAAACAAAATAAATTCATTTCTCTTTCACATTGAAGTACAGAGGTGAGCTCTTTAAGGTCAATGTCCATAAAGCCTTTTGAGATTAAGTTCCATCTAGCACATTGTTCCTCCAACCCTTGGTGTATTTTCATAGTCCAAGATTGCAGCTAGCATTCCAGTCATCATATCTACATTCCAGTAGCAGGATGGAAGGAGGAACAAAGAAGAAAGGTGATCAAAGAACTATTCCCATGTCTTCACTGGAGGTTCCTAGGCATTGCTACATGGCGTTTCTGCTCGTGGCTGTACTAACAGTAAAGGAGGTCTGGGAAATATAGACTTTATATTTTCCCATATAAATAACAGGGGGTGCTTTTAGTATGGAAGGATAGGAAAATGCATATACCAAGGAATACTAACTATCTTTGCTTATATTCATGTCCCTCCCACTTGAACTTTCTCAGAGTTTATTTCAATACATTTCCTTTTGCTTTACCAACAGTGACTTCTTGTAATCATCTTTAAAGACAAATACCCAAGTGATGTAAAAATCCACAAAATACAAAGAACAAAATGAAAATCACCTATAATTCCACAGCCTAAAAACAACCACTGGAACAGCATCATGTAAGAAAGGTCTTTAACCCTAACATTTAACAAACAATTATCTTCAGAGCATTGATATTTTTCAAAGTTTATTATGTTATATATTCAATTATTTATTCTGTTGGTAAGTATTTTTAAACATCTACTTTAATCCCAACATCTTGCTAATTACCGTGTGGTTGGAAGAGGGGAGCAATGAAGGTTATTTTAAATTATATTTGTTAAGGCTGGGAATGTAGCTCAGTGGTAGTGCACTTGCCTAACATGCACAAAGCCCTGGGTTAAATCCCCAATTGCTGGGAGGAAGGGATTGCATTTATTCTTCAGATGTTCCGTTTGACCCAGAGACACATAAATACATCAAAAAATCAGGAAATAAGTCAGGTCCCATAAGTGCCACGTTGATGTTAATGTATATAAAGATACCCTGAAAGGAGATTTTAAAAAAAAAATGACACTGAATATTTTAATGTAATTGTAGAACACTTGGTACCACAGATAGTTGTTATACAAAAGGCACCTTGAGAATACATCTCACTTTTTTAGTTGCTGGAAAATGAAACACGAATTACAAGGCCCTTGGGTAGCCCAGGTTAAGTAGTGTTGGGAAACAGTCAGACCTAACATGGTTAAATTCTAACCTCTCCTGATTTCCAGAGGTAGAAGTCCAAAATTCACTTAGTAATGATTTGGCATGACCCAGGGCCTTTGGTGATTTGTACAAGTTGAAATTCAAAAATAACTAAGATGGGCCAGTTAATTTTTGCTGAAAAGTGTCATTTGTTTTGTTGTGTTCTAAATCCTGAAATTGAGTCAGCTTACCTTTCTGTTAAAGCTTCAGCGAGAAAAATAGCTGCGTTCAGACCTATGCAGAAAAGCCTTGAAGCAGTTTTACCAAAATATCCACACTTGAGATAAGGGTGACTTTCCTTTCTTCTTGAAAACACCTGAGATACGAGTGAATTAATTTCTTTTTCTTTCTTTCTTTCTTTCTTTCTTTCTTTTTCTTGAAATGATCTGTGTATGGCTTTTTTCCTTTTTTTTTCATACCTCTTTTGTAACTGGAAATGGATTTTGTTGGTTTGGGTGCTGGGGATTGAACCCAGGCTTTTGAACTGCTAAGGATGCATTCTACCACTGAGAATACACCCCCAGCCTAAGAAAATGTTTTGTTTTTAATTTTCTTTAAAGAAGCTTTCAGCAGTGGCAGGGCCCCCGCTGAGATCTGTGTTAAAGGGTAGTGGCTTGTCACTTGCCAGGAGCTGTGCTGAGGTGGTCCTGTAGTGCTCTGGGCCCAGCGCGCCCAAGCTGACTGCCGCGCGGAACAGTGGCCGATTGTGGCCCTGCCCTCCTTCAGGTGACTGAGGGCCCAGGCCGCTAGGTTTGCACTCGGGAACACAGGCTCTTTCATGAAGAAGTGGCTGGCACGGGAAAGACAGAGCCACTCTGTGGGGATGCTTACATTGCCGCCTTTATTTGTACTCCTGGCAAAACTGGAATGAAGTCCACACGTTTTTCAGAAGATGCCGGTTTCCTGTTTTCATTAAGAAAAACAGGGAATGCCGAACAGCTGAGTGTGCTGGGGGTGGTGTCGCCGAAGCCGGAGGGAGACTTCATTGGTGAAAACCCGGCCTATGGTATTGCGCGTGGCAGGTCTAAGTGGCTTTTCCTTATGGGGAGAGGAACCGGGGCGTCGGGTGTGCTGGCCGGGAGCGAGCCGGCTGCTGTGCGGCTGCGGGGCGCTTGGTAAGGTGAGTGCGCGGGAGGCTGAGAGCCGCCTGCTGGGGCCCGGGTCGAGTGGCAGCTCCCCTGTGCTGTCCCCGGGAGATCTGTCTGCCGGCTCCTTTGACACCGGAGCCTGCCCTTTCTCTTTGCTTACAAAATTTCAGACAGCTCTGAAAACAGGTCTGGCCACATATTTTGGGTGGTGAACACTTTGTTCATCTGGAGTTGAAAGTTAGAGAGGGAAGCCAGACGGGGGGAAAAAAAAAAGCATTCTGTTAGCATGAGCACAAGTTTCCGTGCACAAGCCCTGTGGATCAGCTCTCCCGTGCTGAAGCTTTGGTGCACGGCCCTTCTTTCAAACGCAATTCCTTTCCCGCCTGCTTTTAGATGAAATCTAGCGCCTACCTTCTATCAGCTGGTGTAGTTTACTATTGTTTTAAATTGAGACATGAAGAATGCTTACGGTCTTTAATTCCTCTAATTCCTCTGGTTGGCAGGCTTTCTGTACTTTTCTTTCCAGTATTTCAGAAGAAGAGTGGAAGTGAAAGGGCCAGGCAGGCGGAGCATTGGTCATTGGTGTTCTCCCCTGTAGTGTTCAGCAGTGTTGGGGGCTGGGAGAGCAGACAGGCAGCCCATGATTGCCAGGCCTTGAACCTTGACAGCAATCAGGTGGGTGGGTGTACCCAGGATAGGGCAGGGGTACAAATGGTTTCTATTTTCACTCCTGGAGTTGGATTTCTTTTTTCTATAGTCCTGAGAGTGTAGAACTTGTGAGCGGGACTCTAGGAAAACACATTACTTAGTCCCACACTTTAAACAAATAAAAATGGCCTTGCTTTTAAATTTGAAATGCAGAGCTCAGGTCAGCAGCAAGGTCTATGCTTTGAAAGGTTCCTGTTTCCTTTTTGAAATGTTTGGTTTAGCAAGAAGTAGCTTTTACTGAATGCCACATGATCCAGTGCTTAGAACATAGGTTTGCTCTTGTTGTCATTTTCCTTTGCATCTGTTTGGGTTTATCAATAATAGGAAACAAGAATTCTTGAAATAGTGAATGTTTTGTTCAAAAAAGAAAAAGAGTGGAGAAAACAATGCCTGTAGTTGAGAGGATTTTGTTTGATTTTTAAGCAGGGAGAGAAATTGAGAAATGGGAGACACAGAAAATAGAGTTGAAGTCTGCCCTCTGACCAGATTCTTGCTTCCATGCTGCCTAAGTTAATACCCAACATCCTATGTCCCAGATTTCTAGCAAGAAAGTGTCAGAGCAAATTGGGATCTTGTACCAGTGGGCAGGTGCTAGGTGGCTCTTGGCCACTGGATAGAAAAGCTATGAGGCTTACAGAAGAGCAGGGGCAGAATGCATATCCTTGGTCCCCTGGCCTGGCCTGTTAGTCTTCAGCTGAATTTTAACATTCTGAGCTTTGGAGGGTACTTTATAAAGTAGGAGTCTTAATGTCTATACACCACCCTTCAGGACACTACAGAGGACAAATGAGATAATACTTGACAGTGCTTTAAAACCTATTTTAATGCATTCTTTTGTAAATAATTTGCTAAGGGTTTACTGTGTGCTTAGTTATCAAAATCATTTTCTCATTACTTTATTTAACCTTATGTTTTTAAATAGAAGTTCAGAGAAGTTTGTCAACTGCTTACCAGCTAGGTTGTAGATTCAGGGTTATAAGTCTGTCAGCTCTTTTAAAATAGTTTCAGGTTGCTGCTCTGCAGCATACACAAATAATTATTTTTGCCATTATGTGCAATGTATGGTATTATAATATTCTCTTCTCTGTCCTAGAAAAAGCAGATGATATTCTGAATGGAGACCATGACAAGGAACAGAAAGACCCTTATTTTGTGGAGACACCCTATGGCTATCAACTAGACTTAGATTTCCTCAAATATGTGGATGACATACAGAAGGGAAATACCATCAAGAAACTGAACATCCAGAAGAAGAAGAAACCTTCTGTGCCATGCCCAGAAACCAGGGTCACATCTGGTCAGCAAGGTGCGTGGACTTCTACCGAATCCCTTTCATCTTCCAACAGTGATGACAACAAGCAGTGCCCCAGCTTCCTCCTAGCCAGAAGCCACGTTACATCAACTCCAATCCCAAAGCCACCTGCCCCTCCGGAGACCTTGCCTACTTTTCTAACCATCCCAGAAAATCGACAGCTGCCCCCTCCTTCACCACAACTCCCAAAGCACAACCTTCATGTCACCAAGACACTAATGGAGACCCGGAGAAGGCTCGAACAGGAGAGAGTCACCATGCAGATGACACCGAGTGAATTCAGAAGGCCTAGGCTGGCCAGTTTTGGAGGCATGGGCTCTACAAGCTCCCTCCCCTCTTTTATGGGTTCTGGAAACCACAATCCTGCCATGCACCAGCTTCAGAACGGATACCAAGGCAATGGGGATTATGGGGGCTATGCCCCAGGGGCTGCTACCACCTCCTCCATGGGGAGTTCTATCCGCCACAGCCCCTTGAGCTCAGGGATCTCCACCCCAGTGACCAATGTGAGCCCCATGCACCTGCAGCATATCCGCGAGCAAATGGCCATTGCCCTGAAACGCCTAAAGGAACTCGAGGAACAGGTGAGAACTATCCCTGTGCTCCAGGTAAAGATCTCTGTCTTGCAAGAGGAGAAACGGCAGTTGGCCTCACAGCTGAAAACTCAAAGGGCTGCATCCCAGAATGATGTCTGTGGTGTGAGGAAGCGCTCCTATAGTGCGGGAAATGCCTCCCAGATGGAGCAGCTCTCCCGGGCCCGGAGGAGTGGCGGGGAGTTATACATTGACTATGAGGAGGATGAGATGGAGAGTGTGGAGCAGAGCACACAGAGAATAAAGGAGTTCCGGCAGCTCACGGCAGACATGCAGGCCCTGGAGCAGAAGATCCAGGACAGCAGCTACGAGGCCTACTCGGAGCTCAGGGAGAATGGGGAGTGCCCACCTCGTGAGTGCCGCTCTGTGGCTGTGGGTGATGATGAGAGCATGAATGACCTTGTTGTGTACCACCGGGGCTCTGTGTCCTGCAAGGATGCAGCCACAGGGACAGTCACTGAGATGAGGCATTGTGGGGTCAACGTGACAGAGGCCATGCTTGGAGTGACTACGGAAGCTGACAAAGAAATTGAGCTACAACAGCAGACCATAGAGGCCTTAAAAGAAAAAATCTACCGCCTGGAAGTACAGCTTAAAGAAACCACCCATGACCGGGAGATGACTAGACTAAAACAAGAACTGCAGGCCGCTGGATCAAGGAAAAAAGTCGACAAAGCCACGATGGCCCAGCCACTTGTCTCCAGTAAGCTGGTGGAGGCAGTGGTGTCCATGAGAGATCAAGTGGTTGGCCATCACGTGGATGTGGTAGACACGTGCGTTGGGACCTCTGTACAAACAAGCAGCATAGGCATCTCCTGCCAGCCCCAGTGCAGGAACCAAGCGGTGGGGCCCGAGCTGCCCATGAACTGGTGGATTGTTAAGGAGAGGGTGGAAACGCATGACCGCGGTGCTGGGAGGTCTGTGGAGATGTGTGACGAGAGCGTGGGTGTAGAAGTCAGCGTCTGCGAAACAGGCAGCAACACAGAGGAGTCTGTGAGCGACCTCGCGCTCCTCACCACTAACTTGAACCTCAAAGACGTGCGGTCCATTGGCTGTGGCGATTGCTCTGTCGATGTGACTGTTTGTGCTCCCAAGCAGTGCAGCTCCCGGAGCGTGAACACAGAGGCTGTTGTGCAGGTGGAGGCAGCTGTCACGGCAGCCCCTCCGACCGCACACCAGCACACCAGCACGGTTTGGGAACGGGCGCACCAGTGCACCAACACGGAGACAGCTACCCTCGTAGAATCGTGCACCAACACTTCCCTGAGCACTTTGGATAAGCAGACCAGCACCCAGACTGTGGAGATGCGGACCGTGGCCATAGGAGAGGGCCGCGTCAAGGACGTCAACTCCTCCACCAAGACACGGTCTGTTGGTGTGGGGACGGTGCTTTCTGGCAGTTTGGGATTTGATAAGCCATCGGCTGTGAAGACTAAAGAGGCAGGTGTGGGGCAGATAAATATTCATGACAACTACCTGGTTGGTCTCAAAATGAGGACCATAGCATGTGGGCCTCCACATGGATCACAGTTGACTGGGGGGCCCATGGGCAGCAGGAGGAGCGTGGGTGTTGGGGACGAGCCTGTTGAGGAGTTCCTGGAGGGCCCCCAGACCCAGGCTCCATCTGGAATGGTGACTGGCCTGGATCACTACATTGAGCGGGTCCAGAAGCTGCTGACAGAACAGCAAACACTACTGGCTGAGAATTACAGTGAACTGGCAGAAGCTTTTGGGGAACCTCACTCACAGATTGGTTCCCTCAACTCACAGCTGATCAGCACCCTGTCCTCCATCAGTTCTGTTATGAAGTCTGCAAGCCCGGAAGAGCTCAGGAACCCTGACTTCCAGAAAACCAGTCTGGGTAAAACCACAGGTAGGTGGCACCCGAAGAGCCCTGGGACTCGGGAAGTGTCTTAGGCCGTTTTCTGGTACTGTCATTGAATTCTGTGGACTGGGAAACTTATAAAGAAGAGAGGGTTTTTTTGGATCATGGTTCTGGAAGGCTGGGAAGTCAGGGCCTTCTCACTCCGTGGTAACAAAGTGGAGGGCCTCACTTGGTGAGGCAGAGCAAGCCTGCAGAGAGTCCTGCAGTAATGATCCCACTCCTGCAATGGCGACTTTAACCCACTCATGGAGGCAGAGGACTTTTGGGGAACACATTCAAACCATAGCAGGAAGGATGTCTTCTCAGGAGATAAGAAATGGTGGGGGATGGTACTAGCAATCGAACATGGAGTCTTGTTAAGCTAGGCTAGTGCTCTGTGGCAGAACTACTTCCCAGCCCTTTATTTATTTATTTTTTTAATCTCATTTATTTTTTGAGATGGGGTCTTGCTAAGTTGCTGAGGCTGGCCTTGAACCTACCATCATCGTTCTACCTCAGCCTCGTGAGTACCTGGTTTCCAGGCCACCAAGCCCACCAGGGAATTTTTTTTATCTTAAACTGCTGGAGTCATTTTGTGGAATCATAAAGAAAGCTCTAGAATGGTAATAGAATGAAAGCCAAGAATCACAATCCATAAGCAACTCTGGTGGTTACTTTAGCTCGTAGCTGAGGACTAATGGGGGGCAGGGGGTAAATTAGTTTTGACTGGCTAGACGTTGGCCCCTGTGGCTGCTAGTTTTATGCTGCTTTCTTGTTTGTATTTCAGTTACTTACGTGTTCATTTTATAGAGAACTATCCAAAAAAATATTCTATTCTGTTTATACTCACAATTACCAGTATGTTTTCAGTCAAGTTTTATGAGGGGATAGAGACTTCCGTTCATTTTATTAATACAGCAAAGAGTCTTGAATTCCTACCCCATCTCCAGCATAGGCACAACAAGAGTCCCCTCCCCTCAGTGCTTATGTTCTAGTCCGGGGCACAGGTGATGGAAAGGAGACCTGCATAGTGGTAGGTACATGAAGATGATGACTGCAGTTATGGGGACAGGGACTGGCAGTGGTTACAGGTGGGGCTATTTGAGATAAGGGACACTTGAGCAAGAAGTCTGAGAGGTCTCTTCCCACTGCTCATTTTGGTAGAGCTTTTTTTTTTTTTTTTTTTTTTTTTTTTGCCTTTCTCATTCTTTCCTTATTCATTGGGACTCCTGCTCACCTCTGCCTTCCTTAACACTGAAACTCATCATTAAGGAACTGCCCTGGGAAATCTCTCCCTGCAAGCCTCACTCAAATGACTTTCCTGGTGTTGGGCACTCTGTGTGTCTGACAGTGCACAACACCTTCCTTGGCACTCCAGGCCTCACAAACCAGTGTGACCTGGCCGTGGGTGTGCATCCAATTAATTTTTTCATGTTGAAATGTGCACAATAGACTTCAATAAGATATCAGTCTTTCTGTTTCCCTTTATTAGCCTGAGAGGGCAGTGACTAAAATGGACTGAAATAGATTACATCTTCCTATGTTTCCGCTTTCAAACTTGAAAGAGTATTAATTTTTAGTATCTGTGCTATTGGACAGATAGTTTATTGTGGAAGGAAAAAAATGAATGTGACAGCTGATGTGGGTTTTTGCCTTTTAGAATCCAAATAAATGGACATGGGAGTCATTTAGGATAAGCAGGATTAAAATGATACATGGACATAAGTAATGTCTTAGGTAACTAATAATATGTCTGCTTCCACATCCTTTTACAAATCATGGTGTCAGATGTTGAAGTCAAAATAAAATTCTTAAAAGTCCTCCAGATATAACACAGAGGATCATGAAAGCATTTCCTTCCCAGCCTTTCTCCCTCCTCCTCAAAATAGGGTTTTTATTTCACATTCTTGCCTAAAATATTCAGCTGTAACACTGGAGTAATTTTGGTGGCCCTCGGAGACTGGGGAGCAAGTTTTGTCTGGCCATGCTGCAGTGTGTGTTGGTGTATTTCCAGTCATGCTGACATTCCACACGTCACATTGTGGATCTGACCCTTCAAATGAGCACCTAATTAATCAGCTAAAATTCATGAGACCTACAGCACTTGTGAACCAGAGAATCAGTATTTTTAGTAGCACTTAGTCATAGTGGCAGCCTCTCTTGGAGCACACAGGGATAACTTTAAAATATGTCTAATTCACATCACATTTGTAACCATGTTGCTCTAATGTTCTAATGAGGAAGGAATTAGGTTAGGAGCTCAACCCACAGTATGGTACTTAAGGCAGCTTGATATAGTAAGGTGAGATACCTAACACCTGCCAGCTATGAAGCAACAAGGTGTGTCAAAATGTACCGGGGACACTGCACACCCTACAATACAGAGTAGTACGGTATAGAATGTGTATCTGTACTGAGAGGCATAATGGAGTGTGGAAAGGTATCCATTCACATTTTCTTTCCCCCCAAAAGATAATAGAGAATTTGGGCTTGATACCTAATCCCTTGTGTGAACCTTATATTTTGAAGAAGTTAAATTTGAGCTCTGAAACTAGGCGGTCTCTGCCCCAGGACAAGTTGTCTTTGTTCCCTCACAGACTATAGTGAAGATGGGGTGAGTCATAGGAGTAGACCATTTGGAGTGTCTGCAGCAGGGTCTGAGTGCTCTAGAAGAGCTGGCCACCACCATTTTGAATACTTCCAGAACTGGAGATTAAAGATTTTTTTTTTCACAACACCTTTATCCTATTTATTTATTTTTATGTGGTGCTGAGGATTGAACTCGGTGTCTCATGTGTGCTAGGCAAGTGCTCTGCCCCTGAGCTACAGCCACAGCCCTGGTCATTTGTTCTTAATCCAGATTTTAACATTCGTAATTCTGGCTTGTGACCTCCCCCCCCCAACCAATTACTACACCTTCCTAACTAACAATTTTATCAAGATAACAAAATATAGAGAAAAAATGGCAAAGCAAAATTAATATGATATTCAGAGTCAGTGTTAAAGCTCAAAATGAGGCGTTATCAGTGCCCAATCTGTAGAATTCTACTAAAGACAGCTATTAAAAGATACTCCTTTAAGTATGCAGAACATTATTTTTAGCAGCATCATAGTGCCCAATACTCTTGTTTAGTTTCTTAGATTTAGAACTGGAATATGTGCTTACGAATTAACAGTGTAGAATAACAAAACAGCAAAACCCACCCTCACAAAACAACTATGTGCTCAGTTTACACAACTGCATACTTAAGTTTTTTAACAAGATTTGAGTCATACATAGTCTTCCTATGTATTTTATTTCATTTATTTATTTGTTTGTTTATTTATTTATTTAACTTAAAAGCTCACACACATTTTCCCAGGATTTGAGAGAGAATATCATGGCTTTAATGAATTGAAATTCGGTGGTCATCAAAGGTGTCCTACCAAGTTTTTTAAATTCCTGGTAGTGTGAGTTTCATGCATTTAATATTTTTTTATGAAACTGAAAAGAGGAAATAAGTTTTATTGTCACCAAAAACCTTAGAAAGGAATATTTATTTTTCCTATACATCAATTGGGTTATACTAGTTTGAGGAGTGATGAGTTAATGTTTGTTACTGTTGTTTTTCCTTCTGGAAAGAGGGGAAAAAATAGAAAACTCTAGACAAATTACTTGCAGTTAAAAAAAAAATACTCTAAAATATATATAACTGTCTTTGAGCAAATACGAACAAAACTATTTCTAAAAGTGGAGTTTAGCATACTACAGGGACATAGCCACATCAGTATTTATAGCAACACAATTCACAATATCTAAATTGTGGACCAACCTAGATGCCCTTCAATAGATGAATGGATTAAAAAATGTGACATGTATACACAATGGAGTATTACTCAGCAATAAAAGAAAATAAAATCATGGCACTTGCAGGTAAATGGATGGAGTTGGAGAAGACAATGCTAAGTGAAGCTAGCCAATCCCCAAAAAAACAAATGCTGAATGTTTTCTCTGATATAAGGAGGCTGATTCATAGTGGGATAGGGAGAGGGAACATGGGAGGAATAGACAACTCTAGATAGGGCAGAGGGGTGGGAGGGGAAGGGAGAGGGCATGGGGTAATTAAGGAGATTGAATGTGATGATCATTATTATCCAAAGTACATATATGAAGACACGAATTAGTGTGAATATATTTTATATACAACCAGGAAAAAGATAAATAAACAATAAAAGTGTTCAGGGCTGAGGTTGTGGCTCAGCGGTAGAGTGCTTGCCTAGCATGTGCAAGGCCCTGGGTTCGATCTTCAGCACCACATAAAAATAAATAAGTAAAGATATTGTGTCCAACTAAAATTAAAAAATAAACTCTACTTTTTTTGTTTTGTTTTGTTTTAGTATTTAACTACCTGCCACCCAGTTTGTAGAAAATTTGTTTCTCACACTCAAACAAAAGTACTGCTTTTCAAGTTAGCTTCCATATTTGCACTCCTGGTTATTTCGGGTTTGATAAAGTATGTTTCTTCAGGGAGATCTAAGCCAAAGCAAAAGCAGGGAAATGACATTGTTACAGAGTACATTTCTAATTGTCTTCTATTTCAAATAAGGCACCATGTTCTTATTGTCTGTTTTTATCACTTTAAAAAAAGGCAGCCAGGGCTGAGATTGTGGCTCATTGAAAAAGCACTTGCTTCTCATGTATGAGGCACTGGGTTCGATCCTCAGCACCATGTAAAAATAAATAAAATAAAGGTATTGTGTCCATTTACAACTTTAAAAAAAATGCTGCAAGCAAGAGCATCAAAATAATCCAAACCTAGTGTTTCTGGAGCCCTGTGGTGTATAATGGCATGGTGTGGTGGAGGGCCCACTGGCCTGGATGTCAGGAGAACCGACTTCTGGTAGTGACTGACTTAGTAATTTGTAGTACCAGAGAGAGAAAAAGAGTTAGTGTTTATGTTCGTGTGTGAGAAAGACCAGGCCCCCACATCCTCCTGCATCAAATGACAGGGTTGGGTTAGATTTTAGATATTTCTCAGCAGGATTGTGTGTGGGGTGGGGGAGAGGATGGGTATTGGGGACTGAACCCAAGGGTGCTCTACCACTGAGCTACATCCCTAGCCCTTTTTACCTTTTATTTTAAAACAGGATCTTGCCAGGTTGACCAGGCTAACCTCGAACTTGTGATCCTCCTGCCTCAGCCTCCCAAGTATATGGGATTTAAGGTGTAGGTCGTCACATCTGGCAGAATTTTTCCATAAAAGTATGCCTTCATAAGGCTAACCATCAGATTCAGTTGAAGAAACTTTCCTAAAACACATGGGTCTCCTGCTACCACCCAGTAGGTACCCCAGATCCAATTTCAGGGAAATGTTGGAATAAAATGACCTTAGAACAGAGCCCACAGCTTCATGAACAGTTTTACTGTTTGTTTCTGTGGTACTAGGGATTGAACCCAGAGCCTCATGCGTGCTAGGCTCCACCAGTGAGTCACATCCCCAGTCCACACATAGTTTTACATTTGGGCTTTTCATGAAGACAATGCATAATTTTCTTTAGATACTCAAAAGGGATAGTTGACCTTCTGCAAGATCGAAGTCACCTGTTAGAGACCTTGGGGGGGGGGGAAAACACCCTAGTCTTGAGGAAAAGATCTTCCAAAGATTTAATCTGCTCATCACCTCTATGAGCCTTGAGTTGACACTTGTTTGGAAACTCTTAAACTAATCATTTAAAATGGATATTAGTGAAATACAAATGTGCTCTGGAGAAAGATGCAGGTTTGACAATTTCACAATGAATGAATCCAACGTATTCAGTTCATGTTGGGCGAAAGCATGGACATTAGTAATTGTCAAGTACGGCAATGAGTTGGAGCTCAAGAGTGTCCAGTCAAAATGACAAATGTAACTGGTATTGGAAGATGGCCATAGCTGTTTGTTTTTCTGAGTAGCATATTTCAGTAAAGACTTTTAAGTCTGCATTGTCCCTATCAGTATCAATTGAATGTCAAGTATATGCAAAATGTGGTACTGCAACAAAGAGATATAAAGATGTACCTTGAAAAACCTGCCATCCAGTTGAGAAGCCAGGACAGCCCCCAAAATGTGAATGATCACCTGTGGCAACATCTATCAGGTACCAAATACTATGCAAATAGAAAGTGCTCAGGGTTCGGTTGCCATCAAGGTCTCAGAGGTCTGAGGAGGAGGAAGCCTTAGCACTATTGGGAGGAACACAGAGCACATTTAAACTCAGCAATGCAGCCTGTCAGGTTTTTTGGGTCCAGTCTTAGAATGGGGTTTAATTACATGTGGGTGGGGTTGTGGTGAGGGAGAATTTGATTCTTAATCCACTCTGGCATTTTAATTTCTAAATGAGTAGCCACTTTTTGATGGCAGCTGTTTGATATGTTCCCATGAAAATATCGAAATGGACCTAGAAATGGTTAAACAGCAGCTCTGACTACGTAAGTTTCCTATCTCCAGTTTGAATTGGCTGTTTGTGACCTTCAAGCAGAGTCCTGAGAGGAGAGCTTGGAAACAGAAAGGGATTGACCTTTGTCTTCTGCTAAACGTCTTCTACATTTCCCTGAAAAAATAATATACATCAAGATAGAAGGTGGTCCTTCATGAAGAATCTCTGCTGTTTGTCCCTCAAATGTTTGGGCTGAAAAGTGTGAATTCGTGCTGAACCCTTTTCATGGAAAACTAGAACTATCTCAGATTCCTTTGAATTCTTATACTTTGGGGAAACAATAATTTACTAAATAATTTACTCACTTCCGTAAGGAATTCAAAATTTCAGTCCTTCTTGACAAATAAGCTAGGCATCCAGTTGGAAGGCCTAGCTGAGAAGTTTGCTACGCAACATGGTTAATTAGATGGTCAAATGATTCAGAGTTGTTTTCAGAAAGCACTTGACATTATAAATAAAAATATGGATTCATGTCAGAAAAGTTAACATCTGTCAACAGAGATACTTAAAATCCATTTTAATACATTTCTAAAATTAATTTCCTAACAAGTTTGGTGTATTTCATCAACTAATATCCATTCTAGATGGATAAATATCACAGCAGACTGGAGAAGAAGATGTCTGTAAGACTCTCCCAGCTCTAGTTTTCACTGTGTCAGGGTTTTGTTTGCTTGCTTCCTTCCTTCTAACATTCTTAAAGTTCAGGACATTGTGAAGTAAATTTTTCATTATGGGGTTTCTACTCCCCTCTTTTCTAACTCCCCAGTTGTGACTTTGGAAATAGCTGTTACCTGGTGGGAATCTTGATCATCTAGGTCAGAGGGCCAGAATTCTGAGAGTGTTTATAATTAGTTCTTTTGTTTCATTGCTCTTGTTTCGGTAGTATTCCATGTTCACCAGGGTTTTCTAGCACCAATGATCCACGGTTGTTAATAAAACCTCCACCAATTCCTGAGAATTCACGTGGGTCCAAGTTGATGAGTTGAGACCAGAGAGGAGTCTACACTCTTGTTTTCAGGGCATGTTCTATTTTGGTTAATTTAATTCAGTAATTCTTAATCCTGAGTGCATGACAGAATCACCTAGGGAGAGGTTAAAAGTACTGAAGCCTGGCCACCTGCAGATAGTGCATTGTATAGACCTACCCCGGGCTGGGGTTGTAGCTTGATAGGGGAGCACTTGCCTGGTACTGGGTTCGATCCTCAGCACCACATAAAAATAAATTAATAAAGCAAAGGTATTGTGTCCATCTACAACTTAAAAATAAAAAAAGCCCCACCCCTAGTTCAGGAGACCCTAAGAGGCAGCCAGATTAGGACTGCTGGATTTTGTAGTTAACCTCTTCATCCCTGGCTTTCTTGACTGCACCTGACCTTCACTTTGCTTGAACAGGGCAGTGAATTGCCATGCTACGTAAATGTCCATCCAAGCCATGCAGACGAGCTCAGAGAATTGGGTAAGAGCCACTCAAGTCCAGCCGGAGTGAAAAGATTTTCTGGCAATGCAGGGTAGCAGATTCCCTTGACAAATGAGAACTAGCTTAATGTTTAATGATGTTCTGGCCTTAACCTGTTAGTCTCAAACAGACTCTCTTCTAGTTGAATTCATGGGCACTTGTGAAAGCCCTCCTATTGTTAAACACTGTCCCAGGCACTGGAGAGGACAGATTAAAACCCAGCTCAAAGGGGCTCAAGCTTACCACCACCTCTTGGAGGGCATACTCGTGAAGCCAAGAAATAGGGCAGAGCATATTTTAGTCTGCACAGTAGGTGCTACACAGGGCAATGTTGGAAAAAAATCCGTCTCTGGAATCATATCCTAGAAAAATGATATAGTGTTAATATCAACCGTATTAATTTGTTATGAGCCCTTATATAGTATATTACTTCTTTATCAGTAAATACTGATTTGTTCCATTTATTAAAAAGAAAGAAAGAAAAATGACCATAGAGGAAATAGAATTTGGGATAGGCCTTAAAAAGAACATGGGTAGAATTTAACTGGTGAAGGGTACTAAAATCCAGGCCTGGTGAACAGTCTGCTTAGGAAAGAGTCCTGGGCAATGAAGTCACAAGACCACCCTGGGCACATGCAGGGTAGGAGTGGTTGAGCAGTGCAGCTTCCACTGGCAGATGAAGGAGCTGCACATTCTCGCCTGAGGGGCTTGGCCATGATTACAGAAGCTTTAAGAGGTCCCAACTTACGAAACCAAGTTATGGTGAGAGAAATTAGGGCATTTGGCACCTCAGGGTGGATAAATTATCTGCAAAAGGTTGATGAGAGAGGGGTTTACTAGGTTGTTAGGAATGTTTTATATCTTACGTGGTTACACAGGCATGTACATTTACAAAACTCATCAAACTGTATGCTTAAATTTTGTTTTATATAAACTATTACCACAACAAAACATAGTACACTTATAGTGTATATATTTGTATATGAGTATGCACACACACGTGTGCATATCCTTGTTGCAATGCTGGGGATCAAACCCAGAGCCTTACATATACAGATAAATGTTCTATCACTGAACTGTGTCCCCAGCCTCTAATTTAAAAGCCATGTTTAAATAGAAGAACCTATGGATTTAAGGACTTAAAATCCACACCAATCAATGGAAAGTTGGTCAGTACTAGTTCATGCCCTTAAAACATTTAAGTCCAGAAGGAAATCTAAGACGGTCACAAGAAGCATCTTGTACTTGGTATGAAGGTCCCAGAAAAGGATTGGAAGACGAACTGAGAGAGCTCAGAGAAAGGAGAGCTGTTTTCAGTGAGGGAGATCAGAGAAGGCCCTGAAGAGGGCATGATGGGAGCGGCTGGCCAAGTGGAGGTGGGAAGAAGGGCTTTCCAGGTGGAAGAGAGTAAGCTATGGTAGCCATGAGGAGGTGAGAAACGCCCTCCCTCCAGACAGAGCAGTGGGAATTGAGATACCAGATTATGGGTAGTTTAGAGTTTCTGGCTAGGATCAGTGACTCAGGAGGCTGGGGCAGGAGAATGGCAAGTTTGAGACTAGCCTCAGCAATTTAGCAAAGGCTCTAAGCAACTTAGTGAGAACCCACCTCAAAATAAAAAGAACCAGGGATGTGGCTCAATGGTAAAAGTGTCCCTGGTTTCAATCCCCAGTACCCACCCACCCCCAAAAAAAATTATTGATGTGCATGTCCAGGTGGTGTGGACTACACTTTCTTTTCAAAGGGGTTGCTTCTTAGGTTGCGTCAGGTTTTGTTTTAGCTCGACTAATGACAGCATCACAGCTGGGTTGGGTATTGCTCTGCATCAGTGTGACCTGGGAATAGCTGTGCAAGAGGGGCCAGCAGGATGCTGCTCTAGTCACCCAGAAGCAAGGATTGCAACAGCCAGAGCAGAGAGAAAAGAGGAGGTGCTGTGGATCTCTAGTAACATAGCTCAGCATATCTAGATGTGATAATAAAGGAAAGATTGGGTCAAAGGAGGACTTGGAGATTTGAGTTTAAGTGGCTTAGGTGGTATTCCCATTTACTCGAAAGTAAAACACAGCAGGAAAACACTTTTGAAAAGACCAAGTTGCAAGAACCTTTTTAAACAACAACAACAACAAAAATTAAGTCCCTTTCATCCACTCCCTTCTCTTTCCTGACAGGAAATAATTTGGATTATACCTGTAAGTGTGGAGGCCTTCAGTCAGGAGGGCTATTAAGCACACAGTTATCCTGGCCTGTCCAAGAACTGGGGACCACAGAAGGAAAGCCCAAGAACAGCCAGGATGGCTTCCCTTCCCAGGAAAGTGTACCAGCCCTGGTGAACCTGACAGATGACCAGATAGCCGCAGGCCTGTATGGTGAGTCTTCTCAGGGGCCTTGACATCAGGTCTCTAGGAACATTCCAACTGAATGACACTGTACCTTACAAGTTGACCTGGAAGAAAAGATCATGCAGATGGTTGGAAAGAAGGCCTAGTCTTTAAGATTATCAAAGCAAAAATGAGCCTGATAGAAATGCCCAGTTGTCACTATTTTGTGATGGCTCAAAGTACTAATAGTCCCGTCCCCCCCCCTCCCCGTTTAAAAGACGTTTTTAATGGAACTTTGAGTTATTGTCTTTGCATGCACATACTTTTCCAGTGGAATTGATGTGAATTCAAGTTATGTTATTTTTGATCACCTCAATTCACTTTTTTATAGTATGTACAAATAACGAAAATACGCTGAAGTCCATCATGAAGAAGAAAGATGGGAACAAAGATTCCAATGGTGCAAAAAAGAATCTTCAGTTTGTCGGCATTAACGGAGGGTAAGGAAAGATGGCGGTCCTATAGCTCAGCATCATCTGAATCTGTCTCTTTTGCCTCCTGTTTAAATCCCATTTCAAGGTACCTAGTCTGGGATGCTGCCACATCTTGGTGATGGAAGATTCCCTTCTCAGAAAGGTGCATTTGGGCTTCTCTTCTCCCCTCCTCTTGCTTTCTTTAAGGATATATCACTCTCTTAAGGACACCTGATGAAGCTGAGCAATTGACATCTCATCTTTTATCTGGAAAATAAAAAAAGGGTCTTCAACCAAAAGCAGCAGGCACCAAGGTGGTTGCACTGTGTTGGACAGCTGGTACTTACCTGTGCTAGAACTCAGAAAGGAGCAGAAAGAGGTCGAGCGCATCACTCCCTGGGCCAGTGACTGTCATTCACTCCTTCAGCATAGGTTGCATAGCAACCCATGTTCATGAACAAAACCATGGGGCCTTTCACCTGAAGAGCAACCTAGTCATGCCATCAGTTCTTTGCTTTCTGAATAGAACGTTTATTAGTTGTTCTTTCTCTTCTAGTTGGCTCAGATAAATAGTTAAGGTTCTTCATCTTCCTACAATTGAGCCTAAACAATTGGCTGATAGACCAACAAGAAAGCAATGGTGCAGAGTTAATATTTATAGGAAAGTGAATCACCAGGGTTGACATGATGGTACCTGTTTTCCAAATCTTCTAAGTTATATTTGGCACAATATGTCCCAGGAGATTTTGGAGGACATGTATCAGAAGACTATTGGTTACTTATGTGATCTTTTGACACTGGGAGATTGAATGGGGCAAAATAGGATGAATGGAGAAGATAAATAATGTGCAACTGCAGATCTCAATTTGTACTAAGCTAGAAGTCCCATGTTGTTCTTTTAACAAGGAGTGTAAAAAGTTGGCCCTTTTAAGTCAGAACCCATTCAAAACCCACCTGGCCACTGATGAAATTTCTGCAGCCAATCAGCAGGTTTGCCCTCATAGAAATTTCTGTCACTGGGTCTTTATTGGGCACACCTTGCATCTCCTGAAATCCCAATTGCCACCTAGGTATGAAACAACTTCAAGTGATGATTCCAGCTCAGATGAAAGCTCTTCTTCCGAGTCAGATGATGAGTGTGATGTCATTGAGTATCCTCCTGAAGAAGAGGAGGAGGAAGAGGAGGAAGACGACACTCGGGGAATGGCAGAAGGGCACCATGCTGTTAATATTGAAGGTTTCAAGTCTACCAGGGTGGACGATGAAATGCAGGTTCAAGAATGTGAACCTGAGAAGGTGGAAATCAGAGAGAGGTGTGGTACATTCCCCTCCCCTCCCCTCTCCCATGTTAGTGTATTTCGTCAATAGAATTAGCTAATTCAGATTTTTGAGATTATATATATTTGTTTGATCTATTTCTTAGCATCTTGAACAGATGTACATACTTCTAATAAAATAAGTACTACATATGGTAACTCCTAGATCCCTTAGGATAGCAAAGAGAATGGTTTGGTAGCTCATCTCCTTTGAATTCAGAACTCTTTGCTGTCTAATTTTACACATGGAACCACTAGCCACTACAGCTTCCATTATTTGAATACCTCACATTTAAAGACAGCTTTGAAATTTTTGCTGACTAGCACACTTTTAAATTTTTTCTTTAGTCATTTATCTTGATGCAAGTATCATTACTGTTATTACCATTGTGTGATGAGGATCATATCATGTACTTGGCCTCAACCAAATATCCCATTTACTGTAAAGATAATAAGTATCTGTTACACTGCTCTTTGAGTGATCAGGAACATAACAATGGATTTGGTGATATCAATAAATAGCAGATGAAATAATAGATCAGAAACTCTGGTTGGCCCAAAAATGTACATAAAAATTCAGTTTTAAAGACAATTAGTAATTATGGATTTGATGCTCATAAAACAGGACAGAATAGAGAAGATAGGTACCTCAATATGGTTTTTCCTTCTGTGAAATATAAACATTTTAGAAAACTTTAATTTGAAAATGATAGCTAACTGCATTAACACAAGGTAAGTGCTTTTCAAATGGCTTGAAATAAATGTCATCTGTTTTTTTTTTAAAATACAACTCTGTTGAGATATAAACTGTTTACCATATGTCATCTGATGTGTAAATTTTTGTATGGGTTGAACAAACAATTCTGAGTTACCAGATGTGGTAATTTAAGCTTCTTCAAGCCTTTAAGGATTAAAAATATCTCCAAATGTTACTCCATAATGTCAAGAAGACCCAACTAGTCTACCTAGAAGCTGCTTTCACAAGGAGACCTTGAACTCTGGCTAGAGATGTTGGCTTATATGATAATATCAATCTTAGATGCCTAGAGGTACCTCCAACCATCACAACCTGCTCAGGATGGCTTAGGGCCACTCGTCTGTGAAAGGGTTAGTAGGTTCAAGATAAAAATTGACTTTCCCTTTCTAGTCATTCCTGAGCTATCTTTATTTCCCCCCCTTTTAGGTATGAATTGAGTGAAAAGATGTTGTCTGCATGCAACTTACTGAAAAATAACATAAATGATCCCAAAGCTTTGACCAGCAAAGATATGGTGAGTCTGACCCACAGGCACTGTCTTCAGTCTGTACAGAGTGCCCAAGTGGCACCGCTGCCAGGGTTATCAGCAGCCTGCCCTAGAGCTGCTGTTGCATGCAGGCTTCTCCTTGAACTATTTCTAGCAGGAGTGAGCATTGTGCTGTCCAGCTCCCAGGAGCACACTATTTCCTGAGTCCCAACTTTGGATGTCCTCTACCCACCCTGTACTTTCTTGGGGTGGAGGCATCTGTGAAGCAGACTTGCAGATAGAAGGGAGAGCTAATTGCAGGCAATCATCTTTGTTTCCTTTGTTCACAGAACCTTCTGATTGAAGGAACAGCATCCCAGAATTATTTTTAAGTTGGTTTATTTTTTTAAAGGAAACCTATGCTATCTGGGCTGAGGTTAGCATTCCTTTCAGTTATGAAACTACATATTGTGTTCTGACTTGGAATGTAGGCAACCACTTTTTTAAAACAAAAAATAATGTGCACTTATCATTTCAGTTTGAAAGATTCAGAAGCAAAAAGGTTGTGGTTGCCTTAGTGATCGTGAACAGATACAACATAGGACACACAAATATTTCTTTGATGATTAGTATGATACTATTGCCAAGCACGTCACCATTTCATGCACCAAGGGTTTTGGCTGTGTAGCATCCTTCCTAGGCTAGAACCACACTCCAGTTTATAGCTCCATCTTTAGTGCATTGAGAAAAGGTGGTTTCTGGTGTTCAGATAATAATGTACATCTGAAACATTACTGATGTTTAATGCTAAATAACTGAAAGCAGCAGCAGCAGGTGGAAAAGCTGATTTATAAGGCTCTCAGTTATGAAGTCAGAATGGTAGAAGGGACCTAAGGAATTATCTAATCCTAGATAGTTTTCCTCTTACATGACAAACATAATTGGAATCCTGTAGCTCCATCGCACTGTTAAAAATCTGCAGTGGCTGGCAGAAGTACCTGTTGCACCTGCCCATGAGGTGCTCTAGTCTAGTTCAGCACCCCCTTCACTGAGGGCCTGAAGATTGACTTACCTGGAACAGCAGCTACTTGATTATGTTAGTAGTGCTGGGAATAGATCAGATGTATATTGACTTTGGGTTTGTGTTTTGCTTATTCTAATTAAATCATATGACCTTATGTGGCACTTTTTTGTTTAACTTCAGGTGTCATTTATTTATATTGCCATATAAACTTAAATTTATCAGAGCCAGCTAAGCCTTTATTTCTGGTTAGTGGGCTGAGAAAGGAACGTGGCTGTGACATTCAAAAGGAAATGCATAAATTTCCTGGTCAAAGGGTTACATAGAATTTCACACTGAAACTCATTAGTACGAGACCATGCCTCAGTCAGACAGTAAAGCCATGAACAGTCACTACAGTGTCAAATATCCCATCAGGTTTAGCCTGACTTTAAAATAGATGCTTTAGGACCCCAAATTTTATAGCCGTAAGTTTTTTCTTTTACTGTTGTTAGGGTATGAGGTTATATGCTGTCTGAAATACCTCACATTTCTGCATCTCCCAAATTGCTGAGCGTGGTGTCATAGACTGTGATCCATATATTTTGTTGAACTTTCTTTCACTGTAAAAATGTTACTTTTGGATTGTGTGAAGTTGTGGACATATGAGTGATCACAATCCTGTCAGGACACCAATTTTAGCAGTAATAAATTTAGGACAGCCAGCAGACATAATAGCCCTTCTTTCTGTGTGATGAGTCCAAAGAAATTTGAATGTTATAGATTTGTAGAAAAGGAAAATTTTTTTTACTCCCCAGACCATTTTTTGTTGAACCCAGGAGTGCTCTACCTCTGAGCTTCATCTATTCATTTTTTGATGTAGGTTCTTGCTAAGTTACCCAGGCTAACCTCGAATTTAGCGGCTCTTACCCAATTCATGCCCAAGTTGAACGTGAAGCCAGCCCCGCAGTTGTATGTCATGGTCTAAGGTCTTCCCATGCAGTTGACTTAAAGAAAAATGCAATTTCTTCCAGATTTATTTTTGTTCTTATAACAAAATGGCTGAACATTTGCATTTGGGATTAGAGTCAAAATTGATGGGCTTCTAGCCTAGAGTTATGGAGGAGCTGTGAGAGTTGCAGTTGGTCTGGCTTGGAAGGAAGCAGTGTAATTATAAGTGGGCTAATTAATGTCTTCCTGATTTCTTTGAAAATCATTTGCAAGGCCACTATAATTCCAAACTATTAGCTCATAAGTAAGGCCAGGCTTAACCATTTTATCTTCATCACAAACACGGTAAAGAGAAGATATCCCCAGTTTCCAGGCAAGGAAACAGATGCAGAATAAGTAACTTCCCCAGGATAATTTTGGAGATTTGCTCCTCATGAAGGAACCCAGGGGAGAGAGGGTGTTGCTCCAGCCCCATCGCTCTTAACAATGCTGTACAACCTCTTATGGAAATTAGAATGTAATACTGTGAACAGCTTAAAATCTGGAGGAATGTTCCAGCCTGGTGTTCAAGGCTGTTCTTGGACTCTGTTTTGGGAGCTGATTCTAATTGCATGCACTTTGACTATAAAAGGCTGGTAACTTGGGCTCTCAGCTACATCTCAGAAAAGCCTAAAAATAGAACTAATGGCAGCATGGTCTGTTGGCAGAGGTTCTGTCTGAACACCCTCCAGCACGAGTGGTTCCGTGTGTCCAGTCAGAAGTCAGCCGTACCAGCCATGGTAGGGGACTACATAGCTGCATTTGAGGCCATCTCCCCAGACGTGCTCCGCTACATCATCAACATGGCTGATGGCAATGGCAACACAGCCCTCCACTACAGCGTGTCCCACTCCAACTTTGAAATCGTCAAGCTGCTATTGGACGCAGGTACCGTGGCCACCCCTCGTCTTGTTTGTCACGGCACTCAGGGTTGTGACTCAAAAGAGCAGGTTGGTTTACTCGTGGATTCTTTGATCATCCCAAGATCCTTTGTTTTTCCACATGTTGGGGCAAGAGTAATGCTGTCAGGCAGGGGAGGCTGAAGTTTAAACAAAATTGGACAACACAGCTTCCAGCTCTGTTCTGGCTGCAGCTCGGCTACATTCAGGTGAGGTGCAGCCCTGGTGCCTGCACTGAATCACGCAGGCTTGGCTGGTTTGTTCTCAAGAGGCAGGCTGCTGCTCAGGAGCCCAGTCAGAGCTCTTGTGCCTGTGGCCCACTTGGCTTGTCCTCGTACACCAACCACTGACCAATGGCCTTGCAAAGAGAGTGGGTATTCAAGATGAGCAAAGCCACAGTCCAATCACTGTCTTACCCAAATGTACCATTGAGGAATCAACATAAATCAAAGGAAGTGATATTCTTCTATCTGAACCATATTAATGAGGATAGTGGAAAATTATTTGCCATTCTAGAATACAGCCCACAAATGCATTCAATATGAAGTAAGAGCAGTACTTGAGATTGACTTAAGTGGTGTATCTCAGTGGTACATAACTGATTTCAGTTTAATTAATGGACATAATGTCAATACCTGATTTAGAAGATATAATGCAACTGTCCAATTTTTGGACAAGAAAATATCTTGTCCAATGGCCTGATATTTTCTTCTGTTTGGGGAATGTTAAATTAATGCAGAAGAGAAATCCAAGCAGATTTTATCTTTTTAGCCTTTCTCAGTTGAATTATTCCCTATTTTAGTTCCCATATTAGGGTAGAACTGCTTCCAGCTGACAGGGAGGAATTTCAGGCCTTGTCTCTTTAGACTTTCCAGACTATAAACAGAGCTAGTGATAATGTCAGCTCCTATTAAAATAGTAGTGGACAATATCCAGGGAAGCTGAAAAGGATTTACTTCAGGATTGCTCCAGAAAGGTACAATTTTATATATCTTTGAAATGGTAGAAAGTATGTTGGAAAATGAAATGATTTTAAATGTTTTGGTTGAATCACTTTTAATTTTTGTTACTCACCATTATGGGCTGAGATTCTGGCTCCATCAAGTGTGACTGTGGAATGCTCAAGATCCTGGGGACCCTTGAGAGCACACATGCTCCTAGCTCCTCCACCACACAGCCTTTTCTTTTTCCACATAAGATGCACTTTTGTAAATGCCATTATGTCCTTGTGTGCACTTGATTGGGACCTCGAGGCAAGTTTTCTTGGTACCATCTCTTCTTGCCCCTTTTTGATACACCCATACTAGACACTTGGTCACACACAAAAGCTGCTTTCCAGCAATCACCGTCATCTTGTCGTTTGATTAGAACATGCTAAAGGAACTTTTAAATGCCTGAAGGATAATTTAGAAGAGTTTCTAGCTCATCAGGTCTTAGTGCCTGGCAGTTTCTTAGAGGACTTCTACATTTTTATTGCTCAAACCACAAGTACCAGAGTTTGGTAATTGAAGTTCTGTGTTTAGGCACCTGTAAGAGCAGTAGTAAATTGAGGGCTGCAGAGCTGAGTAGTGCTGGATAATTGGGCAACACCATATTCAGAGCTCTGTGCTCAACCTTTGCAAACCCTCAGCTTTCTGTATCCTTCTCTCAAGTTCCTAAATGTCTAGATCCCACATGAGTGCTTCTTCTCCAGAGCAACCGTTCCTTAGAAATACCTCAGACAGACCTGTAGGCTGCTGTAGTTCAATCATCAGTAGCAAGCAAGGTGTTCCATAGATGCTCACTGTCATTTCTGTTGCTGCAGGCCTTGTGAGAGGGTAAACATTTTTTGTTTGGCATAAAAACATCCTAAGTTTCCTTGTGAGTCACTTAGTCTTTGAGCACTTGGTGCCCTTCCACTGAGTTCTTTTACATACCATTCCTTCAATTCACAAGAACATCTGCTGTTAGGAGATGGCTCCCCGCTAAAGAGACTCATTTCTTACAGACGTGTGTAATGTGGATCACCAGAACAAGGCAGGGTACACTCCCATCATGCTGGCAGCCCTTGCAGCTGTGGAGGCCGAAAAAGACATGCAGGTTGTAGAAGAACTCTTTGGCTGCGGGGACGTGAATGCCAAGGCCAGTCAGGTCAGTGCACTTACTTGTTAATGGTTGCTTGAACTGGCCTCAGCAGATCTGCTATGGCCCACTTCCAGCTCTGTGTCCTTGCTTACCAAACACACCAGTTCACATGGACTTCAGTTTCACACTGGACACCTCTCCCTCCTTTGCCTGGCCTTCCCTGTCTGCAGAGTTTGAAACTTGCACAGAAACTGTGCAAGCCTGGCTTCTTAAATGACTAGGAGTCCTTATCATACACCCAATACCTACTCCTTCCTGTCTTCATGCCACGTTAGAGTCCCAAGTCCAGATGTATTCATGGCTTGACTTTTAAACATCATCTGAACTTTCCAGCTATGCTGAGACAGAGCTAGTGAAAAGTTGACTCCTTACTTTAACCTACCTTATCTCCTAGCTTGCAAGAAACTAGTAGGTCCATGCCTGCCACCTTGCCCTAAGTAATTACATACACAATGCTTTGTCTTCACTGCTGTTCTGTCTCCCCTCCCCCACCACCACCACCAGTCACTTCCCTAGCAGCTCATTCTGCACTTCTGAAGTCCAATTGTCATTTCTCCCCTCAGGCAGGGCAGACAGCCCTTATGCTGGCAGTCAGTCACGGCCGGATAGACATGGTAAAGGGCCTGCTGGCCTGTGGAGCTGACGTCAACATTCAGGATGATGAGGGCTCCACAGCCCTGATGTGTGCCAGCGAGCATGGACACGTGGAGATCGTCAAGCTGCTGCTAGCCCAGCCTGGGTGCAATGGCCACCTACAGGACAATGTAAGCTGCTTCCACTGGGCCAGTGGCACACACATCCTCTGCTGTTCTCAGGGATCAGTGTTGACATCCAGGTCCCCCACGTTGTAGCTCAGCTTGGCAGCTGTGTGCAGACTAATGCTCCCATTAACTAAAGGCAAGGGCAGAAAGACAAAGAGGCTTCACCCCAAAATTTATAAAAGGTGATTTGTGGGCATGTGTGAGGACCCATATGCTAAAGGAAAATAAATTCAGTGTAGGCAACTTCTGAGAAGTTTTATCTAGAAAAGGGGATTCTTAGTAGAAGCTGGGTCATTTGTGACTAAAACCAGTTCCTTTTCCCTTGGGCAAACACTTTCCTTACCCAAATGAAATACAAACAGGTAATATACTGTGGCCCATTAAAATGAGTAACTTAGGACATCTCATAAGGTATGGCTGCTTTGCACATTTCCCAAGTTGTTTCCATGCACAGATAACCCTGTAAGGCCAGGGGATGCTTCTGGGGTATGTTATCCAGGTCCAAGGGGAGGAGCACTGATAGAAGGCACTTAACTAGCCTGTGGGCAGTAAAACAAGCCAAGGGTCACAGAGGTTTGAACCAGAGCTTCCTTTAACTCAAAACACCAAAAAGTTAAGAGAAAACATCCCCCTTTGCAATAAATTTCAAATAGCACTGGGCTCAAGCCAGTACCATTTTGCTTAGCTGAAAGAGCAAACTGGCAGAGGCTTTTTACTGCTCTGTGGCCTGATGAGCTTCTGCCTTCAGCTACCTCCACCAGAGAACACTTGAGATACCAGGTGCCCTCAGTCCCCCCTAGAGGAATTAGTTGCCAACTTACCATTCGTCGAGACTCTGTTACATGTGTTTTGTTTATTGGCTTTTAACTTTCTGCAAAGAGCAGCTTTTAGATTAGTAATAACATGCCATAGAGCCACAGGGAATTCCAGAAATTCTGACCACCCCAACCAGTTACCCACTTCCTTATCTATAACTGAGTAGAACATCCAGCTGGCCTCCAGAAGAAAAGCAGGTCCCAACAGTCACAGTGTGGGAGGGAACAACCCCAAGATTCTCAACCACGTAAAATTGTTTCCTGCTGCTCATGAGACCCAAGTCCTTTTAATTTAAGACTAGACAGAACAGCTGGGGTTGCTCTCTGCCTTGCTGCTCCATCGAAATCTCTGTAATCTAATATAAATCAAGGTGTTAACTGAAAATTTTTTTTTTTTTGCCATATGTACATGTTTCCCTGGTACTTCCAGAAGATTCACAAGTCCCCGGGTTTGAATGCTTGCTTACACATGGATGTGACATGCAGCATTCCGTAGAGGTGGTCAGGATTTTAGACCAATATCTTCCTCCCCAAGAGGAAAGTTTAGAAAATGTCCAGGTACCTCATGGTACTTGGATGGTCATTTGTAATTTTCAGCAAAGAAACTTCAACCATGGGTAGACCCCCATTCTGTCCTACTGCCCTCTTCTGGTGGGCCGAATGATTAAATAGGAGTTGTTCATGGGCAGCCTGCAGTTTTTAAGGATCCCTGGTAGACAGGCCTCTGTGCTGAACACTGATACAAGCCAGGGGAATGAGTCTCCTCATTCACATCCTAGGGCCTCAACACTTAGAGATCCAACTGACGTTTCTAAAGAACTGAACAATGGCTAGGTATGGAGACCTCATCCATTACTGGGGATTGTGATGGTAAGTTTGGGCTGTGTGAAGGTTTGAGAAACCCAACCTGGTTCCTTGTTTACCTTTCATCCTCAGGATGGCAGCACTGCACTCTCTATAGCCCTGGATGCGGGACACAAGGACATCGCTGTTCTTCTGTACGCCCATGTCAACTTTGCAAAAGCCCAGTCTCCGGTTAGTGTGTGCATTTGGAAATAGGCTAACATCCACAGACTAGCAGGCCCCTTCCTCCAGGAGTTAACAAGGAACATGGGTTTTATGCTTAAAAAATTCATTTCTATCCCATCCCCAAGACCTGAGGTGTAGTGGAGGCCACTCCTTGGGAAACACCTGGGTCTCATGTGGAAGATTCTATGCCTAATTATCCAAGTGGTTTAACCCAGGGATACATGTCACCTTCCTGAAGCTATCAGTGGGCAGCTTGAAGTCCCAGCCCAGCTGGACATACTGAGCCTCACTGACCTTGGAAGAAGGCCTACTCCTGGTGAACATCTATCTCACATCTGCAGCCAGCACTCTTAGCTCATGGGTGGTTTTCAGCTATGATGGTCCAAGTTCCAGTGGCACAGGGGACAGTGTCTGAGGTCATCTATTAACCTCCAATATTTTTTCCCTTTCCTGTTCTCTAGGGCACCCCAAGACTTGGAAGGAAGACTTCTCCTGGTCCTACCCACCGAGGCTCATTTGATTGATTATTTGGAAATAGCCTTCCATTTACATGCTACCATGAAGCTGCTAATTGTTCCTGTTGGGGTGACAGATACTGAATGTATATGTTCTGTGCCTGAGCTCACCAGCAAACAGAAGCATATGGCACAGGTTAAAGGCTGACACTTAGGGGAAGCAGAGCCATGGGGGATTGCCAGCTTGGCCACTTCCCCTGCATGGGGTGTGCTTGAACCCCATCTCAGTGGCTGTTGAGTCTCTGCTCCGTTATGTACAGTTCTAGGATATGGTAACCTGATCTGAAAGGGCACCTTCTTCCTACAATTCAAAGAAGTGTAATTCTCATTGTTATATATTTGTGGAAAATGCTTCCAAAATTCCATTCCAGCGTGGTTTTGTTAAGGAAGTTAAGGTGACTTTGATCATCAGCAACTTGGGCTGGTAGCTTCTGGTTTAAAAATAGAAGATGGAATCTCAAACCATATAAAACTCATGAAGCATTTTTGGTGGGTTTTATCTAGGTAGATGTATTATAACT
Organism: Ictidomys tridecemlineatus; assembly: GCF_052094955.1. Classification (NCBI taxonomy): domain Eukaryota; kingdom Metazoa; phylum Chordata; class Mammalia; order Rodentia; family Sciuridae; genus Ictidomys; species Ictidomys tridecemlineatus. The sequence goes on from NC_135480.1 coordinate 143,818,043, forward strand.
TTTATATAAAAAGATATATGACTATAAAATTGACACAGTATTTTCAACTTTTATATTCCATAGTAATTAAAAAGAATTACATATAACACTACCACATTTTTAACAATTGCACAACCCTGTCTATACCTAATGATAAAGGTTGAATTGTTAGAGGAATTGGCTCTGTATTTGCCTCTAGAGAAACAGTGTAGTTCTCCATTTATTTATGGATTCCTTTATATCATGTCACATTTACTTTAAAGTCCTGTATGTATTTAAATGTTTGAAGTGCCTTAGACTCTTGCCATATTTTCAAAATAAAATTTCATTAAGCCCTTGTCCTTGCTTCATCTGACAGCTGTCTGCCCAGAATCTGTTGACTTACAGCCGTGGCAGCAAACTGATAGATGGATCGAGAGGAGAGCAGTGCACTGTCCGCTAGGCTTGGGCTCCTAGTGGGTGGGTCCTCAGAGTGCGAATGACTCCATCCCTGAGTTGCGTGTCATGAGGCTGATATATTAGACAAACATCTCATCAGTCGGGGAACCTCTGACTCTTCTCAGGTACAATTATCCTTAACTCGATTGTGATAGTGACAAAAAAGGAGACATGAAATCAGACCTTTTTTCAATGTTTTGCATCTTGTAGAGAAGAACCTGCAGAGATGTAAAGCTGAGGTGGCAATTCAGGCCGAGCCAGGGTAATTAACTTCTCCCAATACCGAGCCCTTCTTTTCTGCCCATGGTAGATCTGCTAGCTGTAGGATTTAGGCTAAGTATTGGATCAGGTAGTTTTTCAAACCCAAGTTCCTGGGGATCCCAAATGGCACATTAAATTAAAGCTTGAGAAGAGGAGCCATGTTTTGTTTGCCCCTTAATGGCCTGACATGCGTTTTGAGCAAAGAGGACTATACCTCAGGTGGTTTGTGATCCTGGGGATTTTCTTTGTTCCATCTGAGAAAGAAAGGTATTAATATTTTAAATGCTGAGGAGATAAAACCCTCGCCTGTGTGTGCCGTCTTTTAGATTTCTGGTGCTCAATTTTAAAAAAGAAAAATGAGTGCTTGTTTTATCTTTGAGTGAGGTCTTGTACAATGTATATCTAACCTCTCAGTAACACAGGCTGGGGCTGACCTTGTCTGCTCTCACAACATGGGCACTTCAAATGCTCTTTATCTTGAGATCCTGGCACTCTACCTACACAAGCCTGATTATCCCCAGTGGTACAGCTGTGAGTTGCTGAGACACAGTTCCATAAAGGGACTTGTAACAGGGGGCTTGGGGGCAAGGTCTCCAGCCGAGTTAGGCAAGAAAAGTGGGAGGAGTCCTGCCCTGTGCCAAAGAGGTTACAGAGAGCCAATTTCCCAGAAACCCTGGCTCTGGAAACTGAGCAGCTGAAGGCTGGAAGCCACCCTGAGACAACAGGAGTGGAGCAATGGGGACCTTGAGACTTTGATGCTAAAGTGATAAATGGCAACTTATTCTGTTACTGTTATGAAATGACTACTGGACCTCTCACCATGGGAAGATAATTTGCTACTGGAGACATTTACCAGGAACATGCTATCTAGCACAAGTCTCCCAACACATGAGTATTGAGCCCACTTCTGTAATTTGTCAGTACTCGAGAACAGTTTTACCCCTGACTTTTTCATACTGCAAGTATGTGACAATCCTTGTATAAAGAAAAACTTATTTTTCCCCTCAAAGGAAATAATGAGCAACTAACCTTCCTTTAAATCCTGGTGGATACTTTTTCAGGTTCCCTGATGCAAATAGAAACACCTTTGTTTTTTTTTGTTTGTTTGTTTGTTTTTTTAATTTTTTTTTTATTTTTATTGGTTGTTCACAACATTACAAAGCTCTTGACATATCATATTTCATACATTAGATTGAAGTGGGTTATGAACTCCCAATTTTACCCCATACACCTTTGTTTTTATGATGCTTTTACTTAAGCTTTGCCTTCACAGCTTACATGAGAGCTTCCTGAGGAGTGGTAGAAAATGCACATTTCAGCTGCACCCTGGGAATTCTGACCCTGTAACCTGGGAATCTGTATCAGCACGTATCCAGGCATTACGTCCTCACTGAGGATTTTTAACCCCAAATTATGAGACATCTACATAAGTTCTTTTCCAAACAAGTCAGGCAGGCTAGACTGGGGTGGGGTGGAGGGAGCTCTGTCCAGACCAGAAACACTAGATGTTGTCTTTGATGTTTCAGAGCCTGTCTTGCTGCTGTTGATGGAGATACCACAGTCTGTGTCATTTGTCCACTCTGAGTGGCACTTCTGCATCTAAAAGGTCTGGAAACATGACTGCCCTGGTACCATTTTCTGTGCCAACAGGAACGTGAGGCTTAGTCAGTACTAACGTGACAGCAGCTGAGCAGACAGGCAGCTCTTCAAGTATTTTCCAACTTGATCTTTTGCTTCCCCATGGAGCTGGGCCATTACTGCTCAGGAAGAAGGCCATGAACCCTTGCTTTGGCTTTGAGATGACAATTTTCCATTTTCTTTTTTACTAAAATTTTTAAGCCCTGAGCCTTAGCCAGAAACTATTTCATTCTACTCTCTGCCTAAGGAAATTACTAATCACATGTTTACTCTGCTCTTATTCAGTATGGCTATAATTTAAAGGCCAACTGATTATTAAATATATATATATTTAAAGTGCATCTTGTTGAACATTCTTACCACAAAAGGATGTGGCTGGACTCAGCCACAGGGTCCCAGAGCTGCTCAGGCTCAGCTCCCTCCCACTATGGTCACTATTTCCTCTGGGCAGAATTGAAAAGTCCCAGTCCACTCTGAGTATGAAGATAGAGTCAGAACTTGTAATGGCCTCCCCGAGATACCTACCCTAAATTCAGACAAGGATTCTGCAGAGAAGCTGAAAGGCAAAAGGCCATTTTTAAATGGGTACATCCTTGTAAGGAATGTCAGGTGCAGTGGGTATCTGCAGAGGAGTCAGCCTTTAGGAAACCAGCTGCCTCTCCGCTAATACTTTTGATGATCAATTAGGCAAGAGAATGGAAATACAGCCCTAAATTTCATATAATGGAAGCTGCTTTAAAAATACTCCTATTCCTCCTCTACTTAAGCCATAACAAGTTTTACACTTGGTTCCCATTCCCCAGCCCACGAGGAACCAGTTTACCCCGTCTTAAAAGGCTGGACTCAGCCACAGGGTGGTTATCAAGAGGACATACCTGAACTGTGACGGGCAGTTCTGCCAGCACTATCATGTGACTCCAGGCTGTATAGACTGGTTATAAGAGACCAGGTGTCGACCTCACGGACCACTTGTCTGGCAACAAAGAGATTCTTCTGACTGGTCCCTTCTGCTCTATTAGGAAATGTTGGATGTGTGTAAATAAACAAGAAATAAAGACAATAGTCATTAATTGAGTCTCTAAGAGTTCAGAGAGTTCACCCAATTACACCTGCCTAAAATCTCCCCTTCTACAAAAGCCAGTCTTTTGTGTGTGTGTGTGTGTGTGTGTGTGTGTGTGTGTGTGTGTGTGTGTGTGTTTTGCTGGGAATTGAACCCATGGCCTTATGCATACAAAGCAAGCACTCTACCAAAAAAGCCAATCTTTTGACAGGAAGCTCAGTAGGATCAGCTTTTCTGCTCAAATTTGTAGAAAAGAGTTGCCATAGCGGGCAGGCAGAGGACTGGGAAGGAGCAGAGCGAGTGAGCCCCTGGTGACAGCTTCCTGGCCTGTGTGGTAGTGGCACTGTTATATCCATTGTAGCTTATTAACTTCAATATTTTTTAGTTTATAAAAAATGAAAAAGCAATAAGAAAAGATCTTGAGAAGGTGTTAATTTGAAGGTCAAGAGGAATGAATGTGAAAACCGGAAGCTCTCAGCCCTGCCATTTCTATAATGTTAGTAACACGGCTTTGCGCATGGTGGATGCTGTGGTCCACTCATGGCCTTGCATAGTAGCCGTTAGGGGGCTGATCTCAGACAACCCACTTCTTTTTCTGGGCACAAAACAGGATGTACTTGCCTGCATTTGAAATTAGATTTGACCATGTGAGTTGTTTCACCAACAAAACATCAGTAGAAATGACAAGTCAATTAATTCCATAGGGAGGCTTGAAAAGCCAGTGCGCCAGTCACCATATCTATGCACCTACCTCCCCGCAAAGGATCTTAGAAACAAGTGCTGAAATGTACATCCCTCCTTGCCAGCCTGTGTTGCAGGACTATCATGAGTAAGAAATAACCATCATGTTAAGTTTTGAGAAGTTTGGGGTGATGTTACTGCAGTATAATTTAGATTGTCTTTGATAGAGAATTTGGTTCCTTAAAGTGGGGTATCACTGTAACCAAGTGACTGAATAGTTTATCTGTGGACCGCAACAAAACTATCACAGGGGACTCAACCACAGAACACCAAACACTATTTGAATGACTATTTTAATTCACAGAGGACATATACCAGGATCATCTATCACACATAATCTATCACATGCAGTGAATGTCCTCATCATTAAAGAACAGTTTCTTGGTGAAAGAAATGCCATTTGCTATGCACCTTAGGAGGCAGACTGTGTCTTATAAACCTATAGCTCTCAAACTTCCTTGTTCATTGAAATCCCCAGAAGTTGTGAAAACAGATCGATGGGCCCCATCCCCAGAGCTTCCAGGCCAGTAGGTCTAAGGAAAGCCCCAAGAATTAGCATTTCTAACAATTTTGCAGGTCTGCTGCTGATGATCTGGGAAGCACACTTGAAGAAACACTCTCTGGGGCAAGGGTTATTAGTGCAGACTTTCCTCACCTCAGTTGCCAAGAATTGGCTGATGGCTGGCCTAAGTGTCTCCACTCCTTCATCTGTGTGGGATTTTCTTTCTTTGCAAATGATTTTGCAAAGACACCATTGCTAATGGCAAGTCTTTCTTTTTGCAGCTCTACAATATATCGAGTGTTTCTAAATCCTGTATTCACCCAGAATTGGGTTTTAGAATTTGGCCAGAGGACCTGACTTGAATCACAGCCATCTTCTAAGAAAAAAAATGACCCTCACATTTCACTTAGAAAGGAAGAAATCTTCCTTTATGCCAACCCCACTGAGTCTCTCCTTGTCTTGGTTCACTCCCTAGTGAATGCTCGTTTAGAAACCACAGTCTCTTCTCAACCTCAGGGAGGCGCAAGGGGGAGAACGTGCTTCATCCCCATCCTTCAGCTGCTGCCTCTGAATTCCGCCCTCTGTTCTTTTTCTTCCACTGGGCAGAAGCACACAATGGCTGTTCTTTACAGAGCCAGCACTGTGGTCATCCTCAATGTTCACGCCAAAGTCTGAGACAGAGTCATCTGTGAGGGAAAGTCACAGGGGACCATGGGACCAGGAACCAACTGGAGGGATTCCCCCAGCCTAAAGGCACAGAATGTAGGTCACATTTACGCTTCGGGGTCAGAGAAGAGCTGAGCTGAGCAACAAGAAGCAGAAGAAATCTGTTTTACTGGGAAACTAGAACCAACTTGTTTATATCCTCCCGGTCTATAAATTAATCTCCAAAAGACAAGACTCACTTTTTAAAAAATTCCTGAGGTTGATTGATGGAAGGCCTTGGATAACCAAAGGAACATAATGAAGTTCCCCACAGGCTTCCATCATTGTCAGGATATATGGCCAAATACATAACCCAATAGCCAGAAGCTTGGTGTAATAAACCCTGCTGCAGATTCTGGTCTGTATATTTTAAAAGGTAGAACAGAGCACTTTGATGTACCTTTGTGTGTCAGAGTTTAGAGGAGGTCTATATTCCTACAACCTCCAGAGCCAAGGCTCCTGGACCCAGGAATACAATGGCCGGTTCTTAGCTGTGCTTCTAATCCATATTAAAGTTAGGAAGGCCAAACCCTGCCTTTACTCATCAGTAATCTAAAAATTGCCTCTTAACCATCTACGCATATTTCAACCTTTGCACATAGAGGAACCTGATCCAGATGCCACGGAATTCATGTTAACTGGTGCAAACAACTGCTCCCCTCCTCCCAGGCAGAAAGGGTATCACCCCCATCTATGGAAATACAGGGAGTCACTCATCTGGCTTTTGCTTCCTCCTGCTCACTTGATGCCTAACAAAGACTTTTCAGGTTGTGCTCATTCTCTGGTTTCTCCCAAGATAGTAAATGCATCCACAGAGTCGAAGGCCAGTGAAAGCTCTTCAGCTTGGGGCAGTGCAAATGGAGTGCACTCTACGGGGAGCCATTTTATTTGAAAGTGAAAGTTACTTCTACTAATTCTTCAAAGAGTGCACCCCTCTTTGATTTCTAAGTAGGCCTGTCAATGACCTGTGACCACAATAATGCTACATAGCAAAGCCCTCAAAGCTGCAGGGACATGCAACAATAAGCGTTTCTTGCTCACAAGTCTGGGTGGTCGGTGAAATGGCTCTGCTGACCTTGGCCAGTCTCACTGATGTGGGCTGACGGGTCATGAGATTGAGAGGATTCAACTTGGTTCCACATGACCCTAATCTCCAGCCAGACAGCCCAGCCATGTTCCCACGGCTGTACAAAGATGCAAGAAAACAAGTAGGCAAGGATTCTTGGGGCCTAGGTTCAGAACTGGCACCCCATCATTTCCATAGCATTCTGTTGACCCCAGCAAGTCACAAGTCCAGCCCCACATTCAAGGAAACTGGGAAACAAATTCTTCAGTGAAAGAAACTATAAAGCCACATGCCAGAGTATTTGGCTATCAAAAGAAATAAAGAATTTGGAGCCATAAAAGGCAATAAATCCATCAGAGTGGAATCCACCTTTAATAATAGCCTGGCCAGGATGTTGGGATTGCTCAAGAGACATACTTCTATTGACCTACGTGATACCTGTGGGAAAGGGTGGAGATAGAAAATCGGGTTCGCCCTCGAGATTAACTGATGTTTGTGGAGTGTTCTACCCGGTAGAGACCTGATGTAAGTTCTCAGGCACAATCATCAGTCACCATAGAGGAGCCCATAACTAGAGGTTTCTGCCACAAATCACACAAGTGGCTATGAATGTGGAAGATAGAAAATGGCAACTGCTTGGAAAATCTGAGGTTGATGACCCAAACTGATAGAAGAAGGTTATCATGAAGTCTTGGGAGCTAGTTTCAGAGGTGGTGTTTGAGGAGGTTCAAGGTGGGCACAACTGGGGAAAGAATTAGATTTCACCAGCCTATTCTAAAGAGCCTTCAATGTAAAGCATTAGGGAAATCTGAGGTTCACAGTCTTTGACTTCCTACTGATAGAATCAAAAGGGGTCTGCATGAGTCCTCTCAAAGAGTTCCCTTTGACTCTAAACTGAGCATTATTTTTACCACAAGTATGGCTACTTCCTGGGGCCAATGGGGGGGGGGTGCATTCCACAATCCTTTCTGAATTCTTCTCCTTCAAATTGCCCTGAAGCAGTCTTATACTGAGTAAGGGTGGCTCAGTCTCTGGGCACACCCAGATACTAAAAGGCATCACTTGTCACCTTTTGGTAGCTGATCCCAGCCTAACCTGACACTTAGGGTTGGACCTTGGTTAGGCCATGCTGGGGTGTGTGAATGTCAGGTTGGGGTGGTGAAGCTGGCACAAAGGAGAGCTTTACCACTTGCTCATGAAGTTAAAGGAATTCCTTGCTGCCTAAGGACATCTTAGTCCTTCTGGCTTGTTCCGAATAGATGCTCTATACTGAATCTACTCAAGTACTGAGGTGTGTATTCCCTGCTCCTACTGGGAGGATGGAACACATCACAGACATCATTTGGTCAAGCATGACACCTAGGAACAGGGAGAGGTAATAGAACAAGGAGGGCAATTACGTTAACTAGCAAATGCTTTCTGAAGTGAAGCTGTGGTTAAATGGTCAGTGATCTAAAACCACAGCTCTCCTCCCTCCCAACCCCTGCTCACAGAGGAAGGCTGAAACACCTGGTGGCCTGTGGCTTTTCTCTGCAGACTGAGGTGTTCCTGAACTGACCTAGATGACTTCTGGCATCTGCAGGGGTGATCCCACGGCAGCTGCCTTCACATGCCATGGAGGTCTTCTTGTCTGTGCCTGAATTCCACATCACCAGGCCCAGGCCCTGTGGCTTCTCAGACTCTCATCTTGGGGTCTCATTTTCCTAACAACCCAAATGGCAAGCAGAACCAGCCTTATTTGCCGAGTTTGAGGGGAGGATGTCTGGCGCAGAGGAGAGTATAGAATCTGTCCAGGGCAGGGCAGTCTGCAGGCTTGTGGCAAGTCTCAAGGCAGTTGGTAACTTCTGAAGGGTAGTTGTGATAAGAAGGAAGAGACAAGTTTTATGGTTCCCCAAGAAGAAGAGGGTCTGAGCACCAAGCCAAAAATCCAACTAGCACATAATAAAAACATTTAAATGGGCACCCCCGGAGGCTATGAGCCTTAGTTGATTTAGTCAGTCAATTAAATTCACCAAGTAGATGCTTGTTCAACTACATAAACTGAATGAGCACCTGTGATCCTTCTGTATGGGGCCTATCAAGGGGTGTGAGGTTGAATGAGCTTCATGAGGTCCCATCCAGTGCAGGGATAAGTCGACCTCCAACACCCATCAGGGCCCTAGATTCCAGCCTGACCCATCTGCTCCCCCTAGTGACCAGTAGTGGATACACCCCAGCAAGAACTGTGTTACATTAGTTTGTCACAAAGGACATATCAATATCACTATAGCATTTATAAAAATTGAACAAATACGAATCTCAATGTATTTTAGGTTGTAATAATCAGTAAATCATTTCATGAAACTTTACATGCGTATATGTTCTGGGTCCCAAAGTTAAATGCATTTGTTAGAAGTAGGGTAGAAGTTTAAAATGTTTGCAAAATCCAGATCTAGAACATGGTGCAAGCAGATCCTGCACAGTACCTCATGGCGGGGAAATTGTCTTTAAGCACCTATTTGGACTCTGTGCTTCTCCCTACCCCAAGTCCGTGGGTCCAGGGACTTGGGGTGGGGAGAAGCACAGAAGCAGGAGATACAGTCCCTGCCCATCAAGGGGCTAATGACACAGCTGAACAATGGAAGTTACCACCTGAGGCAGGAGAGGCAAGTAGAGCCCAGGACAGGCATAAGTGCTGTATAAACAGAGTAGGGATCTGGGATGTCACCTGCCATGTCACTAAGGAACTAACAGCCACACAAAAGGAGAGGAACAAGTTCATAGGGATAGACAAAGGGGAAGGGAGGGAGGATGGGGAATACAGGAAGTAGAAAGGCCAAATTCTCCCCAAAGCCATGTTATATTTCCCCTGTTAAGTGACTCAAGTTCCAGACAGGAAGTAGAAAATAAAGATTTATTCTCCCCCCAGGGAAAAGACTGAGTTGAGTTGCACTAGAGTTTTGCATAGAATGAATTTGACATGACTTTTCTATCCTTATATATGAATATAGGACCAGTGTAAAGCCACATCATATATAACCACAAGAATGGGAAGGTACACTCCATGTATGTATAACATGCCCAAATACACTCTAATGTCAGATCTACAAAGAACAAATATTTTAAAAAGAGGAAAATCCTACATCATGGCAGGTCGGAACTGGAAAGAACATGCAGGCTAATGTCATCACCTCATTTTTTTTTTCTGGTTACCAAGAAAAGTAATTCACAGCAAGTGTCTCTCCATTTTAAAGTTAGCTTTCTTTTTCGCTAGCCTTTGTGTTAGAATTTTTGTGGCAAAATACATAACATGAAGTTTGTCACTTTATTTAAACATACAATTCAATGGTATTAATTACAGCCATGATCATGTAACCATCAGTCTCCATTTACAGATCTGTTTCATCACCCAAAATAGAATCTCTGCAACTATTAAGAGGTAACTAGGTTTTCCCTGTCCTGGGCCTAGGTGGCCTAAATTCTCGTCACTATTCTTTTGTCCATTCTAGATTCCCCACACAGATGGCATCAGGCAGTAGTTACTCCTTGCAACTGTTTCACTGAGCAGCATGTTTGTGAGGTTCATCGCGTTCTAACCTGCCAGAACTTAATCTTTTTGTGGCTGAATAACGTTCCGTTGCATGACTAAGCCACATTCCACCCTTCCAGTCATCTGCAGATGGACATGCAAGTTGCCACTGCCACCCTGTTTAGACAGGATGGGGCTAGGGGCTCAATTACCCACTACCTCGTAGGAATCCTGACCAGTAAGGCCGGGCCTCCTGCCTTCCGGGCCAAGACTTTGTCACTAATGCCAGTTACTAGATAGCCCGTCTTGCCTTGAGGCCATTCTATTTCACATTCTGCTCTGGTTTTGATGGTGAAAACTAAGGACAAACCCTTCTATCATACTTGGTTCCACCCCAGGCGCCGGCTGCAGGGCTCTGTGCACATCAACTTGCTTTCTCCTCACCATAGCCCCATGAGGTAGCCTGACACCGCCATCATCCCCTTTTCCCAGATGCACAAACAAGCAGAGAGGTGAGGTGACTCGCCCACGGTGGCACAGCTGTGAAGGTACACAGCCAGGCCTGTGTGGCTCCAGAGTTCCCATACGTTGCCCTCTACCACTCTGCCCTGGTAGAAAGGGCCAGATTCTCCCCAAAGCCATTTTCTATTTCCCCCGTTAAGTGACTCAAGCTCCAGACAGGAAGTAGAATATGAGATTTATTGTCCCCCCAGGGAAAAGACCGAGTTGAGTTATACTAGACTTTTGCATAAACATTCACAGCCACAAATTTTACAGGAGCTTATGAGACAGAGTCTCCCCTGATCATGAAGATCTAGGGAAAACGGGGCAAATGAAGTCTGTCATGTCCACAGGGGTTCCCTGACAGAGTCGACCCTGCTTTAAGACATGGAGATCTGACTCTAGGAAGCCTCTACTTCTGTCAGTGCTGTTACCCCAGGTTCCACGCGCCAGAGTCCCACACTCCAACCTATGAGGGTCACCGAGTCAGGGCTCAGCCAGCATTACCACAGCCCAGAGCCTCTCATCGCTTCAAGAACCCTGCCCTACTTATATTTAGGTAAGAGGAACAAGTTCATTGGAACAGACAAAGGGGAATGAAGGGAAGGGCGGGAGGATGGGGAACAGGAAGGACAGTAGAATGAATTAGACCTTAGAAACTCCCAGAATGGAAGCCAAAGAGAATCCACAGCTGCTTTCTCTGAGCCCATTATGCTTGGGAAATCGAGCAATGAGAAAAATCCCCCCCATCCTAAGTGGGGGAGAGGAGGAGGCAGGCCTGCTGTCTCCAGTAAAACAAACAAGGACACTTAATTTCCAGGCCCTGTGGAGAAAAGATATTATTAGAAAGTCTGAGCTCACAGGGACTCTGTGTCCTTGCAGGGTGACTGTCAAGTTCTCTGGGTCATGGGTTTAGCCAGTAAGTCTAAGGACTTTGGTTCATTAGAAAACAAGAGCAGAACTTGTTTACCTACAGCAGTACATGGGGTTGTATCTCTGATAAGACTCCCTCAATGTGCCTTTCCAAAGCACCCAGTTTGTATTGCCGTCTCCTTTGGGGAAGCCCCAGACTGCAAGAAGTCCCAAAGGCACTGCTATCTTGTGTGTTTAGCCATTTTTAATTTTTTTTTTCCAAACTTGCTCATGCACAAGTAATTCACCAATATCTCCTATATGGAAAATAAGGTCCCATGGAAATCAGGGTGATATGTAGAACAAGGCTTGCAAGGACAGTCAAGGACAGAGAGTTGTTTTTCCTGTCGACAGAATGGAGCCCACAACTCCAAACCGATTCTCTGGTGCCCAATAAAGAAACTTCCCACCCCAACTCTGTACATATTCCCGATACCCCTTTGTATTAATTGGGGTTCTCCAGCAAAGAGGAATAGGACATAGATACACAGAAAGCAATTTATTATGAAATATTGGCTTCTGTGATTGTTGCCACTCTGACACCTGCAGGCTGGTGGTGTAGTTCCTGCTCATACTCCCCTGAGCCAGAGGAGCCAAGTTCTGAAGGCAGGAAAAGATGGAGATCCCAGTTCAGAGGGCGAATGTGTCCTTACACCTTTTCACTCTATTTGGGCCCGTTGTGGACTGGATAATGCAGATCTCCCTTGCTCAGTCCACTCATTCAAAAGGTAATCTCTAGAAATGCCCTCACAGGCTTACCCAGAAATAATACTTTACCAGCTATGTGGTTATCCTTAGCCCATTTGACCCGTTAACTTAGGCATCACACTCCTCTGACCTAGAAGTCTTTGCAGATGGCTACCCTGAAACCCTGTCTTACCTGGAACTAGGGCAAGAGAGAATCCACACAGGTAGAAAACAAGCAACATCTACAGGCCACAGCACCCCGCAGTAGCGTCCAAACCCTGCAGGAGTCACAAAAACTCCTGACAACCCTTGTCCTGTTTACATTCAGGTCATGTGATCCATTGACCAAGAAGAAAGAAATGTCCAGAATGAAAACCAAAGAGAACCTGCAGCTGCTTTCCCTGGGCCTGCCACAGTTGGAGAAAAGAGTGATAAGGAAATCACATGAGCCCATGCTGGTGACAGCACTTCGTAAGCTGATGCAGACACTGTGGAAGGACTGGCAGTTTTGCTGAGGAGAAAGGGGCTTTTTCTAGAGGTCGGGTTGCTTTTCATTCTGAGTTTTACCCACTGGCACACCTCCCCAGAGCAATGAGGCATTTGCACAAAAGCAAGCTTTTTCTAAGCACCCCCGTGAGCATGGACATTGGTTGCGATGACAGGTACCCAATTCAGCTGCAGATACTGACGCTCTGATTGGACTGTCCTTGGCAGTGCCAAGCCCAAACAGGCTGCTCTGATGGGGAACAAAGAGAAAGAGAGGAATCTACTGGACAGATCAGGTCCTCCTGAAGAACCTGTAGGCTCTCTCTGTGAGGAGGGGGGAGGAAAGGAGTCCTCTAAGAAGGACAATGTGGCATGAGGCAGCTCCTGGGGCTCTTGTCATGCTCCTGTCCCTCCCTGCTCAGTGTGCTAAACAGTGGACAAGGTTCATTCCTGTGTATGGCACACCGCCCTGTCAATCAGCTCCTGCACCCAGCCTCCCATGCAACAGCAGCAGCTACTGACTGGTTCCGTCCAGAGTTTCTGACGCGGTGCTAATAGCTTCACCTGCTCACCTGGTCCCATTAGCTAGGTCACCAGGTCCTCAACAGCTCTCATTTCCATCTCCTTCCTCCACCACTGCTGCCTTAGTTCAGAGCACTATCCCTCTCTCCTATACTACTGCAAAACTGTCCCCGACATCAGCCTTGTTCCCTTTGGGGTGGTCGGTCACTCAACAGCTGTGCTCCCTTCCTCCTCCAGCTGGCATGTTGCAGCGTGCACTCTCAGACAAACAGGCTTCACCAGGACAAGACGCTCCCCATACGCCCATCTCCTGGAGCAAAGGCGATCCATGTAGATTTTAGATTCAGCTTAAAATGGGACTAAATAGGCAAAACACCAGCCTCCCTGGCAAGGCCCCTAAGCCATTGGGCAGGAAGGTGCTGTCCCAATACAATGGTCCCTCTTTTCCATTCTGTGACTGATGGTCTCAGTCTCTTCTCATTGGACCAAGAGCTTGACTTGCTCCAAGTGTTTCTTTTCTCTGAGGAAGTTTAAACCACCAGCCACTGTGGCACACAGAACACTCTGGACTCCATGCAGTTAAAGAGTGAGACGCTTCATTGTATTTTATGTTTTTTGCAATGTTGGGCATCAAATACAGGGTCGTGCACATGGTAAACAAGTGCTCTACTGCTGAGCTATATTCCCAAACCTGGGATGCTTTATTTTAAAAAGCAGGTGCCAGATACCTTGGAAAAGGCAAAAGCCCTTTTCCTTTTTTTGGGGGGGGGATGAGAAGTGGGGGGCCACCAAGGATTCAACTCAGGGATGCTCTACCACTGAGCTACGACTCCAGCCCTTTAAAAAAGAAAAACAAAAAAACAAAAAAAAAACACTTGTTTTTGTTTTTTAGTTGGTAGATGAATACAATACTTATATTTATTTTTATGTGTCTCAGAACAACTAATCAGCTCTCTCCTTCACTTCACTCACCCTATGGGCAATATCAAGAGATAAACCTATTTTTGCCTATGGTTGTAGAAAAAAAATATTTCAAGTCTTAGTACTAACATTTGAAAATACTGTAGCATCAAAATACACCACCATTGAAGTAGATGTCTCTCCTATAAAGTGAGATCGCACATCCCTGTCTAAAACCAGAAGGCAGCTCTCTCCCTGCCCCCCAACACTAGGGAAAGGAGAATTTAAAGGGTCCCATTTCTTTCAAAAAAATTGGTAGGGATTAAATAAAATACACCCTTAAATATTTCTAAATGAAATACTGGAAGTATTACTTAAATTATTTAATTATTATTTAAATTATTTTTTAATTTATTTTTTATTTATTTCTTAGTTTTGGGTGGGCACAATATCTTTATTTTATTTTGATGTGGTGTTGAGGATTGAACCTAGTGCCTCACTCATGCCAGGCGAGTGTGCTACCACTTGAGCCATATCCCCAGCCCCTCTAAAAATATTTTTTTAAAGAGACATTTTAATTAAAGCTTTGCCTTTTATAGCATTGATACTTATCATTGCTGTTTTTTCCTTTCCACATTTTTTTTTGGGGGGGAGGTACCCGGGATCGAACTCAGGGGCACTTGACCATTGAGCCACATCCGCAGCCCGATTTGTATTTTATTTAGAGTCAGGGTCTCACTGAGTTGCTTAGAGCCTCACTTATTGCGAGTCTGGCTTTGAACTCACGATCCGATCCTCCTGCCTCCTGCCTCCTGCCTCAGCCTCCCCAGCCGCTGGGATTACAGAGGTGCACAACCCACCCGACTCTACAGTGGCTTTTCATTCTTCTTTCTTTATGTCTTGAAGTATGAAACCTTTACAGTTTGGGAACTATTTAATGGTTGCACCAACCTTTTTCATAATGTCAAGAAATTCAAGATTTATAGTAGGACAAATCCTTAATATAAAGGAATGCAAGCAAGACTCAAGACCCAGATCCTTACCCAGCAGATCCAGGCCAGGGGAGCCGTCTGCCCTGTGACACTCTGCCACCTAGTGCCCAAATCTGGATATTGCAGTCTACCGGATGAAGTCTGCAGATGAAGTCCTTCCCTTTTACTATGTGGCCACTGCCATCACCGTACAACCAACCCCAGTGTTGTGTAATGAGAACTAGTGCCACCATGCTGCAGAAGGAAAGGAAGTCTGGAATCAGACATACCTAACCTAGACACCTAGCTTTCCCTGTTCACCAGCTGAGACTGTGGGCCAGGGACATCAGGGCAAGCTGCAGCTTTTAGCTTCTGCATCTGTAGAATGTAGGTGAGGACTACACCTGCCTCTAGATCCATGCCCACTCAACTGCTAGAGAGCCAAGTGGGTGTCCTGTTGTAAAGATTAAATGAAATAGCATATGTGCCCGCAAGTCATAGATCATTGAGCGCTGCACGGGCAATCAAAGAATGAATGGAATAACTGAGGGCAGAGACTTGGCAAGAAGCTTGGGGCCACCAGTCCAACCTCCTTCTCAGTTCTCCCAGGAGCCCAGTGAGGTGGGAAGCAGGATGGCCGCTGTTTAGGGTGAGGCCATCTTTGGGTTGCTCTTATAGTTCCAAGTCCAAATTCACAAAGATGAGAAAATGAGAAACGGACTGACCTCACCGAGTTCAGGGCAGCCCTGGTCCAGACAACTGGGTCAGCGGGACCAAGGAGGGGTTGGTCCTTGTGAATGGGATCAATATTCTGGGGTGTTCTCTATACCATGGGAGAGCCTAAATGAAGGAGCAGTGGCAACAGGGATCTAGAAGGAAACCCCCTGAGACCAGGGAGGCCTTAGAAGTGAACCTTGTGAGTTCTAGACTCTAGACTTTGAATTTCCAGAAAGCCAATGGGTGTGAACTGATTCACCCATCCCCTCTTAAAAGAATCAACTGGTACAAGTATCATTTTTATTCCCACTTTAAGTATAAGAAACTTATATTTAGATTCAGTGCTGTATATTTCAGGAATAATTTGCCTGAAGCCAGAACCACATTCTGTTTGAGGTCTCCTTTCATGACAGCACCGCGACCCCCACACAAGGAGAGCATCCGGAGGGACACTCTTGAAGGCAACCCTCCAGGAAGGCCTGCCAATGAGGGCAGGAGGCCTCATCTTCTACCTTTTATAAAAAATTGTGTGTGTGCACGCGTGTGTGTGTACACACTGGCACATGCACATCCCTTCACCAGAGCAGGGGACTGAACCAGGGCCTTACAGTCCACTACAGAACTACATCCCAGCCCTGCTTATGTTCATTTATTTTTGTCTTTCCTATTAGCTTTATTGAACACACTTCATCTTTAGGATTCACCATTAGAACACAACCCAACAATAAATTATTTTAGCAAAGAAATTAACCACTTACAAGGTCATTTATAAATAATTTTATTTTTAAAAATGTTTTTAAAAATCAACAATATTTTTAAAGTAGTACAATAATGCCAGGCACAGTGGCGCATGCCTGTAATCCCAACTATTTGGGAGGCTGAAGCAGGAGGATTGCAAGTTCAAGGCCATCCCCTAGGCAACTTAGAGAGATCCTGTCTCAGAATATAAAAAAGACTGGGGATATAGCCCAGGGGTAGAATGCCCCTGGTTTCTATCACTAGTACCACAAATAAAAGAGTACATTGCTACAGGAGGGATATATACATGTACATTTTTATCAGAACATCACTGTGGCAGCGGAACTCTGTGGTTGCTCTAGTCATTGGGGCCTTCTGGTATTCCACCACCACACTGTCCCTCAACCTTGGTGTAGGGGTGCCCTGGGACTTGCTTCTACCAACAGAATACGGCAAAGATGTCAGGATGCCAACTTCTGGGATCATGTCGCCTGCCATTGAAATGCCTCTTACCAGGAGCCTCCCCTCCAACCTGAGGAAGCAAGCGGTCATGCTGAGAAGACCCATGTGGCAAGGAGTTCAAGTGATGTCTGACCAACAGCCAAAAGCGACTGAGGCCCTCAGTCTGACAGCCCCCAGGACACTGATTGCTGCTAACAGCCATGTGAGCAAGGAAGTGGGTCCTTCCCAGCTAACGCCCAGGGAGGGAGACCCAGCCCCTATTGCAGCCTTCCAGCCAAGCTGAGCCTGGCCCTGAGGAAACTAAATTGCAATGAGTGTTATTTTAAGCCATAAAGTTTGTGGTGATGTTATATAACAAGAGATACTTAAAACAATTACATAATACAAATGCACACAAAAATTATATTCTCGCTATCTAGAATTTACCACTATTAACAGTTTTGTGTAAAATTAATTGAGTAAATTTAATGGACTATTATCAAAAAAAATAATAAACAGAAGCTAGTAGATCACAAAAAGAAAGTTCCTTCCTCTCCTCCTTTATCTGATCCTCTCTTATAACCCTGAGAAAACCACTGATAACAATTTTGTGTGTTTCTCTCTCTTTTCCTGGAAATATAAGTCTACCTACATCACCATATATATAAAATAAAACCATCTATATATAACACACACATAGGACACGAATGGGTAGAAGTATGTTTTATTTATGTTTAATTAGAAGTATGCATGTAGGTATTTTTAAAAATTATGAAGACTGGATTTTTATGTTATTCTGTACCAGTCACTCAAGCTGAAAAAGTAGGGTCATCTTTTTCTCTTCCCTATCCCTGTCCTTGAATATGACCCATACCTGCGGTTGCTGTCATCACTTCCCCAGTCTTTCCACGGCCCAGGCCTCCCCTCAGGCGGTGGTGCCCCAGGCTCTTCTGTCATTAGTGGGCTCCTATTTGGGTCTCGCCCCCAACAGCCTCTCCTCCCCACAGCAGCCAGAGCAACCCCATTGGCACCTGTGGCCACCATGTCACTCCCCTGCTCAGAACCTGAGAGACTCCCATGCCACGTGGAATAAAAATTACAGCTCTTCCCATCATTTACCACTCTGGATAATCTAATGGTCACAAATGTACCCAAGTTCAGAATGAACACCACGATCAAAGGACATAGAGAAAAACCAGGCAAAAATAATTTTTAAGCAAGTATTTTCAAACACATTCCCCACTACTCTTTCTCTCCTAGTTCCCCATACCCCAAACAAATACTAGTTTCTACACAGCAGCTGGGCCTTTATCTATGTAAGGAGGCTGAGGGGGCATATGCCCCAAAGACCTCTCTTAGCCACAATATCTAACTCTGGCTTTCAATTCTAGTACCTCTGATGTCATTGTCATCCTCAGAAGACTTTTTAAAATCCCTAATAATAATTTTTCAGATCCTCAAAGAATTTTTTTTTTTTAAATCCAAAAGGCCATTCCTATACCATGGACATTCTTTCTGACTAAGGATGGAATGTCTCTACTAAGTCTCAGTTGCCTGGGTTAGGACCCTTTGTAGCTTCCGACAGCCTGTACACTCTTCTGACCCCCACCCCCACCCTTGCAGCCCTCATTCACTCCCCACTCTCCTGCCCACCACCCTGCAACAGCCTTTGCACGGATGCTTCTCTCTTATGTTCGCATATTGAAATCCTACTTGTTCCCTCCAAACCACTCACATCTTAATCTAAGTATTCTCCAATCTATGAAGATCCAGTTCAGATTTCACTTCATACGTGAGCTCCCAGCGACTGGTCTATCCCAGAGCACTTTCTCCTCTGTGATCAATTTGTCCTTTTAGAGTTATGGCCACAGCACACTTATGGTTAACCACAACACAATACTGACAGAGTGGAACTCTGAAATATTTTTATTAAAATAATTATCAATTAGGGAGGAACTGGAGGTGCAGATGAGTGGTAGAGTGCTTGCCTCTCATGTAAGAGGCCCTGGATATGAACTTAGCACCACACAAAGCACAAAATACTCATTATAGATTTTTTTCTTCTTCTTAAAAAACCCATTCTGAAGCACTCCTCCATATTTGTAATGGACTGTGCTGTTTTGTTGACCAATGAGCAATTACACTGCAAGCACTCTCAGCTGAGAAGAGCTCACACTGCACACAATGAGAGCTTTCCAGTGTGTTTTACCCCATGTCTCTTTCTGCCAATCACTTTGTGCTCTGAAAACCAATTTTGGCCTATGATGGCTGAGAAAGTGTTTGCAGGTAAAATTCTGGACCTGCTGCAATGACACAGGAAGAGAATCAGGTTGAGTATTAAAATACAAATTAGGCAGTGACTCTAGGTAACTATGTGGAATGGATGAGAAAACAGAGAAAAGAGATCAATAGGAAATTTTAGATGGATGGTCTGATTTTGACATGACTAAGATGACCATAAATTTCCCCACAACGCAAGAACCCCATCCAACAACTGGGGAGGGACAGTAGTTGGAAACAACCATGACCAGAAATTTACCCTGTATTCAATTGTTTTAGTGAATGGACAAGGCCCTTTTAAGGTGTGGTACTGAGCTTGTGTCTCTTAATGATTAGGCCACGTGGACCACTTAAGGACCAATGATACAAATGACACTCCCCAATCCAGAAACGCATCCTTCACACAGAGGAATGCTTGTGAGTGACGTCAGCAAGATGACAGAATACGTCACCCATGCGAGGATTCTGTATCCAGCCACAGAGGAAAGTCTTTGTGGGAGCCTCAGGGTTCAGGTAGATGGCTTGAGGGTCATTTGGAGACTACAGACCCACAAACAGGTAGCAGACCTGTTGATCATGCTCCTGAGCACCGACCCAGAAATGATCCTGTTCCCAAGGGGTGCGACTACAGCCCATGTGGCCTGGAGTCTGCAACCAAAACCATCTGCTGTGGGGATCTGGGAAGAATCCAGCACAGGAGAGCCCCAGTAGAGAGGCTTGCATACCAATGCTGTGCTAGGGGACCTGAACATCACCCAGTGCTCAACTCCAGTTTCCCATTGCTCAGCTTCTAGCTTAGTGCTGCTCACCCAGAGGGAGACTTGCCCATATCTCACACCCTAACAGGCACCTATAAGAGCCTCCAAGACAGGCTTGCTGGCCTCTGCCCCACAGCAGGTCTGGAGGAGGCCTGGTCTCAGCTCTAGCCGCTCTTGCTGCAGTTGAGGAATGATCTTCCCTGTGCAGGGAACAGCAGGGAGACAGGTGCTCATTTGAGCACCAAGATGGCTCACAGCCTCTGCACCACACTTCATCTTGAGGTGCCCAGTCTTGGCTCCTACCCTTCATGCTACAGTCTGGAAACAGCTCCACCTGTTCAGGGAATGGCTGGCAGATATGTACTTGTCTGGGCTTCAGGGACAGGCTCACAGCCTCTTTCCACAGCCAATCCCAAAGGGGACACACTGCAGCTCCTCATGCTGCACTTGGGAAACTGTCCTTGCTTGTGCAATGAGCAGTTGGGAGACACACAGTTATCTGGGCAGTTGGGGAAGGCTCACCTTATGAATGCCTACATTCCACAGCAGACCCTGAGGGGCCCAATCTCAGCTCCAGCTCACCTACCTGCTTTGGGGGAACTGTCAGATGACAAGTTTCCAGGCTTGGGTCCCTGATGGACTTTCCCACACAGCCCAGGCACCCTCCTTGCATCTTCCCAATGGGTCTGGGGTACTGAGTCAATCCAGGAGAACTTGCAATTCTCATGGCAAACCTGGGCTTAGGAGACCTTCTAAGGCTGAAGCAATGGCAGTGATCACTTGCTTAAGACATAAATCAGTTCACATAGAAATTCTGGACAGGCCCAATGAAGAAGGATGGGTACAAACAAAGGCAGACTGTAGTTACTGGAATAAATACCTAACTCTAGTGAGCAGACATCCCTGCATACCCATAGCACTGAGAACAGAGAAACAGAAACTCACCAAACAGAATAAGATGTGAATGAATGACACTGAAAGATTGGAGATGTATGATCTGTCAGAACCTTCTAGACACTTGTTTTAAGGAAACCTAGTAAACCTCAAGAAAAGACAAACAATTCATAAATTTATTATAGATTGAATAGATTCACAGTATACTTGAGAGATGCATGCATACCCACATCTATCCCAGCACAATTCACAACAGTCAAGTTATGGAACCAGCCTAATGTCCATCAACAGATGCAGGTAAAGAAAGTGTGGCATATATGCTGGAGAGTTTTATTCATCCCTAAAGAAAACTTTGTGGTTTGCAGGAAAATAGGAATGTAACTGGAGAACACTGTATTAAATGAAATAAACCAAATAAACTCAAATAAGTATTGTGGGAAGCCATTCTCACATGTGATTGGGCACCTCCCTGATTGGGTGTGAGGTGTTCTGGCTAAACTGTCAGAACTAATCCCCGCCCTCTCTAGGTGCAAGAGCCCTTCCGTGTGGGGGTGTGTGGGGGTGTGACTGACCATTGACCCTGAGACCAATCACTGACCCTGACCTTGGAATGCTGTCCCCCTCGACCTTCATTGGATGGAATTTTCCCCTGAATTTCTTGTTCCCCAATAAAAGGCCACTCTTTGGCGTGCCTTCTCTCTCTCCTGCTAGTCTGTGTAAACCTCACTGCCCCACTGGGTGGCTCAAGGCAGGAGCCAGAGGGGAGAGCCATCTCAGATCTGGTCAAAGAAAAAGGTAAGTTGAGTTTGTGTGTTTATTTTGATCTCACTAGTTAACTTCTATGCTTCGAACCTCTTGTATGAAGCCAGCATCCTGGTCGCCCGGTGGAAAGTATCATGTTTTTTTCTTATATGTGAAAGCTAGTGGGGAAAAAAGGAGGGGGAACATCATGAAAGTATTAGGGAGACCATTAAGATAGAGAAAGGGGACCAGAGGGAGGGAGGAAGGGAAGGTAAAGGGAGTTATTAGAAGTGAAATTGATCAAATAATGCTATGTGCATACCAATATGCCACAATGCACTGCACCATTCTGTATAATATGCATCAATTAAAAAAGAAAATAAGCAAACTGAAATTTTTTTTAAAAAAATCCTAGAAGAGAAAAATATAATAGACAAAATAAATAAATGCAACAACAGAATGGAGCAAGCAGAAGGAAGACTGTTGAACTCAAATACAGGTTATTTGAAAATATTAAATATAAATAAAAATGAACCAAGCTTATGAGAACAAAACAAAAAGGAAAACAAAAAGGAAAAATTGTATAGTTCATTGAAGTCTAATGGAAAAGGGGTTAGAAAGCTTAAAGAAATAATAGAAAAGTTTATAGACTTGGAGAAAGAAACTATTTTCCAGGGACAAGAACGTCAAAGGTCACCAAGCAGATATAATCCAAATGAAACTACTGAAAGACATTATAATCAAATAGTCAAAAGCCAAAGGTAAGAAAGGATCCTGAAAGCAGGAATAGAAAAGAAGTTAATAACGTAAGAGGCCTTCAATACACCTCACAGAAGGCTTCTCCACAAAGACCCTACAGGCCAGGGGAGAGTGGAATAATATTTCCAAAGCACTGAATAAAAAAACTGCCGAGAGTGTTGTACCTACTAAAGTTGTCTTTCAGAAATGAAGGCAAGATAAAGACTCCCAAACAAAAGCAAAGGAAATTCATTACCACTAGGCCTGCCTTATAAGAAATGATAAAGGACCTTCTTCAAGTTGAAAGTAAAGGATGCTAATGAGTAACAGAAATCTTTCAAGGTGTGGAACCACTGGAGAAAGTAAGGATGCAGTCAAATCCAGAATACAGTGATAATGTAAAGGTGGGTCATGAGCCACCTACATCTCTAAATATCCAATGTATAAGACCAAACTATTAAAAATAATAACTATAACTTAAGGAATATATATATGAAATTATGTAAATTTAATTCATAAGGTGGAAAGGGAAATAGAGTTAAAGTGTAGAGGATTTTCTTATTATGCAATTAAATTTGCTATTTGCTCAATATAACCTATTATAAGATTTTTAAATTTTAAAAACTATAAAGATGGTCATTATGTAAAACAGGGAGTTGATTTAGCAAAAGCATATACTAATTATATGCTTTTGCTATATAGATATGCATATATAGATATTCATTCAACATGAGAATATCTAAATATTCAAAGTATTATAGATCTAAAGAGAGAAGTGGACTGCAAGACAACAATAGGGGACTTCAACACCTTCATTTCAGCAATAACCAGATCATCCAGACAGAAAAATCAATAAAGATTGTAGCTAAACTACACTGTAGAACAAATGGACCCAACAGACTCTTATGCATCCAATGGCCTCAGAACACATATTCTCAGCTGAACATGAAATATTCACCAGGATACATCATACACTGGATCATGAAACAAGTCTTAGTAGATTTAGGAATACTAAAATGATTTCAAACATCATTTCTGATCATAGTGGTATAAACTAGACATCAATAATAGGAAGAACTTTGGAAACTTCACAAAGACATGGAAAACTTAAAAATTTCTTGAGGCAAATGAAAATGGAAGCAAAACATACCAAAACCTATGTGATACAACAAAGTCAGGTAAAGACAAAAGTTGATAGCAATAAGAAGCTACCTTAAAGAGGAAGAAAGATCACCAACAACCTGATGTTGCACCCAAGGAATTAGAAAAAACAAGAACTAAGCCCAAAACTAGGAGAAGGAAGGAAAGAAGATCAGACAGAAGTGAAATAAGCCAATCCCCCAAAACCAAAGGCTGAATGATCTGATATGTGGATACTAACATCTAACAAGGGGCAGGATAACAGAAGTTCATTGGATTAGATCAAGGGGAATGAAGGGAAGGGAGGAAGGATGGGAATAGGAAAGACAGTAGAATGAGTTGTACATGACTTTCCTATGTTATGAATACAGACCAGTGAAATTCCACATCATGTACAACCACAAGAATGTGAAGTTATACTCCTTGTATGTATAATATGTCAAAATATACTTTGTCGTGTATATATAAAAAGAATTTTAAATTTTTTTTAAAAAAGATCAGAGCAGAAATTTTTTTAAGTGTAAAAAGTCAAGAGTATGTTTTCGAAAAAAAACTGACAAACCTTACTAAGAAAAAAAAAGACTTAAATAAGTAAAATCAGAGATAAAAAAGGAAGACATTACAACTGACACCACAGAAATATAAAGGATCACCAGAGAAAATTATAAATGACTACACACCAACAAGTTTGATAACCCAGAGGAAATAGACAAATTCCTGAACACACACTACCAAGACTGAATTATGAAGAAATAGAAAACCTGAACAGACCCAGTTAGTAATTAAATCTCTAAACAAAGAAAAGCCTAGGACTAGATTGCTTGCTGGTGTATTTAACCAAAAATTTAGAGGAGAACTAATATCAATTCTTAAAACTATTCCAAAAAAATTTGAAAGGAACTTCTTCCAAACTTACTCCAAGGCCAGCATTAACCTGATACCAAAATCAGACACCCCACCACATACACACACAGATACACACACATATACATACACACACACACACACACACACACACACACACACAGCAAGCCAGACAAATATTCTTGATGAAGATCAAAGTGAAAACCCTCAACAATAGCAAACCAGATTTAACAACACATTGGAAAGATTATGTATCATGACAATTGGGATTTATCCCGGATATAAGGATAGATCAACATATGCAAATCAATCACATCAACAGAATAAAAGAAAAAATCAACTAAATAGGTGTAGGAAAAGTATAATAAAATTCAACATCCCAAAACAAATAACCCAATCAATAAATGGGCTAAGAAACTGAACAGACACTTCACAGAAGAAGAAATACAACTGATCAACAAATACATGAAAAAGTGTTCAATATCTCTAGCAATTACAGAAATGCAAATCAAAATTAAGATTTTATTTCACTCCTATCAGAATGGCAATCATCAAGAATACAGGAAACAACAAGGATGTGGTGAAAAAGGTACACTCATACACTGCTGGTGGGACTGCAAATTGGTGCAACCACTATGGAAAGCAGTATGGAGATTCCTCAGAAAATTGGAAATGGAACCACCATTTGACCCAGCTATCCTACTCCTTGGTCTATACCCAAAGGACTTAAATTCAGCAGACTGTAGTGACACAGCCACATCAATGTTTATAGCAGCTCAATTCACAATAGCTAGATTATAGAACCAACCTAGGTCCCCCTCAATAGATGAATGGATAAATAAAATGTGGTATATATACTCAATGGAATATTACTCAGCTTTAAAGAGTAAAATTATGGAATTTTCCAGTAAATGGTTGGAGTCGGAGAATATCATGCTAAGCAAAATAAGCCAATTCTATAAAACCAAAGGCCAAATGTTTTCTCTAATATGCAAATATTAATTCACAATAAGGTAGGGGACACTAGGGAAGAACAGCATTACCTTAGATTATGTAGAGGGTAGTGAGGGGAGGGAAGGAAAGGGATATGGGAATAGGAGAGATAGAATGAAACAGACATCATTACTGTATGTATATATGTGACTTCATGACCAATATGATTCTGTAACATGTAACTCAGAAAAATGAGAAATTATATCCCATCTATGTATGTTATATCAGAGTGCATTAATACATTCTACTGTCATGTATAACTAATTAAAACAAAAAATTTTTAAAAAGAAACAAAAAGCATGATAAAAAAAATAGATACAGCTAGGCATGGTGGCATACACCGATAATCCCAGTGACTCAGGAGGGTGAGCAGGAGGATTGCATGTTCAAGGCCAGTCTCACCAACTTAGCAAGACTCTACGCAACTTATTGAGACACTATCTCAAAATAGAAAATAAAAAGGGCTGGGGATGCAGCTCAATAGTTAAGGGCCCTGGGTTCAATTCCCAGTCCCCCCCCCAAAAAAAAGATAAAAAGAATGTAACCAAATGCAATAAAGTCTATACATGTCAAACTCACAGCTGTCATCATGCTGGGGAAAACCTGAAAATGTTCGCTCTAAGATCTAGAATAAGACAAGGATATCCACTTTGACCATACTTATTCAACGTAGCATTGGAAGTCTTAGAACAATTAGAGGAGAGAAATAAAGGGCATCCAAATAAGAAAGCAGGAAGTCAAATTATTCCTGTTTACAGTTGATATAATTTTATATACAGAAAAACCTAAAGACACCACCAAATAACTGTTAGAACAAAGGAATTAAGTTTCTGGATACAAAATGAACATACGAAAGTTAGTAGGTGTTCATATTCCAGGATATGCTGATAAAGAAATGGAGCCAGGTGTGGTAGTGCACACAATCCAGTGACTCAGGAGGCTGAGGCAGGTGGATCACAAGTTTAAAGTTAGCCTCAGCAACTTAGTGAGACCATGTCTTTAAAAAAAAAAAAAAAGAACTAAGAATGTAGCTCAAAGACCTTTTATTCAATCCAGTCCCCAAAAAAGAAAAAAGAAAATCAAGAAGGCAATTCTACTCAGAATAGTTACTAAAAAATAAGATACTTAGGAATAAATTAAATTGAATGATCTCTACAATGAGAATTATAAAAAATGAAGAGGACCCACAAAAGAGGGAAGATACCCCTCGATCATAGATTACAAGAATATTGCTAAAATGTGCACATTGCTCAAACTAACTTACAGATTTACAGCAAAACTCATCAGTGGCTGAAGGTGTAGCTCATTGGTAATGAGCTAGCCTAGACTGCCCCAGGCCATGGGTTCATTGGTAGAACACTCACCAAGCATGTGCAAGACCCTGGATTCAATCCTCAGCACCACATAAAAATAAGAAAATAAAGATATTGTTCCCAACTACAACTAAAAAATAAATATTAAAAAAAAACATGATGAGATATCAACTCACCCTGGTTAGAAGGTTATAATCAAGAAGGCTAACTAATGCTGGCTAAGATACAGAAAAGGAGGAATTTTTCATTCACTGGTGGTGAGAATATAAACAAACAGTCGTGGAAAATAGTATGAAAGTTCCTTTAAAACAACAAAAACCTAGAATTACCATATGAGCCAGCCATTGTACTACTGGGTATATATTCAAAGGAAATGCAGTCAGTAGCACTTGTGTCTTAACTGCAGCAATATTCACTGTAACCAAGGTAGCAGGGCTGGGGTTGTGGCTCAGTGGTGAAACACTTGCCTAGCACATGTGAGGCACTGGGTTCAATGCTCAGCATCAGATAAAAATAAAAATAAAGGTTGTATTTTGTCCATATGCAGCTAAAAAATAAAAAACTAAGGTATGGAATCAACCAAGGTGTCCATCGATGGATGGCTAGATAAAGAAATGTGGTGTATATACACAATGGGATATTGTTCAACCACACAAAAAGAAAAAAAAAGAAAGAAAATGGAATCCTGTCATTTTTGACAACTTGAGTGGAACTGGAGGATATCATGTTAAGTGCAGTAAGTTAGACACAGAGAGGCAAGTACTGCATATTCTCACTCATATGGAGAAACTAAATAAGTTGATTCCATAGAAATAGAACTAGAGGGCAAGGAGGTAGGACAATCAGTACCAAAATAGGTAGGAGGATTAAGAATTGTTCTGCAGAACAGGAGGGTGACTAGAGTTTACAATAACCTATTATATAGTCTATAAAGTGGTAAAAGAGATTCTCAACACAAAGAAATGATAAATGTTTAAAAAAATGGAAATGCTCATCTCCCTGATTTGATCACGGCACATTGTATGCATGCATTGAATTATCACACTATACTCCATAAGTACAACTCAAAATAAATTTGAAAGAATAAAAATAAAACTTAAAACGAGTACCATATAAATATTTCATTTGTTTTGCTTCATTTTCTTTTATGAAATTGTAAATGTCTTAAAAATCTGAATTTGTTCTGAACACATACTGCCTTGGGAGTTCTCTATACAATCAAATTCCTCTAAATTAACTAGATTATGTTCCTTGCTACAAGTATGGAAGAAGCTTACGGACAGTTTTCTTTAAAAGTTTTCTCTTACACCCTCACTAACTCCACAGCTCCTTGTATTCCAACTACTGTCATAACACAGTATGTTTTCTTGTCATTTGTCTTTTTCACTGGTCTGCGGCAGAGCTGTGGATCAGTCAGGGCACCATAGGAAAGGGTTGCCACATGCAAATTGTGAAAGTCCAGAAGGATTTCAAACATAAAAGATGACTTTTAACAAATGGTGTTTAGAAAACTGGACATCCATGTATAGATGAATGAAATTAAATTACTTTATCTCACCCTGCACAAGTGTCAAACCAAATGGATCAAACACCTAGAAACTCCACCAGAAACCATGCAACTACTAGAAGAAAATGAAAGATCAATACTCCAGCATTTTGGTTCAGGCACAGATTTCCTTAATGAGACCCCTAAATCTCAAGAATAATACCAAGACTCAATAAGTGAGATGCCATCAAATTAAAAAGTTTCTGTCAACAAAAGGAATGATTAAGAGCATGAGGAGAGAACCTAAAGAATGAAAGAAAATCTTTGCCAGATATTCCTTTGACACAAGATTAAAATCCAGAATATATAAAAGAACTTAAAAAACTTAACACCAAAGCATATAAATAGGTAAAAGAACAGACATTCTGCAAAAGAAGAAACAAATGGCCAACAAATATATAAAATGTTCAATAATTCTAACAATCAGGGAAATGCAAAAAAAAAAAAAAACCTACACTAAGATTTCATCTCACTCTAGTCAGAATGGCAATTATAAAGAATACAAACAACAGGGCTGGGACTGTAGCTCAGTGGCAGAGCACTTGCTTAGCACATGTGAGGTACTGGGTTCGATCTTAAGCACATAAAAACAAAGGCATGCTGTCCATTACAAATATATACACACACACACACACACACACACATATATATATGTGTGTATATGTACATACATGTGTATATATGTGTATATGTACATATATGTGTATATATACGTGTGTGTGTATATATATATATGAATACAAATAATAAATGCTGGTGAGGATGTGGGGAAAAAGGCACACTCACTCATACCTTGTTGGTGGGACTGCAATTTAGTACAACCACCCTGGAAAGCAGCATGGAGATTCTTAAAAAGACTAGGAATGGATCCACCAGCTGTATCCAAAAGAACCAAAATCAGCATATTACAACAGTACAGCCACTTCAGTGTCTAGAGGAGCATACGTCATGATAGCCAACTTATGGAACCAGCCTAGGTGTCCACTGACAGGCGAATGGGTCAAGAAAATGGGGTGTGTGTACACAATGGAGTTTTACTTAGCCATAAAGAATGAGATTATAGCACTTGCTGGTAAATGAATGGAAATGGAGATCATTGTGGTAAGTGCAATAAGCCAGACTCAGAAAATCAAGGGTTGAATGTTCTCATATGCAGAAGCTGGGGAAAAATAAGGGAAAACAAGAGACTGGATATCAAAGATATTTGAAAGATCAGTGGAAAGACGGAGGAGATCAAGAGGTAATGAGGAAGAAAGTGGGGAAAATGTGGAATGAATTTAACAAAATCACATCATGTGCATAAATAAATATACCACAGGGAATTTCACCTTTATTTGTATGTAAAAAGCACTAACCAAGGATGGATAAATGAATGAGCAGAGGGAGGATCAGTGAAATGGAGCATGGAGGGATGAGGGAGCAGAGGGGACTGAAATGGAGTGGACCAGTTTCCATGCATACACGATTTTGTCAGGATAATCCCAGCTACTGTGTATAACTATAATGCTCTAATAAAAATAACTCAACACACACACACACACACACACACACACACACACACACACACACACACACACACACACACCCACCCCTGAGTGTTGGGAAGCCCAGAGCTAGTGAAGCTAGGGGAGCATCATGTTCAAAGAGCCTTTCATCTGAGGGGCATGGGCAGCCAGAGGCAATCATAGATGGTCAGGGGCCTCAGGACTCCAAACTCACTCTCTCCTATCTCCAATTTCTGCCTGGGCTCTCTATCAACTGAACCAGGGCCAGAAGGCAAGGGGCCCACGGACATGGCACACAGAATCATGATTATGGGCAGAGGGCAGGATAGAGCGGATCTAGATGGACAAATGAGAGCTATCCAGCACAGTGTGTGTCCCCTCATGCCTACAACCATCGCCATTTAATATTTACATTCCCAGTGACCAGGGAAATCCTTGATACTGTAAGGGGGAAATATAGTATTTGACCTGAATTGACAGATAAAAATATAAATGTTAATCACTTGACAGGAGAAGAATACCAAAGAGGAGGGAAAAAAGAGAAGAATAAAGAGGAGGGAAAAAAGTTCTGAGGTAGACTTGTCTGGTTAACTTAAGTGGTTGCATTTGAGGATCTTCAAACCTCCTCTTTGGGGCTGAGTCAGGCATCTCCAAAGGTTAGCTAACTCGGCAAGCCTTGAAGTGGGTGCTAAGAGGCTTCCTTTGTAATCCTCTGTATGCCTCAAACCTCTTGGCTGCTCCTCTGAGACTCTCCATAATCTTAATCCCTACTGGTCAAGTGAGAGTCTGTTCAGTTTCCAGAGATTTTCCAAAAAGTGCTTCCATAATATTCCTTGATAATTAAAAGTTTCACCAATCTCAGACTTATAACTGATTGTCTAAAACCACAGTTCAGTCTGTATATAGTATCCTAAAAGGCTCTTATTAAACCACAAAATCTTCCCCATGCCCCTACCTTCAGAGCCTACACCATTTCCTTTCTATCAGAATCAGAACGACTAACCACAGCATTCATTTCCTGGACTGACCATAGCAAAGCACACAGACTAGGAGACCTGAGCAGAAGTAAGTGTTGGCAGATTAGTTCTTTCTGAACTAATCTGCCAACACTTAGAATTAGAATCCACATTCAAAGCACGTGTCCAGGACACTTGGTTTGTGGATGGCTGTCTTTCTCCTGGGTCTTCATATCACCTTCCTTAAGTATGTGTTTGCATCCAAATTTCCTATTTAACATATGGATTTGTGGGTAAGAAGAGACAATTCAGTCCATAATAGTCACTCTCCAAAAGGTACCATTTGGAGTGTACCTGTGTTTATGAAAATATAGACAGACAGACATGGTTGGTTTGCAGGATGAATTTAGTAGAAGAAACATGAAAAACATCAAGCAAATCTTAGACCTGATCTCTTCTATATGGCCTTAGTTATCCTCTATGTGCACTCTTTTGGGTAATTTTTACTCAGTACTTAGCACAGAAAGGGTCTCAGGACCCGAGTCCACAAATCTGAGCTGAACACACCCCAGGGACAATGAATATCCACTGGCTACCCGGTAACATTCATTGACATGGATTCCATTCAACAAACACTTGTAGCCCTTGGCTCATTCCTTAGGCACGACATCTCTAAAAAGCCAGGAATATTAGAATCCACATTCAAAATGTATTTTTCTTTTCAACTGACATGTAACAATTGTACATATTTGTGGGCTACAGTGTGATAATTCAATACATGTATATAAGGTATAACGACCAAATCAAGGTCATTAGCAATTTTTAAAATGTTTTTAGTTGTAGATAAACCCTTATTTATTTTTTGTTTGTTTATTTATATATTGAACCCAGTGCCTCCCACATGCTAGGCAAGTGCTCCACCACTGAGCCACAATCCCAGCCAAGACCATTAGCATTTTTATCTCCTATGAATCATTTCTTTGTGTATAGAGCCTTTCAACTCCTCTCTTGTAGTTCTTCATAAAGTAGAAGTTGTTGTAAACTGTAGTCGCTCTGCTGTGCAGTGGAACACTGGAACTTACTCTTCCCACCTATCTTTATTTTGGCACCCATTATCCAAATTCCCTCAACCTCCTTCCTGCTGCCCTTCCTAGTCTCTGGCAATCACTGTGCTACTCTCCTTCACCCACACTTACAGAAGAGATGAGAGTGGAAGTCTTTTAGCCAAGATCAAAGATGTTCTGGGAAGTTTCCAGATTGGCTCCTTGAAAGGAAGGATGGTATCTTATTCACAGACAGGCCACCTGGCTCAAAGGTAGAGTGCAGGCCTCAAATTGGTCTAGCTCAGTGACCTTCTGCAAATAACTCCACTTGTTTTCTTATCTGTGAAATGGACATTTTTGTAGTTCCTATTTCCTTGGGTCATTATAAAGATCAGAATGGATACTACATACAGATCCCTCGGTATAGTGCCCAACACAGAGTGAGTGCTGCATCTGCTAGTATCACTCCTAGCTTGCAGCATAGCTACATATAAATTTATGCTAGCACATAAATAAGCTCCATCTCTCCATGCTGAATAATGGAGTCAACAATTGAATGAGAGAGAGTGGTTGCTTAAATGGCAGTAGCTAGAGAAATGCAGGATCAAAGAGGTTTTTGATATTTCAATTGATTTTGTTTAATTTAAGAGAGAGACACATGTTTACAGGCCAAAAAGAAAAAACAGAAAAGGTAGTTGAGAAAGTATAAAGAGAGTCATAGAAGCCTGGAGCTGATGGAAGCAGACATTAGAAGGACAGGGGCCAGTGGGAGCACCAAACAGGGAGAGGGCCACCTCGGTCTCCATAGATGGAGACAGGCTAATGCACTGACGCACTTCATTTTTCTGTGGTCTTCAACCACCCTGAAGTCCATGGAGATTATAGAGCAATCACATTAAAGCCAAGACCCATGTTTCCCTTAACATATTTATTACTCTAAACTAACCCAGCATGGAATGGGATTTGGCAGTCTTTCCTGGAGGAAAGGATCATTAAAAGTCATGTTGGGCTGGGGTTGTGGCTCAGCGGTGGAGCGCTTGCCTAGCACGTGTGAGGCCCTGGGTTTGATCCTTAGCACCACATAAAAATAAATAAAGATATTGTGTCCAACTACAACTAAAAAATAATTTTAAAAGTCATGTTAGCAGCACGTGGATATAATAGATTATATCCATCTAAACCTATGACAAACATACAGTGTTTTATAGGATCTTGTGATTTTAAAGCTATTCTGGTGGGGAGAGGAGGATTGGTGGTAACCTCAGACAGTGGCAATTACCAAGGATCCCAAAGAAATTAGGCCAAGTAGATACATGAGTCTCACTACCACCTTGACCCAGAAAGATGGCGATACTCCCTTCACGGTCACTCAGGCTTCTCCCTGGGGCAGGAGCTCTAGCATCTGCCACAGGATTAAAAGAGAAACAGTCTTTGTCATCAAGAAGCTAGAGACCTTAGCAGAGCCCAGAAGGAGGCCCTTGGCTTTCTGGATAGAGGCACTTCCCTACTCCAGTGAAACTGATCAGCTGAGGCCATAAGGTTGATGTGAGTCTTGGAATGAGAGGTGCTTGACTTTTCATCCCTGAGTTACTATTACCCTATTGGCAATCTGTCTCCCTCTCCATCTCTGGATTCGTCCAGCCCAGCTCCTGTCTCTGCTGCCCTTCTAGCTTACAGGAGCAAATCTTCCAGATGTGATGTTGCCACTCAGTAGGTATGTTTGAACAAATTCATGCACACACACTGCAAGGAGTTGGTATCCAGCTAGAATGGTATGGTAGAGGGTGGCACGCCCTGGCCGACTACACAAACCCTGCAGGCCAGGGCACAGGGCTTAAACCTGGAAGGTTGGTGTGTCCATATGGTACTGGCTTCTTACTTTCTACTGATGACCATTTGAAGAGTTAAATGGCCTAGGTATATTACCCTACCCACACCCTGATGCCAATGAAAGCTGCTGTTGCAGCAAGTTTCCAAGTCCAAGAGTAACTGATATATTTTCTATTGCCCTCCTTAATCTGCTCTCGTGCCCTCTAACCTGAGGAGTTACCATCTACAGTCATTTTTTCAAAACTTCAAAGTTCTGCTAATCTCATTCATGCTAAAATTTCCAAGAAACAGGAGGATTTTGCTAAAAGCAGAAAATAAGGCCCTCTCAATGCAGTAGGATCTGCTAAGTAACAGTGTAGGCTTTGCTAGGGCTGATATAAAAAATTACCATGAATAGGTGGCTTAAAAATGATCTCACAGATCTGCAAACTAGAAGTCCAAAAATCAAGGCCATGTTTTCTTTGAAGCCTCTCCAGAAGGACCCTTCCTCATCTTTCCGTGCGTCTGGTCTGGTGACTCCATCACTCCAACTTCTGCTTCCATCTTCACATAGCTCTTCTGTGTCTGTTTTCACCTGGGGTCCCCAATGTGTCTGTGTCCACATTTCCCTTTTCTTACAATTATACCAGGCACTAAATTAGACCCCTTTCTAGTTTAGTGTAGCATCACCTTAATTTGACTAATTATGTCCACAAAGACCCTATTTCCAAGTAAGATCACATTCTGAGGTTCCAAGTGAACATGGATTTGGGGGTGGGGGGAGACACGAGTCAACCTAGGACAATGATCAAGGTTTTCTATGTGGGAGGTGAGGACATGCAGAGTAACTGGGTGATACACTCAATGGCTGATCTACCACTAGGTAGAGGTAATAGTTTAGCACTAAGTTTGGGCCAGGCTTTGGGTAGTTCTAGATGCAGAAGCTCGTCACATTGCACAAAAATCCTAAGAGGCATGCTCTCATCCTCTTCATTTGATACCAGAGGACATAAAGGCTGAGAGTTGCAGAGGGCCCCTACAGGTTAATCAGTCACCTATGTGCCCTTGTCCTTGTCCTGGGCACTTTACTGCCTGCAGGGCAGCCTGGCTTCAGAGCATTTAGATCTGGAAAAGATTTGCTTTTGTCTGTGTATTTTGTTCTTTGTATTTTTAAGGAACATAAAACTATGACACACAGAGAAATAAGTCACTGTCCAAATTTTTAAAAATAAAGCAATATTTGAAAAGCAAATCAACCAACATAATTCAAACCACTATATAACAATGAGAAAACAAAAGTCCACCTATGAAAAACAGTAAAAATCTCTTTCAGTCAGTCACAATGAAACCAAGTCCCAAGTTCAAATAACTTCGGGTTAGGTTTTAGGTTTTTTTTTTTCCCCAAAGCATGGGCAAATGGAGAGAAGGCACTGGTCCTATCCTAACCCTGATTGTGACAACAGTCAGTCTCCATTTCAGGAGCACCCTGGAGGAAGCCACCACCCCATGTGACTGAATATCTGCCTCTCTCACCAGGAGCCTCCCTCCCAGCTGCATACAGGAAAGGGACTATCTCTAGATCAAACACCTGAACACCCTGATGTTTTAAAGGAGACACTTCCCCCAACATCACCTCTCCCTGCTGCAGGTCAGCAATAGCTTCCCACTGCACTCTAATGACATCAGCACTGTGGCCTCATACCCCCTTCCCATTTACTCCACCATATTCAGTGAGTGGCTTCCAGGCAGAGGAGGCAAGCATGGCAATACCTTGGAGAATAAGATGGACCAGTGTCTCCCCTCAAGGAGCTTACGTGGGGAGATGGACATCCACCAAACGAGTTCATTTTAGAGAGTGAAAAGTACTGAGAACCAGTGACAAGAAGGTGGCACGTGCTAGAGCCGTTGTGTCAGTCAGCTTCCATTACTGGAAACATCTGAGGTAATCAACTGATAAACAGGCTGATTTGGGGTTCACAGTCTGGAGGTTCTGCTCCATGAATGGCCCTAGTGCTTTCAGGTCTGTGGTGAGGCAGCACATCGTAGGAAGTTCAAGGTAGAGCAAAGCTACTCATTTCATGGCTGGGAAGCAAAGACATAAGCAAAGACATAAAGAGACCAGGGCCCATTCCCACTGACCTAAAACTTCCCATTAGACCTCAACTTTTTTTTTTCTTAGTTGTCGATGGGCCTTTATTTATTGATGTGTGGTGCTGAGAATTGAACCCAGTGCCTCGAACATGTGAGGCAAGTGCTCTGCCACTGAGCCACACCCCAGCCCAAGACCTCAACTCTTAAGGGTTCTACCACCTCACAATAGCGTCAGGCGAAGAATCAAGCCTTTAATACATGGGCCTTTGGGGGCACTGAAGATTCAAATAATAGCAATGGTCAAGCAGTGCCTCCTTAAAGAGATGATGTTTGAGCTGAATTGGGAGAAGGCGAGCTTTTGTTCGGCTGGAGCAGGGCCCGAGAGATATTCAACCAAGCTTCCTCAATCTTCCTACCCTGCCTAGACCTGGGGCAGGCAGATCCTGCTAAGGAAATGAGCTTCAACTGTTGGTAATCAGAGCCTTGATTTACCTTACAACCAGTACTGATAAAACAATGTCACTTAGTAGAATAAGTATAAACTAAATACAAAGATTTATTTACAAAGATCTTGCTCTGATTACAGAACAAACCTATGCAAATAGCTGGATGTGACTTTGGCAACTGTTCAGTACTGACAAACAGTATGCTTCATCAAGACAGGGAAGGGATATTCTCCTGGGAACTTCTAACTCACAATCCTAAAAGGCAATTAGGAAGAAAATTATATTTAAAGCACAGGTTATTTCTGTCATTCTTCCAGACTGCATCTAAGAGTTCCTGCAACCTATGGAAAGTCTTTGGATTCCAGGACGTGGCTGGGGTACAGATCCCAGAGCAGGAGTCCTTGTGGGGTTATCTGTCCCAGGTTGGAAAAGGATTGGGTGACCAGCCCTCTACGCTTTCACATTGGACTGTACTGTGATGTACAAGGCTGGCTCATGTGTCAAGTCTCATGCATGTAGGTTGACAGTAGATACGGAAGTGGTTTTCTCAAAGTCTACTCCAACCACCTCCCAGATTACTTCTGCACTACAATCTGGAAAGCTGAATTCCATTCCTTGGTGTCTTTTGCAAGTAGAGTACCAACAGGTGATGTGGTTCCATGTCTACCCAGAGGATGACTTTCAGGAGTCTCTGAGCTAGAAGTGAGTAACCACGTGCAGGAAAATGAAACCTAGCAAAGTCACTGGCAGACTCTCATGGCAGCTGTGGCAGTTTTAGGTGTCCAGTGCTTAATTTTTCAAGTGTCAGAGTGGAAGGAGTCAGCTGTGGTACACCTCTATAACCATAGGGAGTGATTTGCAAACCTCACCATACATCAGAATCACCTAGAAAAAAATTTTAAAACAGATGCCTGGGCCCCACTCCAGAGTTTCTCATTCACTAGGTCTGAGGTAAAGCCTAAGAATGTGCATTTCTACCAAGTTCCCAGGTGATGATGATGCTACTAATCGGGAAACATCCCTTAGAAACCACTCTTTTGGAGTATGATTCATTTCTCCCTGGCTCCACTACCTGTGGCTGCATTGTTCATAGACAACTTCCAAGCCTGTCTGGCCTTCCTGAAGACTTGTGAATCAATTAACACCCTTGATAAACCCCTACACCTAAACAAGCTTGAGTGGAGCCTCAGTCTACAACTGAGGTCTGTGGTCTCATTTATTCATGCACTAATCATTCTTGTAATTCTCCACTAAATCCAAATCCTCCTCTTTCCCTCCATTGGAAAGAATTCCCCATGTCTATACTTGTCCTTGGCCCTATTTCCTATGGGAGTCACATGAGCCATGCTGACACACGCCCCATC
Organism: Ictidomys tridecemlineatus; assembly: GCF_052094955.1. NCBI lineage: Eukaryota > Metazoa > Chordata > Mammalia > Rodentia > Sciuridae > Ictidomys > Ictidomys tridecemlineatus. The sequence goes on from NC_135480.1 coordinate 143,855,297, forward strand.
TGACCAAGATGTTCCTCCATTTCACAATCATACCCAATTAACTTCCCCTTGTTCCATAATGTTCCAATCTCCTCCCCTTCTCCAAAACTAATCAAACCAGGAATCTTCACAAAAGAGGTTTAGGATCTACTCCCTCAAAGGCAAGAGCATCTTGCATTTAGCATTGAAGTAGCACCACTGAAGAAAAAGTAAGTAAAAAAACCAAGAAAATTGCTGGGCGCAGTAGTGCACCCTTATAATCCCAGTGGCTCAGAAGGGTGAGGCAGGAGGATCATGAGTTCAAAACCAGCCTCAGCAAGACCCTGTCCTTAAATAAAATACAAAAAAGGGATGGGGATGTGGCTCGGTGGATACATGCCCCTGAGTTCAATCCCAGGAACCAAAAAAAAAAAAAAAAAAAAAAAAGAAAAGAAAAGAAAGAAATCTTAATAGTCCAAAGAGAAAAAAGTCAGACTGGGAGGTGTAGCCTAGCATGTGGTTCGAGCCCTAACACCACACAAAATAAAGTCAGGTGCCAGGGTCTTTTTTCAGACTCATTTATTTTAGGTTGTTTTTTAAAACCCATTTTTGGAAATATCTTGATATGAAATTTAAAATAAAAATGACTTAAAAGAGCCCCTTCTGTAGGGTAAGAGAGTGCATAAGATTGATAAAATGGCATCTTGTGAGACCTATCTATTTAAAAATTGGTTAAATGATATTATTTACCCAATGAGCCACAAGGACTCAAAAAACCCTCACAAACACAATAACAGTCCTTCAGGTAAATGCCCCTTCAGACAGATTTTTAAATGTGTATCATTTATTTGATAAAGCATAGCAGCCTATCGAGAGAGGAGTTATGGTCTGCTGCATAAATAGGCATTTGGACAGCTTTAAAAATGCATACTCTTTACACTCAAATGCCGAGTGGAAATCCCGACAGAAAGTGGTTATTATAAGTAAAGAGCAACCACTTTTCAAAACCAAGAGGTGTCTGGCCCAATGGTGTCTTTTTTTTGGGGGGGGTAGCATTCTTCTTTATAGACCTTTATTTATTTTTATGTGGTGCTGAGGATTGAAGTCAGTGCCTCATACATGCTAGGTGTCGGGAGCTGCCACGTAGGAGTGAGCACGGACCTTACCCTTGAGTGACAGAGGTGTGGGACTGGCTTCCACTGGCTCGCAGTTCAAGAGCAGGTGGACGAAGCTCTGGGAGTGGGTGTCACCCAATGGGACTGGGCTACACCCCCGAAACACCCCTCTCAAGTGTCTTCCCCTCAATAAATAGGGCTTCAGGCGTGCTCTCCCTTTTGTCTGCCTCTCTTGCTTCCCTTGTGGGAGCTGGGGCCGAGGAGCTGTCGCTGAGCCCCATGAAAAAGGCGTTTCTGTCTGATTATTCAGTGCCAACCCAATTCACCTGGAGTGATCCTGACTGATTTAGTTGCATGACGCGGCAGCTAGGCAAGTGTTCTACTACTGAGCCCCAACCCCAGCACCCCCAATGCTGGACAAACATCTTCCGAATACCTATTTAAATGACACTAGTCACTGCTGGGCTTGGGCTGAGAGTGGGTCCACTATCCACAGCCCCCTATTCTCCACCTCGTCTGTTCATCAGACTTATGGGGAGACTTTCCAGGCCCTGCCTCAGAGGCACTGGGACACTGTTGCTTTAAAAGCTCTCCAGGTGATCCTAAGTGAGGTCTGGGATGAAAACTCCAGATTGCATTGAGAACCTAAAGTCCAGAAACCATGTGCCTCCCACGAATTCATGCAGTAAGCCTTGGGGTGAACCCAGGTGTGCAGATCTTGGGTTTGCACTCTGGCTACTTTGTAGTCTGTCTTTCAGAGTGGTCTTATTCCTTTTTAACACAATTTCATGCTTTCTTCACCGCATCTAAATTTAAAGCATGTCAATAGTGTGACAGTTAGTAATTACATTATCAGAAAACACAAGGGAAATTCCAAAACACATTGCCATCCCAATACCAATTCAGTTAGGACATTTTCATATTCACCAAGATTGTGTTTTCTTCTCTGTCGTCCCTATCTGTAACTGAGTTTGTATATTTAAATATTTTTATACTCCAAGAATTCTACTTTCCTGTAGTTTATTGGTTTTTGTTTTAGTCAGTTTTTTATTGCCATAACAAAGTACCAGAAGCTGGATGATTATAAAGGAAAGAGTTTAGTTTGACTCACAGTTCTGAAGGCTGGGAAGTTCCAGAGTGAGCCACTGCATCTGTCAAAGTCCTTGACCTGCCTCAGGACACGGTGGTGAGACAGTAGAGGCTAAAGGAGTCCAGGGCAAGAGAGGGAGAGAGGAACCAGACTTGCCTTATTATCCCTTCAAGAGGGTGGAGCCCCCAAGATCTAATTACATCTTAAAGGCCTCTCCACCTCTCAAAACCGTTGTATTGACAATTAAGTTTCAATCTGAGTTTTGGCGGTGAAAAAAACCACATTCAAACCATAGCCGGTTTATAGTAACTAAAAAGTAATAGATGTTTACTGAAAAATTCAAGGAATCCAAACATGCACAAAATAGAAAATGAAAGGCTCTAAACCCTTCCAACCCTAGTTTCTAAAGGAGGAAATCTTTTATCTATACATCGTCTGAAATGGGATTATATGATGGGACTAGTTCTCCCATTTGTTCTCTCTTCTTTTTTCTACTTAACAGGTTGTTCAGACATCGTTCTATGGTAGTGCAAACTGAGCCACCTCATTTATAGTATTGCACTGAATGGATATTCCATAATTTCAGTTAGTCAACTTCCCCTTAAAACATTTAAAAGCTCTTTCTATCAAAAACAAGCCTATGAACAAACAACTAGTCAAGTCATCGCTAGGCTTCCTCGCTCAGTCTATACTGTGGTCCCTGCTGTCCCTCCAAGATGCATCTCCCAGATGTCAGTCTCCAAGTGCTCTGAAGATACAGGGCTGGAGAAAAAGCCTTTCCCAGCCCGTGGAAAAAATAAATAAATAAAACAAAACAAAGTGAAAAAACACAAAGAGTAGCACTGATAATTCACCTCCTATGCATGACAACTCAGAACACTGAGGCCAAGTACAAGAGGCGCCTCATTTAAGTACACTTCTAGAAATCGCCAAAGCTGGCATGATTTAAGGACTTCAGATCCTCTGTACAGACTCATCTTTCTTTCCCTGGTCCTTCCTCCTACTGCCAGCTGGAAAATGGAAGGCAAATGCAAATAGAGCTAGTCAGCTCAGCAACACAGGTGTTTTGTTTTAAACATCAAAGGAACAAAGAAAACAGGAAAAGAAACATTTAAAAGCTTTTTCTAGCAAAAACAAGCCTATGAACAAACAACTAACCAAGTAAATCTCTAGGCTTCTTAGCTCAAAGAGTGAAATTTGTAGAAAGGAATTTAGGGATGTCTCAAGAGCCTAAAGTGTGTTTGTGTTCTTGAACCTTCGACAGGGACATGTTATATTAGGCAACACACTCTAAGAAAATAATCAAGTCCCAGAGGCAGACGGTCAGGGTTGGATCTCCAATCTATTTTTCACAAGTTGATAGTTCCCTCTCAGCACCTGTCCCCTCTTCTCTAAAATGTAAATAACACCTGTACCTCCTTCTTAGGCTGTTGTGGAGACTGAGTGAATTAACAGACACCAGTCATCTAGCAAAGGACCCTGAAAGCATTGTAAATATTAGCTAGTATTATTTGAAACAGCAAAAATTGATAGGAAGCTGGTTATGTAAGTAATAGGATATTATGTGGCCATGACAAATCATCATGGGAAAAACATTAAGTACCTCTAGACTGTAAGGTTTATGAGCATTTTATATTTTCGGGTATTTTGCCTTTCTACAATAGACATCAATTACTTTTTATAATCAGAGGAATTTTTTAATAAAAAGGCATCTTGAGACACGTACGTATTTCAATCTATGGTAATGCTCTTTTCCCTACATGTCAGTGCTACGGGTTTAAATCTACGGGGTTGACTGTGGTTCCTCTGTTATCTGGGTCTCTGTCTCTAGTACGTGTGGCTCTTTCCCCAACACTGCTGCCTACCCTCTGCTCACTTTTTTACTTCCAGCCCCTGAATAGGATTGATTTGAGTTTTATCAGGGAACAAAGACAAAGGATGAAATTCCTAAGAGCGGAATTGTAGGCCGACATCCGGGACAGTGGAGTAAGCTGTTGAATACACAAGAGGCAAAATGGTTTCAGGGAGGAGGACCCTGCCACCAAAGCCTGTTGATTCATTAGGCACATCCATTCCCTCTGGCTCCGTTCAGAAACAATAGTTCAAAGTGAAAAAGTCCTTCTTTCCTGAGAGGTAGAGACCTGGATAGAGCCAACAGCAATGCATAGATCTACACAGAGGCAGGGTGAAAGAGGGCTGTGGGAAGAGTTCTACTCTGGAATGTAAGTCTGTAAGGAAGCCTTTAGGGTGTCAAGGAGTCTCCCAGGAAAAGAAAAACACCAATGACCTCCAAAAACTAGATAGGCCTGACTTCCTGCCCCCACGGGTAGCAGGAAGAAAAATGGACGTCCTTCTAAGTTCAAAGGGCACTGTCCTGGGAAAAGGAAACGATTAGAATTTACATCTGAGCCCAGGTTTTGTAACCAAGAAATTGCTTTATAATTTAAAAATTATTCATTCCCGCCTATGCCCAGTGGCCTCATCCCAGGAAGTGGCAAGTCAACTGTATCCAATGAGGGATTAAAGATAATAAATAAAAGAGTAGCAATTAAGTGTGCATCCCCATTTAACAGGCTGGGCTGCTGGGTCACGCTCAAGTGGTTTATCAAATTTAGTCCTATTATGACTGCCCCTGTATTTCAATTGATGTCTGTGCTCACATCCAAGGGCCCTTGTACCACGAAGTATTCCAGATATTAAAGAATCGCGAACATAGAGGTTGTTATAGGATTCTGTCATTCCCATAGCATGAGGCAAAAGTGTTGAAAATGGCAGTTTAATGAGTCATGTAAAACGGCTCAGTATTCAGTCACGCATTTATTACCATCCCCCTGACTTGCACCAACCCCACTCATCCTGGAAAGGCCACTGGAAGTAGAAGGACAGGGCTGTTGGCTACATGCCTTGGTTCAGATGTGCCTTTTAAAAACCTCTTGCCCATTTCCTTGCTCTTTAAAAAGCAAAGCCGTCCAGAAGTCAAGGCTGTCTGATAACCAGAATCATTATCAGAGCTACACAAAGAAGAATGAATAACAACAACAATGTGAGGATGAAGGGTCCTTTAAATGCAGGGCTCACGTGTGCCACCCCTTCCTGAACTGGGAGGCAGGGGCAGGCGGGAGGGCCTCTGCTGGATGGGAGGTAAACATTTTCTCCTTTCCTGCCGGCTGGTGTCCTTGGTGAAGACCTTTGAAGGTGCCCCAACAGGCAAAGGTTTCTCTGCTTGAACGGCAAATCTAATTTGAACAGTGCACTAATTCTTTCATTTGCTGCCCTACATGTTCTCGTCTGGGGGCCATCATTTTACCTGTCAGCTCAGGTAAATAGTCTTTAATAGGACAAAGGCTCTGAAAGGTTATCCAGGACTTTATTTTGTGCTGAGACTCTGTTCTTTCACTGTTGAGTGAAACCAAAAGTCAGTCACCCCTGAGGGTCACCTCCTTGTAGTACTTTTAGGGAGGAAAGTGTGGTCATATCTGTCCAACAAACTTGACTGACCGCTGCTCCTTCAAACAGGTGCTTTCCCACCCACTGTTGTCAATAAGCCAGAGGGGACTGAAGAATGTCCCCCTTAATGACCACTTTCGCCTCCCTCAAAAATAGTATTGCACACTGTTTTGCAGGGATCTCATCTGTTTGATGGACGGGAGAGAGCTCAGTGGAGCTCCAGGTTATGGGACGAGAATTTAAAATTGAACAGAAATATGACTTGCCCCCAAATATAAGGACATAATAGCTCTCAAGAAAGAAAAGAAACAGCATTTAAAATAATTTCCATGTATTATAATACTTATATATCAAGTGAGAAAAGGAAAAATCTCTAAAAGTACAAAGACTTAGCCAGAATCCTTCAGTTCCCTCCGTAGCTCCCTTGGCTGGGCTGGTGTCACACAGGGTGGTATAGCCTGTCGACAGCACAGCAGGCTGGGACCACACAATTCCAAGGCCTCCAGAAACCCCATAGGCTTATTAACTGGATTTGAGGCAGCCTTTGCAATTTGGAATCTGGCAATTTGTGGCACTCCAGTCCACATCCAGAAATTGGAATCACAGGCATATCATGGGTGAGTGAGCTCAGGGAGGGGTCTTCTCTGTTCTCCAAAGGCACAGCCATGCGTTTCTGGTCTCCCTGATCCATAAGATATCCCGCAGGCATGGATATGGTATAAGTTTCCTCAGGCTGTGTACAAATGGTGTACAAACCACCACTTCTGGTGGTTTTCTGGCAATCTCAGCATTCCTTGGCTTGCAGAACCATTTCCCTCATCTCTTTGTCTTCACATGGCCTTCTCCCTGCGTGTGGGTCTGTGTGCAGATTTCCTCTTCTTTGTAAGAACACCAGGCCTGGTAGGGTCACCCTGTTCCAGTACAATATCATCTCAACTAACCATACCTGCAAGGGCCTCACTTTCAAAGAAGAAGATCACATTCAGAGGCACTGAGGTTAGGTCATCAAAACAGGAAATCTTGGAGGACTGAATTCAACCCATCCAGCTAAGTTTTCTTTATTTTAGGGGAAAATTATTGGGTGACTCATTGAAAATTACCTGTAACAAAGCTGACCTTTGTTAAATACAAAAATGACTGATAATTAGGGAGAAATAATATTGGATTTGTTTTTTTTTAAGCCTCTAAATAATAACTGAGTGACCATGGGTGAGTCACTTCTCTAGATTCTGTTTTCTTATGCGTAAAAATGAAGGATTGGGGCTGCAGGTGAAGCTCAGTGGTAGAGTATTCCACCTAGCATGACGAGGCCCTGGGTTGACTTCCTAGAAATAACCCCCACCCCCACCCCACACACACACGAAAAAAATGCCTTTAAACACATGAAGGATTTAGGATAAAAAAATAACCTCTGAAGTCTTTCCCAGGACTAGAAATCTCAGTCCTCAAAGCACAGATAATTTATATTACTAATAGAATGAAAAATACAGTTTGACAATGGGATTCTGGTCAGATAACAAAGGTACATCCAAAAATACAAAAAATAGGTATTGTGCAGCTGCTGAGACAAACAGACTTGCTTCTGCAGGTGTTAGGCACACAGAATTATTCAGTAAGTGATCTAAGTATCCAGGAAATTCTGAATCTCTGATGGTCACCCTAAGGCTCTCTGATTCAGCTACTATAGAGGTTAAGCAGTCCTGAGGTGATTATGGTCAGAAAAAACAACTAGAGGACTGCTGTTGTGGCTTAGTGGTATAGCCCTGTTTCACATATATGAGGCAGTGGGTTTGATCCTCAGCACCATATAAATAAATAAAATAAAGGTATTGTGTCCAAGTACAACTAAAAAATAAAAAAAGAAAGAAAGAAATGACAACTAGATCAGAGTTAATGCCCAGTCGAATTCTAAAGACAGTAGGGTCAGCTCACTCACAGGGTGATATTTAAGTAAAAAATCACCAATAAAATTGTTCTCTAGAACAATCACATTTACAGGACCACAAAAACAAGTACCTGTTGCCACATCATTTTAACCTAATAGGATGAGGATAGACTACAGAAGCCACTCTTTCCTTCCGTTTTTTTTTAATGTTTTTCTTTTTCTTTCTTTCTTTTTTTTCCCACTGGTGCATACACCTTATACAGAATAGTGGGTTTACTGTAGCATATTTACACATGCATACAATTTGAGCAGTTTCACTCCTCAACACCTCCTATTATGGTATGGATATGAAGTGTCCTCTCCCAAAGCTCCTTTTAATACAGGAATATTCAAAGGTGAAATTATTACATTATGACAGCTGTACTCTAATCAGTCCCTTCCCATTTGAATGGACTGACTGGATGGTAACTGTAGGTAGGTAGGACATGGCTGGAGAAGGTGGGTCACTGAAGATATACCCTGGAATGGGTGCATCTTCCCTGTAGGCCCTCCCCCCCCCCACCTTTCTCTCTACTTCCTGACCTGGCAGTGAGCTGAGCAGCTTTCCTCTACCACACCTTTCCCCCATGATGTTCTGCCTCCTTATGTGCAAAGCAATGGAGTTGACCGACCATGGACTGAACTTCTGAAACCACGAGCCAAAGGACATTTTTCCTTCTCTAAGTTGTTCTTGTCAGGTCTTTTGGTCACAGTGACAAAAAGCTGACTAAAACACCTTCCCTTCTTCTTCAATCCCTTTGATCTTTTCCTCTATCCTAATGTTCTACTTTCTACTCTTGTGATGTTTCCTTCCCCTACATTTGTTTGGGTCCTTTTCCCGATAGCTTCCACATAGGAGAGAAAACATACAATACTTGTTTTTCTGAGTCTGACTTATTTCACTTAATTTTATGCTCTCCAGTTGCGTCCATTTTCCTGTAATACTCTAAATTTATTATTCTTTATGGCTAAATTGTGTACATGTACCACATATTCTTTATTTAGTCATCTGTTGATGGACACATTGGCTGATTCTACATCTTGGCTATCGTGAATTGTACTTTGATAAATATATGTACGTATGTAACTCTAAAGTTTGATGACTTGAATTCTTTCAGCTAATAGTGGGGAGTGGTTTAGATAAACATACGGTAATTTTAATTTTAGTTTTTTGAGGAACCTCTATACTGATGTATTTATAGTGGTTGTACCAATTTACATTCCCACCAATGGTGTATAAGAGTTCTCCTTTCCCCTCATCCTTGCAGCATTTATTATTTATATTCTTTTTTGTTGGGGGCAGGGTACTGGGGATTGAACCCAGGGGCACTTTACCACTGAGTTACATCACCAACTCTTTTTTTTTTTTTTGACGGGTTCCTGGTAAGTTACTTAGGGTCTTGCTAAGTTGCTGAGGTTGGCTTTGAACTTGTGATCCTCCTGCCTCAGCCTCTTAAGTTGCTGGGATTATAGGTGTGCACCACTATGCCTGACATTATTTATGTTCTTAATAATTGCCATTCTGATTGGGGATGAGATGGAATCTCTGTGTAGTTTTATTTGCATTTCTCTGATGACTAAAGCTATTGAACATTTTCATATCATTGACAGCCATTTGTACTTCTTTCTAGAAGTGTTCAGTTCATCTGTCCCTTTATTGAATGATTTTTGTTCCTTCTACTTGTAAGCAAACCCCTGCTAAAATTTCCTTGGTTTTCAGTGCTGAGTACACATCAAAGCTCACTAGTTTCAGAATGTTATTCTTCCTTCCTGTGTGACAATAGTGTTGCTAATCACAGCCTTAATCCACAAAGACTAGGTCACAGTGAACTTCTTGCTTTGCTCCCTCATCACTATGCGTGATCTCACAATGACAGAATTGCCCAACTGTACTTCTCTTTTAGGTCATTAACATGTCAATGAGCAAATCTTTCAACTTCATATAGTCTTCACATGAACTTCTTTAGGGGAACAAAGGAGTCCATCTCAATGCCAATCAAAATTGGAACCCATAACAACCAAATAACCTGTTTAAAAAGAGATGGTTTTATAACACAGTAGTCCCCTTTTATTGATGGGGGGATAAGACCATCAAAAGCCCAGTGGATGCCTGAAACTATGGATATTATGAAACCCTACATTTACTATGGCTTTTCCTATACATACCTATGATAAATTTGATAATTATACACAATAAGAGATTAGCAATAAAGTTGAACAATTATAGCAATATATGGATATTTTATTGTATTGGTCCTTCTTGTGCAATAGTACAATGTCCACATAATGAGAGGAAGCAGGGTGAAGGATATAGGCATTATGATGTAGCATTAGGCTACTGAATAAGGTTTCTTGAACACAAATATTGTGACACTTTAACAGTCAATCTAACAATCAAGATACTAAGTGACTAATAGATAGGTAGCATATACAGTGTGGATACACTGGACAAAGAGATGACTCACCTCCTGGATGAAACAGATTGAAAAGGCATGAGATTTCATCCACACCCTTCAGAATGGCATGTGATTTTAAACTTATAAATTGTTTATATCTGGAATTTTCTATTCAATAATTTTGGATGACCTGTGGTTGACCAAGGGTAACTGAAACTACAGAAACAAAGCTGCAGATAAGGAGAAACTACTGTAAGTCCCATACTGCCACTCAGAAATATTTGTTAAGAGGACATGTCATTCATAAGAAACATGGTTAAGTTAATTATTAAAGATCCGTTTGTTGGAATGGTTAAGTATTGATTTTAACTGACGGCTCTGAGCTCTATGTAATGACATAGCAAAGTGTATTAACAATGTCAAGGGGAGAAAAGCAGAATGATAAATGTGCTCTTAAAATTTTATATGTGATGATTAGCAGAACAAAGTTCCACTCTTGCCCAGATATATGTACTCCAGCCCTATGCCTGGCTCTTTGACCACATCCTCTCCCTTTCTATAGGCCCCACACTCTACTTCCAGCTACCAGGGCCTCTTCTGGTGACTCCTACACACCAGTTTGTCTGCACTTCAGGGCCTTTGTGTGAACTCTTCCCTTTACCTGAGGTGCTCTTCTCCCACCCTTCACATGGTGGCTCCTCCCCAGCAGTCAACATTGTGTTCTCAGGAAGGCTTTCCTGAGCACCTGATCTAAAGAAGAGCCTCCTGCTTCCTTATCACCTTGTTCAATTTTATCAAATTGTACTGGCAATGACTGAAGATATCCTTTTTCATTTATTCATCTGTTTGTTTCTTGTTTGCTCCGTGGCATCAGGAGTGTTGATTATTGTTTACTATTAGATCCTTAGGTCCCAGAATAAAAGTTGGTCATTGAATAAGTGTTCTAGGAATGACTAAAATGTGCCTAAGAAAAAGGAAGGCAATATTTTCAAATTGCCAGCACTTTCTACAAAGGTACTAGGGTGAAGAGCAATTTCCCCCTTCTTTTTTTAAAAAAATATAATTCTCTTTTTTCAGAAAAAAAAAAAAAGTTATTAACCTTCCCAAATGCCCACAGGAACATGAAAAGGCCAATTCTATTGTGTACTCAAAACTATGATAAATTTGTAATTTGCTTCATTAAAAAATTAACTCCATAAACTCCACAGAAAGAACTCTTTCATCTGCTTTTTTGAAATTTTAGATCTAATTCAAAGATAAATTGATCAGGGCTGTGGTTGTAGCTCAGTGGTAGAGTGTTTGCCTAGCATGTGTGAAGCACTGGGTTTGATTCTCAGCACCACATATAAGTAAATAAAAAATAAAAGTCCTGAGGTTGGGGTTGTGGCTCAGTAGTAGAGTGCTAGCCTAGCATGTGCAAGGCCCTGTGTTCAATCCTCAGCACCACATGGAAATAAACAAATAAAATAAAGGCATTTTGTCCAACTTCAACTAAAAAATAAATTTTTTTTTAAAAAAAGGTCCATCAATTCCTAAAAAAATTTTAAAGATAAATTGACATATTAATTAGTTCAGGTGTGTTCTATTTTTCATCTTTTTTTTTTTTTTTTTGGAAACGAGTATAAACAAAATTTAGGCTTAGGTGGTTCACCTCCACTTGAATCAACTTTTCTGTAAATACCATGGTGCGATGGTCTGAATGTTCCCCAAATTCAAGTGGTAAAATTTAACCATCAGCCAGGTGCAGTAGTGCACACCTGTAATTCCAGCAACTCAGGAGACTGAGGCCTGAGGATTGAGAGTTCAAAGCCAGCCTCAACAGATCAGCAAGGCACTTGGCAACTCAGTGAGACCCTGTCTCTAAATAAAATACAAAAAAGGCTGGGGACCTGGCTCTGTGGTTAAGTGCCCCTCGGTTCAATCCCTCGTACCAAAGGGAAACAAACAAGCAAACAAACAAACAGAATTCAACCACCAATGTGACAGTATGAAGAGACAAGACCTTTGGGAGGTGGCTAAATCATGAAGGCAGAGCCTTCGTAGATGGGATTAGAAGCCTTGAAAAAGGGCTGGAGTGAGTGGTGAGGACACAGCCGAGTGCCCATGGCAGATTCCTTGGTCTTGTAAGAAATTTCTGTTGTTTGTACATTGCCCTGTGGTGTTTTGTTATAGCAGCACAAATGCACAAAGACACATGGGCTCACATAGGCTTCTTTCTGGAAAGGTGCTTAGTTATCACACCAACTGTGAACAGTTTTAAATCTAACTTCCTTCAATATTAGATAAAATTGATAATCACTGCATTGATGGGATGATCAGTATATAGTTGGTAACATGGACAGAAAGAAGATACACATGTCTGGAATCCATGAACTTCGAACAGAAAACTCTGGGGAGATAAGTGGGGGGGGGGAGTTAAAAAGTATTCCAATGTTGAATGATTTTCCTGGTTTTGTAGTCAAATAAGGGAGGGGAGGGGTTGAAAAGGAAACAAAAGGAAGCAAAAAAGGAAAGAATAAAACAAAGAATCACCAAATTGAAAAAAGAAAATGACAGATGAATGCCTTCCAAATTACTGGCCTATTTATGCCACCTACTGGATTCTTGTTGCACTGCTTAGTCAAACCCCAATTTTCCAGTGTTGATTCTTAACCTTGGACAATCCACAAATCTTCCCCAGAGGAACACAATACCTTTTTTTTTTTTTTAAATTTTCTTAGTTGTAGATGAACACAACACCTTTATTTGTTTTTATTTTTTTATGCGGTGCCAAGGATCCAACCCAGTGCCTCACACATGCTAGGCAAGCTCTCTACTACTGAGCCACAAGCATAGCCCTTTCCAGTCCTTTGAATCTCACCTGGATTTCCTCCCTTCCTTTAGGGTCTAGAACTGTTAACTGATGTTTGCTGGACACGAGTCCTTGTTTAACTAATAAAAAAGACCTCTGCAATTCAACTCATCCTGGAAGAGCTTGCTCAAGGCTCCTCCTCAGCAAAGCCCTTCCCTGACCCACCCAGGTGCAGGAACAGCCCCTCCTTAAGGCTGGGAGTCCTTGTGTCTGAAGGCTGGTGTGTCTCCCTGAGCATGCAGGTACCTGGATGATCCTCCCTCCTGCTGCATATCTGGGTTTCATAAGGATGGTGCCAATTCAGCCAGACCTTGTTCAAGGGCAAAGCTGTCATTTCATTCTCCCAACTACTCTGTGGATGGATATTATTATTCCTATTGCATAGGCAAAGAAGCCAAAGTACAGAAGGGTTAATTGTCTTGTCAGAGATTCCAAGGTAGGAAGCAGTGACCAGTCTCCAAACCCAGGCAATCTAGCACTCCAGCCTGTGTCCTTCAGTGCTATTCTACCAGCCACTCATGAAAACAGAGCCATCCTGTGTGCATCACTTAGGAAACTGGCTGAAACTGTGCTCTCCTGTCATGGAGGGTACTGTGCTGGGTTTTAGCACTACACCTTAGTCCCCATCTTCTCCGTTCCATTCAGTGTCCTGGGAATCTGTGCTCCATGGGCAGCATCAATAAGACCCTGGGCCCTCTGGCTTTAGTTTGGGGGTGGACAGTGGTAGGTGCTACTACAAGTGGGGAGGGCAGGAACCTAAGTGGGATTTCTTCCCACTGAGTGGCCAGAGGTTGGCTACAGATCTCTACTAGAGTCATGGCTTCCGCCAGGTGGCGCTCACCAAACTTCAGTCCCTCTCTGGTGACTATTTATTCCTCCCCTTGCCCCTTCAGGTCTAGGGAGATAACTGCTCCCCGCGTTGCCAGCCCCAGGTGTGTCACCATCCCATAGTGGTTTCTCCTACCTTTGTAAGTTTTCCCTTTATTAAATTTTTCTCCATTTTCCACTTGAGGGTGGCATGAACTTTCCATCAGTACCTTGACTCATACTGCCTCCAAATACACACTCCAAATGTGTGTTTGTGTACGTGAGGGGGTGGGGGGGGAGGGAGAAGGAGAGGGAGAGGGAGAGGGAGAGATTGAGGTCTTAAGGAATTGGCAAAGGCAACTGTGGGTGTTAGCAAGTCTGAAAGCAAGTCTGAGTTTTATAGGGTAGGCTGGCTGAAAGCAGAGGCAGAAACTCTATGTTATAATCTTCATACAGAATTACTTCTTTTGGAAATCCCTTTCTGCTGTTAAGGCTTTCAAATAACTAGATGAGGCCCAGTCACATTATTAACAGTAATCTACCTAAGGTAAATCAGTTGGAAATACTAATTATATCTACAAAACATCTTCATAGCAACAACTACACTAGTGTTTAACCAAACTGGGCACCAGAGCTTTGCCAAACTGACACATGAAACTATCACAATCACCATTGGGTTCCATTTAGTGTAACCCTTCAAAGACCAGAAGGTAATGTAGCTCTACGACTCTTAAGTGTGCGTGTATATAGTCCCCCGCCCCCCTTGGTTTTCCTTTAAGCTATGAATTCTCAACAAGGTGGGAGATAAAAATTAGTTCTTGAAGAGTCAAAAAAATCTTATAAATTATAATAATGTGGTGCTCCTTCTAAAGTTAAGCTCTACCAGACAAAATCTTATTCTTTAGAATTTTTTTTTCATTAGGAAGAAATTAAATTTAATTATATGCTATACATTTCATATTACAGAATTTATTCAATTAATGTAACTTCCACTTCCTCCTTAAGGGGATGTGTTATAGACTTAATGTCTGTGTCCCATCAAAACTCATATGTTGAAATTCTGGAGCTGGGGGCATAGCTTAGTGGTAAAGTGCTTACCCAGTATTCATGAAGCCCTGGGTTCCATCCCTAGCACTACATTAAAAAGAAAAAAAAAAAAGAAAGAAAGAAAGAAAAGAGCCCTTTTTTTTAACTATAGCTTTGTAGTATAGTTTAAGGTCTGGTATTGTGATGCCTCCTGCTTCACTCTTTTTGCTAAGGATTGTTTTGGCTATTCTGGGTCTCTTATTTTTTCAAATTAATTTCGCAATTGCTTTTTCTATTTCTATAAGATATAACGTTTGAATTTTAATTGAAATCACATTGAATCTATATAGTGATATGGGTAGTATGGCCATTTAGACAATATTAATTTTACCTATCCAAGATCATGGGACATCTTTCCATCTTCTAATCTGTTCTTCAATTTTTTTTTCTTTTTCTTTCTTTCTTTTTTCTTTTTTGTACTTGTAGATGGACAGAATGCCTTTATTTGTTTATTTTTATGTGGTGCTGAGGATCGAACCTAGTGCCTCAAATGCATGTGCTCTGTCACTGAGATATAGCCCCAGCCCCAATTTGTTTCTTTAGTGTTCTGTAGTTTTCAATGTAGAGTTCTTTTCACTTCTTTTGTTGATTCCCAAGTATTTTATTTAATTTTTTTTGAGGCTTTTGTGAATGGGATAGTTTTCCTAATTTCTCTTTCGAGGATTCAACACTGATGTATAAAAATGCATTTGATTTATGAGTATTGATTTTATATCCTGCTACTTTGCTGAATTCACTAATTAATTCTGGAAGTTTTCTGGTGGAATTTTTTGGATCCTCTAAGTGTAGAGTCATGTCACCCGCAAATAATGATAATTTGAGTTCTTCTTTTCCTATTTGTATCTTTTTAATTTCTTTCTTCTGTCTAATTGCTCTGGATAGAGTTTTAAGGACTATGTTGAATAGTACTGGTGAAAGAAGGCATCCTTGTTCTTATTCCAGTTTTTAGAGGGAATGCTTTCAATTTTTCTCCATTTGGAATGATGTTAGCCTTGGTTTTAGCATAGCTTTTACAATGTTGAGGTATGTTCCTACTGTCCCTAGTATTTCCAGTGTTTTGAACATGAACGGGTGATATATTTTGCCAAATACTTGGCACCAAAATAGACATGTAGACCAATGGTGCAGAATAGAAGACACAGAGACAAACCCACATAAATACAGTTATCTTACACTAGACAAAGGCACCAAGGGCACACATTGGAGAAAAGATAGCCTCTTCGACAAATGGTACTGGGAGAACTGGAAATCCACATCCAGCAAAATGAAAATAAACTCATATCTCTCACCATGCACAAAACTCAACTCAGTGTAGATCAAGAACCTAGGAATTAGTCCAGAGACACTGTGCCTAATAGGAAAAAGTAAGCCGAAATTTTCATCTTGTTGGATTAGGCCCCGATTTCCTTAACAAGACTCCTAAAGTGCAAGAAATAAAATCAAGAATTAATAAATGGGATGGACTAAAATTAAAAAGCTTCCTCTCACCAAAAGAAACAATCAATGAGGTGAACAGAGAGCCTACATTTTGGGAGCAAATTTTTGCCACATGCATGTCAGATACAGCACTAATCTCCAGGATATATAAAGAATTCAAAAAAATTAACACCAAAAAAACAAACAACCCAATCAATAAATGGGCTAAGGAGCTGAGCAGACAATTCCCAGAAAAAGATGTACATTTGATCAACAAATACATGAAAAAATGTTCAACATCTCTAGCAATTAGAGAAATGCAAATCAAAACTACTCTAAAAGTTCATCTCGTGCCAGTCAGAATGATAGTTATCAATAATACAGACAACAATAAATGTTGGCGAGTGTGTGTGGGGGGAAAGGCACACTCATACATTGCTGAAGGGACTACAAATTGGTGCAACCAATCTGGAAAGCAGTTTGGAGATTCCTTGGAAAACTTGGAATGGAACCACCATTTGACCCAGCTATCCCACACCTTGGTCTATAACCAAAGGACTTAAAATCAGCATACTATCGTAATGCAGCCACATCAATGTTCATAGTAGCTCAATTCACAATAGCTAAACTGTGGAAGCAATCTAGATGCCCATCAACAGATGAATGGTTCATATACACAATGGAATATTACTCAGCATTAAGAGAATAAAATTATGGCATTTGCAGGCAAATGGATGGAGTTGGAGAATAACATGCTAAGCTAAGTAAGCCAATTCCAAAAAGCAAAAGGCTGAATGTTCTTTCTGATAAGTGGATGCTGATCCATAACTGAGGAGAGTGAAGCATGGGAAAAAAATGGAGGAACTTTGTTTGGGAAAAGGTGAGGGAGGGTGGGGAGGGTGCATGGGAGCAGGAAAGATGGTGGAATGAGATGGACATCATTACCCTAGGGACATGTATGATTGCACATATGGTGTGAGGCTACATCATATACAACCAGAGAAATGAAAAGTTGTACTGCAATTGTGTACAATGAATCAAAATGCATTCTGCTGTCATATATACCTAATTAAAATAAATAAATTAATAATAATAAAAAAAGAAACAGCATATAGTTATAGGAGGGGAGGCCTTTGGGAGGCAATTAGGTCATAGGGGACGAAAGTCTTCATGAATGGTATCAGTGCTCTTATAAAGAGACTCCAGTCATGGGCTGGGGCTTGGCTCAGTGGTAGAGCATTTGCCTTGCATGTATGAGGAACTCCTGGGCACAGCTGCAGCCTACCTCAGCACCACATAAAAATAAATAAATAAAATAAAGATGTGTCCATCTACAACTAAAAATATTTTTTTAAAAACAAGTGCTGGCAAGGATGTGGGGAAAAGGGTACACTTGTACATTGCTGGTGGGACTGCAAATTGGTGCAGCCAATTTGGAAAGCAGTATGGAGATTTCTTGGAAAGCTGGGAATGCAATCACCTTTTGACCCAGCTATTCCCCTTCTCGGTCTATTCCCTAAAGACCTAAAAAGAGCATACTACAGGGACACTGCTACATCGATGTTCATAGCAGCACAATTCACAATAGCAAGACTGTGGAACCAACCTAGATGCCCTTCAATAGACGAATGGATAAAAAAAAATGTGGCATTTATACACAATGGAGTATTACTCTGCATTAAAAAATGACAAAATCATGGAATTTGCAGGGAAATGGATGGCATTAGAGCAGATTATGCTAAGTGAAGCTAGCCAATCCCTAAAAAACAAATGCCAAATGTCTTCTTTGATATAAGGACAGTAACTAAGAACAGAGTAGGGAGGAAGAACATGAGAAGAAGATTAACATTAAACAGGGATGAGAGGTGGGAGGGAAAGGGAGAGAGAAGGGAAATTGCATGGAAATGGAAGGAGACCCTCATGGTTATACAAAATTACATACAAGAGGAAGTGAGGAGAAAGGGGAAAAAAACAAGGGGGAGAAATGAATTATAGTAGATGGGGTAGAGAGAGAAGATGGGAGGGGAGGGGTTGGGGGATAGTAGAGGATAGGATAAGCAGCAGAATACAACAGACACTAGTATGGCAATATGTAAATCAGTGGATGTGTAACTGATGTGATTCTGCAATCTGTATACGGGGTAAAAATGGGAGTTCATAACCCACTTGAATCAAAGTGTGAAATATGATATGTCAAGAACTATGTAATGTTTTGAACAACCAACAATAAAAATTAAAAAAAAAAAGACTCCAGCTAGGTGCAGAGGCACACACCTATAATCCTAGCTAATCAAGAGGTTAAAGCAGAAGGAATGGATTGCAAGTCCCAGGCCAGGCTGGGGATGTAGCTCAGTGTTAAAGCATCCCTGCTGTACCCCTGGGTTCAATTCCCAGTACCAAAGATAGGTGTGACCTGGGAGGTGACTTGACAACTCAAAGCCTTAGTATCTTTATCCTGCCAGTGGAACTGGTAGTATACAGCCTGCCAGACTCCAGGAAAACAATGGGTGAACCACCAAGTGCCACTGAATGCAGGTGTTATGATAATGAAGCCACAGCTTCAGGATCTTCTATAATCCTGTTAACCTGACTATTATTTTCTTTATCAACTGATTACCAGATCTAAATTATTTCTCAGCTTCTGTGCACTCAAATATTACCTCAAAAAGCATTCAAAGGAGGATGGAGGTATAGCACAGAGGTAGAGTGCTTGCCTAGCATGTGTGAGGCCCTGGGTTCAATCCTCAGCACCATAGAAAAATAAATAAAATAAAAGAATGTCAACAAATAAATGACCTAACATCACAAAGCCCTAGAAAGAGAACAAATCAACATCAAAAACAGTAGAAGACAGGAAATCATTAAAATCAAAGCTGAAATCAATGAAATTGAAACAAAAGAAAAAATTTAAAAAATTGACAAAACAAAAGATTGGTTCTTTGAAAAAAAATAAGTAAAACAGATAAAACCCTAGC
Organism: Ictidomys tridecemlineatus; assembly: GCF_052094955.1. Lineage (NCBI taxonomy): Eukaryota > Metazoa > Chordata > Mammalia > Rodentia > Sciuridae > Ictidomys > Ictidomys tridecemlineatus. Next base: position 143,874,362 of record NC_135480.1, read on the forward strand.
CATGCTAATGAAGACAAAAAGAGAGAAAACTCACATTACTGATACCAAAACCAGACAAAGACACATCAAGGAAAGAAAACTTCTGAAAATATTGCTGATGAACATAGACGCAAAAATTTTTAAATTCTGGCAAATCACATATAAAAGTATACTAAACAATAGTGCACCATGATCAATATATGAAGAAAAAGGAAATATCACAACAGACATGACTGAATACAAAAGATAATTAGAAACTATTTTGAAAATTTATATATATCAATAAAATAAAAAATATCAGGCTGGGGTTGTTGGATCAGTGGTGGAGTGCTCACCTAGCATGTGTGAGGCCCTGGGTTTGATCCTTAGCACTATGTAAAAATAAACATATAAAGGCATTGTGTTCATCTATCTATCTATCTATCTATATATTTTTTAATAGAAAATATCAAAGACATTGACAAATTTCTAGAGAATATTACCTACACAAACTGAATCAGGAAGTTATACATGATTTAAAAAGATCAATTTCAAGTAAAGAGAAAATGCCATCAAAAGCCTATTAATCAAAAAAAGCCCAGGACCAGATGGATTCTCAGTTGAGTTCCATAAGACCTTCAAAAAAGAATTAATGACAATTTTCCTCAAATTATTCCATGAAATAGAGAAGGAGGGACCCCTTCCAAACTCGTTCTATGAGGTTAATATGACTAAAACCAGACAAAGACACTTCAAGAAAAGAAAACTTCTGAAAATATTGCTGATGAACATAGATGCAAAAATTTTTAAATTCTGGCAAATCACATACAAAAATATACTAAATAATAGTGCACCATGATCAAGTGGGGTTCATCCCAGGAATACAGGGTTGGTTCAACATACAGAAATCAATAAATATAATTCATCATATCAATAGGATTAAAAACAAGAATTATATGATCATCTCAACAGATGCAGAAAAAGTATTTGACAAAATACAACACATCTTTATGTTCAAAACACTAGAAAAACTGGGGATAGTAGGAACATACTTCAACATAGTAAAAGCTTTCTATGCTAAAACTAAGGCCAGCATAATTCTAAATGGAGAAAAATTGAAAGTATTCCTTCTAGAAACTGGAAAAAGACACCACTTTTATTCAACATTGTCCATGACACTCTAGCCAGAGAAATTAGACAGAAGAAAGAAATTAAAGGCAAACAATAGGTAAAGAAGAACTCAAACTTCACTATTTGCTGATGACATGATCCTATATTTTAGAAGATCCAAAAAAAATCCACCAGAAAACTTCTAGAACTAATAAATGAATTCAGCAAAGTATCAGAATATAAAATCAACACCCATAAATCAAACATGTTCCTATACATCAGTGATGAATCCACTGAAAAAGAAATTAGGAAAATCACTCCATTCACAATAGCCTCAAAAAACAAAAATAAAAATAAAAACAACTTGATAATCAACCTAACAAAAGAGGTGAAAGACCTCTACAATGAAAACTACAGAACACTAAAGAAAGAAATTGAAGATGACTTTCAAAGATGCCAATACCTCCCATGCTCCTGGATAGGCAGAATTAACATATCAAAATGGTCATACTACCAAAAGCATTATGCATATTTAGTGCAATTCCTATTAAAATACCAATGTCATTCTTCATAGAACTAAAAAAAGCAATCATGAAATTCATTTGCAAAAATAAGAGACCCAGAATAGCCAAAAAATCCTTACCAAGAAAAGTGAAGCAGGAAGCATCACAGTATCAGACCTTAAACTATACCACAGAGCAATAGTAATAAAAACAGCATGGTATTGTTACCAAAACAGAAATGTGGACCAATATTCTGCTACAGAATAGAAGACACAGACAAACTCACACAAATACAGTTATCTCAAGACAAAGATGCCAAAAACATTCACTGGAGAAAAGATACCTTAATCAACAAATGAGCTGGGAAAAATGGAAAACCACATGTAACAAAATGAAATTAAAACCTCTCTCTCTCACCATGCATGAAACTCAACTCAAAGTGGATCAAGGACCTAGGAATTAGTCCAGAGACACCTAATAGAGGAAAAAGTAAGCCAAAATCTTTATCACCTTGGATTAGGCCCCAACTTCCTTAAGAAGACTCCTAAAGTGCAAGAAATAAAATCAAGAATCAACAAATGGGATGAACTCAAACCAAAAAGCTTCTTATCAGCAAAAGAAACAATAAATATTGTGAAGAGAGAGCCTACAGATTGGGAGAAAATCTTTACCACATGTATCTCAGACAAAGCATTTATTTCTAACATATATAAAGAACTCAAAAAAAGGAAACCATTCACAAAATCCAATCAATAAATGGGCTAAAGAACTGAACAGACACTTCACAGAAGAAGAAATACAATTGATAAACAAATATGTGAAAAAAAATGTTCAACATCTCTAGCAATCAGAGAAATGCAAATCAAAAACTACTTTGAGATTTCATCTCACTCCAGTCAGAATGACAATCATCAAGAATACAGGCAACAATAAATGTTGGCAAGGATGTGGGGGAAAAGGTACACTCATACATTGCTGGTGGGACTGCAAATTGGTGCAATCACTATGGAAAGCAGTGTGGCAATTTCTTAGAAAACTTGGAATGGAACCACTATTTGACTCAGCTCTCTTGCTCCTTGGTTTATACTGAAAGGACTTAAAATCAGCATACTCTTAAATCAACCACATCAGTGTTTACAACAGCTCAATTCACAATAGCTGAACTATGAAACCAGCTAGGTGCCCTTCAATAGACGAATGGATAAAGAAAATATGTTATATATATTTGATGGAATATTACTCATCTTTAAAGAAGAATGAAATTATGACCTTTGCAGGTAAGTGGATGGAGGTGGAGAATACCATGTTAAGTGAAATAAGCCAATACCAAAAAGACAAAGGTCAAATGTTTATTCTGATATGTGGATGCTAATTCACAGTAGGGGGGGTGCGCTAGGGAAGAATAGAGTTACTTCAGATTAGGTAGAGGGGAGCAAAGGGAGGAAAAAGGATATGGGGATATGAAGGATAGCAGACTGAAACAGACATTATTACCTTATGTACATATATGACTGCATGACTGACGTGATTCTACAATATGTACAATCAGAAAAATGATAAATTATACCCCATTTATGTATGATATATCAAAGTTTATAAATGCATTCTATTGTTATGTTTAACTAATTAGAACAAATAAAAAATATAAAGTTAAAAAAAATCAGGGGCCTGGGTTGTGGCTCAGTGGTAGAGCACTTTCCTAACACACTTGAGGCACTGGGTTTGATCCTCAGCACCACATAAAAAGTAAGTAAGTAAGTAAATAGATAAATGTATTGTGTCCATCTACAACTAAAAAATATTTGAAAAACAAAACAAAACAAAACATCATCCTATAGAACTGTTGTCTCCTAAAGCAAGCAACTTGTCCAACTGTATTTCAGTCAAAATCAAGTCTTCCTTAGGTTAGGCAAACAGTTAGAAAACTTGGAATGGTGTTATAGTTAGCTATAACACCCCAAACACAATCCATAACAGAAAGAAAATGATAAATTTTCATTTTATTAAATGAAAAATTTAAAAATGGACTTAGTCAAAATTCTAAACTTTTACACTTGCAAAAGATACCATTAAGAAAATGAAAAAAGAGGCCATAGACGGGAATAAATATTTGTAAATCTCGGGTCTGATAAAGAATTTCATTCAGAATAAAAGCTCAATAATACTAAGACAGCCAACCTCACTTAAAAATGAGCAAGTTGGGGCTGCTGTGTAGTTCAGTGGTAGAACACTTGCCTAGCATAAGCAGGAGCCTGGGTTCAATCCCTAGTACTTAAAAAAAAAAAAGAGCCAATTATGTAAATATATATTTTACCAAGGAGGGTATAATAATAATTAATAAATACATAAAAGATGTTCACCATCATTAGTCATTAGGGAAATATAAATTAAAAACCACAAAGAGATACATTTCATACCTACTAGGATCACTATAATAGAGAATACAGACATGGGGCTTGGGATGTAGCTCAAGGATAGAGCACATGCTTAGAATGTACAGGCCCTGGGATCACTCCCCAGTGCACACATGTGCACACACACTACAGGCAGTTGTTATTGAAGATGCAAAGACCCCCTTACACAGTGCTGGCAGGAATGTAAAACAGTATAGCCACTTTGAAAAACAATTTTAAAGTTTTTAAAAAATTAAACATAAAAACAACATAGCCTCTCAATTCTACTCCTAGGTATCTACCGAAGAGAAATTAAAATATATGCTTTTATAAAGACTTGTCTATGAATATTCATGGGAGCATCATTCATAATATTCAAAAAGTGAAAACCATCCAAATGCTTACCAACTGATTAATAAATAAACAAAATGTTATATTCTACACAGTGGAATACTATTCAGCATGAATGAGCCTCAGAGGTATTAGATCAAAGAAGGCAGATTAAAGAGACCCCAATTTCAATTTGCATCTTTTCTCTCTCTCTCTCTCTCTCTCTCTCTCTCTCTCTCTCTCTCTCTCTCTCTCTCTCCCCCACCCCTCTTTTTTTTTTTTTTTTTTGTGCTGGGGATCCAACGCAGAGGCTTATGCATGCTAGGCAAGCACTGGACCACTGAGCCACATCCCCAGCCCATATGATTTCATTTTTATGAAGTGTTCAAGAGAGAGAAATCTATAGAAACAGAAAGCAGATCAGTGGCTACCTTGGGCAGGGGTAAAACTGGCAAGAGGTTGTAAGTGGGCACTAGGGATCTGTCTGGGGTGATAAAGATGTTCAGACTGGGTTGTAACAATGGATCCCACTATACACTTGAAACAAGTGAATTTTATGATTTGTAAACCACCTTAATAACATTATTTTAAAAATTGGTTCTGTTGGTCTGTGAGTTTTTAACCTAGGTTTTTAAAACAATTAACACAAATTAAAAAGTTATGGATTTATTTAATGTTCGCTCATTTAAAAATTTACATCGTAAAATAATATTGAAAGAGCTGCATGTGGGTGATAAGGAAAACAAAATCAAGTGTAAAAAATATTGATCCAGACAAAATAAAATTCAAGAAAAAATCATTAAAGTGACAAGGACATTCACTCTCCATAAAGGTACAACCCACAGAGAGAATGTAATAATCATCAGTCTTTATGCCCTCTATAGCTGGCCTTCAGATTATATAAGGCAAAACCCAATTAGAGCAATAGATGAAATTAACAGATGTGTGTTTCTGGGGACACTAAGACACTCATCTCAGAGATGAGCAGATAAAGTAGGCATAAAGTCAGGATGTGAAGTGCTTGAAAAGAAAATATGTGTATGTATAAATAAAACTTTGAACCTTTTCCAATAGTCTTAGAACAAGCCCCCAAATTAATCATGTATTAAGTCTTACAAAAAGCTGAATAAATTCTAAATATCAGAATTTATTTTTGGAAAATCACATCATATGTTTTTTTTACTGCTGTCAGAAAGTTCATAGCAATCTCTTTGAAAATCCTCTGCCTTAAGTTTTCATGGTTTCAATTTGTCAGATAACTTCAACACTTGGGTGTATGGTTACAATTACTCTACCATTTCTGCTAAGAAAGTTAAGAAATTAAAATCTCAACACATTCCTTGCTTTCCCTTGTTAAAATTTGCTTAGATTCTGTTTTACCTGGTTCCTGTTGAATTGAAGAAATGCTCGGCTCTCACATTCCCTGGGCAATTCTGCCAATTCCAAGCATTCACTTCTTTTCATTTTTTATTAGACTTCCCCTAAGGTTTATTTCCTTCTTTTCCCAGGTACCTACGCTTGGAAGCACCAGCACTAATAAGCTTCACTCTGAATTAAGGTGACAGTTTCCCTAGTGACCTCCTTGCCTCCCATGCTCCCTGACCTGGCCATTAAGATTCTCCGGTTAGGATCCAGACCTTCCTAGCAGGTTTGCTGCAAATTTGACTATTTACTTAGCAAGACCCTGATTCTAAATAAAATATATAAAAAGGTCAAGGAAGTGGCTCAGGGATAAAGCACCCCTGGTTCAATCCCTACCCCACCCTACCCCCCACAATGGACTGTTTACCCGACTAGACACCTGTGTTAAGCTCTAGGGAGACAGTTGTAAATAAAACACACCGGCTTTCCTGAAAATGTGAGCCCATTTGCAGGTAGAAAAGATGGGGTTGCAATCCCCAGCACAGGGATCAAGCAAAAGGGAGGGGTCTGGGTGGGTGGAGGGGACAAATAATCTTGAGTTGCAGATCCCCCCACCTGGAGAACTTATTGTTTGTTTTTGCCTTCTTCTGGATTTCTTGAATGGAACTGTCATCTCTCCTTCTCTCTGGGATTAATGTGACTCTTCTCCATTTTTTTTTCTTCCTCAAATAAGCTTAGTTTTCTATTTTCTATCTAGGTTCCAATTGGCATCTTACTCAGTCTGATGACTTGTACTTTAACTCCTATATGTACCCCTTCACTTCCAACCAGCGTAGATTTAAATATTGAAAAGAGGGCTGGGGGTGTGTCTCAAGCGGTAGCACACTTGCCTGGCATGCGTAGGGCCCGGGTTCGATCCTCAGCACCACATACAGATGTTGTGTCCGCCAAAAACTAAAAAATAAATATTAAAAAAAATATATAAAAAAAATAAATATTGAAAAGAAAAAAATCACAGGCAAATGCTAACCATTTCTAGTTTTCAGCTTTTGCTACAAAATGATAAAATGGGCTAATGTCATTTCAAATCCAGCCACAAAACCAGCAAACATTTTTAAGTCACTGATAGAGCATAGGTGTGGGTACGTTATCCAACAAATTACCTGGCAGGGTGTAGAAAATATCTTCTGCATTCTGTTTAGCAGAAAGGCTATCAAGATTGTGCATTCTACAGTGAGAATTTCGAGGACATTCCAGTGAGAACTTTTCAATCTGTGAGCCAGCACTGGGATGTGGGACAAGGGAATTCCAGCCAGCTGGAGGAGAACAGCTCTTCTGTGGAGCAACGTGTTCATTGTCCCAGCACAGTGCCTTCCTGTCCAAGTACACCGGGACTTGAACCTTTAGGAATGAAACATTGAGATACTGGCTATGCAGTTTGCAAAAGCACCTAAGTTGCTTGCAGAAGAACCATGTTCTGTGGTTTGTGTGGTTCCCCTTGCCAAGCAAAGTCTTAAATTTAGCCAAAGCTAGCTTCTAAAGTATAATTGATGAGATGGGACAAGGAGAGGTAGGTGGCACTTACATTGGTACAGGCAAAGGTACAGGGGTACAGTTCATAGAGGTGAACTCAGGATTCTTGCACTGTATGGGTTACCTCTCTTTATAAAAATTTAAAATCACAGATGGATGGTGGTGCTACTTACACAACCATGTGAATATACTTAATGCCACTGAACTGTCTACTTTAAGTAGACCATTTTTAAAATGGTCAAAATGGAAAGGTTTATGTATATTTACCACAATAAAAGATTAAAATGCACATAGGTCATTGGGTACAGCTCACTACCATATATTAAAGGATGACAATTAACTTTAATGATGGAAAAGTTATCCTTATAAGCAGATGGAAAAAGACACCTCTCTGCCTGGAGAGTTTGCCTCAGTGCTTCACTCATTTTCCCAAGTTGCGTCCTTTCCGAGGTCTATAATCTCTACTAGAAAATGGAATAATTGATGGTGTGGCTCCTGTCCAGGCCTCCTCACGACCTTGACCTGGCCCAACCCTCACACTCTTCCCCTGCATGCTTGGACTTCCAGGCTGGGGGGAAGCTGAACAAAGACCTAGGGTTCAAGGGGAGGGCAGGGTACAGGGTAGGGCAAAGACAGGAGGGAAAAGGCCCTGCAAGTATCTGCTCTCTGCCTATCTCTGGCTTCACCCACCTCTCCTCCCCCAGCCTAGGCAGGAGGCAAATGTAGACTTTTCGTCAGGAAACAGACCTTAGGTCATCAAGATCTACCTCCTTATTTTTAATTCATTTCATTTTTTTTTAATGAGACAAGGAAAGCACAGAGAGGTGAAGGGGCTTTTCCAAGGTCATACAGCTGGAAGCTGAGTTAGGACTAAAAATCAGGCCGTCTCCTGTTTTGTGCTATACAAGACCTGTACTTTCTGTACGGTCTTGCCTCTTCTGCTCTTGGGTCCCTGTATTCCTTTTTCCTGGTCTACCCTGACTTCCTGCCAGAACATTTTTATGACAACTTCATTGAGGTTTAATTCACATGCCATCAAATTTACCCATTCAAAGTTTACGATTTAATAAGCTTTAGTATACTGAATGTTATGCAACCACATTGATTTTTAAACATTTTCATCAACCCAGAAAGAACCCGGTACCTGTCAACAGGAACTCCCCAGTTCCAGTATGTATCCTTGTGACTGGATTTTGCCTTTTAGTATCATGTTTTCAGGGTTCACCCATGCTCTGCCCTCCAGATCATTAAGTTGTCCTTGTTGAGTAAATGGAATAAAGGGGGCAGAGGGAAGAATAAAAAAAGAGAATTCTGAGTGGCAAAATAGCAGTACTGTGAGGTGAGGCAAGAATTAACTCCTTCCCACGTACCACCTCCTAAGCAGCCTCTAGGATCTCATTTACTTTCATCTTCATAGTCTAGAAGCATCTATCCCCAATTCAGATTTGGAAGAGGAATTCAGTAGTTTCTCTAGGGGAATGCAGGTTATAAGGAGCAGAACAAGTACTGGAATGCAGGTTGCCTGGCCCCAAAGCCCTTCATCTTTCACTGGCCTGGGCCACCTTTGGAGCGCTCAGACTCTGGCAATGATTGTCTCATATTCACAACTGGTGGGGACTTCTGGACAATGTGTAAAAGCAGTGATCACTGTGCCTTGGAGGCATTTACTTCCCTAGCCCAGAGACTCCTCATTTAACACTCAACACCCATTTTTTCCTCATTACTACCCTATTTGGGATTTTGTGGTACTGGGGATTGAACCCAGGTGTGCTTAACCACTGAGCTATATCCACAGCCCTTTTTATTTTTTGAGATGGGGTCTCACTGGGTGGCTTAGGGTCTAGCTAAGTTGCTGAAGCTGGCTTTGCTTGAGATCCTCCTGCCTCAGCCTCCTGAGTCACTGAGTCATGTGCTCCAACATGCCTGCCACCTTACTTCTAAGAGCAAAGGAAGAACATAGCGTATGGGCCAATGTAGGGACTGGATGTAGCACATATGCCATGTAGGGACTGGATGCAGCACATATGCAGAGGACACAGCTGTAGAATGGAATTGAGGAAGATCCTTATGGACCAGTAGGGAAAAATCTTCCTGTACACCGTGAACAAAAGCCACCGGCAAAACAACCACCATTTGTATTAAAAACTGTGCCAGAGGGAGAGTGGAGAGTAGACACACATGTATGTGTTTGCCTATGTGTGTGTACAATACCCGAAAAAATCTCCAAAAATGTGAAACCCACTTGCCTCTATAGAGAGGAACTCCAGGACTGGGGACAGTGGTGGTGGAAATTTCACTCTTTGATATTTTGAATCTTTTACCTTATGAATCATCTGCATGTTTTACCTATTCAAAAAGAAATAAATATTTCAAAATCTACTCACACATTCAACAAATACCAATAAGACCCTTGGGCATGATAGGCCCTGATCCAGGTGCTGGGGATACAGTTGGGAACAAGAATAAACAGCAGAGATTTAGAAGACTGTTGTAGCCTCTACACCTCTTTGTTTCTGTGTCCAAGAGACCAGCTCCAAGGTCAGTTCCTCTGACAATCCCAGTCACTCTGTGAATAGAAATCTTCCTCTTCTCTTCCGATTTGATAGTACTGATAGTCTGCACCACACCAAACACTTCATCACCTGCCCCTTTGTTTGGTTTGGTGTGGATTTAAGTGTATTCAACATATATCACCTTTATTAAGTTGCTGGAACCTTTCACATAATTGTCTGAGATGGTCCCAGGACCTATGAAATACCCCACTTCTCCATTTCCACCACCTATTGTTCCCTGTTGCCACTACTTGAAGGGCAAGAGATGGGCAGTGGGAAGGGGGTAAAGACTGTAAGTCTGGGTCCAACTCCTGCTGTTCTTCTTTTCTTTAGATTGGGCAAGTCACCTCATCTCCACACACCCCCCATTCCTTATCTATAAGGTAGGGATAAGGATAGGATCTATGTCAAGGGCTGTTAGTATAATTAAATTAATTAATAGAGAAAGCACTTTAAGTATCAGGCACATGCAAAGTTCTACATGGATTTGGTTAATCATTGCTGTCTTTAATCAGGCCCTCCCACCAGCCATCCTCTGCCTCTCAGATTCAACCAAATACAGCTTTTCCTCGTTTCTGGAAATATATTCCATATGCATACACTCACACACAACTGTTCCTTTATCCTCCCACTTGACATCCAGGCTGGCCTAGTTAAGTCTGGGCTCTGCATCTCGCTCCTCTCTGCTCCCAGTAGCTTCTTCTTCAGGATGACCCTGTCTTTAATAACTTTTCAGTAGAACATTTTATTTGGACAGCCACCTCCCCTGGTAATCATAAGCTTAAGTCAGCTGGGGTTTGGGGGAATGACAAATTCAGGACAGAACCAACAAGGGCTGTCTGAAGGGCAAAGACAGGATGGACTTTCTAGATCAAGCCTCCCATTTAAAAAAGATTTGGATGTACCTCTCCAAGTGTGTTATCCCATTTTGATACAACTTTATTTGGAATTCTCAAAAAAAAAAATGGAAATCTATAGCAGGGGTTACATACTTTTTAGGTAAAGGACCCAATAATAAATATTTTAGAATATGTGGGCCTACTGAACCTTATGTTTGTTACCTCTAAGTAGCTTAACAGTAGGACTAGGAGTGGCTGTGTTCCAAACTTTATTTATGGACATAGAAACTTGAATCTCCTATTATCTTTTGTGTACACACACACACACACATTGTACACACACACACATTTTGTACCAGGGATTGAACCCAGGGGCCCTTAACCATTGGGCCATGACCTGGCCCATTTTATTTTTGATTTTGAGACAGGGTCTCACTAAATTGCTTAAGGCCCCCCTAATTTGCTGAGGCTGGTTTTTAACTCAAGGATCCTCCTGCCTCAGCCTCCCAAATTTCTAGGAGTCACTGGGATCACAAACATGTGACACCACACCCAGCAAAAAAATTCTATTTTTTATTTTCTTTCAACCACTTAAAATGTAAAACCCATTCTCCGCTTGCAGGCCTTACAAACACACAGGGTAGGCTGGATTTGGAACAGAGAGCTGTAGCTCGCAGATCCCTGGTCTAAAAAGATCTTTCTATTTCTAGGAGGCCTTGGGGCCAGGATTAGTGGCACATATCTGTAATCCTAGCTACTCAGGAGGCTGAGGCAGGGGGATGGAAAGTTCAGCCAGTCTGGGCAATTTAACACAAAACCCTGTCTCAAAATAAAACAAAGAGGTCTGGGGACATAGCTTAGTGGTAGAGGGCTTGCCTACCATGTGTAAGGCGCTATTTTCTTCAATCACCAGCACTGAGCCAGGAAGTGGGGGGTGGGGGGGGAAAGCCCTTCCAAAGCCTCAGATTTAGCAAGTAAAATCAGAAAAATAATTTCATATAAATAAGAAAAAAATGGTGTAAATAAGTGCATGCAACATACTAATGCATTTTATGGAACATCCCCCGATTTCACAGGTTATAGTACTCTCTAAGCATAAGGATACCATCACCCTCTTCTCGCCCCACCCCCCAACACCGCTGTATCCCCTCCCCCGCCCAGGAGTTAATCCCACGAAGAGATTCCTCGGACTTCCGCAGTGTGGACAGGAGAACAGACACTACTTGTCAATCACTGGAGAGGGGCGGGTGTTCCGGGCAGGAAATAGGGAAAGAGAAAGGGCGGGGAGAGGCCTCGTTGCCACGCACCGGACCCCTTTCCCTGCGTGGAGGAACCGGTGGCGGGTGGGCGCGGGTCACGGTCACGTGGGCGCACTTCCTGGCCCGCAGGGGGCGCGCCGTGGAGCTGGAGCGGCTTGGAGGCGAACCCGGTAGCGGCTGGGAGAGCCCCCCCAGAGCGCTTCTGCGGGGGATTCTCAGGAAAAGGAGTCGGGGTTAGGCTCTGCCAACCACAGTGTGTGGATTCACCGCGTTCACTTTGACTGTTTCCTCTATGATTGCCTCCCACTTGTACTAATCAAAGCTAATATTAATAAATTGTAATAGATAAAAATACTCCAGCCTTGTCTCAGTAAGGCTTCTGGAAGCAAAAGAAGGGCTTTGTATTCCTCCTGAGCCTATTTAGGTAGGAGGAGAGCTCTCAGGAAGCACAGTTCAGGCAGCAGAGGGTTGGGGCATGGGGATCTGGGCACAGCCAGGATGAAAATAGCAAGGGCAGAACTGGAAATGCGTGACTGTCCCCACCCTGAGCGCCCCAGTCCCTCCTTCAATCATCATCATCATCTTTTTTTTTTTTTTATTTTTGGTTGTTGATGGACCTTTATTTTATTCATTCATATGTGGTGCTGAGAATCAAACCCAGTGCCTCCCACATGCTAGGCAAGCATTCTACCACTGAGCCACGACCCCAGCCCCTCAAAGATCTACTTCTATTCTAGTTCATATCATTTTACCACCTCTTCTTGATTTGGCTCATTAATCCAATTGATTGATGAGTCAAGCTCCTCGGAAAGCCTGATTCTTTTGGGCAGCCTCTGTCCCTTCTCCAATACCCTTTAAACTCCTCAGGGGCGCTTCCTATCGCTGTTCAAGTGACAGTGAATCCTTCACTAACTTCAGATGCCTCCAGAGCTGAAATGTTAATGAGTTGTTTTTAAATTTTTGTTACTGGGTTTTTCTGTGGTGAAAATTTCACTTGTTTGTTCACTGCCAGAAACTTAGTTTAACATATGTGTGTTTGGGTAAGGTACTTTTGACCCTTCAGGTCAACAGCAATCCACTTTGACAATAATCATATAATCCACTCAATAAAGATTGTCATTAGGAATAGGGAAATAGAAAAGTGAATATAATATTTTGTCATTTTATAGTATTAAGTAATTTCAATCAGTAATTACTGTAATGACAATTACTCTAATCCTTGACATCAAATATTGTACCTATCCACATTATTTTGATTCTCACCTCATCATTCTTTCCTATGTTAATTAGGTGAATCTTAGGTTTTATAACATATCCCTAAAATTCATGTAATTTTCTCCCATTATTTGGTAATGTGGGAACCTGACAGGCCTTCTTTGGAGGGGAGGGGGAGAAGGAAAAAAAAAAGCTAGATAAAATACATAATAGCTGATATGTATGTGTCTACTTAAGGTTTCAAATTTTAAACTTCAAATTAGTCACAAACTATTCATTTTACTATTACCAATTCTCTACCACATGTAAGTGGCCTATGGAAAAATTACTGGTACACTTAACATTGTTATTTATCCTAGCAGTATCAACTCTGCTAATCTATCTGCTTTTCTTGTTTTATTTTGTAAGCCAGAGAAATCAGCAAGATAGTGGCTATTGAACCAGAGGGGGAATGTATATGGGGCACTTGGCTAAAATACATTTTAACTTCCAATTCAGCTTGAAACTCTAAAATGAAATTTTATTTCAGGATTTGTTTTCAGCGTTTCCTCTGTTCTTTTAAAGTCTCTTACAGCAGAAGGCACAGGAGAATCCTTGAGATAGTTTTGACTTACCAGAGCATCCATTATATAAGAAAGTACATAAATAAATAGATGTCATTTGGTGTATATTTTAAAATTTAAAGCAGAATCATCTTTATTTTTAAATAGTTGGTTAAAATAAGGTATGTATAAGTTAAATCTAATGTAGCAATTTGACATTTGCTGTTCACAAATATCAAATAATAATGTATTTTATTTCTTTGATCAAATTCAACTTTGTAAAATTGAATTTTAAAAAGCTGATTTCTTCTTAAAGTTTTAAGCAACTGATTCTATGAGAAAAAATTTATGTTAAGCCATTTAAAAAAATTAATGGGTGTCAGTATACTGATAATTTCTAAACAACAGTGGTACTGAAAAGTCATATACAATTATCTACAGAAATGCATCTTAATTTAACTTGAATGATGTCCAGTGATTTTTCTAGATGATAAGCTTTTTCTTTTACAGATCGGAAAATTTAAATTTTAACAATTTTTACTGAGGAAAATCTAAAATATTTATACTTCTCTTAGATAGTAATGAACTGACCCTGACTTAATCTTTGGATGATACCTCACAGGGGCATTCCTTGTGAAAATCATTCCTTGTACAGTCTTATGAAAACATGATGGCCCCTACTCTGACTAACAGAAGGACTTCCCTGCTTTTATGGTGGTACAGTCTCCTCCCATTAGCTCTCACCTTTGCTAGCCTGCCAGTGTGCTCATGTGATGTGACACTCCAAAAAGAGGGTATTTGTAAGAGCCTGAGACTGATTCCAGATGCTGATATTGTGAGGCTGATGTGCTTTGTGACAGGGGTTTCCTACCTAGAGGCTTTATCATGTACTGCCAGGCTCCAAGTGGGCTTCTATTCCTGACTTTTCTGGGGCACCTTATTTGGGAAGAACTAGCAAACTGTAGAGATCCTACAGCCTGCCTCCTAGCTCCCCTTCATCTTGTGCTTCAAAATTATTCTTGCAGACTATGAAAATAATAGCTCACTCTTGGAGAACACTCATTCTCAAGGCACTGTTGAAAGCTTTCCACATTCACCAACCATTGTGTCCTCACAATGGTTATTTCCAGTTTCCAGATGAGGAAAGGGAGGCACGAAGAGGGTGAGAGACTTTCCCACAGGCACATACCGGAGGAATCACCAAGTTGGGCCTCAGACCCAGGCAGTCTGACAGACCTGTATTCCTAACTGTCATGATAAGCAGAATTATGTTTCCTTCATCTTTCCATCACTACTGGAAACTTGAATGCATAGAGAAAGGTGGCTACTGGTAAGCACGTTTCACCATTGTAACCCTCAGGTATAGCCATCTTCCTGAACAACTAGGTCCCTGCCAGCATTATCTGCTTTCAGATTCCTCCTGTTCCTTCAATCCAAGCTACAATCAGCATCAATTACCAATGATGAGGACTGGAGATGTAGCCCAGTGGTAGAAAACTTGCCTAGGGTGCACAAAGCTCTGGCTTCCTTCCCTAGCACCCTAGCCCCAAACTATCAATGATGATGAATCACATTATATATATATATATATATATATATATATATATATATATATATACACACACACACATACATATATATTAGATGTTAATAGACCTTTATTTTATTCATTTATTTATATGTGGTGCTGAGAATCAAACCCAGTGCCTCATACATGCTAGGCAAGCGCTCTACCACTGAGCCACAACTCCAACCCAATGAATCACTTTTTATATTACAGAGAGCTTCCTGGGCATTTTTTAGAGATATCTAAGTCCTATGATGATGTTGTCCCCACATCAGAATAGAAGGCTCAAAAATACTCGGTCAGTGGCTGGGGTTGTGGCTCAGTGGCTTGCCTAGCATGTGTGAGGAACTGGGTTCGATTCTCAGCACCACATATAAATAAATAAAGATAAAGGTCCATTAACAACTAAAAAAAAAAAGTCACTGGTTGGGTTGTAGCTCAGCGGTAGAGTGTGTGCTCAGCGTGTGTGAGGCCCCAGGGTTAATCTCCAGCACCAAATAAATAAATAACCACAACAACACCCCTTCAAAAAACCCCAAGCACTAAGTGGTTCAAGTCACAGTGATTGGTTGTTCAAATCACAGAGTGATTGGTAGAACTGATACTTTCATTTCTCAAACACCTCAAGGACAAACATCTCCATCATTTTCTATTTGCCTACAGGATAAAAGCCAAATTCCCCACTAGTAGGCAAGGTGCCATGCTATCTTCCCAACCTTATCTCCTGCTGGGCTCCAGCTTGACTCCTCTGTTCCAGACTGGCATGTCGGCATCTTCTTCCCCAACCCACAGGCTGGCATCCAATGCTTAGCTTTCAATTTGCTGTTCCCACGATAGAATGTCCTGTTTTCACCTTTATGCCTACGCATATCTCTTGAGACTACAGGGTAGTTCAGTCTTCTTTATGCCTGTTCAGATCCTGTGCAGCATGGATGTTGTATGGTAGTTGTGTTCCATGTCAAGTGAAGTCCCTCATTAAGTGCTCAGGCCCTACTTGTCCCACTTCTCCCTTGATTCCTACTGCTCATATCAGTCTTGGGACACTGATCACATACCGCTGTACACCAGCTGACTCACAGCTGCATACTATTGGGACATGGAAAGCTGACTATTTCAATTTATAGAGTATCTCACTACATACTTGTGTGTGTGTGTGTGTGTGTGTGTGTGTGTGTGTGTGTGTGTGTGTGTGTAGAGGAAGAGAAACAGAGACAGAGCCAATCCAGAGAATTTTCCATTGACTGTTTCACCAAGATCCGAGGCAAAAATAGCTATCCCTCAACAAAATGCAAAGCAGATAGAATTTATCACTGGTGCCTTGTAAAATAACTTTCCCTCCCCACGGGTTCTTCAAATCTGTAGATGTGTGTGCATATGTACCTTGCTTTCTCCTATTTTCTTTCCAATGTGGAAATACCAACAACAGACAGATAACCTTTCTAAGCACTTTGTAAGTATTAACTTAGTCTTCCTAAAAACCCTCAGAGGTAGGCATTATTATTATCCTCTTTCCTTTTACAGATGAAGACACTGAGTCACAGAGTGATTAAATAACTCTCCTAAGGTCTCTTAACTGAGGGTCAAAATTAAGCATTCAGTTAATATGCCATGTACTGCCTCATCAATAAAATGATGCATTTTTTTCTGATAGTGAAAATAATGCCTATTGAGTGTTTAAAAAAAATCAGAGGGACTGGAGGCATACCTCAGTGGTAGAGCACTTGCCTAGCATGTGAGAGGCCCTGAGTTTGATTCCCAGTAGTGCATACACACACACACACAAATCAGATAATACCTTTTACTTAGCATAACATTGTCATATTTCATCCATGCTGCAGCATATATCACTACTATTCTTCTTTTATGGCTGAATAATATTCCATTATATAGATATACCACATTTTCTTTGTTTATTCATCCATTTGTAGACATTTGGATTGTTTCATTTTTCTGGGGCTAAATACAGAGGAGTGGAATTGTTGGGTCATATGGTATGTATTTCAAAATGACTGTATAATTTTACAATCCCAGCAATAATCTATGAACATTCAAGTTTCTCTACATTCTAGCCAATATTTGCTATTGTATATTTGAATAATGATATTCCAATGGTTTTTAAATATATATTTTAAATTCTATATGAACACAATGTCTATTTATTTTTATGTGGTGCTGAGGATAGAACCCAGTGCCTTACGTGTTATGCAAGCGCATAACCACTTAGCTACAATTCCAGCCCCCATTGAAATGGTTTGGATTTGCATTTCTCTAATAACTAATGGTATTGAACATCTTTCTAATTGTTTATTGGCCATTCAAGCCTTTTCTTTGGTGAAATAGGCACATTTTTGGTTATTTTTGGTTGTGTGTGGTGTTGGAGATCCAATCCAGGGCTTTGTCCATGCTGAGTAGATACTCATCACTCAACTATATCCCCAGCTCCTGATTTTAAATTATTGAATTAAAATAGTTTTAAAAAATATTTTCTGGGTACAGTTCTTTATCATATATAACTTCTAAATATTTTCTCACAGACTGTGGCTTTTCAATTTTTAAATTGTGGCTTTTGAAGCATGTTGTAAATTTTGTTGAAGTTCATTTTTTTTTTGTATTGTGCTTTTGGTCTCATATCTAAGAATTTTTATTTAAGACATATTTTAAAACTGGCTAATTCCCCCACTATGTCTTGGGCATATTTCTAAGTCATTGAGTACAGATCTGCATGATCATATTTGGACTTTGGTTTCTGGAAAGAGGAAAAAGGAGATAACAGGGCGAGGCTATTAAAAATGTCCAGTAGGAATCTATTTATTTTGGGGGGTCTTCCTACTTCCTTTATAGATCATCTCCTGTCTGGTGCCTCCTCTGTGCCTTGTAAATAAAAACTTCTCTTGGCTATTAATTTCATTACTTCATTTTATGTTTTAATACCTTGGTCACATGTTCTTAGCACCACAATTTCTATAGGTTTAAATCCTTCCATCACAGATTCTGTTTATAAGAAACGTATTTTTCCTCATGATCTGGGATGTGACAGCTGTTGCTTCCTGCATCTACTTTATTGTCTAAAGCTAGACTGGGCCTTGGGAAAGATTCAACTTCAGCTCAGGTACTAAAGTGTAGATTAAAAAAAAATAATGGATAATGGCAATTGGCTTATGTGTTTTAATAGAAGACTTTAAGGGAGAAGGATGTCCCTGAATAAAACGTTGGTTATCATTTAAGAGGTTCCAATATGGGTGTATGGTTGTATCTTGATCCCTGTCTGGAGTAGAGCTTCACTGACTTCATGGTCAGGGTTTGTGGCATTGTGTAAAGCTGGAAGGAAATAATTTTCAGAGGGCTAACACTAATGGAGAAAATGCACTCTGAGGATTGTGTAGGAGGCCTCAGAATTAGAATGGGAGAAAGGCAAGTGAAGGGACTTCAGATCTCAGTTGCTGAAGACATCCAACTGTGGGCGAAATGGCCACTGAACAACCCTTTCAATTGAGAAGCCAAGTGAGGTGGCTATGCTCCTTTTGAGAACTACTCCCCTGAGGCTGTGGCCCAGAATATTCAAGGCAAGTACTAACTGGTGAAAAGCAAGGAAAGTGGGAGAGGGGTGCAAGTTAGCCCCAAGCACAATTGCCAATACAAGGTTAGAAAAGTGGTGATGAACAAAGAGGCTGTACCAGGTCAACAAAGAGCTGTTCCAAGCTGGTAGAATAGGAAGCTAACAAATGCAGAGCGAGATGAGTCAAAGTGCTTTAAGACTAGCCTAAGGTCTTCAACTGTTGTTTTTCAGGTGGAAAACAATAGCTAGGCACTGGAGGAGCCCTGGGGCTGGGTACTTAGAATACCTCAGAACAAAGAGAAATGGAGAGATCTGTTGGAAGCTACTGCAGATTGAGACTCTAGATGAAGGACTGGTCACATGGATGTATGGGAAGAACTGATCAGCAGGTCCAGGGATGGATTAGCTGTGCAAGTGCAGAGGAGACAAATGTGGCAGGAGATAGGGGATGGGGAGTTCACGGTGGGAACTCGGGAAAGGTAAGATCACGGAGTTTTTTAAAAATGTACACTTAAACACATAAAATGCACAGATCTTAAATGTAGAATGAGTTTTGATAAACGTCTACATGTGTGTAACCCTCCCACCCCCATTCAGAGTCCAAATGAAGCTGCCTCAAATGCAAGAAGTGAGAAGAAACTAGGACTGGAACTATATAAAAGTTATCTGGTTAACTGGAAAAGTTATCTGGGGCCAGGAGGTAGAAATCTTGGGAACAGATGAAAACGGGATAAATGGAGAAGAGCTCCAACTTTTAATATTTTGGGCGCACTTCAACCCCAAGTGAGGGTCTTATCTGCTGACACAGATGTAGAGATCTCTTCTCTCAGACTTTCAACCTTATTATCAAGGGAGAAATAAACCAATTTCTGAGTTTGCTGCTGCCAAGGTCTCCCATATTGAACCTGAAGAATGCTTCTCACTGGGGGGAGGGGAAAGGGGGGAAGGGAGCTAGACGACCCGACAGGTTTCTGCACCACCTCCAAGTAGCACGCTGGACTCCTCTCCTGACCTGGGAGGCTAGCTTCCTAGGTGCAGCGAGCTCTGTCTGGCAGCCTGGCCCCCGGTACCCCAGAGAGCTATGAGGTCATGCTCTGCACCTCTGTGCGATTGCAGCATCCCTGCAGCAGCGCCCTGTTGCGTGTAGCTGGAGTGCAAGCTTGCACTCAGCGGGAGCACAGTGGCTGGAGTTGGGGGACAATGGGCGTGGCTGAGCTCCCTCGCGCCCTCTCCCGCCTCTGCAATCCCGGGAACATTCTGAAAAGTATCCAAAAGTTCTACACCGCGCGCCAAAAGAAAAAAAAAAAAGGGCACAACCCCCCACCACTCCCGGCGCTGCGTGTCCCGACCTCGCCACTCGGGCTGCACCTCCGGCTGCTGCATACACGCCTCCTGCACCTCCTCCTCTAGAACCTAGCCGTCGGTTGGGTGCTTCCTTGCAGCCGTCTTCGGGCGTGAGAGGCGGTGTGAGTCCTTTTGCCGCTCCTTGGGGCAACATGCCCAACGACGACGCGTTCAACAAGCCCTCGGCACCGTCCGAGACCCCGCACGCCCCCGGGGCACCGCCTCAGGGCAAGTCCGGGGGCTTCGGGAAAGCTTCTGGGGCGCTGATGGGCGCTGGTGGAGGATCAGGCGCCGGGGGCAGCGGTAGCGGCTCCGGTTCTGGGGCATCGGGCCTGGGCGCCTCCAGCAAGAAGTCCCCGAGGCTGCCCAAGTGCGCTCGGTGCAGGAACCACGGCTACGCTTCGCCGCTCAAGGGCCACAAACGCTTCTGCATGTGGCGGGATTGCCAGTGCAAAAAGTGCAATCTGATCGCCGAGAGACAGCGCGTGATGGCCGCGCAGGTGGGTACGGGCGTCCGGAAAGGGGGGTTCAGTTCTGAGCTTTAGGGATAAAGTCCTTCGACGAGGCCAGAGTTAAGAAGGGCCCGGGATCGGGAATGATCCGGCTAGTAGAGCCGACGTTCGCAGCGCGCCGGAGACGCGGGACTCCCAGCCAGGGCCGAAGCCACTCAGGGTAGGCGGGAACGAGTCCCGGTCCCAGCCAGGGGAAATGCGGGGTTCACCCTGCTGGAAAGATCGCCCCAATCCTGCACTAGAGTTGCGGGGCTCGCTGCAGCGGCGGGGCCCCCAGATCTCCATTCCTGCCCTCCAAGCAGAGTTGAGTTTGTTCCGCTAGGGATTCTCCACGATCTCCGGGCCCCGCTTCAGCTCAGTTGCGGGGTTCGCTCCGCAGTGTGGGGGCGGCTGGGATCTCCAGCCTCGCTCTCGGAGCCGATCGCCGAGGGGTTCGCTTGGCTGGGCAGTCCCCGCGATCTCCACCGCGCACAGAGTTGCGGGGTTCGCTCCTCTCGGGGGTCCCAAGGACTACTCCCCGCTGAGCTGGGCTTAAATTAAGTAGGGTCCTTTGGAGCGCCGCGAGGGACGCTTTGTAGGGGCCAGGGGAGACCCTTGGGTAGCTGCGGAACGCGACGCCGCGTTTGTTTTTCTGGAAAAGTCCCTGGGATGGACGCCGCAGCGGCGTGGTCTCCGGCTCCTGGTGCACTTGGCGTCCTCGCCCGCGGCGGCTCCGGGCCGATCGCCTCAGCCATTTTGAGCAAATGGAAATGCTAGTATTTTAAAATTCGCTATCTGGCCCCAAGTTATGGGGGGCCAGATATTTTGACTATATTTAAGAATTTAAAAAAAACTCCTGGGTTTGAAGCTGGTCGTTAATTTTTATTTTTAATTTTTAATGGCTTCAACAGGACGCTGGTAATTTAGCAAGTTAACGAAAGTTCACGTCTTTGGTTTCCTAAAAGGTTTTTAAAAGGTAATAATACACATTCTTTCCAGCTAAAAGTTGTTTCATCTTTTAAAGATAGATTATTTAAAATGAAATGACACCAAAGAAGTGTTTTCCAGTGGTGTGCTGCTTTTGATTAGAAACGTGTAAAATAGCCCTTTTTAAAAAAAGATCTTAAGTTGAACATAACTGCACAAATGCTTAAAGATCGTGTACTTTCTACGTGCATCAGAGTTTTAAGCACAGAGAAGTTAAAACATTTAAAATTACAAGTGTTTTGTCTTCAGATATTATAAGGGCAGTTACTGAAAATATAGGTAGTTTTTTCATAGAACTTAATCTGTAGTGAATTGTTATGCTGGATGTAACAATAAGGTGCATCACAATGAGATTTAAAACATTTAAATATATAGGCAAGAAAGTATTCCGGACTTTTGATCATTGGCTTAAATATTTAACGTGGAGCAATACTCAGGGAATTTTTCTCAAAATGTAATAAAGATATACGAATAGGGGCATTAATTTTGAAAACCCTTCCTAGAAGGACTAATTTTGAGGAGACAGCTGAATTAACAACAAAAACGACCCAAGATTACTTTTAGAATATGAACTTCAGGATTTTTTGTACCAGAGGATTTGTGTTAGGCTAGATGAGCCCTTAAAAATCTATATAGCAATTACTTTCTAGTTATTCTAAAATAGTTTGAGATTGATATTAGATGAATAAAACAACTACATTTGCAATCCATTGCCAGCCCCTTTCCCGTGTAAATAATGTTCACTAACAAACCTTGGAGAAGATCTTTGTAAGGGCATCCTTAGTTTGTGGACTAGATAAGCTGTGCCTTTTGGATGTGCATGAGGTTTGTGTAAATCAAGGTACAAGTATGTATTAATATTTTAGAGGTTTGCAGGGTTTTAAAAAACTTACTTCTGAGCAGTCATTGATAATGCTGTTTCCAAGCCCTTGGTTAATAGCAGAAAATCCAAGATATATGCTTAAATAATTATCCAAGGTTTAGTTTTCTAAGGTGATGACTCTTTTGATTATGAGTGAAATTTACTTCCACATGAATCAGCTAACTTTGGACTATATAGTTTTCCTAAGCCAATACATAGATTGTAGCTGGATTTCTGATTTACCATTTTGATTTTACCTTTTCTCTTGTCTTTGAGCCTTTAAAGTGTAGGGTGCTTCATTTTTCTCCTTTTATGACCACCAAGAGTCAAGTTCAATAGAAAGTCTCTTTGTTACAGGTAGTAAACAAAAATACAACTTGTTTTAAGCCTCCCCCCCAATTTTTAACAATGTTATTAAAAAGATTATAAACACAAGAAGCCCCTTAAAGTGTTTCCTAAGTATGTCAGATTCTTACCTGTCTCAATTCTGTCTCTCTTTCCCTGCCTAGACGCCCCCGCCCCCAAACCTGTCCTCTCCCTTGCTGCTCACCTCCCACCTCTTCTTCTTCCAGGGACTTTCAACACCAGATTCCAGCCTCCTTGCTCTTCCTTGCTTCTCCACATGCTCCCTCACCCTTGGGGAAAAGGGTTTTGTGGGGTTTCATTTCCTAGCTGCTCTGTTCCATATTATTCTTACCCCTTTTTCCTTCCCTGTGTGAGTGCTAACTCATTCCATGGTTCAGGTCTCTGCTGCGTTTCTACGCAGGCTGATTCTTACATTTTTGCTGTAGATTGGTGTTTGCTTCTCATCCTATTTTGTAGTGGATGCTTACTTGCTTCTTGTTTCTCCTTTTAAATGGGGAGGAATCTGGGATCTAATGTAAGCTTACTGGTCACTGTTTCCAGTACAGTGGTCTTTTACATATTTGTGGGGTGAAGGAGTCCAGTGCTTCCTAATCCATCAGTGTGTTTTCTACTCTTGAGACTGAACTCCCCTCTTTGGATGAGTTTTTCCTGATCCTTGTTTCCTGATAGTTTGCACACTCATGTGTTTTGGGGATATCTATAATGGGCCAGATACCCTGACTTTATATCATTTTTCAACTTTGGCTGCACATCCTAGTTACCTGGACAGCTAGGTAAGAGAAATGAGAAACCTCTTTATGTTCAGAGCCTATCCTTGGAACTGGTGATTCTAGAGTGCTGGAGAATGATTCACTGTCCTATGCTTCCAGGTGGCTCTGAGAAGGCAGCAGGCGCAGGAGGAGGAACTGGGTATCAGCCACCCCATCCCGCTGCCCAGTGCAGCTGAGCTGCTTGTCAAGAGAGAGAACAACGGTGGCAACCAATGTCTCATGAATGAGAGCAGCAGCTCTTCTCAGCCACCAGCAGCCAGTACACCCACAACAGCGGCCTCAGGTAACCTGGGGGGCGGGGGCTGGGGTTCACATTGGGGTCTGGCATGAGGAAGGAGTGCTGTGCCTATAAAAACAGACTCAAGACCCTCCTGGGTCACCTATAACATTTACAGCTTGGAGGAATTTCTTAAGGAATTCTCCTTCTGCTTTTGTCTGCCTCACAAGGAGATGGCCATGGCTTCTAGAAGTGAAGGTTCAGCAACTTTACTTTCCTGTTGATAGTTAATAGTCACAATCACATAATGTCAGGGAGGAGTGAGATTGTTCATGTTTCATATTGGTCCACCCCTCTGTTTTGGGGTCTAGTTGGGTAGGTGCTAAAGATCCTCTTTTCTTAGAACTGAAGTTTATTTCGTCAGCAAGGAACAGCATCCCTTTGGGAAAAGTGTCTGAAAAGGCCAAAACCTAAGTGTCAGATATGGATGAACTTGGGAAGGAATAGGGAAAGTGTGTCATGTAGGCTTGTAGTCTCTCCCATGTGCTAAGCATTGTGCTAGGGGCTTCATATGTGCCAGTTTGTCTTCCTTCCTCCTGGAGTCATTCTCTTAAGTAGGAGGTAGTAGTCCTTTTTAACTTCATGAAGACAGAGGTGTAGGAGGTTAAGTTCATGGCCAAGATGATTGAACTAGAAAGCATATCAATCAGTCCATCTGTCTCCCAAGCTCAGTGTGCTTGGTGCACTGGGTCTCCAAATTGCTTCAGGAACCTCAGTGGTCTGGAGCTCACTGTTCACTATGGAAGCCTCCAGCCATAGGTAATTATTTAATAAATAAATTATTAAAAATAAAAAGAAAACATTTGGTTTCTCCTTTGATCCACATTTTGAGTGTTCATTAGCCACATATTGCCAAGAGCTGTCATATTGGATGATGCATTTCTGTTTCTCAGAAAGTTTCATTTGATGGTGCTGTTCTGGAATGCAGAGAACCTCTGAGAAATCCACCAAAGATGTGGAATTTTGGAGTTTCTGGCAGTTAAATACAGTAATCCCCCCTTCTCTGTGGGGCATAGGTTTAAAGACCCAAGTGAATTCCTGAAACCTAGGGTAGTACTGAACCCTACATGTATATGTATATTTATATATATGTAAATGTATATATTTGGAATAAATGTTTTTGTCCTACATATTCATACCTGTGGAAAAGTTTAGTTTATAAATTAGGTACTATACGATTAATAATATCTAATAATAAAATAAGGCAATTACAACAATGAAAATTATTTAAAACTTGTGAATCATTTGTTTATTCAATTTTCCATTGAATGTTTCTGGATCATAGTTGACCTCAGATAAATGAAATAGCAGAAAGTGAAACTCTGGGTAAGTGGGACTAATGTATATGGGCTGAGATTGTCTTTAGGATCTACCATGGTTTCATGAAATATGGCCTTGCCATGTGGTACCATCTTTGCTAAGCTCGTATGAGTTACTCAGTTTGCTGTGCTTAACCACTAGACTAAAGTTGCTCAGCTGCATATCCAAAATTAGCTGTGAAATTTTGGAATAAGTCACTTAAGCTCTGTGGGCAGTTTGTTTCTGGTTCTCAAAAATGAGGGAGAGGGTTCTTAAAGATTGCATGAGTCTTTGCCATTGTGGGGAGGAGAAGATAAGTGCACAACAGGGAAAGCAGGTAGGTGTGTTACTGGAGCTACAGGTTCTGTAATGAACAAAGGACAAGGTAAAGATGCTCCTTGACTTATGTACTGATAAATCCAACGTAAATTGAACAATTCCTAAATCAAATGCAATTAATATGCTTAACCCACTGAACATCTCAGCTTAGTAACATAGTACAATGTGCAGTACCAGTTGTTTATTACCCTTACGATCATGTGGCTGGCTGGGAGCTGCTTTTGCTGTGCAAAATTGAGAGGATCATATCCCATATTGCTAGCTTGGGAAAAGATCAAAATTCAAAATATAGTTTCTACTGTTTTTTTTCCCCCCAGCATTGGGGATTGAGTGCAGGGCCTCATGCATGCTAGGCAAGTTCTCTGCCACTGAGCTATGTCCCAGCCATTATGGTTTTCTTTTTTAATATTTATTTTTTAGGTGTAGATGGACACAACACAATGCCTTTATTTTTATGTGGTGAAAGTGTGTCATCTTTGCACTGGCTTTTGTACCATTTTAATGTCAAAAAATTGAAAAAAATTGAACCAGTATTGTTTTTTTTCTTTTTTTGGACTGGTTGTTCATAGTGTATACATAGAACAGTTTCCAAACTTTGCTTTCCATAGGGCAAAACAGGTTCTGGCAGAGTGTTTCAGAGTGGCAATAGGAGGAGAAGTAACAGAGAGGAGTCACAGGGTAGAAGGATTTAGGGGTCAGAGTCAAGGAGGATGCGCCCAGATCCCTTGCTTGTCTCTAGAGTAACATACCTTGTAGTATCCTGAACTCTTGATCAGTACTCAAAGGCAAGGGGAAGTTGAACCTAATATGTGTTCTGCTCTTTTGCTTGGGCATAGGTGGGTACTCATGGCTCTGGGAGGCTATGCCTCCCAAAGGAAGGTGGGTGTCCCACTAGACAGTTCATCTCTGGGACACGATGGTCATCCTTCGCAGGATTTCTATCAAACCTTTGGAGTTGGAATTAATAATTAATATGGACTGAGGATTTGAGTGAGAGGGAGGTAGGGAAGTTAGAAGAATACCAATTACAGAGAGAAAGAGGGAGAAGGAGGGTGAGATTGTGAAAATGGGAGAGGCAGACAGAAGATGGGTCCTACAGCTTTTAGGTGGCTAATGGAGACAAGTTTCTTAGATAACTTGGCACTAACAAGAATATAGCTTACTTTATGTTTTTTCAAGATTGTATGTATTTGAAGTAACATTTAACTATTGCAAAGTAAAGAGCAAACATTTGTAGTAGAGTCCAGAACCTATTTAAGGAAAGAACATTGCTTTTCCAGCACCAGTCTTGAGTTTCACCTCTGTCATCCTAGGATTACTTGCTACATGTCCAGGCGTTTGTGTGTAGTTTTTCTTTCCATATAAGTATGTGAATGTATGTACATATACATATAATATATATATGTACATACATGTATGTATACGTATATACATATATACATATGTGTACAGATAAATAATATTTACCTGTTTATAATGGGAGTGTGTTTGCACCCGTTGTCATTAGCTTTGTAACATTTAATGCAGCTTGGAATTTTTAAAAAATATTTTTTAATTTGTCAATGGACCTTTATTTTACTTATTTATATGTGGTGCTGAGAATCAAACCCAGTTCCTCACACATGCTAGGCGAAGCTCTGCCACGGAGCTACAACCCCAGCCCCAGTTGGCATTATTAAAGGCCTAGAATTCTTTTATGTAGATGTGGAAGGCCAGGGTTTGAAATGATATAGTGAGAGTTGAAAGTTGTAGGAGTTGTCATGGAATAGTAAGACCTACTGACCTGGCTCACCTGGGTGCAGTTGCTAACCTCCTTCCTACCCCTGCTCCCTAGGGTCTGTTAGGCCAGTTGCTTGGTGAAATTGAGTAGATTTTTATGTCCTTGAAGTTTCTTAGTTATCTCCTTTTGGCTCCTTAAAGTGCCAAAAGTGAGACTAAAAAATGCTCAAGAATTACTGCAGAGATTATTGGCTGAATTCTAAGGACACTTCAAAGTAAATTGGATTTACCAAGCTGTGATTCATTTTTTGGAGAACTAAACCTTATAAATAGGATAATGCACATTAGAAGACAGTCCTTGGTCAAAGGCTGCCTAACAATGACCAAAGGATTTATTGGATATCCTCGAAGATGGGTATACGAGACTTTTGTTGTTTTTTTCTTTGATTGTGGGGAAAAAAAAATAGCCCTTTGAAGAAATTGTTTTGTTGCTGATTTTTATACTAGTAGGATTAGATGGTAACAGGTATGTTATTGATTAGAAAAGTTTCTTCCTGATCATTTGTGGGGCACAGAGCAAAAAAAGATGAACATTTTTTACTATAAAGGACCATGAATTAATTAGCAATCTCAGCATTTTCTGTGTGCCTTCATGTTTTTAAATATTAGCATAAAGTATACTTTTTTTATTTCAAGTTATCAGCTTTTGAAAAAAATTGGGCCTTCTTTCTTTGTAAATTTGGGCTCGTCTGTTTTATTTTACATTTTACTTTTCCTTCAACCTCCTGTGCACACATAGAACACTGTTCTACCCAGTATGTTCCCTGAGGTCTGCATAGTTTTTCATCTCCTTTTCTGTGCAGAAACTGTCAAATGAAGGGCTGTATTGTAGAGAACTTGGTTCTGCATGCATGTCCTTTGTGAGGACCTGAATGTTATCTCCTGGACCCTCCCTTCTGGAGCACCCTGGACTTGCATCCACATGCACATCCACCCTCCCCCAGATCAAGCTACCTCCTACCGTCTGGGGTTTTCCTTGGCAGCTTCTGCCTTTCCTGCAGCCCATGGCCCTATTTCCCTCCCCTTCCCCTGTTGGAAGGGTAGCGCTGGTCTGTGCCTAATAGTGGAGGGGCAGGAATTCACTTCTTCAGCAGGAATTCACTTCAAGAGAGTGCAGGCCAGAAGAGGAGCATATTTCTTTGTAGGTCTTGAGGACTTATATATTTTACAGATATGAAAAGATTTTCCTAGTCATTTTGGAGGCACAGAGGAAAAAAAAGATGAACATTTTTGGCTATAAAGGACCATGAATTAATAGCAATCTCAGCATTTTCTCTGTGGCTTTATCTTTTAAAATATTAGCATAAAGTATACTTTCTTATTTCACAATTCCAGTTTGAAAATGGAATAATGTCCCTGGGGTTTTGTTTGTTTGTTTGTTTTGGGTATTGAGGGTTGAACCCAGGGGTACTTTACCACTGAGCCACATCCCCAGTCCTTTTTATTTTTTATTTTGATATAGAGTTTTGCTAAGTTGCTGAAGCTGGCCTCAAATTTGTGATCCTCCTGCCTCAGCCTCTTGAATTGCTGGAATTACAAGTGTGTGCCTTGTGTGGTTTTTATCAGTGAGAGATGGGACTGATGAATAACAATGAAGATACTGAATTTAAATTTTTAGAAGAATAGACTTTTTTAAGAGCAGTTTTAGGTTGTTTACAGCACAATTGAAGGAAAGGTACAGAGATTTCCCATGTATCCCCTGCCCTCACACATATGTTGCCTCCCCCATTACTATCTAAATCCCCCATCAAAATAGTGCCAGTGTTACAAAGAAACCTGCATTGTCATATATCCCCTAGAGTTGGGTGCACAATGGGGTTCACTCTTGGTGTTGTCCTTTCTGTGGGTGTGGACAACATCTTTATGATGTCAGACAGCATATTTCCACTGCCCTAAATCTACTCTTTGGGGTTATTTGAATTTAATATAACATTTAAATTTTTATCTTTGTAGTTTTCTAACATCACAAAGAAGGAAGCATATCACTCAAATGAATGATAAAAACATTTTACACACAATGAATGAGGCGTTTATTTTTGAAAGATTCTGACCACTTATGTGAGATAGTCTCCCTTTGATTTAAGCCAGCTCTCCATTGCAGGCAGAATAAGAATTAGTGCTTGGTTAAAAAAGTCTTCAGATCAAAAGCATCCTCATGCTTTCAGAGTCAAAGAAGTTGCCAGCAGATTGTCTTAACCCAAATGTAAACTGAAGCAACCGTTGGAAGTTTGAAAGAAAGAAAATGCTAGATGGTAGCGATCATTTTGATAGCTTGCTGTTTTAAATACTATTTTAGACCATTTTGTTTTTTTCAAGGGAAGTCTGCTTACACTTGTCAAATACAGCAGTTCAGTTGGTCTGAGAGAAACTCCGTGTGGATAGTATTTTGGTTTAGCAATTATAACAACAAAGTACACAGAAAATAGCCTAACCAGATTACGTGTGGCTAGAAAGGAAATTTAGCTAGAGCTTTAAAAAACTGAGAAAATTTAAAGTCACAGGTTTTAAAACACCATATACAAAACACATAAAACCAACCATTTGATTGGGTTACATCTATATCTCCCTTGTGAAAATAAGCTGGAGAGCATGGATGGCCTTTTACTTATCACTTTGTTCACCTATGATCGAGTAAACTACCTGGCTTTATAGTTGATGGTCAGTAAACCTTTGCTGAATGAATGATACATGATGTTGAATGAATACATGAGTTGTTTTAAAACACTTGAGTTTTCACGAACCCACATACAGATGTCAGAGAGAAAAATCTTTGATGTTCAGTGTGCTTTTTGTGTATTTTTAAAATAGTTAAAAATTCAAATTAATTTCTTAACAGGTTAAGGTATATTTCCTATACTGTATAATTCATTTGTTTAAAAATCTATGATTCAATTTTTGAGTGTGTATGAAGTTCTTGGGTTTGAACTCAGGGATGATCTATCGCTGAGTTACATCCACAGGCCTTTTAATTTTGACATGGGTCTCATGGAGTTGCTCAGGCTGGTCTTGGACTTGGCAGTCCTTCTGCCTCAGTGTCCCGAGTTGCTGACACGATGCCACCATGTTGGGCTATAATTTATTGTTGTTGTTTTTTTTTTTGTAAATTCACAGTGTTTTTCAACAATCACCAGAATTTAATTTTGGAAAATTTTGTCTCCTTTTCTAAAAGAAACTGCCCTTTTGTGATCATTCTCCACCTGCATCCTACCTAACCTCTCAGTGTCCACTAATATATTTCCATCTCTTCGGATTTGCATGTTCTGGACATTTTATTGTCATAGTTGAGACATTTCACATAAATAAAACAAGCTGTGTGACCTTTTGTGTCTGGCTTCCTTGACTTAGCCTGATTTTTTCAAGGTTTATCTATGTTGTAGCATGTGTTTATTAGTTTTTATTACTCCATTTTATTAGCAATTAATGTTTCATGTATGGGCATATTACATTTTATTTTTCTGTTCATCAGTTGATGGACATGTGGGTTGCTTATAATTTTTGGTCATTATGAGTAATGCTATTGTGAACATTTGTGTACAATTTTTTTTGTATAAATGTACATTTTTTTTTCTCCTGAGTGTGTATCAGAGGATGGAATTGCTGCTCTTGTGGTAACTGTATGTGTAATATTTTGACGAATTACTAGACTGTTTTCCAAAGAGGCTGCACTGTTTAACATCCCCACTAGCAATATATGAAGGATCCAGAAAATTCACACTTAAGCTTTTTTGGTGGTGGGGGGGGCAGGTACTGGGAATTGAACCCATGGGTGCTTAACCACTGGGCCCCATAGTTTTTGTGTATTATTTAGAGATGGGATCTCAGTGAGTTGAGAACTACCGGCATGAATCACTGCTCTCTGCTACACTTAAGCTTTTTAAAATTTTTTCAGTTGTAGGTGGACACCATACCCTTATTTATTTTATGTGGTGCCTCACATGTGCTAGGTAAGCATCTCACCACTGAGCCACGACTCCAGCTCCCACATTTAAACTTTCTTAAATTGAAAGGAAAGATCCCTTCATTCTGGCAAGTATAATAGATAGTTCAAAGCAGTGTGAGTCTCTCCGATGAGAAGATCAGATCATGAAGGAGTCTTCAGGTTTGCATTTTATTATCACTAGAACTATGTTAATGTTCAGTCTCTATAGAAATTTCTCCATTTACCTCATTGTCACAGTTTGTAGTGAAAAGGAAAGTGAGGAAGCCAACAATTCATAGAGGAACCAGGGATGGTCTTTCCCTGTGCATGGCTGGCCGATAGAAATACTGGTATCTTTTTAGAAAGGACTGAAGCATCTTTTCAGGTCTTAGGTGATCTGTATTTCCTCAAAATGAGGGTGCAGGAAATCTAGTACCCTAGACACTTGGCTAGGATAATTTTTATTTTTGATTTTCTGAAAATGGAAGACCATGGTCACCTTTCTGTAGAGTGGAAGAAAATCCTGAGAGTTTGTGAAAATAGACAGTTGTCCTACCTGGCACCCCTGGAAGAGGGTATAGTTTACATTAACTCTTAGAACTTCCTGCCAATGGCTGGTCATAGTTTTGGAGTATGTGGTGTCGAACTCAGGGTCTCATAAATGCTCCCAGCACTACCACTGAGCTACATTCCAGCCCACATTGGAGAGTTTTTATGGATGGTAACACTAGGTGCTGTCCTTGTGTGATGCAGTCTTAAATTTGTTGCCCACGGAACCCTTTGAAATGTCAAAAAGTTCCTGTCATCAGTTTCCCTTGCATTCCCCAGTGTGTTGCTGAAATCCTTGACCTGTATTCCTGATTTTGCTGGTCTCAGGATCCAGCTCCCCTCCCAGACTTCTACTACTTTTTAGGCTCTTGTGGGTGTCTTTTTTCCCATCTTTTGTTTTATTCACTTGTTCTTTTTTTTTTGCTAGTGTGATAAAATATACAGAATTTGAAATTTGTCACTTCATACCTTTTTAAATGTGGACTTAAGTGCGTTCACGTTGTTGTACAACCATTGCCCCCACCCATTTCTAGAACTTCCCAAACAGAATCTCTGTTGTCCTTCAACTATTATGTCCAATTTCCCTCTCATTAACTAACTTGACTGAGGATAGCATTTAGTCTCAGCTTTACTTTTTTTTTTTTTTTTTTTGTACCCGGAATTGAACTTAGGGGCCTGCAATCACTGAGCCTCATCCCCATCCCTATTTTGTATTTTATTTAGAGACACGGAGAGTTTTTATGGATGGTAACACTGAGCTGCTTAGCGCCTCTTTCTTGCTGAGTCTGGCTTTGAACTTGAGATCCTCCTGTCTCAACTTCCTGAGCTGCTGAGTTACAGGTGTGCACCACTGTGCCTGATCCAGCTTCATTTTTCTTCAAGGCTCCATGGCCTTTGAAATTATCTGTAGACTCCTGGGTGCTAAGACGGTTTCTTTTATTTCTGCCAGTATCCTTTCTCTCCTCTGCTTCCCCTCCTTCTCTCAGCTCCAAAGTTTTACTCTATTGCTAACTTTTCATTTTGTTTCATAGATGGGTCTAATCTATGCCTCTGGTGTAGTGGAGTCTCTGAAGTCTCTCTAGGGTGGAGGTTTGTAGACATGGGCCAGGGCAATGTGAACTAACACCTTACGCAGGATGAATTCCTTATCTTTGTCAGATGATCTGGGCTCATAGCTGCGCAGTGCCCTGAGTGTACCATGAAGCAAAGAAGAGGAGTTGGGGTTCCTGGCCCCGCTGTGGTTCTAAGTGTTATCTCCCTGGAACTTGTCAGATCTTTTTTCTTTTTGTGATTTCATGAACAACTAACTAGGCGAGGGCATGTCTGCATTTCTGTCTCAGCCTGAGGTGTCTTACTTTTCAGTTGATAAAAAAATTCAATTCTGGGGACAACCGTTTTGACTCCCTTGTGAAAATTCACATAAATGTTTATCACTGTTGCTGAAAACAATGACATTTCAAACAGAGTTGACTCCAGTCTCTTATGTCTGTGGACAGACTTAATAATTGCTAGTTTGGTCTTATTTTATAACACCACTGGACCTGCTTTCCAGAAAAAAATCATGTAACAGATTCTTAAAGCAGACCTGGATTATCAAAAGAAAATACTGATTCAATGTTATAGTAATGGCAAATTTTCTGATGTTTATTGGCAGTAAGAGCTCTTAGGTATTGCTTTAGTCATCCAATGTCAATTCAATTCAGTATATATGCTAACAGGTGACTTTCAATATTGATTTCTGCACCCTAACCCTTAACTCTATTCTCAAGGGTTTTTTTTGGGTTTATCTAAACTATACAGAACATGCTTTAATTCAGTGAAGCTGCTTGGATTCATTAGATACCAATCCATGTTTGCTGAACAAAATTGAATTCATTTCTGTTGGTGAGAGCACTGTCTGAGCAAGAGTCCCTCCCCACCTTCTCTTTGTTTTCTTCTATTTTTTAAAAATTTGCATATCTAACTATTATTGCTGGGGGTGTAGCTCAGTCGTGAAGGGCTTTCCTAGCACACCCGAGGCCCTGGGTTCTATCCCAAGCACTGAAAAAATAAAACTAACATTCATTGTGTGACTGCACTGGGCTAGTCGCTCTTCTAGGCGTGTGGCATATAGCAGTGAATAAGACATGCAGCTTACATTTCCAGGGGCGGAGAGAGTTGATAAGCAAGTACATCAATAAGTAAACGAGGTATTTTTAGGAAATAGTGTTATGAAGAAAAACGAAGTGATATGAAGGATGTGACTTGAGAGGACAGCGATTGTTTTAAATAAAGAGTCAGTGAAGGAAGACTTCTGAGGAGATTAAATTGGAGCTAGTTCTGAATGATAATGAACCATTGGGGTCAGGGTCTGAGAAAAGAGCGTTCCAGGCAGAAGGAGCAGCAAAGTGAGACTGCACTTAGAACAGCAGACAGGTGGCGGGTGTCTGAGTGCTGTGAGCAGGGGTGACATCTGCGGGGGCTGCATCTCGAAGGGCCGTGTAGGCCAGGGAAGGAGTTGGGATTTTATTATGAGTGCCATGGAAAGTCACTGAAGTGTTAAAGCCGTGAATGGCGTGACCTGATTTACTCTCTTAAAAGATCTCTCTGCTGCTGTGTGGAGTGTAGCTTGAAAAAGTCAAGTGGGAGCAGGGATTGATGTCAAGGCTGGGCTGTTGCCCATGCCAAGGGGAGAGCTGCTCTGACAGGGCTGGTGGTAGTAGAGATGGAAAGAAAGGGTGGGACAGCAGGTCTGTTTTGGAGATAAGTTTAGGTGCCATTTTGGTAGGTACTGTCAGTGTCACTCCCTCCAGAGAGCTGCAGTCACAGCATTTCCAGGGCTAGGCTGTTGTTGGGGCTGTGCCAGTCTGGTAGGTGAGACCTTGTATTCAGTGTGGTCGGAGACTCAAGGCCCCCCAAAGAAGTGCACACCCAGTCCCCAGGACCTCACATGCTAGGAGGGACCTTGCAAATATGATTAAGTCTAGGATCCTGAGATGGAGAGATGACCCTGGATCTTCCAGGATCTCATGGCATGATTCTTAAGAGTAGTTTTTTTTTTTTTTTTTTTTTTTTTTTTTGCTGTGACATATAACTGAGAAAAACAGCTTAGTGGGGGAAAGACTTATTTTGGCTCACTGTTTCAGAGGATTTAGTCCAGTCTGTTGGCTCTGTTGCTGTGGGTCTGAGTTGAGGCAGAACATCATGGTGGATGGTGTGGTAGAGCAAAGCTGCTCAGCTCATGGTAGTCAGGAAGCAGGGTGCAATGAGGAGGGCGTGGAGATGAGCCAGGAACAAGAAATACTATTCCAGTACATGACTCCAAAGGCCTGCTTTCTCCAACTATGCCCCACTGATGACAGTTTCCACTATTTTCCAGTAGTTCATTCAGCTGTTAGTGGATTAATCCACTGATGAGGTCAAAGCCCTCATGATCCAATTGCCTCCTGTAAGCTCCACCACAGAAGATTGCTGCACTGGGGACAAAGCCATCAACACAAAATAAACCTTTGGGGGACATTCCAGATTCAAACCATTAGAGTGGAGAACTTTCCCAGCTGCCCCAGAGACACCATAGCAGAAGACAACTAAGAAGAATGTTCAAGTTTGTGGGACTTGACCTATTACTGCTGGATTTGAAGATGGAGGAAGACCTTTCCCTACCCCCAAGAAGGCAGGAGGCCTTGGAATAGTTCTCAGCTGACAGTAAGGAAGTGGGGCCTCAGGCTTAAAACCACAAGGAACTAAATTCTGTGTGTGTGTGTGTGTGTGTGTGTGTGTGTGTATGTGTGTATACACACACACACATACCCTTTGTGATGTGGGTTACACTTCCCCACCCCTCATTACTTGGTATTTTAGAGCATAAAGCTTCATGAGACTGTCTGGGGACACACTGCAAGAGACAAGAAGAGCCATAGGACTGAGTCTTAGTCACTGTTCTCAGAAGGTCAGAAACTCCCAGTAATTCCAGTTCCCATGATGCACCATTAGCCAGGTCATGTGAAAATGGCCAGAGGACAGCTAAGCCAGTGCATTCTTTACAAAAATACACCTCCTAACTTCTACTCCTCAGTTCAATTTTAGCTATGAGCAGATAGATTTCAAGTTAAGCTAAAGACCTCATTGACCAAACCATTTCACAGACATGGTCTTGAAGTTTCAGTATTAACTATTTGGTCTGGTCATACCATGGCTGAGGAATGAGGAAATACATAGAGGTCCCTTGGTGTCCTCGGATTGTTTCTGAACCCTCCTTGGATACCAAAGTCCAGAAAGGCTCAAGTGCCTTATTTTAAATGGTATAGTATTAACCTAATAATCTATGCACACCCTCCAGGTACTTTAAGTCATTTCTAGATTTCTTAAAATAATGCCATTTAAATGCTATGTAAATAGTTGTTAAAACAGGTTGGTGGTGTAACTTGTGAGAGAGTGCTTATCCAGTATTCATGAGATCCTGGGTTCAGTACCCAGCACTGGAAAACAAAACAGACAAACAAAAAACCCTGTTATTACTGTATTGTTTAGAAAATGTCATAAAATGTACACGTTCAATACAGATGATTATCAAAGGCCTTATTACGTAGAACATGAAAGAGTGAGTCAAACAGTGCTCATACGAGTGCTGGTGAAAGACAGGATCTGTGAACTGGTGGGGGGCTGCAGCAGGCATGCTTACACATGACCTCATGAATGTGGCTTCAGCATAGTACAAGTTTTACTTTTTGGAACTTTCAACCAACTTTTTGCAGTTGGTTGAATCTTCAGGTGAAGAACCTAAGGATAGGGAAGGGCTGATTGTACTATCTAGTTAGATGTTTTAGTTAATAGACTATAATCTTTTTCTTAGCCAGTGTTGCTGGTTTGCATGAAATCAGAATGCATGTTACTTTTCAACTATTTTAAAGTCATTTGACGTTTGTGTTGATATGGAATGAATGTTATCATTCCTGAATAACAGTGCCAGATTTCCCTCCAAGAGAATGGCACGTGACAGCAGAAGCTTCATCAAAGATCTTGGAGATAAGCCAGGCGCTGTGCCATACGCCCGTTATCCCAGTGGCTCAGGAGGTAGGAGGATCACTAATTCAAAGCTAGCTTCAGCAAAAGCAAGGTGCTAAGCAACTCACTGAGACCCTGTCTCTAAATGAAATACAAAATAGGGCTGGAGATGAGGCTCAGTGGTCGAGTGCACTGAGTTCAAACCCTGGAACGCCCCCCCCTCCCAAAAAAAAGATCCTGAAGATTGAAGACACCTAGAAAAACAATTCTGTTATTATCTTGATAACCATAGTGGGGAGGAGGCTTCTTCTCATCGAAAGAAGCTAATATCTGGAGTCCAAAGACCTTGCTCAGCTCCT
This sequence comes from Ictidomys tridecemlineatus, assembly GCF_052094955.1. NCBI lineage: Eukaryota > Metazoa > Chordata > Mammalia > Rodentia > Sciuridae > Ictidomys > Ictidomys tridecemlineatus. Next base: position 143,911,405 of record NC_135480.1, read on the forward strand.
TCTCCCTCTTATTTGGACAGCCCATTTAATTTCTTGTGTGTTCATCTCTTCTTTTACAAAATGAATTAATATTCTATATATCTCCCCAAATTGCTATGGGGCTCATCTCTTTTGTGAGATACTCTGATGCACAATTTTTCGTTAACTATAAGATGGCTATGAAAAATTATTTGAAATAATAATGAAGTATATAAACAAGTTCTAGAACTCAAGTTCCAGATACTAGTATGAGGAACAGAGGAATGAGTTTAGGTCTGGTTTTCCTTATGGTCATAAACTGATTTTTGCAAAAACGAAGCTATACAGACAATAAGAAGTACATCCTTGGAGGAGGATTGTGTAATCCATCACATTTCCCTACAGTACCAGACAGGAATCTCAGGAGATCCAGCTTCACACTAAAAACGTAGTAAATGTATTAAGCCTTCACATTAAAATACAGGTCAACTCCCCCCTTCTAAATAATGTTCCTTTTTTTTTCTGTTTTCTTCACTTTGCTGATAGATGTCTTGAGTGTTACCCATCTGTTATCCTTTCTAGAGGGAGTGGGGAGTGTCACACAAACCACTAGAAACCACCAGAACATTCACATGAGATTAAGAAGCAGGGGACAAATACACAGACAGGGGATGAGGGAGTAGCATGGCATGTCACATTTGGACACCACCGCCTTTGAGAGGGAACACAGAGAGGCTGAACTGGGTGTGTCACAGTTGTCCCCTACAAAAGGGACTCATTTTCTTGGTGGCAGCGATAGATTTTTTTTTTAACTATTTAGTTTCAGAAGTTTTCTTTTTTAAAACACTCCAAAACCTGTGTTTATTTGAAAATAAACATTTTATTTTTTTTATTTTTATGGATTTTTTTCCTTAGGGACAAAACAGAAAGCCACAGGGAGTCTCAAGGACACTATTCAGCTAATACACAGATTCTGAGTGCAGTGGACAGGAAAGGAGTTAGCAAGTACAATCAGTGGGTAGTGGGTGTGATTCCTCATTAGCAGGTTGGAGATGGACCTGAGATTGTCCCTGGCAACCTGACCCAGGAGTGGCTACCTTGCAGAGCCCCGGCATCCACTTGATGAAGGTGGTGTTCATATCCCTTATCACTCTCTCCTGAAATTTTTATCTCAGAGATGGAATTATGAGTTATAGAAGAAAAGGAGTAAGAGGCACATCAAAGAATTTTTGTGTGTGTGTGGCTTTGAAAAAGGGGCCTTCTTGGTTTGGGGTTGTTAGCTTTGGGTGTGCTGTCTCCATCATGCAGCACCTGGGTTTGTTTTTCTCTAAAAGATGTAGATAAACTAGAGAGAATCCAGAGGAAGGGCAACAAAAATGATGTATGACTTGGAGAGAAGGAGAATAACAGTCTATAAATATTTGAAAGGTAATATAAAAGAGGGAGAGAGATTATTTACAGCAGTGGAGAGGACTTTGACAGGGAACAAAAGCTTGGATCTAGGAGCAGGAGAAAATTGGGTAGGGCTGGGGGGAAAAACAGCATAATAAGGGTGATTAAGCAAAGAAATGTAATTCTCACATTATTTTGTGGCATCAGGAGCCAGAAGGGTAGGAATAAGTGATGTTTTTCAAGTGGAGGCCCCACGCATGAGTGTGAATCACATTTTCCTAGTTTCTCTGTGTGCTTTATTCTTTGTCTCCTAAGGGTGTAGTTTGTTACTTTCCAACTCTTCAGTGTTTCGTTTTTCAGAGGTGTTAGTAATGATTCTAATAAGACTAGCTCTCTTTTACTGTCTCCCTGTGGCAGGTGTTGTCTTTGCTGCTAGTTTATTTATACTTTCATTTAATCTTTACAGCGATTTTTTTTTTCTGTAAAATAAGAGCTATTTTTTTTCCACTTATAAGGAAATTGAAGGTGGATAACTTGCTCAAAATCACATGTATATTGAGTGGTAGGATTGGGATTCAAATTCAGGTTGGTGACACCCAACCCATGCTTGAGTCCTACATTAGATTCTATGGCCCTGGTTGGTGAGGTTATGTCAGTAGTAATCTGGTCAGGTAAACAGCTGGTATCCAAGTGCAGAGGTAGGTGAAATAGTTGTTGCCTGGGGTTCTCCTTGGTTTGCTCTTCTCTCTCTTAGAGATATTTTCTCAATATCAGTAAATGCTGTGTTAGTAATATGATACCTTTTCTTATTCTATTAAGCCAGCTATAATTAGGCTCTTGCTCATCCTTTTGGTAATAGAGTGATCTGTACCTTCTCATTTAGAAAAAAAGACATATTTCATAAGGCAGGCATTTTCCTGGATCTTACATGCTAGTTGTAATGGGCATACCTTAGGTGTTCTGTGCTTTCCTTGCCTTTCTGACTCTGTTTTATAGTATCCAGTGTTTAGTGTCCAAAAATCAAAACAAAATATTCAGCATTAAATGCTTAGGGTAAAGGTGAAAAGCTGGAAGATTGGTGGTGTAGCTCATGGTAGAGTGTGTGCTTATCATATGCAAAGTCCTGGGTTCAATCCCTAGCACCCTCCCCACCCCCAACAATGAAAAGCTGATGATCTAGGGTTCTTGATGTCACTGCAAGAAGTTATCAGAGTTGGAGTTCAAAGATGTGGATTTTATTCTAGACTCCAGGTACCACCACATTTCCTTACGTGCCAACAACCTTTCCAAACTGCAGCCACATCCTCTACCTGGGGAGCCTAATAGTTCCTGTTTTTTCAACCTTTGGGGTTATTGTGGGTAGCCACTGAAGTATGTTAAGTGCTGCTTATAAATTGCAGAGAGTGCCATACATGCTTTGAAGGCATGAATGAAAGGCACTAAGTTGGAAAGTTAGCATCATTTGTATCAACACATCTTCTCTTGGTAAAAATCAGTCAGTAAAGGTAGAGAATTTTGAGGTAGATATCATTGCTTAGAAGGGCAATGTCAAGTTTGTTGTTGCTTCACTTGTGTGTTTTGAGGCATGGTTTTGCTGTGTTGCCAGGCTGGCCTCACACTCATGAGCTCAAGCGATCCTCCTGTCTCAGCTTCCCAGGTGGCTGAAACCATTGACTTGTGCCTTGGTAACCTGGCTCTCCTGTCAGATTTTTGTTAAGGACAGAACAGAACTGCCAGTAAATTAACACAACCTTTGTCTCTTCCTCCCCCTTGACTGTGGTGGTGTGAAGTGAAGACCACATCAAATCCTAGCCAGAAGCTGGCATGGAAATCCACATGTGACCCCAGACATGGGCATTCTTTATTTATCATTTTCTGTGTGCCAATCCCATCCTTCCCTTTGTAGTTGTGTACCCTTTTTCAAATAAAGAGCTTTTTGTTTTCTGTCCCTGTGCAGTTGCTCGCAATAGTGGTCTCTAGTGAATTCCTTGCTAAAATCATTCCTAGATTACTTTCGCTGTAAACTGTAATGATTTGCCTCTGGCCGTATTTCTCCCAAGGTCTCCTATCTCGGTTACTTGTAAGGCTACTCCTCCCCTCTCTTGTTCTCTTTGATCTTTTATAATTGGCTTAAAACTCTCCATATTTAATCTGCAGTGACTTTGTTTCTCCTCCCTAGTTTTGCTTTCTCAGTTCCTGAGAATTCAATAATCTTTTTCTTACTATTTTCTATATTTTTAGAGTGTCCTATTTTCTGTGGACTGTTAATAGACTTTTCTCTTTGTCTATCCATTTGCTTTATTTCAGCTGTTAATGCAGAGCTGCTTTGTGCCTGTAGTTTGGCTTATAATAAACAAAGTCTTACACCTTCTGTGCAGTTGGTGGACTTCTAGTTACAGACTTTGCTGATGCTGAGGATACCTCCCTCCATACTTAGTAATGTGATAGAATGAGTGATATGAGGATCTTGGTAAACAGTTGAGCACCCAGTTTGCATTGAGTAGATGAACTGGAATGCATGAGTATGTTGAGTTAGAGAGCTTTTTCTTACCAGTTGTCCTTTCTGGGACCAGTTGCTTTGGCTGCTCAACATGCTAGAAAGAAGAGCTCCTCCATCTCCTCTGCAGTTGACTTTTCCATGAATCTTTCTGGCCTGCATGCATTATTATGAGGGCTTCTCTTTCCACTAAGCCCAGCTCTTCAGCTCTGAGATGCTCTCAGCCAGAGCACTGTAATCTCTTCTCAGGAGTTCCAATTTGCTGCCACTTTTCTGGTTCGTGTCTGGCTTGGGAATAGATCCCAGAGGAGTGCCAAGATTCTGCCAGTTTTGTTGTTGAGTCTTAGGACTTGGCAGTTTTCATCTTCTTGCCTCTTGAAGGCTTTTAAAATTGGAGCCCATGGTGAGCTTCAGGCGGGTCTCTGCATTTCCTTTGGAAGATGGCTCTGAAATTTTTTTTATGTGATTCTTCAAGAGGTCTGTGACCTAACAAAGGTTAAGACTCACAGCTTTAAGTTTAAATCACAGCCTTTTATAATACACTAGGAGAAAAGTTTTTGAAATATTTCAATTGATTAACAATTGGAGGGTAGTAAAATATTGGCACATATATATACATACAAAGGATGAATGTCTGTTTACAGTAATATTTCAGTTGTCTAAAAAGTATGTGTATATATTCATATTCAAAGAGATACAGAATACTAGACTTTTTATGATAGGCTTAATGTTTTATACTTACATGTATTTTCAAAGTTTTGTTCTCATTATGAATAATATACACCTTTAAAACCTTCAGAGTTGGGGATGTGCATCAATGATCGAGCACTTACTTGTCTAGCAAGTATGAGGCTCTGGGTTCTCTTCCTAGCACCATAAAAACTAAAACAGTTTCTCATCTTACCACGTTTCCTTCATCTTTCTGTGACCCTATTTGCCTTCTTTTCTATCAGTTTCTGCATAAATAAAAGGCAAGGGCTGTATATATGGGTCAGTGGTAGAGCACTTGCCTACCATGTGGTACAAGGCCTTGGGTCCAATCCCCAGCACTGAACCCCCTCTCCCAGAAAAAAGGCAGAAATTCTATTTATTTTACTATTTAGGGTACACTTAAAAATCAGCAGGTTGCCTGGCATGGTGGGAGGTTGAGGCACGAAATTGAAGGTTCCAGTCTAGTCTAATCAACTTAGTGAAACCCTGTCTCAAAATAAAAAAAAATAAAAATAAAAGGGGCTGGGGCCATAGCTCACTTGTAAAGAGCCCTTGGGTTCAATCCCGAGTACAAAAAAAGAAAAAGAAAACAAACAGACCCCCCCCCCAACAATGCAGCTTTATTGAAGTGTAATGTAAATGCATAAAATTCATCCTCATACAGCTGGACAGGCATCATTATTCTAAAACATTTATATACCGACCCCCAAATCCACACTCATCAGATGTTCCTTCCCATTGCCTCCTTCCCTCAGCCTCTGGCAGCTAACATACTTGCCAGCCCTGGAGGTGTTCCTGTCCTGGATATTTCACACAGTGGAATCACACAGTATATGATCTTTCGCGTTTGGCTTCTTTGACTAGCATGATGTTTTCAAGGCCCAACCATGTGGCCGCACACATCAGCACTTGGTTTCTTTTTATTTCTGATTAATCTTCCATTGTATGAATATACCATATTTTGGATATCTGTTCCTTAGTTAATGGAGAGCCTTCACTAGCAAATTTTTGCATGAATGTATGTTCCATGCTTTTGAGCGTAATTATACACTAGGAATGGAGTTGCTACATCATGGTGGTGACTCTGTTTAACACTTCCAGGCCATCTTCTAAAGTAGATGCACCATTTTATGTTCTCGACAGCAGGGACAATGGAGGATTCCAGTTTCTTCACTCCAGCAACACTTACTATTTGTCTTTTTGGTATAGCCAGTCTAATGGATGTGAAGTGGTACTACATTGTGGGTATCTTTTTGTCAGTTCTTGTATGGTCCTGAGAATTGAACACAGACACCCTTTAACTCTGAGCTACATTCCCAGCCCTTTTTATTTTTATTTTGGGACAGGGTCTTAGTAAGTTACAGAGGCTGACCTTGAACTTGCCACCCTCATGCCTAAGCCTCCCAAGTCACTGGGTTTACAGGTGTGTGCTACTGCCCACCCTCCCTACTGGGTCCACTATAATATCATTTTGATTTGCATTTTGCTGATGGCTGATGATGGTGAGTATTTTTTCACATGCTTATTGGCTACTTCTGTATCTTTTCTGGAGAAATGGTTATTCAAATTTCTTGTCCCTGCCTTTTTGGAGGTTGAACCCAGGGGTACTGAGCTCCATCCCCAGTCCTTTTTCTTTTCTTTCTTTTTTTTGGGGGGTGGTAAAGAGTATTGAACTAGGGCCCTCGGCCACTGAGCCACATCCCCAGCCCTATTTTGTATTTTACCTTTGAGACAGGGTCTCATTGAGTTGCTTAGCACCTTGCTTTTGCTGAGGCTGGCTTTGAACTCATGATCCTCTTGCCTCAGCTTTCCGAGCCACTGGGATTACAGGTGTGCACCATTGTGCCCTGCCTTTTTATTTTCTACTTTGAATTAGTCTTGTCTATGCTGACCTGGAACTTGTGACTCTTATTCCTCAGTCTACTGAGTTGCCAGGATTACAGATGTGCACCATTGCATCTGGCTTTTTGCCCATTTTTAAATTGGATTATTTTTGCCTTTTTATTGTAGAGCTTTTCTAGCACAATTCTACATTCCTGTTAAGCCCCTCAGTGTGGATAGGTGCTGGGATGGAAGAACGGGAGGAATGGTCACAGGTTCTGTGCTATGTGCTATATGCAAACTTGTTTGCAAACTGAGTAGGTGAAGTAAAGAAGGGAAACCCATTAGCTTAGCAGTGGAAGAGTCAAGATGAAAGGTGCTGATAAGTAGGGGATGGCCTTCCAATCCTTTTAAAACATTGTCTTTTTATGGAGACTAAGGCTAATGTTGACATACAGAGAGAGGATAGGCAATGCACAGATTTGGAAGTGAGAAAAGGAAAAGATCTAGAGTAAGTTTGTCTTCTAGTACTTCTCCAGCAGTGTTTGAGTTATTGGGGGGAAATAAATATTGCAGGAAATGGGCATATTTAGCCTTGAGGTAGAAAATGCCTAGAAGCTTTCAAGGATTGAACTGTGCTTACATAGTATGGTGTCGGGCTGTTTTCTTTTTTGCGTTTCAATGAGCACATGAGTTAAAAGGCAGTCCTCCTGGTGAGAGTTTGACATTGACATGGTGCCCTCTCAGACTGAAAAGGGGACAGAAGCTTGTCTCTCCCTGAGTATTAGAGCCTGTCTGAAGGTAGTGAGGGGGAACACTTGAGGATTTACCCAGTCTTTTTAAAGAGTTTCTGTTAAGTGATTCTACTTTAGTTTTTGAGATCTTTAAAGTTTTGATCAGTGTATAGGAATTCCAGAATTATTTGAGTAGTTCTCAGAAAGATCAAAGAAGGTACTTCTAATCTTCATATAGTTAAGATGTTAAAGATGGGTTCATTTTTATATATAGTAAAATCTAGTTCTTGCTTTATTGACTATTTTGGGTTATTTTCATTGTCTTGTATTAAAAAAAAAATTTTAGGTAAGTCCTTTTATTACACACAAGCTGAATATATACGGCATGTAGAAACTCACACAAGCTTTGAATACTGTACACACTGAATCAGATGTTTTTGTTGCAACACTAGTATCCATAAACTGTTCTGAACAACCAAAAGGGTCTTCTTTAGAAGAATTTGAACAAAGCTGAGTCCCTTTGTTCAAATCTTGATGTGTTGATTTTGCAGGTGAAATTTCAACACACATCCTGTGGACACGAAAGGTACTTCTTTCTAGGCTGTTTTTGTCTTGGCTTCTCTTTTCCCCTTTCCTGGGGTTTCTCATTACCCTTTATTTTTCTAATTATTCTCTTCCTCTTCCTCCACCACCACCACCACCACTACTCAGGGGCACTCCCACTGAGCCACATCCCCAGCCCTATTTTGTAGTTTTATTTAGAGACAGGGTCTCACTGTTGCTTAGTGCCTCGAGGTTGCTGAGGCTGGCTTTGAACTCAAACTTTGAAGTGGCTTTGAATTCTCCTGCATCAGCCTCCCAAACCATTGGGATTATAGGAGTGAGCCACCGCACCTGGGTTTATTTTTCTAATTCTTAAAAACAAAACCAAAAGCCAACAACATATTAAAAACTGTTTGTAGGAGTGGGTAGCTATCCTTGCCTCATTATTAATTAAACAAACAAACAACATTTTATTCTCCTACCCTTTCAACCAATATTGCTTCTCTTTGAAAGAAGTGGATTTTTTTTTTTTTTTTAAATCCAGGTTGGAATAAGATTCACGGGACATTTGGCGGTTGACACACTTGCAGATGATATCAGACACTGCCTCTGTGCTGCAGAGAGGGCTGCTTTCCTCCCTGGGCTTGATAGCCTAGAGTGCATGTCCTCTGACACAGGCTATAACCCTCCACCAGAGGTTTTCATAGCTTCTAGATCTACTTTGATTTTCACCAAGTAGTTCTTGATGCTTGAGAACTTTTTGCAAGGTGGAATATCTGAAAGCGTGTTAGATGTTTCCAGTGATCCAGATATACAAAACCTGTGTACCACAGATCTCTAGATGAAGAAAATGAAGAGAGATGTGTTTGGTGAGTGACTGTAGTTGGTGGCTAGTAAGTTATAAAGCTTTAGTCATGTTGTTTGTTTCTTAGTTGCATAACAACATTCTAGTAGACAGGTTCAACAGGACTCTTGGTAATCATTTTTTTTTCACTTAAGATTTGGTATTCTTTTCTGTTAAGACTTTTATTGGGGTTGGGGGTGTAGCTCAGTGGAAGAGCATTTGCCTAGCAAGCAGGAGATCCTGGGTTCCATTTCCAGCACCACAAAGAATGAATAAATAAAAATAAAAGAGATACTAGCCAGCTTCAGGGTTCCACGCCTGTAGCCCAAGCTACTTGGGAGGTTGAGGTGGGAGAATTGCTTGACTCCTAGAGTTCCTGACTAGCCTGGGCAACATAATGAGCCTCTGTCTCAAGAAAATTCTGAGATGTGAGTGTACATATGTATGTACATGCATTCATACATATGTAAAACACACATGTATACCCACATATAAATATACACATTCCAAGTTGCCCGAGTGATCAGGACCTATGAACTGCAGGAAAATAACCACCCTGCCACTATTTAAAAGCCAGAAGGCTCTGACTCCAGCCCCAAATAAAAAGGATGCTGTGTCTGATTGCCTGAGCTATGTCACTGGTCTGGCTGGGAATTTGAGTTCCAGCCCTACATTAGGGAGGCAGGAATTGTCACAAGTATGACATTGTTTGCTGTACCTCCTACCCCCTGTGGTTGGCGGGAGATAGATCTATGGGGCATTGAGCTGTAGTGCAGCACTCGAGAGTTGGACGACAGATCATTGTGTACAGTTCAGGGTAGCTTGTGCACTCTCTTTGAGAACAGCACAGAACAATTACGTCGGCAGCAGCTGGCAGATGAGGCTGTCATTGCCAAGTGCACAGCTAAACAAGAAGCCAGAGTTGGAGGGGGCTGCTTAAAGGACAGGGCAGAGGAGCCACAAATTGGGTTTGGGGCCAGTGGGAAGGCCTAGGACCAAATCACAACTCTGGGCCCTGTCTTGCCTAGCATTTCTCAGTGAAGGAGAAGAACCTGACCATTGTAGTCTGTGTTGGGAGTGTGAGCGCTCTCCTGGTCTCTTGTGTGACACCTGGGTCCATGCTTTACAGTTGGCAGTTCTTCATCTTCAGGAGACTGAAGTTTTGGCCACACCTCCATGTTCCCTTCCCCTTTGTGACTGAGGGTGGTGAAGAAGGCCAGCTCTCACATGGGATCCTCAGCTATGGACTTACTGCCTGCTACTCGTGTGACTTGCCACCTGTACTTCTAAGGGTGTTGAACAAAGGATGAAATTGCTTCTGAGTTCTTCCATCTTCCCTATGGTTCCATTTTGCAAAAAGTTGTTAGGTTTAATTTTCTGGTTTACCTTATGTGACATTGGTTTTTTTTTTAAAGGATGATTATGGTTGAGAGAATGGCTGAGCTTTTATTTGTCTAATCAACTTTTTTTTTTTCCTTCATCATTTGACCAGAAGCATTATTCCAGGAGAAGGGAGATCAGAAGGAAATGCATTAGGGGGAGCCATAGAAGAACTGGTGACTTCAGTCCTAGCAGTGTTGACCCCTTCAGACTTTTGCTGAACTCTGTAATAACTTAGAGGTTCATCCTTTACCTATTAGGTGCAGTGGGGTTTCTGAAGAGGCGATGGTGGAGGAGAAAATGAAATGCCAACAAATGGCTAAGCACATGACGCCCATGCATGCAGCCAAGTCAGCAGCCCCAGCCCCCCTGTCCTTTCCCTGCTAATGCTGAACAGTGAGCTAAATGTAGAAGTTATGCTTTGGGCTGTGACACTAGATGTCAGTTCTAGAATTAATATTTTAAATCTACATGAAATCCCCAAATCTCATTTTAATCACTGATTAGAATATAGGCCCTCCTTCCACTCAACCCCCCCCCCGAAAAAAAAAAAAAACTAAACATGGGAATGTATACATGAGTTTAAGATTTAAGGTTTTCACGTCACTGTTCACTATCTCCACCTTTTCCCAGTTGCAGTCTTTAGAAAGCATGATACAACTAAATAGAAAAATCAAAGAAAAGGGAGTATAAAGGGCTCCAGATAATTCCCTGGTTGGGTTATCAGCTCCCACATAATGGAGAGTTGATTATGTTTTATTTTCCCTTTATTTGAGGGAAGGTAAAACTCCACAGAGGTGAGAAAAGTATATCGGAGAGAGATCTGAAATATCCCAGATTGTGGAGCAGTGTGCCTATAAAATGATCAAATGTTGGCTTTGGAATACACCTTTGTGGTCCTAAAGGTCAGTGAATCTTCCTTCACAAATTTGGTCAGATGGAGTAGTTCGCTATAACAGTGTGCAAGCCTGGAGGTCATAGACCAAGCTAGGCGAAATAATTATGCATGGTAATGGGCAATTACAGATAATGGCCTTCCGGGGGTGGTAGAAAATACACAGCCCCTCAGTCTTGGCTAGAATGAACATTGAATAGCACATTAACTTTATAGCAAGCTAAAAGTTCAGCCCTGAAACGGCAGCAGCCACTCATCCCCCCCTCCCAAATAAATAAAAGCTCTGTTTTATTGAAGGGAAGCTACTGTAGTAGCTGCACTTCTCAAAAGCAGAACTCAAGAGAGGAGTGGGTGGGAAAGGGAAGAATTGTGGAACTCAACCCCACCAGGTTGTATTTTTTTGTCTCATGGTGGGGGTGTTCCTGGCTCCCAGGAGGTGCACAGTAAGTGGTTGTTGCTTTCTTGGCACCAGGCTTGTATTTGACATTTAAAATAGCCCCGTCATGATTGCCTTGTGGGAGAAACACATTGTTCCCGCATTTCCTGATTATGACTTTAGGGAGTGATATCATCCAGGCTGCACTCAAGGCTACTGTCTGACTTCAGCGAAGACCAGGAGCAAAGGATTTTGCTCCTCTCCAAGTTAAGTCCTGCCAGGGGCAACCCAGCCCTCCTGGGTTTCCCTAATGATGAGCACTTGGAGTAAGCGCTTTAGTTGCAGAACTGTTTGGTGGCTCTCTTGCTCGATGGCAGCAAATGTTGTTACTGTGTCCTGGTGGATATAGCAACCTAATGTTTACTGAGCACTTCCATGCGCTAGAGCCCAAGTACTTGATGAGTATTCTCTCATACAGTCCCAAAGTGGTATTTTCCTCCATGTTAGATTAGAATGTAGGTCCTCCTTGAAATTGGGACATGCAGAAGTCAAGTAACTTGCCTCAAGGTCACACACCAAGATCTGATTAAGCGGTGAGAACTGTGTTTTCACCCTAAGGTTTTGCTGCCTGGCCATACTGTGGTCGTTACAGTGACTTAAGGAGAAAGTCAGAGATGCCTAGTTGGACTTGTGTAGAGAGCCTGCTCAGAATGAGAAACTGGTCTTGCACTTTGAGTGGACTTTCGTCCATGCATGACTTTGTAATGTCATTCGTTGGTCATTTGGAATATATGATTTCCCTGAGTTAGGTAGATTTTCCAACATTGACAAATCTCATTACAAGACAATCCTGTTCACTAATATCACTATTGATCTAGTCAGAGGAGTCTTTGAGAGGCTGTCTATAGAGTAGTGAACATAAAGTTATCCATATACAGTCTGGATATAACATCATAACAGTTTTAATTTTTATTTGAAAACTTAAATTTTACCCAATATTGTCAGCTGTTTTCCTTAAATTGACAGGTTCCCTTTGTTCATTTTTAAGAAAACATCTGCAGAATGCCTCTCTCAGTCACCATAATTTGTTGTCCTTTGTCCTTCTTTCAAAGAAATAGAAGAAGAGAAAAAAAAAACCCAGTGGCTTTAGTTCCTAACTCCTTTGCACCAGGGCCTTTTTAAGACAGCCATGTCCTCTGCTATGCATTAGAAGTGCTGTGAAGCCCTTCTGTTAAAAAGATGTCCTTAGGGCTAGGGGTATAGCTCAGTGGTAGATTGCTTGCCTTTCATACATGAGGTTCTAGATTTGATCCACAGCTCCACCAAAACCAAAACTGGTGGGTTTGTACTTAGACATATAGAGTTGATCAGTTTACTAGGGTATCTGCTTTGTTAGGGTACCTTAAACAAAATTGACGTGGATTTTGAAGTTTTTAATGTTTTACTTCATAGCAACAAGGAATAGTGACCACTTGTGCAGTTTGAATGGGCTGCCTCGAGTGGTGTGGAGGTAGCAGTGGTATTCCCCACATTTCCTTCTTGTCAATGCAGTGTCCATCCAGCAAAAGGCAAATGACCTCTTTACCTTGTGTTGACCTTGTGGGGCTCTTGGAAGGGAGTTGTGGGCAGGGACCTCCAGTCCCATTTTGACAGTTGCCACAGTGAGATGTGAAGCTATGATGTCAGCACACTGGCCTCTCTGGGTTTAAAGCAGTTCACCTGCCACCACTCCTGGAGTGACCTGGGCATACTGAGCAGTTTTGACTCCTGGCTGCTGCCCTAGAGCTGCTGGGGTCTGGAGCGTGGCCTGGTCCTGGAGAATTTTGCACCCTCCAGCTCTCTTGTGCAGCCAAGGTTGAGAGCAGCTGGTTTAGAGGCAGATCTCAGAACACTGTTGGGAGGCCCTCCCTTTTCTCAGCAACTGGAAAAGTTATTGTTTCTGACAACTTGAAACATTTGACAGGGCAAATTCCTGACTGAAAACAGGAGAAATTAAATTGGGTATGGTCTTTCATTGAACAAAAGTGACTTGAAACGGCATGAGGTATAATTTGAGTTTTTATCTCTTCACTTTTGTGCGGGGTCTTCTTTACTTCCCATCCCTTCTGGGAACCTGAAAGAACAAAGGCAAACATCTGTGATCTTATTGTTTTTTAATATTTATTTTTTTAGTTGTAGCTGGACACAATACCTTTATTTTATTTATTTATATGTGGTGCTGAGGATCAAAACCAGGGCCTTGCACGTGCTACTCGAGCACTTTACCACTGAGCCACAACCCCAGCCCCTAAAAGAAATTATAGACTGAGGACGTAGCTCAGTGGTAGAATCCTTGCCTAGCATGCCTAAGGCCCTGGGTTCCCTCTTTTGACATTGCAATAAATAATAAGAGGAAAATTATGAAAGCAGAATCTAAATTCTAAATCTATCTGAGGCTGGCTGCAAGCGAACGTAGATCCTTGACACCTCTGTTTAGCACCCTTCATGGCCCAGACACTGATACATGAAGCCCCTACATTTTAACTTATCTGAATATAGTTCAGAGATGTTTTCTGTGGAGATCTAAATATACGAATACAGTAAAAAAAATGTTCCTAACTTAAAATTTCCTCAGTATAAGAAATACTAAGGTTTGAGAAGGAATTGCCTGTAGGATGGCTCAGAATGTCACTTTTGGTGGAGAGGAACTGAGTGGCAATTCTTTCTTCTCTCATCTGCTGGCCTGTTTGTGGTCCTGCCTGCTTCCCCAAGCTGCTGGGAGGTTTGACAGGGTCCCAAACTGTCTGTGGTATTTTGCAGGTGATAGGATGCACTGAGTTGGCTTAAAGAAAGAAAGTATCTTTCATGGCCATGAGCCATTTTCTAGGAGGGTCAGAGAAATGGCATTTTCTCCAAATCTGACGTTCACTGTGGAATGAATAGTTTGCCTGGGTGATCCAGGGCAACTTCAGGCGCAGGCAGAGGGTTGGAAGAAGGACAGTTCTGAGAGAGAGGCAGGAAAGGGAGAGCAGAGTTACACAGGGTGGCCTCACCGTTAGCTTGCTGCTGCCTGTACCTGGGTGCCAGCCTCACCAGGCCCAGTGGGTTTCCTGTGGGGGGAGGGCAGCCTTACATGCCACAGTACTGTGCCAGCAGCCCCTCATTCTCATCTGCCCGGATCCTGTCCTGGTCTTCCCTGTAGGCTGTACTCTTGAACTCTGTGTTCCCTGTTTTTCTCATGCTGTCCCTTCCCTTCCCTTCACTTGGAATTCCTTTCTCACGCTTCTCATGCCTAGAACCCTTTTTTTTTTTTTTTTTTTTTTTTTTTTGCTTAAAGGTCTCTGGTGCCACGAGACCTTGTCTGACCTCCTCAGCTCTCCTTTGCACTCTGTGGCAGGCGTTCTCTTTTGTATCTTTGCATTTCTCTCACATTTTGGAAGTTGCCGAACGTGTAGGATACTACTGTGACTCCTTGGGCTCTTCAGTGGCCTCGGGGACAACTTGTTTCAAATTAGGATAGGCTCACCTTGAAAACCTGTGTTGGCTTTTTGTCCTATATGTATTTTTTTTTTTCTGTCTCCCCCCATATTGTCCTTGCTTTATTTGTTTGAGCTGGTTGTGCCGAACATTCCTACCCCCACCCACCAGATCCCTTATGGATAGCCTACCATCAGTCTCACATTGAAACATGTTTTGAACAAGGCCTGATCCTGTCTTCAAAAGGCAAGTTCAGGTCCCCTTTGTTTTGAAAACCCTTCAACCCAAGAAGGAAAGTGAGTGGTTAGATTCCTGCAGGACCAGGTTACAATTAAAAAATAAAAAATCCCATTTTCTTAGGAAAAAGAAGTTCCATGCCTTGTGTTATAAGAGTGATATTAGTGGGCCAATACCAGCAGAACTTGTACTTTGCATAAAACAGAGAATCTGTCCCCTCCATGGGTGCACATGCGTTTTGGACTCTCCCCCTTACTAAGACATCCTACAGTGTCATGGACTATATTCTTTGCTTTCCAGGGTTCCCAGTGAGTTGCCTTACACACAGTAGGTACTTATTTCACAAATACATACTTTTTTTTTTTTTTTTGCTGAGGATTTAACCCAGGGGCACTTAACCACCAAGCCACATCCCCAGGCCTTTTTCATATTTTATTTAGAGATAGGGTTTGCTAAGTGCCTTAGGGCCTTGCTAAGTTGCTGAGGTTGGCTTTGATCTAGCCATCCTCCTGCCTCAGCCTCTTGAGCCATTGGGATTACAGGCATGTGCCACCATGCCTGGCCACAAATGCATAGTCTTTTTAAAGGTTTATTACATTGAAAACGAACTGACTTTCTGACAGCACAGGTGACAGACAGGTTGTGGTACTCCTTTATCTGTCATCACAGTTAGCAGAGAGTGGTAGGGAATAGTAGGTATAATGTCACCTCACTTAGGTCTTTCTGTGCCAGCTCTGGATCTCAGAAAACCAATCCATTCCTTTGGTCATGATGGTGAGCTTTTCTTCTTGGAAGTAGATGTGTGCTTAGATGCCCACGTGTCTGCTCGTGGAATGCCTTGTCTCTCCCATGGCTGTCTCCCTAGGTCCTCTTCCTTGGAGAGGAAGAGTCCTGAGACAGCACTGTGGATTACTCAATTGTTCCTAAGCGTGGGAAATCACCGGACACAGGGTTGTCCTGCAGAGAATGCTACAAGCAGGGCATCTGAGCAAGACTTCTTGCTTCAGTGAGGAGCGTTCCCATGTTTCACAAATACATGGTCTTTTTTTTTTTTTTTTTTTTTTTTTTTTTTTTGGTGCTGGGGATTTAACCCAGGGGCACTTAATCACCAAACCACATACCCAGGCCTTTTTAATATTTTAGAGATAGGGTTTTCTAAGTTGCTTAGGGCCTTGCTAAGTTGCTGAGGCTGGCTTTGAACTAGCGATCCTCCTGCCTCAGCCTCTTGAGCCACTGGGATTATAGGCGTGTGGCACCATGCCTGGCCGCAAATGCATGGTCTTTTTAAAGACGTTAATTTTTCCTTAAAATAAATTGGGCAAATGACTTGTGCTTCTGTACCCTCCTGGCACTTGGTACAACCTGTTAATTGATAAAGGATAATTTTGAGGTCTCAGACTTAGTAGTGAACTATTTTGTCTAACTAGTAACTCTTAAAACTCAGAAATTGAATAGGCCAGGCACCATGAAAAGTGTAGGGGTACAAAAATAAAGCCTAAGAAACATCCATCATTTATATGAGATCATTGTGAACCATGGAGCCATATAGTTTGTATTGCCAGTTTCGGTTTCATTTGTGATCTTTTTATTTTATATAGGAAATTTGGGTTGGGTTTGGTCAATGAAGGGGAGTATAACTCCAGATTTGAACATAAAGAACTCAAAATGCAACAACTCTGGGAATCATGACACCAGAGAAGAGAGGGGAAAGCCTTCACTGACCTTAAAATGAATTACTGGTTAACTACTATTAATATGCCATGGGCCCAAAGACCGGCATATAACACTCCAAGATCAATAAGGGCGTTTATCACGTGTGGGTATTGATCTCTCATGAAGGAGTGAATCATATTTCACACTGCATATGTTAGTGCAAAAAAAAAAGTAGCAGAAGAATTGTGAAGCCCTATCAAAGAACTGAATGTTTAGAAAGTTCATGTTCAGAGTCACAACTGTGAGCATGAGAATGAGAAGTGATGGTTTGCAAGCAGCACCTCTGCAGACAGGTCTGCAGGGAGACAGTGAATGCTGTTGGTAATTTTCTGTTCTTCTCTGGTGTTGCTGCCTTTCCTAGTGTTGAATCCAGACTTGCTGATCTTTCTTCCTTGTCTTGCAAATTAGGACTATGTACCAGTAATGACAGAAAGTAAAACATCTAATTCTCTACTTCCATTTGCTCTTGGTAGAGGACCTAAAGACTGAATTCTGTCAGGGACCTCTGGTTAAGACAGCTACCACATTCTTGGGAACAGTGTTGTCTTGATTTCTGTTATTGATATCATCATTGAGCAGTCTTAGTCAATTTTTATTCTAGAAAGATAACAGATTTGAGAGCTAGCTGAAGAATTTACAGTAAGATTGTTAAGATGTTTCCTTTCTAGCATACTTCTGTGCTCTTTGTACTTGGTGGTATTGGCTGTGAAGTTTAAGGGTTGTATTGGCTATAAAGTTTAAAGGTCTTGTAGTGGCATATGTGATACTTGGGGACCTGTAGGAATTAACGGTCAGACCAAGGGACCTCATAAGCAGTCATATATTCAGCTCAGGTTTAGAGAACCAACTGTCAATTCTTTCTTACATATCATTTTCCCCTGAGATTCAGAATAAGTTGTTTGTATGTGGAAATTTACTTGTTGAAATTTATATATGTGTGTGTGTGTGTATGTACACATGCATAAATTTTGGTTGGTTGGTTTGTATATTTTGCAGCTTATGAGTAAAATCTTTCAGTTACTTTAAAATTAAATCTTTCAATTACTAACTAAATACTAACTTGGATGATATCCCAGTGTTGGAGAAAATGTCCTTGGTGACTCTTTGGGAAATTCTGCCCTGATCCCTGCAGTAGCAGAGTTTTGGAGAGGGCATATATTATTACTCTCTGACAGTCTGGGCCCAGAGCTCTAAGTTCCTTTTTTAGGCTAGAGAGTGTTGCATAATCTTTCAGCACTGAACAAGGGTCTGAACGAAAGCTTATGGCTTTACTGGTGGTCCCTGGACAATGGGTATGAACAGTTAACTTAGTGGTTTGAAGAGAATTTACAGAACACCAGACATCTGGTGAATTTTACAAGATCCCTTCTTTGCCATTACTGCAGCCTCCTGTGCTAGCTCAGAATGACTTCTTGCCTAGAGCACAGAAGTGTATTTCCCTGCCTCGGTATCCCCTAGATCATCTTTTGTGCTGGGTTCACAGTAGTTTTCTTAGACATTTTTTATGTCACTCCTTTGCTCTTAAACCCTTTATTGATTCCCTGGAGGAGACCACAGAGCTTCTTGGTAGGAACTTCAACACTTAAGGCCTTCTGTGCAATGGATGCTAGAGTAACTTTCCATTCTCCTTCTGCATTGTCCCTTTATGTTCCAGCCAGGCTCACCTGGTCACTGTGCCTGGAACACATCTTTTCTTTGTCACTCTGTCCATATTGTTCTCCTTTTTTTTTTTGAGTGTTTCCCCATCATTTCTAAATCCTTCTACCTTTGCTCACCATGCACAGTCCTTTACTGACACCCTACTGTGTAGAGTTATTTGATGACATCTGCCCGTGCTTCCATTGTGGCATTTAGATGATTGCTTTTTCAGTATGCTTAAGTTTTCCAAATAGATGGTGATTTCTTAAGAGGAAGCAAAACATTTAACATATATCTTTGTGCTGCTCTGACAATGTCTAAAACAAACCTTTGGACATAGTTATTATATGATAACTATTGAGTGAAATAAGCATAAATATATGAAAATAGAACTTAAGAATTTAACAAAGTCAAGAATAAATGATTTTTTTAAATTACCTGCTCCCCTGGGTTTTCTGCAGGACTTATGAGGAATATCAATGCTTGACTTTGCAGGGTTACCCCAGCCAAGTACCTGGCAAGAATTAGGTGCTTAATAAACAGTTGTCAAATGGAGTAAGTGCTTTAAGAGATGAATTGAGTTTTTGTGGTTAGAGTAAGTTAAGAATACCTGGATATACAATATTGAAATCAAACTTTTGGCAGCAGCATACACATAGCTGTACAGCCTGTGGTCTGAACTCTGCCATAATTTGGTGACATAGGTAAAAGCCCAACTTTATACAATGGAATTTACTTGTATGCTCTTATTTGATAGTCAGGACTGATAGTAACATTAGGGCTTGTCACTTATATTTAGGAATAAGACATGGAGCAGTTGCTTTGAGTCTTTAGAGTACACCAGTGGTTTTCAGATGGGTCAGCATCTTCTGAGATCTTGTTAAAGCCAGTATCACTGGGCCCACTGTCATAGGGTCTGATTCAGTAGGTCTGAATGATTCTCTGGAGTTCCCAGGTGATGCTGCTGCTGCTGATTCAGGAACGACACTTTGCTAATTGGTGAGATGGACACACAGTTGGGATGTTGATTTCAACCACAGAAAATTTCATGTACCAATAATAACATGCACATAGATGATGGGAGTCATAAGGCTGTGCTCAATATTGACCAGAGTTTTAATTTGCAACCTGAAAATACAGAGTTGTAGGTTTGGGAGTGTGGCTGGGTGGTAGAGCACCTGTTTAGCATGAATGAGGTCCTGAGTTTGATCCCCAGTTCCACCAAAAAACAAAACAACAACAAAAGAACAACAGAGTCTATGAATTATAAATATTGCTTTAAAAAAACTCACTTGTTAGGAGTGGTGGCACATGCCTACAATCCCAGCTCCTTGGAAGACTGAGGCAGGAGGATTCCAAGTTCAAGGCCAGTTTCGGAAGCCCTAGTTTGACAAAATAAAATAGAAAGGGGGATGTAGCTCAGTGGTAAAGTGCCTCTGGGTTCAATCCCCAACCTCCAGTCCCCCAAAATAAAGAGACTAAAAAATCTGAAAACAACAAATGAGATATCCCCTAGAAGCTCATGCGTGATTCAATGCAAGAAAGTTTAGAGGTGAAATGATTGGGTTATGAGAGCCTTAACCAAAATAGTGGATTAATTTCCTGATAGAGGTTAACTGGGTGGTAACTGTAGGCAGGCAGGTAAGGTTTGGCTGGAGGAAGGGGGTCACTGTGTGTGTGCCTTGGGGTTTTTATTTTGTCCCTGTGATGGAGCAGTCTTTCTCTGCTTCCTGGTGGCCATATCCTGAGCTGATTTCTTCCACCACAACCTTCTGCCATGATATTCTGCCTCATCTTGGGCTAAGAGCAATGAAGCTAGCCATCTGTGGACTGAGACCTCTGAAACCATGAGACTAAACTTTCTCTCCTCTAAAATTGCTCTTGTCAGGTCTTTTGGTCAGAGTGGCAAAAAGCTGACTAAAACAAAAGTGCTTAACCATTTAAAGACTGTAAAACTTTTTGTAGGCATCTACTCTTAGAAAGTTCAAATGGTTTTATTATCTAAGTAGTGGAATGAAATTGAAATTTCCTCACTATATCTCAGTTTATTCTTAAAGCTTAGTATAACTTGAAAGAAAAGAGAAAGTGGATAAGTGGAGAAGTGATGGGTTTGTTAATTAATTACAGGCAGCCATAGCAAGACAAATCATTGCTTTGACCTGACATTTTATTTGAGGTTTACTGTGCAGTTTATGGAAGCCATTTTCTTGTTACCTTGAGAGTTATTACTGCCGTCAATTTGTTGCTTGATAAACTGAGGCCTGATGAAAGGTTCTGGTCAGGGTTATGCTGCAGAAATTCAGGAGCCTCTGCTCTGGGAAGATCTCAGAAGGCTGGAGTCCTTGGGTTTCTATTTCATTCTTTGACTGCTGTGTTTTGTTTTCTTTATGAAGAACATTGCTTTTAAAGGGCAGGCCCCAAGGGATAGCTTTTTCTACTGCAGGGACAGGAGTAAGTTTCTAGCATGCCCTCCTAAGTGTCTGTAAGGTTGTACAGGAATGAACCACCAATGGTTATGACTGGCAGGGGGAGTAGGACATCCATTCTTCTGATTTAAGATGTACGACATTTATCGTTTGGGGGAAGTTCAGATTGCTTTTGTTATCAGGTAACTAATAAAAGATATGATATTGAAAACAAAAGAATTAGATACTGAAAAACACCATTTGTGTCACCAAATTTGGTGTTTTAAATAAGAGAAAGGTCCAGTGAGGAAACTCAGAAAAGAATGGACATGTGCCCTCTTTGGATACAGAGTTGGGGTGTGGAATAATGAAATTGGAATGGCTCATCTCACTAGCAAGGAATAGAAGAGAAGAAAGGGAAAGGAAAAAAAATCACGGTTCTTTGGTAATGTAATCATGGAGCCTAAATGTGGGATGATTTGCTATTAATTTATACAAAAGAGATTCTAGTGCTGACTATAAAGTGAGGCCATATGAGAGTTTTTGTTGTAGATCTAAACAAAACCTTCCAGAGCCTGCACTTTTTGAGTTACATGCTCCCTTACATCTCTTCTTCCTTCCACACAATCAGGCAGCAGACACTTTCTGAGTGCTTTCTTTGAGCCACACAGTGCTGAGGTTTTCTTTCCACAAGCCTTCTCTCCTGCCTAGGGACTCTTAAACCTTCTCTGAGTTTAAAAAATGAAACAGAACTTATGACTCCTGGAGCTTCTATTTTTAATTTACATTTGTTTTTTGATGACAAGTTACTTGAAAAACCATTATTCATTGATTCCCCTTGGCAAATGCTTGCCACTCTGTCTGACAATGTCCTAAGCACATGGGACAATGGGGGAACATAGAGGTGGGGTGGAGATTGATCCCACCTTCTGATCTTGCTTGATCTTACCTTCTGGTGGCAGAGAAGGCCATTCACTGCCTTCATCTGTTTCTATCTCCTTCACTTGCTGTCAGCTGTCTTGTAGGATACCTTCTGCTCCGTGGCTCTTGGACCACATTAAAATGACCTAGTCATCCGTGGATCTTTTCCAGAGTGGATTTTGCTTGATCTCATAGCAGCAATTGACACTGCAGCCTACGCCCCTCTGCTCTCCATTTTCACTTTTGCCTTTTGTGACATTGCATCTCCCTCCTCTATGAATTGGTTTTGGCTGCCCACCCTGACCCCATACACAGCCATTGGATCTCAGCATCTCCCAAGAGCACAGGTTTCATTTCCTCATGCTTGTTCAGCCCTCCCGGGTCTAGGTTTAGCAGAACATCCCTCCTTCGTCTCCTGCCACACCCAGGCTCCAGCTCTCTGTCTCCTGCTGAGTCTAATTCATTCTTGGCATCCATCAGCCTTCCAGTTCTGTTAGACAAGGCCCCCTTCTTACATTGCTAGTCCTCTGAGGTCTCTCCCTGAATGATATCGGTGGCTCCTTAGTGAGTATCTCTGCTTCGGGGCTCACTCTCCTTCATTCATCTTGAGAATTTCCACTGGGTGAATTTCCCAGTGCACAGCTCTCTTGTGTAACCTCCTTGCTGAGGAATCCTTAGTGGTTCCTGCTGCTTCCCAAAGGGAGTCCAGAGTGCTGGGCAAAGGCTCCCCTCGCCTGGCTCCAGCCCATCTTTCAGTGTATCTCTGTCTCCGTTTTCAGCCAGTTCTTTGCCTCACTCTTCTGCCCTCTACTGCTTCTATTCCTCCTTCTTTGCTTCCCTTTTCTCCTCTCTTCTCCTTGTTTTCCACCTGTATCCTGCTCCTTTATTTTATTTATATATATTTTTCTTTTATGCTGGGGAACAAACCCTGGGCCTGGTGAATGCTAGACAAGCATAGTGCCCTGAGCCATACCCCAGGCCTCCTCCTTTTTCAGGAGCATCTCAGATCCTGTCTTTTCCATGAAAGTCTCTGATTCCTTGCTAGGCTGCGAGTCATTTTCTCTTCTCTGACTTACCTAACTGTTTATGGTTATTCCTGTGATACCAGGTTGTGGTGTTTTGTAATCCCAATGTCTCTTTCATCCTAGAGTGTAGGCCTCCTCTGGGCAGGACAGGCAGACACCTTGCAGCACCATTTCAGGCACCTGGCTCATCTCTTAAGAGCATTGTTTGGTAAATGTCCACTGGATGGGTAACTAAAGAGTTCATCAGTCATTTATTTTGACAACAGTTAAAGCCTATGCCAGCACTTGGGAAACCAGCCTTTGACCAAATTGGTCCTCTTCCCATTTGTGAATAAAGTCTTACTGCAACATAAACACTCTGAAACATTGACTGTGGTTGGCAAAGCCTCACATAGTTTCTAACTGACTTTTCTTTCTTTTTAAAAAAAATTTTTTTTGTAGTTGAGGATGGACAGAATACCTTTATTTTATTTGTTTATTTTTATGTGGTGATGAGGATCAAACCCAGTGCCTCATGCATACTAGGCAAGCATGCTACCACTGAGCTACAACCCCAGCCCTCTGACTTTTTTCAGAAGTTTGTCTACCCAGGTTCCATATTGTTGTCCAGACTGCCAAAGCATACAGTGCCAGCTGCAGAAGGAAGTTAGGAAACTGTGATTAAACTCTTAGCCTCTTGCTTTGGCTTTCTGACATGTCTATGTGGACGCCATAATTAGGGTTCTGGGGTGTTTTTGTACTTTATCTAAAGTGAACTGCAATTAATTTTGTGGTAAAAATATCCAGACAGGTTAACTGGATTTGATCTCTGTTTTTTGACATTAGGGTGGGAATTTGGGGATATGTTTTATACTGTCAGGCTTTATGTAATTAAAATAGCCTCTAAAATACTTTGGTGTTCTCAGTAAAAATATTCAGCAATGGTGTTTGAGCTGTGCCACCAAATGTCAGATTAGAAACCCCCTTGGCCACAGATGTGGCAGATGGCTACATTCCAACAGATCCATGTTATTTGCTCTACAGAACCTGGCAGAGGGAGGTGATGCATTTCCAGGGTTTAGAGGGAAAATTTTGTGTTTCATGAACCCCCACATGAACAGTGTTTCTTTTTCTTTTCAGAGGGACGCATGGTCATCCAGGACATTCCTGCTGTCACCAGCAGAGGGCACGTGGAGAACGCACCTGACCTGGTTTCAGACTCCACCTACTACAGCAGCTTTTACCAGCCTTCTCTGTTTCCTTACTACAACAATCTGTACAACTATCCGCAGTACTCCATGGCCTTGGCTGCTGATGCCTCTTCTGGGGATGTGGGAGGTCCCCTCGGGGGATCCCCTGTGAAGAACAGCCTTCGGAGCCTTCCAGCGCCTTATGTGTCTGGTCAAACAGGAAACCAGTGGCAGGTATGATGTTACCCAGGGAGTCAACTGGGTATGTGAAAAATACACAAGCACAACGTGCACATAACACACAGGGACTTAAATGTATACATGCACACAGAAACGCACCATGTGCCTGTACATGGTTACACCAGTTTAGCACATAGTGTAGGCTGACACGGTATGCAAAACATATACAGAATTTTTCACTCTGCTAATACTACCATTTAATATTGGCCATTAGCTGCAAGGAGTTACAAAGAAATATGCATATGTTTGGGTTTATTTTAAAATTTTACTTTGCCCATATTCCTAGTAGGCCCTCATTAGTTGCACACATAGCTTACAGGATGAAGCCCCACTTCCTGCGGCCATGTCCACCATGGTGCATTTTAGAAAATGCAAGGTACAACCTTGTGGGTGGCAGTAATTTTTCTGATGAGTTTGCACCCTGGGAAGGAAGAGTGTTATAATTTGTATGATTACATGGAAGAAAGGTTAAAAAAAAAAAAGCAATTAGGTAGCTGTTGTGCTGGGCCAACTTGGGTACATTTTTTGCTAGGAATGGAGGTCAGTCTTTCATATTATTAAGTATGTATTATTAAAATACTGTGCTATCAAGAACTTTTTAGTATTTAGAGTAAAACACAGCATTTTTGTTTTACCATGGAAAGAGCTTATCTAGAGCTGTTCTGCTTCCTCGGGTAACCCTTTCCACCATGCCTGTGTATTAGCAGGTTCACGGTGCTGAAACCCTGAGAGGCTAGAAGACAGTGATGCATGTGTCCTAGGAACTTATGCACGGAAGAGGTTAGACTGCACCACCAAGACTCCTCCATCCAAGAGAAGTTAGGATTCTGTGAGGCCTGTTCTCATTTTAGATGCATTTACCGTGCTCGAGCTAAGCTGGGGTTTGACTCTGACAAAATGCTGCAACATATATGTTTGGGAGTTAGTGCAAGTTTTTACTTTCTTTTTTTTTATTTCCCAGATTTATTGAGGTGTGTTTGACAGAATTGTGTATATTTAAGTTGTTTATGTGATGATTTGAGGTGTTCTAATTGTATGGTGACTATCAGTCAGGCTGATTTTTTTTTTTTTTTTTTTGGTGTGTGTGTGGGGTGGGTAAAAACATTTAACAACTGGTCCTTTGACATTTTTCAAGCACACGGTATTATTGATAGTTACCATGCTATATATTAGACTTCCAGAACTTTCTCATGTTGTAACTGAAGTGAGCCTTGACCAGCATCTCCCCATTTCTCCCACTCCCAGGCAACCACTGTCTTACTTTTTGCTTCTGTGAGTTCAGCTTGTTTTAGGAGTCTTTCATAACCTTTCTCAACTCCCTCCAAAACATATGAATTGAAATTTTTCCTTGAGCAATTCTATTTCATTTTGCCTCTGCCTTTTTTTGGTGCCTGTGGGGGCTACTGGGAATTGATCCTAGAGGTGCTTTACCACTGATCCACATTCCCTGATCTTTTTATTTTTTGAGATAGTATCTTGCTAAGTTGCTGAGGCTGGTCTGGAACTTGTGATCCTTCTGCCTTGTTGGGATTATCAGTATGCACTATTGTGCTTGGTTTTGCCTTTTTTTTTTTTAAGGTGTGGGGGAAGTTGTTAATATTCAAGTCACCCCACTTGGATTCTCCTGCTACCTTCAGGGATCTAACTTCTTGGACAATTAAAATGTTAGCTTTTAAAATGTCAGCTTTAATCCCCTGAGCTACAAATTTTCAAAAGTCTTTCATACATTTCACTTTTGGAACCATACTTTTTTGAAGGAGACTTAAAACACATTGCTATTAGAATTGAGAGGTAGAATGAGCATAAAGGAAATAAGATGATTTCTAGAACTTCAAACTGGGCCTCTCCAAGCCTATCAAAATGCAGTTGAAATTCTATGATTTGGGGCAGATTTGGGGTTGATTTCTTTTGGAGACTCTCTTCCCTGAGGGAGAAAGGAGCATATTAAGGATTAAAAAACAAAACCAAACCCACCTTATCCTGCTGATTCCCAGGGATGAGGAACTGCTATCAGAATATCCTGGTTTTCTGGCTGCTTCCTGGCTTTGAGGATGAAGTAGGTGGGAGGGTCTGTGTGAACCTGTTTGTGAACCTGTTGGCTTGAATAAAGAAATTTTTTTTGAAAGAAAGATCAACTCTAAAGAAAAGTCAGAAATCTCCTAAACTAAGGTTCTTTTCCTTGTTGTCAAACCTTTCAGATGGCAGATGTTGCATGACACAGGGGTATATATTCTTAATCTTCCCAGAAAGTCTGAGAAAAGTGTAACTGAGGTCTTGGATTGTCTTGGAGGTCCCTTACACCAAGGTCCACAATCCCGGGACAGTGTGAAGAGACCTGTTCTCTGGAGAGCCAGCCATGCCCGTTGCCATGCCCAGGGAGAGATCCCTGGGGGCATGGTTTGCTGAGAGACAGACTTGACTCAGTGTGTACCTGCTAGCCAGAGTGGGAGGAAGAAGCTAAACCTTCTTTGTCCTGTGGGGGATGTGCAGTTTTGATACTTAGTGCTTCCCATAGAACTTAACAGGACTGGAGAGAGGCACCGCAGGTTAGAGTCCCAGGACAGACACTGAGGCACCATTTAAGGAATAGTTTGTTTTTCCAGAGAACCAGGTTTAAGTTTTCTTAGTTCCTAACCAGTCACAGTCATTGATTGTTTCTCATATAACAAGTTATTTTTCAGCAGTAGGTTCTTCTGTCCTACTGTGGTTGCTGTCCTATTGTGCTTGTTACATATTCTTAGTTAATAATAGCATCAGTAATGAGAACCATCGTTTATTGAGCAGGTGAGGACATTGAAACTCAGGACGGACTTACCTGAGTCACTCAGGGACTAAGTGGAAGAACCTGGGTTTGAATCTGGGCCTGTCTGGCTCCAAAGTATGTCAGCACTATCTGGTCATCACTGGGTCTGCAACAAACTCAGGAATACATGACTGCCTCCCAGTGCCCTCTGGAAACTCAGACCTCCAGGGAACATGCAGAATGTCTCTTCAGGTGAACCTTAACTGTGGGAGGGATTCAGTACGAATATTGAGGCCCTTTCTAGTTCTTTAGGGCTTGGGATTGCTACCTCTTGTTTGTTTGTTTTTTATGTTTTTTATTTATGTATGTATTTATTTATGTGGTGCCGGGGATTGAACCCAATGCCTCATGCATGCTGGGCAAGCGCTCTACCACTGAGCCACACCCCTGGCCCCTGGAATTGCTACCTTTTATTTTCCATTGGAGATATTTTCTTCACTTGTGGAGGTCAGAAGTATGTAGAAATTTTTAGAATAGGGCTGATGGATGATTACGACCCAGAAGTTGAGGATAGAGCCCTTATACTTTTCTAAAATATGCAGTCTTGGATGTCAGTATTTAAAATATGCTGAATTCCTTAACTATTAAAAGTAACTATTTTGAAGTTACTTTTGAGATCTGCATACTAATTTTCTGTGAATATGATTATAACTAAAGCACATTTGAGTCCACTCACAAGAGTGTGTATAGCATAAAAATGATCCCCACAGTTTGGATGAAGGGACTCTACCATATGACCTGTTCCCTCAAAATTTGACATTTTATGAGTTTGAGGATCAATCTTGTAACCAAATGAAACCACAGACTTGACTTACAGTTTTTTTTAGTCACGCCCACAAAAGTCAGTTCCACTGAAAATAAACTTAAAAATACAAGAGCCAGTGTAGATGTAATCCATTAATTACAAAATAACTGTTGATAATCAGAGCAGCAGTGAGTAGAGTCGAAATGGTTGCTAAAGAGTTCTGGTCTACCCCTATTCATACAAAACTGGGGTCTAGAGCTGATGGGATCAGCAGGTCTGCTGTTTTGGAGGAATGATATTTCGTGCTTTAAGGAACCTGGGGTTTAGCACTGGAAGATCCATGCTTGCTTCTAACTTGTGATTGAGCTATGTCACTTGGAGAAAAATACTTTATCCTCCAAATCTCAGGGTTTTTATCTGTAAAGTGAGTATGGTGTCATCTGTGTAGGACTGTTGTATACATAAGGTCATGTGATAGTTGAAGGGAGATGATTAGCCCATGTGAGTTTCTGTATAAATCCAGAAGTGCTATGCTGATATTAACTGCAGTGAATCTATTTCACTTATTATTTTCAATTGGCCTTGCTTTCTAAAATCTGCTTAATTTGTCTCCATTTCTTCATATGTATTCTAGTTAGCTGCCTTGGGAGCCCCTCCTAACAAGATAGGGTATAAATAGTGCACATTTCAATTATTATTGAGACTGTGACATGTGAATATGGGCCAAGTACAAATGTATATGGAATGAGTTTTGTATCTTGGGGAAGATTTGATTCAATTATAAAATAAAACTTGAAATCATAAAAGTTATTATAAAGTTCAAATATGTTAAGAAGTATTACATAGTAAAAACCTATAAATAATACTTTTAGCTAATGTTGAAGGGATAGGAATGGGCAGCTCATTTTGTAACTAGAGTTGTCTTTATTCCAGAGAACAGGAATTGAGATGGGTGAGAGTCCCTCACCATGCTGTGTGTTTCCAGAACATTCTGGGACTAGGCTCTTTGGACAGTACCGTGTCCCTCCTGGTGGAATTTTCCTGGGGATGGGCAAGTAGGGTCACCTGTAGCAGCTGCCCTGCTTTTCTGTCTCCTTTTGAGGGTGATGCTCTTCAGCTGTGTTTGGGAGCCTTGTGCTCTCTGTTGCCTGATGCCCTTCTCCCACCCAGACTTGGCCCAGGGGTCCAAATCAGATGCCAAATCTCTTGCATTTATCTTCTTGACTTTATTGCAAAGACTCAACTTCTCTCCTCTTTGTGGGGTGGACTCTTCCTTTTGTACATTGTCCCCTAGCCTTTGCTGAGGGCTGGTGTTGCTGGGGGAGCAGTGTGACTGTTTCTCAGGCAGGAGCTACTTGGTGATTAATAACCCTGGAGTAGAGATCACTATGAGTTTTGTAATCTAGACTTCCCAAATGAGTAGGGAAGATGTGGGATTATTTGCAGGAGGAATCCATTGACTCTTTGTAGAGTTGAGACTTCCTGCAAGACTCCCTATAAAATCAAGCAAGCCACACATAAGGATTCAGCACCTACTAAGTGCAAACCCTCCTTAAAAATAAGAGAGAACAGCCTCCTGGAACAGCATTCCAGAATCCCAGAGCGCTATTGTGTGCCCGACAGGCACGCTGAGAGCTGCTTTAATCGCTTTTGGTCTGTCTCCAGCTGGTGGAGATTTGTGGCCCAATCACAGATTCCTGTCCTGTTGTGAAACAGGAATAACATTTGTGACACTGGAACAAACTCACGATGAATGGCTGGTTCCGCTGACCAGCAGCTCAATTTCGCTTCTGCATTTAATTGCCTGCAAAAGCTGTTTATGGCCTTGTGCACTCCTCCACGGCAACATTATCTCTTAAATAAACATGTTGTACCAGGTTGACAAGGGAGAGGTGCATATCAAGTGAGCAGAAATAAATATGGGAGGACTCCGAGCTGTACCTCGGATCTCCTTTCAGTCCCTGCCGCAGGCGCCCTCTTGATTGCTTTTCCAAGGCTTGTGCCACCAGATGTCTAGACTTATATTCCAACCAGTTAGGGTACAGTTTGGCTGCGATGGGATGGCAACATGGGGGATTTCCTTCCTCCTGGTGGTTGCTTTGCTTTCCTTGGTTGCCCATCTACAAGGATTGAGGGCTTACTATGCACTAGGGCTAGGATCCTCCACTGAATAAAACAGACAAATTGAGAAAATGGCAGTAGGGTGACTATAGTTAACAGTGATTCATTATATATTTCAAATTAGGTAGAGGGTAGGATTCAGATGTTCTCCTTTCAAATAAATGATAAATGTTTGATGATGTGATTGATATTCTGATTACCCTGATGTGATGATTATGCATTGGGCACATGTATTGAAATATAACATTGGACCCCTAAATATGTACAATTGTTATGTATCAGTTTAAATTTTTAAAAGTAATTTTATCTTTTGCAGTACTGGAGCTTGCATCCAGGGATGCTCTACCACTGGAGTTATAAACTTTTTAAAAAATGTTTTGTTTATTTTAGTTGTAGTTGGACACAGTACCTTTATTTTATTTTTATGTGGTGCTGAGGATGGAACCCAGGGCCTCACACGCACTAGGTGAGCGCTCTACCACTGAGCCACAACTCCAGCCCCTACCACTGAAGTTATACCTTTTGAGACAGGGTCTCACTAAATTGCCAGACTGACCTCAAACTTACCATCCTCCTGCCTCAGCCTCCTTAGTCATTTGGGTAACAGGCATGAGATTGTGCACCCAACTAAGTTAAAAGATATTTAAAGAAAGAATTGTGCAAAGTGGGTCTTGGGGAAGCCTGTGATTTTCACTTAGAAAGGGAGAAAGGAGGTTAGGATCACCTAAGTGGTCCTGTGTTTGAACTGAGATTCAGACAGGAAGGAAAACAGACCCTGGCACCTGACACTTGGGCCACAGAAAAAGATGCTCCTGGGATGACATTCTAGCACCTTCAGCCTGCTGAGGGCCAGAGGGCCAGGCCCCTGCACCTAAAGAAACCATTGCCTTTGAACTACTTACATGTTCACCAAGGTTCTCAAACCTCTAGACAACACCCTAACTGCCTTTTTTTTTAAGTATGGTACAGCATTGGGACAATCCGTTAACTAAAAGAATAATCAAAAGAAGTGACTTCAGGCTTTTTGTTGCTGCTGTTGTGTTTGTTTTTAAGGTACTGATGCTTAAACACTGAGCTATATCCCCAGCCCCCCCCCCGCTTTTTTTTTTTTTTTTTTGAGATAAGGTCTAAGTTGCACAAGCTGGTTTTGAACTTGTGATCCTCCTGCCTCAGCCTCCTGAGTGACTGGTACTCCAGAGGTGGGCCACCATACCTGGTTCTTGGCTTCCCTTTCTTAAGAACAACCTGGTTATTGGCCACTATCTGGTGGTAGACAGACATTGATACACTTCTTCCTCTGGAAAGAAAAACTGATAAAAGTTGGCAAGCAGTCATAGAAAAATTTATAAGGACATATTCAATTTTAAACATTTTTAAAGCAATTTCTTTCCTCAGGAAAGGAGATTTAGAAATAGATAATGTATCTATCTGCCTTGGGCAAGTAGAGCTAATGATCATAATTTGGTTTCTTAAAAGTGAAGTACAGATGCATAAAATTTTTGTTTATGCCTGAAGGATTTCTTTTATGCATGTTCTCTTT
The DNA here is from genome assembly GCF_052094955.1 of Ictidomys tridecemlineatus. Classification (NCBI taxonomy): domain Eukaryota; kingdom Metazoa; phylum Chordata; class Mammalia; order Rodentia; family Sciuridae; genus Ictidomys; species Ictidomys tridecemlineatus. Next base: position 143,942,569 of record NC_135480.1, read on the forward strand.
TGCTATAATGTGTTATGCTTTTTTATTTTTATTTTTGTATCTAAACACTTTCATGAACTCAGTAATTGCAGTATTTTATTGTTGATTATTTTGGAGTTTCTAGGTAAGTTTTCATTTCATAGAAATATTTTTAAAAATTTTTTTTTAGTTGTCAATGGACCTTTATTTTGTTTCTTTATATGTGGTGCTGAGAATCAAACCCAGTGCCTCACACATGCTAGGCAAATGCTCAATCACTGAGCCACAACCCCAGCTCCTCATAGAAACATTTTGATCCTGAGATTTTTCTTTCCTCTGAATGCTTCCTGTTTTAATGAATATTTTTAGCACATTATTCAGCGTATGTACCAAGTGTGGCGCAGGTGTCATTGTCTTGTGGCTCTTTGTCTGGAGCCAAAGCTGCAGGAGAAAGGAGGTGGGCTGAACCTGGGTGGAGGGGTGGAGGGGTGCTGGGAACATTCCTTAATTAAAGCAGTGTTCACTAGAGACACTTCTGCAGAATATTTTAGTTAAAAATGTGGATTCCAGAAGAAAGGTGAACTGGGTCCTGGACACCTGGGACACTAGGGAACAGATATCTCTGACCTAAAATAGGTGAAGGAACTAGGCCCTTGCTCATCCTAAGGAAGTGTTTTCTCAGCCTGGCCGAAGTGGTCTAGCAACATCCCAGGAAATCCATATAGAGTAACTACAGTTTTTCTGAAGCCTTTGGGAGACTTTTGAAAGTCCTAGGCTGTCCTATGGAGTCATTTCTCTTATGAGAGATGGGTTTAATCTGGACTGAGTTGGAAACCCTGTTTAAGGGTTGGTGTACACCAGCAACTATTTCACTATTGAATTGGAGGCAGAAATAAGTGTATTACCAGTCTTCTGCTAGTCTGTAACATTACCAATACCCTTGACACCATAGCATCAGGTTAGTAAATAATATGGTCATTTGGGAATTCTGTAATCTGCTTGACTATTGGATAATTAGATCATAGTGTTTGAAAGCTTTCTGATTTAATTTGGTTGAGCTGATGGCTAATATCTATTTATGGTTTCTCTCTCTCCCCCCCTTCTCTTTTTTTGGTGTTAGGTTTGAACCCAGAGCCTTGAGTATCTAATTTATTTTTGCTCTTTTCACTTACTTTTGTCTCCTGTTAAATGATGTGAATATGATATAAAATTAGTTGATTTTCAGAAAAGTTTAAGTACATGTAAAAATGGTCCAGATTTCTATGTTCTGTTAGTTGAATATATATTCACTCATTGATTGAATAAAGATCAAAGTTGAAGGAATGCATAACAGATGGATTTGCCTTTTTAAAAACCATGTTAGATATATTAGAGACAAACAAGAACGAGGTTACAAAAACTCTTCATATTATAGAGTATGTATAAAAATCTCCTTTTGGATGTCCTTCTCTGGGTCTGGCACTGTGCTAGTAGAGGAGAGAGAACCAGGACTCATATAATTCTCTGATTGCTCTTGTGATCAGAAGCTGGAGGTTTTCTGGGGAGAACTGTGAGGCCTGGTGGAAAGATGGGCTCTCTATGGGGCATGCCAAGGGGCAGGATGAGGAGGAACATTTTATCACTGCTATTGTTTAGAATTGCTAGCACATGGTAACCGAGAAAACCAGATTTACTTTTAGTGGGGTTTACTATTTCAAAATCCTTTATAGAGAGTGCACCCATTATTGCCCACACCCTTGATGGGTACAGCTTCCGAGGGGGGGTGGATATAAGGAGGTTGAGAATAGGGGAAAATGATGTTATCTATTCCTTTTATTTTTTATACCTTTTAAAAATCCCTTCTCACATTCTTTTTGCACTTCCCAGTTTTTATCAATCCATTCTTGGAGGAAGGAAAGCAGACATCCTCATTGTGTGTCTTGAATATCTGTATAAAACCAAAAAATGGGAAGGCCTGGAACTTCTCTCTCCCTCTTTGTGTGTGTGTGTGTGTGCGTGCGTGCACCCGCAATAAAATCATATTTGATAATGGCAGTATGGATCCTGAGTTTTTTTCACTTGTTTTAAAATTCGAAAATCAGTAAAATTTTAGAGAGCAAATTTTTATTTTCAATATTAGACAAAATACTTACATACTTAATATTTGAAGTATGTAATAGGAAGGGTATTTGTGTCTGAAGAGTCATTTGGTGGCAGGCTCAGAAGGGGGTCCCTGGGTGTGACCACCCATCAGAGGCAGGGAGGTGCGCAGGACAGTGGTTGGCAGCCTAGGTGCCAGGCACACTGTGTCTCATGTTCTAGTTCATCCTTAAACAGAGCCCTGTCCAGGATGAGTGACCCCTGGCATAGCTGAGGACACTAAGGGTTAGGGAGGAGAAAGCACCTGCCAGTACCGCACTGCTGCTCACAGGGAGTTGAGTCTGAGCTGGGGTGTGTTGGCTGCAAGATGACCTTGCTATCTAGGCCTCTCCAGCCTGCTTTGCAGGACAGATATGTTTGTTGGTCTTACTTGTACGAAACCTGAAAATTTCGAAGAATCACTAAACATTGGCTCTTAGGCGTGTTTCTCTGCTTGCACATACACACACACACACTCTTCTGTGTGCTTCAGGGAAAGGTGTTTTCAGTCATTCTTGTGTTGTTTACATTACCTAGAGGCAGCCTTTTTCTGTGATGATCTTGGAAGTAGAAAGGGCCTTTTCATGCCACTCACGAGTCAGGTGTGTCCCCCAGTGCTCACCAACCTGTGTTGGAATCTTTAAACTAGTTTGGGGGGAGTATGTTGGAATATGCTTGTGCTGCCAGTTGGAAGGTGGTCCCAGCAGCCCCCCTTGCCCTCCAGGCAGTCTGTCATGTTCAGTACTCATAAGATACCCGTCACACTGCTGATTTATGCTAAAAGTATCCTAATGTTTCTGACAGCTCATGTGTGACATGAATATAATCCATATTTCTTAGAGCAGCTAATCCAAGTGGCTTATTTCCCGATACTGCTGATAGGGCTATATCTCTTGGTGTCGCTGCCATGGAGATTTTGATGGTAACATATTGTTTCTGGGTCACTAGTTTTGTCTAAAACAGTAGGTTGGAACAGAGTAGCAAAGGTTAATTAAGTTTGTCCATCAAGGTGGGAACAGATATGGATGCTTCTGGTCTCAGAATCAAAGTTCCTGAATGTGTGGTTGTGGCCATCTTCTCATTTTCAGGCTATCAAAAAAATAAGTTTCTTGTTTTCTCTAAAAGTAGGAAAAAACACGAGGAGTTGTTAAAAGCCAGAGGCAGCAAGTAGATCTTTACAATAAGCAGGTGTCTTCATTTAAATTAACAAGGTGGCTTGGTTTTAGTAGAGACCCATCGGGAGCTTCTGTGCAACTTGCTTTGAATCCTGCTTTCTTTGCTTGCTGCCTCTGTGAGCAGAACTGTTACCTGATCTCTCTGAGCGACTTATTATTTGGTGATTACTAAATTATGAGGACTTAGTGAGATAGCAGGCCATTTAGCATTTCTCAATAAATGCTCATTTTCATTCTCAGAAATTCCCTACTTCTGTGTTCAACAACCAACATTTTCTCTGGGTAATTGCATCAACAATGTCATCGCTGGGGACCCTTCTGCCAGTCTTAAGAGTTGCTACACAGTGCCTTCCAAGACTCAGCAGGCTATTGAGCATGGAGCATTCTGTGTCTGGATAGTCATTAACTAGATTTTTAGAAACAGACTTTCTCATGTCCTTTTCCTCTAGATATTTTACTGAATATGTTTCCTGTTGGTTTTCATCTAAATCCCTCTTGGATTTATGCCTGGCCCTATGTGTGAATTCATTTCAGAAGTCAGGGACTGAATTTTAGATTGTGAATGAGATAAAGGTTAGTGTCTGACCCAGGGGCTAGAATGGACTGCATGAGTATGTAAAGATGACAAAGACACTAAGCTGGTCCCTGCCCGAGTCTGGTCTGCCCTCTCTCTTTTGAGAACCTCCTGCATGCTGCACAGAACCTTCCAGGTTCCAAGAAGAGGAAACACTTTTTTTTTTTTTAAATTAGACTTTTACATATTGAGATACCTTTTTTTTTTTTTAAAGGTACTTGCTTCTCTCTGCCTGATTGATAGATACATCAGTGTCTTTTAAACCTTTTAGACTGACACACAGAAATCAATTCGGTATGTATTTACATATACATACATGCACAAAACGCCAAGTTCTTTGAAATAGCTTTTATCCATCCATGCATTAGTAGACTCTCATATATTTTCTGTTTTCTTTATTCAGTTTCATTCCATATTATATCATTATTTATTTAGGTGGTGTTTCCTTATCTCCCTGGGTTATCCAGGCTAGTCTCTTGACTTCTGGGCTCAAGTGTTTCTTCCTCCCGAGTGCTGTGACTACAGGTGCAAGCCACTGAACCCAACTGAATTTCATATCATTCCTTAAAAAAAAAAATTTGCTTTTTATTTCTTTGTTTTTTTTCTAACATTTTATTAGTTGTTGTTGGACCTGTATTTATTTTTATGTGGTGCTGAGAATCAAACCCAGTGCCTGAGCCACAACCCCAGTCCCAATTTGTGCTTTTTCTAACCAACTGAATTATTTCAGGGCCCTGTAAGGAGTAGCATTTCTGCCTTTTGGAAAACAGAACCTAAGGGAAATAAACTATTCTATTAGTGCCACAGATGCAGAGGGCAAAAACAACTGAGTAATGGTTCATAATATTAATTTGGGTTTTTAAAAGCATAGCAGTACTCACATCTTAATTGCTTTTCCGATGAAGACAAACATAATGAAGCACTAATGTGTCCAGGTGGAATCCCAGTGTCCTTTGGGATGTCTTTCCCTTAAAGTGTGGATCCCTGCTGCTTACCTCTCCACCTTCTCTGGGAGTTGGCAGGTGGTTCCCTTATGTGCTCACGGACAGTTTTGGTTCTGTATTTCCTGATGATTTGTTTATTTTTCTATGGGGCATTTTGTGACTATTTTATTATTTTTAATCTGCTTTGGTATTAATCCAAGCTTGGAATTTAAGTCCTTTCCTTTTATTTCTGTTTGAAAAGCCTCATCCACACAAGTCTCCTTTTGTTTTTGCATATCTCACAGATTTTCTCACCTTGGGAAACTGGTGTTTACAACTGGCAGCACAAGCATATTCCCACATACTTCCTCCAAACTAGTTTAAAGATGTATCATTTTTTTAAAGTACCCCACCTCTTTTCAGTGGCACTAGGTATTAAACCCAGGGGCATTCTACTTCTAAGTGACATCACCATCCCTATTTTGTAGGGGGTGTTTTATTTTAAGACAGGGTCTTGCTAATTTGCTCAGGCTGACCTCAAACTTGTGATCCTCCTGCCTCAGCCTCCTGAGTACCTGGGATAACAGGCATGTGTCACCACACCTGGCTAAATTGTTTGCTCTTTCTGCCATGTCACACAGGCATCCTTATTTCTCCCCTCTTTTCCCTCCTCTTCTCCCCTCTCACCTACTCTCAGGGGAGGAAGGGCATCCATCCCCTCTTGGGATAAGCAGCTGTTGTATTATTCAGCATCTAAGTGCAGCCTGCACACTAGACATCCTCCCCTCAGGGTGCCCCCAGAACCCTGGGGCTCTTTGGGAATTCCTCACAAGAGTCTGAGTTCTCACAGGCTTGTCTCCCCATCCATCTCCATTTTTCCTCCTTTAAGAGCATTCAAAGGAATGGCCACCTAAAAGGAGGAGGGGGAAGTTAACAAAGCTGATTAGTAGAGAGAAAGCAAATCTTTGGAGGACTGGATGAACAGGAAAGGGAAGTGGGGAGCCATGGATTGTAGTAGTGGGGAATCTGCCTGTGCTACATGATTTAGCCTGTTGATGTTTCCTTTATGCCTAAAGTATGTGCATAATGGCAATCACTGTTAGCCTGCATAGTAAAAATAATTCTTTCTAGCTGGGAAGTGTGCAGTGCCAGAGGATGAATGTGCATTTCAGTAGGTGAATGGGCACCTTATAAGGTGCAGTCTGTGATCTAGGACAGCTTAGATTATGTGGTTAGGTGAACGTGGGAACAGGTGTCCCATTCAGACTGTTTGAAAAAAGACTTATATTAAAATCAAAGACATTATTTATTGAAGGCAAAATTCAGCCCTGACCTTTACTCTTGGTTTTACCAGGAGACCTGAAATTCTGCAGCCTATGAAGACTTGCCTTCTTTTGTAAAATGTTTCTGACCGGATAACCGGAGGTTCACCCCAAATGATTTAAAAGACCATGAGCCCTATGTCAGTGTCAGAGGACTCTACAATTAGAACTGTCATCCTACAGAACTCTTCTCAGGAACACCGTCCCCTACCTAAACTCCAGCAAGATTATTCTGTCTCTGTGAATCCCCTTCAACTAGAAGGAGTGTTCAGTTCAGTGTAGAACTAGTCATTCTTCCTATCTTAATAGTAGACTCAATGAATTGTATTCAGGAACTTTTGAGAAAAGAAATGAGTTCAAACATTTTTATGCTTTGTTTATATTATCGTTACTATAAAAGAGAGCAGTTATGATGTATAAAGAGAACCTATGGTTCAGATTTATTGTGATGTATTTTTCTCAGCAATTTGATAAAACAAACCATTAAACTCTTACCTTCCTTTGGGTTAAGTCTAACAGCATGTGCATTCTCTGCCAGCCTAGCTCCTGACTGTGGGTCCTGTTCGGGCTCAGAGGCTGGGGAGGGTAATAAGATTATAAAACTTGCCTCTTGCTTGCCAGCTACCACGTGCTGATAATAATAGTAACCATAATTCACCAGAGTCCTGGGTTTTTTAAGTTTTACTTGGTTTATTTGTTTAATTTAAAGGAATTAAAAATCTAAAGAAACAAGGTAGCATTGCAAAAAGGAAAGAATAACATGCCCCTTGAGCAGAACTGAACAGTCCTAATTAGTTTATAGCTTCTGTCCCTCAGTAGTGCTTTGCTCTTTTCTTTTCACTGGTGGTGAGGGGCTGAGCCAAGGTTATCAGGTTAGTTTAAAGCTGGGTTTCTCAACTTTGGCACTACCAAGATGTTGGGCTGGATACTTTGTCGTGTGGGAGACTATCCTGCACATTGTGGGAAGATGTCACCTGGCCTTTGCCACGGGATACCAGGAGCACTCCCCTCCCCCGAGTTGTGACAATCCAAATTATGTTGTTGATGTTGTTGTGCAGTACAAATATGAAATCCAACCATTATGTACAACTGTAGTGCACCAATAGGAAACATGGGGCAGGGGAGCAACAAAGTGTCTCCATACTTTGTCAGAAGTTCCCCAGGGACCAGGTCCCCCCCCCACCCCATGGAGAATTACGGGTTTAAGGTAAAACAGGTTTCAAAGTCTTCATTATTTACCCATTTTGTCTAAACCAAAAGTAGCAGAATTGTGATTTTTTTTTCAGTTAGAAGGGAGCAGATAGCAATTTAAAGTTTTAAATAGTATTATACTGTACCTTTTCCTGAGCTTTCTGGGTGAATTGCAGTTCAGATATAACTTTATGTTTCAGAGATATACATGCACTTAGAAACAAACAAGACCATGCTTCTTTATGTGTGGGTAGTCATGTGGGTGTTGTTTGTAGATTATTCTTTGTGTTGGATGGAGCTGAATGATTGATAACCTCAGTAAGTTCACATTTTATTGACATCAAATGGAGTCTGACCCTTTGTATCTTTTCTTCTTTTGCTGAAAGTTTTCTGTAGCTCAGTGATCTTTTGGATTTGATGGGGAAATTGAATGAATACGAAGAACTCAATTCCTAGTTTCAAATAATTCTTGTAATTTGATGCTTTCTAAAAATATAGAAAGGGAATTATGGGGATATTAGCATATGTATACGTTTGAAATTGTTTTTATTTTCCAGCAAGTTTTATTTTTTAAAAAAGAACTCTATCATTTATCTTTCTTCTCAGATAATATACATAGTGGGATTGGCACTGTCACAATTGACCTTTTGCATTTTTAAAGTAACACAAGGAATATTGTGATTTCATACTTCTCAGATGTTTAGAGATATGTTGATAATTTTAGAGTATTGCTTTTCAATCTTCATGACATTTTAGAATTAATTACTTGGGAAGCTTTGGAAAGACCCAGGGTCCAGGCCACACCCAGACCAATTAAATCAGATTTTCTAGGGTTAGAATCCAGACTCTCAGTACAGGGTGAAGGAGAGCCCTTTTTGTAGTGAGACTCAAGGTTAAGAACTAGTGCACATATTTCTGAAGTTTTAATGGAACACAGCCAATTGATTTGCCAGTTGCCTAGAGGGGACTTGCAAAGCCTAAAATATTTACTATTTGATCATTTACAGCAAAAAGTTTGCTGACCCCTGATTTGGGTTAACAGTGAAGATTTTTCAAACATTTTAAATAGATTAGTAGAAACTTTCACAGTAAAAGGAAAATATAGAGCATTTTGCAGGGCCTTGCAGGCTTGAGACCTTTCCTTGTATAGAGGGAAAACTGAAAAGCAGCTGGCCTACCCTGGCACATACCTGTAATCCTCGTGACTCTAGAGGCTGAGGCAGGAGAGACACAAATTTGAGGTCAGCCTGGGCAATTCAGCAAGACTCTGTCTCAAAATCAAAAGGGATGGCCTTGTAGCTCAGTGATAGAGTGCCTCTGAGTTTCATCCCCAGTACCTAAAATGACCCCCCCCACACACACACATAAAAAACCTGAAAATTATTTTCCTTGAAGGACTGACATGCACTCAGATGAGACTAGCTCCCTATCCAGAGTGGGGATGCCATGTTATTCATACCAGGGTGTTCTGTACTCTTTTGTTAGTCCCTTGTTGCTAACTTGGTGCTCATTGCTCAGACTGCATAACTGACCTGATGGAATTCTGGAGACAGAAATGGCTCTTTAAGATGTGCTTGAGTTTCTTATTACCATTGCAACCTTCAGGAAGATGCAAGAGGCCTGAAAAAATTGTTGATGCTTTGGGGACTTTTACAGGTAAAAGAAAAATAATAAAAGCAAAAAACATGCCACTTGCCATAATTTTCATCCTATCCCACTTCCATTGGAAACTTGGTGGTTATAAGTAGTTTGCTAAAGAATTTTTAGAACATTGGTTCTGGGCTCCTAAGTAAGAGAGAAAGTATGGTTTTTCAAGCTCTTAGTCATCAGAGTGAATCCGCTTCTCTGGGATTGCTTGTGAGGCATTCAGGCCCTACCCAGACCTAGCACACTGACTCTGCACTTAACAGATCCCCATGCCGGTTCAGGGAGTGCTGGGGAGCACTGATCTAATTGGGAACCTAGTTTGTTTGTGTAGTAAACTGCTACCATTGAGTGTCCTCCCTCTTGAATGATTTCATAGCTCCCTGATGGGCCCTCCTGACCTGGGCACTCTCGTTAGGGTGGCAGGCAGTTCTTGGCCTTGGGCTATTTTCCAAGTACAGCTTGCTTTGACCTCCTATTTGGTGAAGATTTATATGACAGAAGAAAATGGAAATGGAATGATTGGCCTAGAAAAGATGCCACTGTATATATTTTGAAAAGCAAAAAGAATAAGAGTAGTTTGCTCATTGAAACTTCACTTGAAAGGAAATAACCACCTGTAATGAAGTCATTTCTGCTTCTCCAAGGGGTGAGAATCCACCCCTCAGAGCATGCATTTAAACTGGGAAGATCAAACATGAATCCTTCAATCATCTCAAAGTATCATACAGAAATCAGGAACTTGCCACCAAATAATTCCATAGTATTCAAAATGCACTCAGACCACGGTGACTTGAGAAATTATCAGAATTTAGATATTCATAGAAAATCTCCAGGAAGCCCCGAAACTAATTTTACCTGCCAGGTATATTGTTAGCCTACAGTGGATTTAAAAACACAATTTTTGAAATTAGTTCTTAATTTTGATCATGATTAGTTTATCTTAGATATTTCCTTAGAAAGACTGTTATTTAAAATGGCTGTCATCTACAGGCTAGGAGTGTACACCAGTGGTAGAGTGCTTGCTTAGGATACACAAGGTCCTGGGGTTGATCCCCAGCATCTAAATAAATAAGTAAATGCAATACCATCCAAATTTAATTTTTAAAGGCAATATAAATCATCCAGCTCTGCTCTTGTCATGAAGATATGATCATGAGGTGAATGCCTAGTAGCTGTACCAGCTTCCATGCAGGAAACAATTCTAGATGTTGGCATAAGTGCCCCCTCTGCAATCATCAGAAGCACTGGAAAAACTGAAGTTGGGGCCCTGTCTATCATCAGAAGGATTTTTCCAGTCATCAGAAGGACTGGAAAAACTGAAGTTAGGTCACATCTCCTGAGATTTGAAGGAAGAGATCAGGAAGCAATGGAGAACTGCTCTTTACATAAAAGGTACCCAGAGTCCCAAAGACAAGATCTGGTTTCCAGAAAAATGTGTGACTGCCAGGCCTGTGTGTCAGCTGCCAGCGCTCCTGGATGGGTCCCATCCCCACTCTTTTGTGGTCACTAGCAAAATCCAGATCCCTTCTGAATGCAGATCCCTTACCTTTCTACTTTGCTACAGGGAACGGCATAGAAGGAGATGGGCATGGACGCTGACTGACAGGACCCAGCATGGCATCCCACTGGGGATAGCTTACCCCTGTGCTTGGTTTCCATGTTATTGTTTACAGTCTTCAAAAGGCGTCCTTATATGAATAGTATAAGGTAACCAAGGCCAGGTGCCATTTTTACCCAGAAGGAAACATGAAGAAGGTCAAAGCAGCTCAGTAGCCTCCCAGTAGGCGTGTTGGCTCCTGAGCATGGCTCTCCCCTCTCTACCACCCTGTTCTTTTTAGTACTTGTTAACTGAGCATCATATAACCCACATGGAATTTTCGGGGTGCTTTTGAGGGGACCCAAAGATAGGAAAGTCACCTTGAGGGTACACAGTTCTAGTTTTTAAAAAAATATTTATTTATTCATTTATCCTAATTAGGTATATATGACAGCAGAATGCATTTTGATTCATTGTACACAACTGCAGCACAACTTTTAATTTCTCTGTCTGTCTAAGATGTAGTGTCGCACCATATGTGTAGTCATAGGCACACTAGGGTAATGATGTCCGTCTCGGTCCACGATCTTTCCTGCCCCCATACCCACGCTCCTCCCCTCTTTTTTTTTTTTTTTTTAAATAATTGTAAAATGCAACTTTGGTCTTATTGTGTTCTTTCTTTTTTCTTAAGCAGATGAAAAACTCGGAGAATCGCCATGCAGTGAGTTCCCAGTACAGGATGCATTCTTACTATGGGCCTCCCTCCTACCTGGGCCAGAGTGTGTCCCAAATCTTCACTTTTGAGGATGGCCCTTCCTACTCGGAAGCCAAATCGAGTGGTAGGTGTCTGCTCTCAGGCTGGCTTTGGGGGTGGAGAGAGGATGTGCAGCCAACATGGGGGCTCCTAACCTCTTTGATGGCTGATATCTGTTAGGAACTGTTGGAAAGTTCCTTGTGTGTGAAGCTGAGATAACTATCCTTTAAAGTATTTAGCAATGGGTTGATTTTTGCTTTGTTTGATTTTTTAATATGCTAATTTTTTCTGAGTACAACAGTAAGATGTGAAACTTCTATTCAAAAGCTAAAAATGTATTTTCTACAGGCTCAGCGTGCAACAGGGTCACTCTTGTTGGTGGTGGCAGTGCTGGGGATCAAACCCGGGGCCTTGTCCCTTCTAGGCAAGTGCTCTACCACTGAGGGTACACAGGGATACTTTAAATGTGGTTCAAGTCTCAGGATTTTTTCCTGAAGTGAATTTCTGAAAACTGAATACTTGTTTCCCAAAGATTTTCATTTTAAAATGTGAAGGTGTATTCATCTTTTTTGGGGGAAAATAAAATAACATAATAAAACATTTTTTAATACAGTCAATCTCAGAGTTTATGCAGTAGCAATGCAAATAACTCTGATATAATGGCTTTAAAATAAAAAATGACTGTTTAATGAACCAAGGCAGTTTGAAGTACACAATTCCTCAACTTCACTTTTAACCTTCTCCCCAACATTTATGCTGTGATGATAGGCAGGTCTTTTATGGCTGCTGTTTCCAGATGCTGTTTTTAAGTCCTTTATATTTATGCATCATCTTTTGATTTAGAAAATTGAGAAGCAAACACAGTCGAGGCAGTAAGTGGAAATCAGAGCCTTAGTGAGTGATTGGAAGAGACACTGATTTGTCAACGTTTACTCTATAATAAATAAAAGGAGAAGTTTGGTTTCCAAATAACTTGACTGTGGAGATCATATTTGTTTGCAGAGCAGACGTTTTGAGAATCAGAAACATGCCTTGATTTTAAAAATCAGAACAAAAAAATCTTAAAAAGCTGGGCAAGTTATGCTTTATTTGCTATATTAAAATAAAATATTGGCTTCCATGCCCATCTGCCTACCTTATGTATAAATATTGAAAGTTATGTCAAACTAAAGATGTTAAATAATAAATAAAATATTTTTTAAATGGTGGCTTCTATTAATATAGAATTTGTAAGAGAGGGGAGCTAATTTGAACTGTAGAGACTGAAGTATACATTGCGGATTGCAGTTTCATTTTTATTAATAATCATTCTTTGGGGAGTGGGCAAGCATACCTCTACTTCATAAACATTCATTTTGTGTGCTCTATGCTCTGTGGTCCTTCTTGCATGCTGCCTTGGATTCTGTATAAAATCTGGATCATAAGCTACTTGAAGACAGAGGACTCATCTCTTTGCCTTTTTACTTGCTATGATGACTTGTTTGCTGCTTATTGGTTGAGCAAATGAATGAGTGGCTGACACATTTTTGAGTGAGCTTTCTCTGTAAGGAACCCAGACATAAAAAGTTCAGAAGCCTACTGCATTGCTTGTCTGATGGAGCCAGTGAGCAATTTGGGTTTGAAGCAGTTAAAGAAACATTTGTTCAGATAGAAAATTAAAACTGAAACCCACTTGTAGGAAGAAATTGCTTGAGCTTCTTACTCCAGGAATAATGGAGTATATTTAGAAGCACTGGAGACAAAGGTGTAAATTCAGAGCAGGGCAGTAAGACAAAAATATAAGAGGCAATTTATTAGAGCAGAGAAGAAGGAACTTGGAGAAGAGCAGTGGGCATGGGAATTTATGGCAGAAAAAGAAGCGACCAGGAGGAAAGAGGTTACAGTCCAGGAAAGTGAGGCCAGTATAGCAGTGCTTAGAGGGGAAAACTACTGGAATTTCTTGCGGCTTTTCCAGGGACATATAGAATTGAACCCATGGGTGTGAGAAGGCCCCAGGTTTGATTGCTTGGGACCCTCTGACTCCATTGCAGTTCATCCGGAGCTCGAGCTGTGGAAATGAGTGGGTTAGCCAGGAAGAGCTACAGTGAAATCTCAGTAAATATTTACTTTGGAATTACTATGGATAAAGAGAATATGAATTAATAGGAAATCAAGTCCCAGCTAATTTTTGAAAGAAATATGGCTTTATAACTTCTAAAGATGTGCTGTCTTCAGGTGCAGTACATGGCATTTGAACAGAGCAGATGGGAATGGAAAGGGAAAATTGTGTTTGGGGACAAGAATGCCCAGTAGACCATCTTTAGGGACATGGGATCCTATTTCATCTTCAGCATTGACAGAGCGGAGAGAACTTTGGGGGCAAGTTAGGCCCTTTGTTAGGTGGGGCTGAGGTGGGGAGGGATGGAGTGGGTTGCAGTGGGTGGGATGAGGGACATCATTATACTTACTCATGAGAAATTCAGGAAGGCTGGCTAATTTACCAGTGCCTTTTAGCAGTCCTACCAATGTTAATTTAAGTTCCTTTGGTTTGCTTTAACAAATAAGTTATAATTTCAAAGAAGTAAATCAATTATTTTAAGAGGAACTTCTAAATGATTTGAAGAACATTTTTTAAAATAGATAATGCTTTCTTTAAAATCCTATTTGAGTATAAATGTGTCTCTTAAATCCATGTTTCTTCAGTTTTTTTTTAAAGGTAAACGTAAGCTTAGCTTCTCTTCAGCATCTGAATAAATGAATCTGACTACAGTGTTTTCCTCTGATTTTGCTGAAATTGGTAACATGAAAATAGAACTTTAAGGGGGAAAGATTCACAGGAGAAGTTTTCCTTTTCCCTCTTCACATTTTTTTTTTAAATAAACAAAGTTTACACCATTCCCTCTCTTTTCCATATCCTGGAAAGTGTCAATGGTTGGATCAGAGAGATGTGGGCTGGGTCCTGTAGAAGCCACTGAAACTAAGTGAGATGAGAAGCAATTATAGGATTTTTAGCAGATGTTGTCATGTCCTGCTTGTGGTTTTTAGAGATGGCCCTGACTACTGTTTAAGAGTGGACCATAGGGATGCAAAGGTAGAAACAGGGAGACCAGTTAGAAGGCTGTTGCAGTCACTCTAGCAAAAGATGATCTTGGCTTAGCATGGGAGCAAGGTGATGATGACAAGTGGTTGAATTCTGGATATGTTTAGAAGACAGAACTGACAAAATTTGCACATGGGATTGGGATACAACAGAAGGAAAGGAAGTGGAGGACGACTTCATGTTTTTGACCTGATCAAGTAGAAGATTGAAGTCTCCAAGGTAAAAGACCATGGGGAAAAAGTGGTTGGTGGGAATTAGAAGATTTTTTTTTTTCTGCAGTGTTGTAAATTGAACCCAGGGCCTTACACATGCTAAACAAACACTCTGCTACTCAGCTATGTTCCCAGATCCTAGGAGATTAATTTGCACATATTAGATTTGGAGTATTCATGAGGCACCCAGGTAGATTGTTAGGTGGGAGCTGGATATTGAGAGGAATATCCTGCTAGAAATGAAAATTTTGAGAATTTGACGATGCATTGATGTTAGTGTGATCCATCATCTAGAGAAACAGATGTAAATGGAAAGTAAAGAACCAAGGCTGAATCTGGAGCCCTCCTGCGTTTAGTGTTCTGATGGATGGGGAGCACCAGCAATAGAGAGGGCATTGAGGAGCACCCAATGAGGAAGCAAGAAATTGCAAGGGAGTGGTGTCTGCAAGCCAGGTGAAGACAGTGTTTCAATGAGCAGAGCCAAACAGACTGACAGGTCAAGGGAGACGAGCACTGGAATTGACTATTGGCTGTTGCCAGGTGGAAATGATGGATGACCTCACTAAGTGGTTGCTCTTGTGGGGAGGTGGGGACCAAAACCTGATTGTATATTAGTAGTGCATGGGACAGAAGAACGGGGCAGTGAGTATAGACAGCTCTTCAGGGAGTTTCCCCATAAGGGAAGTGGTGAGATGGGCAGTCACTAGAGGGGAGAGGAGATTGATAGGCGTGTGTGTGTATGTGTGTGTGTGTGTGTTGATAAGAGTGATGCAGTTGAGGGGGAAACTTGCTGATACAGCTGATGTGTGGGGACACAATTGCTCTAGCAGTGTCCCTGAGTAGGTAAGACAGGATGGGACACAGGGCAGTGGTGGGTCTTGCTGGTGCTTTGTTAATGGTCCAAGAGAAGAGATGAGTAAAGGAATTGAAAATAAATGGAAATTTCATAGCAGTTTGATGAAGCAAGTTTATATCCAGTGAGCCTAATAAAAAACTGTGGCTTGTATTTTTTTGCCTTTCATTTTTTTTATTGAGGTAAAATACACCTAACACAGAATCATCATTAAACATTTTAAAGTACACAGTTCAGTGCCATTTGGTATATTCACAGTGTTGGGCAACTATCACTTCTGTCCAGTTACAAGTCTCTCATCTACCCTAGGAGGAGGCCTTGTACCCATGAGGCAGTTATTCTCCTTTCCTGAAGCCCCTGGGAACCACTAATCTGCTTTCTGGACAATCACTCTACCACTGAGCCACATCCCAGCCTCCTCTAAAATGCTTCCTATCTAGATTTAGCTATTCTGGATTTCATGTAAATGGAATTATCTAGTATGTGGCTTTTTTTTCTTTTATTTGTTCTTTTAAGATATGCATGACAGTAGAATGTATTCTGGCATATTATACATACATGGAGTATAACTTATTCTAATTAGACTCTAACTCGTATGGTTGTACATGATGCAGAGTTACCCTGGTCATGTATTCAAATACAAGAATAGGAAAGTTATGCCTGATTCATTCTGCTATCCTTCCTATTCCCTTCCTCTTTTCCTTTTTTTTCATTCCCCTTTATCTAATCCAGTGGACTTCTATTTTTCCCCTCCCCATCCTCCCTTATGGATTAGGAACTACATACCAGAGAAGTGGTATGTGGCCTTTGTGTCTGACTTCTTTCTCTAAGCCTAATGTTTTCATGGTCCATCTAAATAGATCAATACTACATTCCTTTTTATGGCTAATATTCTATGATATGGATAGATCTCATTTGTTTATTAGTTAATGGACATTTGAGTTCATTCCATCGTTTGGCTGTTATAAATAGCACAAGTATGCAGTACACATCTTTGTTGGACTATCTGTATTCTGTTCTTCTAGACATACACCAAGGAGTGTATGTCAGTCAGCTTTTTATCACTATAACAAAATACCTGAGATGATTAACCTGTAGAGAAAAGGTTTATTCTTGCTCATGGTTTTGGAAGTTTTAGTCCCTGAGAAGTGGCACCATTGCTTTAGGTCTTTGATGGAGATGCCAGATGCCAGATGCCAGATGGCAGGGATGGGAGTGTATGGTGTAGCAAAACCACTCACTTAATTAGCCAGGAAGCAAAAAGAAAGGAAAAGGCCAAGATCCCACATTCTCCTTCAAGGGCACTCCAAAGGACCAGACTAAAGTTAAATGGAATTGCTGGATCACATACAAGTTCTTTGTTTAATTTTATAGAGGAACACCAACTCTTTTCCACTGGACTTTACCATATTACATGCCAACCTTAATGTATGAGGGTTTCCATTCCTCATATCCCTGCCAACACCTGTCTTCCATTTTTTTTTCAATTAATGGCTCTAGTACTTCATTTATATCAACTTATTTTAAAAGTATCACACTAGGGAGATTAGAAACTGAAAAAAATTAATACAAAACAAACCATAGGTCCTTCCCTACAGAAGGATGTAAGTGGAGGACTGACTCATGTGATAGTGTGACCAGTTCCTAGTAACAGACACTGTTCAGGGGGCAGTAGGAGGAACATTCTGGAAATGTTGCCTCTTCATCTAGTGACATTGCAGCACCTCTTTTTAATAGGTATGCACGTGTCTACAAGTGGGTAACAGTTCCTATCTGTAAATAGGCACCTTTTTTGGCTCTTAAGTGTAAGTCCTGAGGAACTTGGCTGGATGACATTAACACCTGCAACGTAGTTTAGGCTTAACATGGTGAAAGTGAACATCTTAGATCTTGCCTATTTTGGAATCTCATTTTAAATAGGAACAATGGTGCCTCCTGTTTCTTTTGGGCTTCTCCTGCCTCAGACCCAGAGATAGGCTCCCACACACTCACCCTTCCTTCGCGTTGAACCTGTGTTCTTTCCAGGAGAAAGAGTCAGACGCTTGAGGCGGTGCTTGAATCTGGAGGTTTTCACATGTTACTTAACATGCAGAGGGTGTCAGATGAGGTACAGGGCATCTGCCTCTGCCCAAAGGTCAGAAATCCAGGTCAGTGGAAGGGCCTCTCAGATCGAAGACCTTGTGTTCCTTCAGTGACATCAGAGCACAATGCAGAGAGTCCTCTGTGCTTCCAAATGGGGCTTTTTGAATTCATTCAGCATTAGTGGTTTTGAAGGGCAGTGTAGATGTGTCTGATTCAGTTAATGTGCTCTTCCCCCATAGTAAGTACATGTAATATGGCTAAGTTGTCACCCCAGCAAATGGACTTGCCTAAAGTTGCACTTTGGAGCTAGGCTTTTGGGAAAAGGTCACCTGGCAGAACTTCCCAGTTACAGTGAGAATCGAGGCCATGCTGCTAGTTGGAAGCACCCTTAGATCTCCTTGCTCGCCATCCAAGAGGCCAGAGCCACCTTTTATGTGAGAGAGATGACATTCTGAATTGAGTGGTAACACAGTAAGAGATGGCAGGTGTGATCAGGCCTTTTGCTCCTTCTGGCAGCATTGGGTTGGTGCTTTCGGCAGTTCTTCCCATAAGGGAGAAGAATGTTCTGGAACATTTAGAATCAGACTCAGACAGGAAGGACAGGAGCTAAGGAATCTGAGGTGGCTTCTGTGTGTGTTGTACCCTGAGTTGTATGGCAAGCCTGGAGGAGAAACACTGACCCTTGTCTCCCTGCTTTAAGGAAAGCTGAGTGCGTTTTATGCAACATTTAGAAAATGTTGAGTTTAATTCAAACTTGGCAGTTTAGGAAATGACTTATCATTTGCTAAATTTCAAAGAAAAGAGCACTGGGCTGGTAAACCTATTTTCCTTATGTGACCTTTAGCTTTAGCTTTGCACAGTTAAGTGGAGCATTCATTGGCAAGGACCCGTGTAGGCCAGCACAATGGAGGAAATGGGGGGGGGGGTCTGGCTCAGATACCCAACTCTTAGCCTGACAGAGAGATGCTCAGTTAATGTATCAGAGCTCCAGTTCCCCTTTCAGAAAGTTGAAAAAATAATAACATTATCTATTTTATATATGGGTCACCTAAAGAATTGGGTAAAAGCATGGCAACAGTTCTGTTCTCATGTGAAGAGTGTCACTTTCATACTTTTCTACTTGGCAGGTGCCTGGCAGTGGGCTCTACAAATGAAAGTGACTGTAGTCATTAAAGAGGATTTAGTTTTAGCTTATCTGGAGCCCTGATGTACTGTGTGTGTGTGTGTGGGGGGGGATGATTCTAGAACTTACTTAGACATCATGCTGAATGAGGAAAATGGAGTGTACTAATTTTAAGCGTATTATCAACATTTAGAAATGTCACCTTTGAGGATTTGTTTTTATTATATCATACATTTGCTAAATATGGAATGCAAAGAAAAACCATCAGAGAGGAGGGATATATGAGGGCACCAGCAGGTCCAGGAGAAGCTTGATGACTTGCTGTTTGGGGAACACAAATAGAGTTGTCTTTTTCAAACCTTTTTCTTTTTCCATGAAAAGAGCACCCTATAAGGCAAACAGCAAGATTAAAACCTGATGGGCCCCTGACACGTCCTGTGTGTAAAATTCCATTGACCAGACCACCACAGGCTGTCATGTAGAGACAGACCCCCACCCCCATGGGGAGATCAGGCTCACTCACATAAGGGAAGCCTTGCGGCATGGTAGCAAGAATTACCAGGGTGTGTTCTCACACACACAAGGTTGGCTCGGAATTATCCAGGAGCCTAGCCTTGTGCTGTATTTTTAGAGAGCTCCTAGGGTGGTTCCTGGCTTCTTGGAAGAATAAGAAACCAACTGTTGGATGTGTTTTGCTCATTCCTTGCTGATCTGAAAATTATGCATCTCCATGGGGTGTAACTGCTAGACCTCAAACACCCTGGATTTGTATCATATAGAATCCTCCTTTTAGAAAATTCAAATTTTAAGGACTTAGTTCTTTACATGTGACTGGTTTTAGATTAAGAATGCAGCCCTGCAAGAAGGTCTGGAGGGTTTAATCAATGTGCACACTCGACAGAGATGCAGGCAGAGTGCTGGGACTCCCTCCAGACCTTGTTGGTAGTGTTTCAGAGGAAAAACCAGCTCATGATATGAACTCAGGACTCCCAGTCACTTTTGCTGGGTGTTCTTTGTTTTCTCTCTGTTCCCTTCCTTTACTCTTCCTTCCCTTACAAACACTTGGGTAGTTCTTCAATAACTATAAGTCGATGCCCTGGGTACTTTATGGATATGACTTACCTAATCCTTACATTATTATCCCCATTTTACAGATGAGGATACTAAGCCATAGAGACGATGGCTGGAAGGTCGGAAAGAGAGGGTGGTCCTTTCCATGTAGAGGAACTGAGGCCTGGTGGTGATGTCATTTGTTAAGCCTCACTGGCCTAAGGTCTGCGGTTTTGGTGTTTGAACTATTTTCATGGAAATTTGGCCATGACTGGAGGTCAATAGTGCACTTGGAAATGTCCTGTCTGCTGGGACTAAAAACATGCTGCAGTAGCACTTTTTTCTCTGTAGTGGGAAAATGCCAAAGCCTGGTCCCTTTGCAGAGGCCTCATACAGGGAGATGTGGGGGCATCTTTCTCTAGTGTGCTGGTGTCAGCAAAAAGCTCCAAAGCAGTCAAAACCCACCGACGCATCAGGTGTGGCATTTCTCTTTACATCTTTATCATGAGAGCACAGTGAAATCGTCCTTAGTTT
The DNA here is from genome assembly GCF_052094955.1 of Ictidomys tridecemlineatus. Lineage (NCBI taxonomy): Eukaryota > Metazoa > Chordata > Mammalia > Rodentia > Sciuridae > Ictidomys > Ictidomys tridecemlineatus. The sequence goes on from NC_135480.1 coordinate 143,962,701, forward strand.
TGTGGTTATATTTGGACTTTGTTTTTATTTAAAAGGAACAAGTCAGGTGCAAATGTTCATATTTGACAAGGGCGGGTGTAAGATTAAATAACTAGTTATAAGCTTTGAAATTATATGCACAAATGGGGACACCACCAGGTACTTTTGAAATAATTACTGTTTTTTTTTTGTGGTCATAAGCTAATCATAGTCACAAACACTCCTTGTTAATTTATTTTTAAATTAGTGAGAATAAAGGACCTTCCCATTTCCCCCTCATAGTTTTGGAGAAAGACATTAACTTACTGTCCCCCTAGTCCATCAGTGGCTTATCAGGACTTTGCTTTTCACATCTTTCACTTGTTCTTTGAAAGCTCCCAGTTTGGTGCACAGAGCCAAGCACACATCCTAAGTCTATCTGCATCCTTACTCATTCGGTGACCATTGTACTCAAAAATCCTGGCAAGGTAATGTCCACACAGGTGTCCTCCTAGGGTATGACTTGGTCACTTGGTTAGAGCCTCTAGCATTGTCACCCATAGATTTCTTCCTTTGAATCTGACTTCAGTCCTCTGTGCTTTTTCTCGGGCACAGTGTGGAGTAACTCAGGAGTTTATTTTCTCTGCTTGGCTCTTCAGAGGCCCGGCCAGGCCAAGTACAACTTGAATAACCTTCAGGAAAGCTGTGCTGTCCTTCTGTCGGCCGCTGTCTTTGAAAATTGCCTCCAGAGTTAGTGAGCAGGAACAGTTAAGATTTACAAACAATGATGAAGCTTGTCATGCATCTTTCACCATTCATCATCCAGGTGCCGTGCCTGGGCGGTGAAGTGTTCTTCATAAAAACCAGCTCAGTGTGAAATACACCTCGCTGCAATGTTTACTGCTCTGAAGCTCGTCAGCGGCCCTTTATAGTAAATCCAGATTGCGATGTGACATTACAGTATATCATTGCCCGGCGCGGTGGGGTTTACACTAGGAATGAGTGCAGTGCACACCAGATGAGGTGTCCAAATTGAGTTATGTCAGAATTTGGCTGTTATATGGGGATAGCTTTTGTTTTCTGAACACTGAAAGTTAGCTTTATATGTATTTATATTTATATATAGGCATATACTTCTCATTGAGCACATATACACAGGGTATACAATATATGCTGAGGTCAGGTTCCAAATGGGCTTCTGGAATAAAGAGTGGTGACCAGATTTTATGTACCTTCCAAACTGTTGTTCTTCAAAATCAACGTAAGTGGAATCTTTAGAGGAGAACTAGAGTAGATGGTTATTTCTTCATAGAAGGGTTTGATCTTGCTGTGTGTAAATGTGTAAAGTGATCATGTTCACTATCCTTTTTTACAAACAAGGAACCCTTTCCCCTGGGATTGTTGTTGCACACCAGAACGATCCCTTTGATAGGAGGGCAAAGAGAAAAACCCCACAGGACGGATTCCATCTGCTGCTGAGTACCTTGCCCGTCCTCTTGAGCACAGGTACTGGGGGAGGTCTCTGAAGTCAGTTGCTTATTTACAGTTTTTTAGTGGGTATCAGAATCCAAGTACCGCCTCTGTTATCTTGAAAGATGCTGCTTCAAAGAAGAGATTTATGGTGTTTTAGTCTAAATCTGCAAAATAAAAGAGCACACTGAATTTATTGCATGATCAGGTTTATTTACATTCATCCTAAAAGCGCCCATATTAAAAATGAGCTCCATAAAAAAATAATATTCAGAGATAACAGCAGACTCTGCAGTCCCATGATCATCTGCTTAACACACATATTTTAAAACTCTCTGTTAACTGTAGCAGGGTTGTCAGGAGAAACGTTTTGTGGTCTTATCACACCTGGCTCTTCATTGAATCCAGGGTCTTTCCTCCATTTACACCTGCATCAAATCTAGGTTAGGGGCCCCCGCTTTAGCCACAGAGGTAAACACAGCTTTCTTGTCTGTGTTCTCTCTTTTTCCTGGTTGTTTCCTCCTAGTGGCCATGTCTTCTTACTCAAGATTGATTAACAGCGCCATGTCTGAGCTTTCTGAAGCGGCAGCAGGAAGGTGTCAGAATGTATGGTGATGGCCTCTAGGGACTGCAGAGGAGCCAGGAACCTTCCATTGGCTTTCGCTCCTGGGGAGGGAGGGAATGGCCCAAATCAGCCTGGATTCACTTTGCCTAGTTGGTTGGGCCACCTACGCAGGCACTTCATAAGGATTCTGAGATAAATACAGTATACCCATTTAATTTAGTTAAATCTAAATTTCAGATAATGAAAAATATTTAATAGAAGCATGTTCCCCAAATTTTGATGACACTGAGAATTCTCCATTCTTTCTAGAATTTAAACTCAACTGAGCATCCTGTGTTTTTATTTGCTAAATCTGGCCACCCTTCAGGTCCACAGATATCTTCTGGACCACCCCAGGGAAGAGGGCAGGATTGGAAATGGACCCAGGAGAGCAATGCCAGAAGTTTTAAGAGTTGTTTCATTTTTATTTCTATAGGAACAGTCCAAGAGGTGGCGCTGATCTTGCTTGAAACAGTTTTCTATTTTGGTTGAAGTCATTTCATGGATGTCTCAGTAAATTTCTGGATTGAAATCTATTCTTGAACATACTGTTATTTCTTCTTCTGTTTAGCACATTCTCATCAGATGTCTTTTGCCTGGCATATTAACGGCCCTCTACTCTCCTGTGGGGCCAGTTCCTCAGTCTCTCTTTCCTTAATCCCTCCAGGATATAAACTGATCACTCAGTAAAGAAGTGATAAACTATATGGGTGCCAGTTGTGTAGGGGGGTCGGGGGGTGGGGATAGAACTTATGCTATAGGAGATGACCCAAGGCTAAACATGGCTGCAGTGGTCACCTGAAGTCAGCTGAGCCTTAAGGACACCTCTCTTCCCTTCCTTGTCCCTAAGCTTCTGTAGGGTATGAAATCCAGTAGTTCTGGGCCCAGCTGTCTTGATCTTATTGAAGATTTGTTTGGGGTCTTCTCCATAAACTTCAGGGAGAGTTTCCTGCTTCAGGTAGAAAAATCAGGATTACAGCAAAACTCTATAAATGCTCCAAATATGCTGCCTTTTCCATGCATGCTTCACCTTTGTTACTTAAATGTCCTCAGAAGTAGGATGGAGCTGGATTTTTTTGTTTATTTATAACAGCTTTATTGAGACATAATTCACATACCATAAAATTCACCCTTTAAAATGTACAATCCAGTGGCTTTTAGTATTGACAGTGTTGTGCAACTGTCACCACTATCTAGTTCCAAGACATTTCCGTCATCCCAGAAAGAATCCCCATATGCAGAGCAGTGACTCCCCATTTCTCTCTTCCTTGCAATAGGTACAAAAAGGTAATTTGCTAGTCTACCTTTTTGTACCTATGGGTTTGCCTGATCTGGATGTTTTATATAAATGGAACCAGATGATATGTGGCCTTTTCTGTCTGCTTTAATTTTGCATGTGTTTAAGGTTCATCCGTGTTGTAATGAGTATCAGAGTTTCGTTCCTTTTTATAGCCACATAATGTTCCATTATATGGAAGGAGTTGGTCTATTTTGAGTTCAAAAACTTGTACAGGACCCAACAAAATCTTCAATGATTTTTCAAAATGAAAGGTGTGCTTTATATGGTACTGTTTAATCTTCAGCCCTTTCTTTTCTTTCCCAACTTTTTATTTTTTATTAGTTGCTCAAGACAATACAGTGATCTTGACATATCATCATTTGATTCAAATAGAGTATGAATTCTTGTGCCTACTGTATGATGAGAGAGGAATGTGCTGGGCAGGGATCTGCAGCAATGCCTGCTGTGTTATTTCCTGTTTCATCCTGATTCTGTTGTGTCAGTCTGCTTGGATTGTCATCATAAAGTTCCACGGGGGTGGGGAGGGGGGCCTTAAACAACAGAAATTTGTTTTCTAACAGTTTGGAGGCTAAAAGTCCAAAATCAAGGTGCCCTGAGGGCTGGTTTCTATCAAGGCCTCTGCCTCTGTGGTGTGGTCTGCCATCTTCTCACGGTGTCCTCCTTACAGGGCTTTTCCTGTGTGCAGTGTGTGGGGGGGGAGAGAGATGGATCTGTTCTCTCTTCCTATCAGACCTCGAGTAACCCCAGTTATTTCCTTATTAAATACCCTGTGTTCAAGTTCGGTCACATTGGGGCCTAGGGCTTCACCAGTCTGGAAGGGAGGGACGCAGTTCCGTCCATAACACTGTGGAGGGCTCTCTGTCTCCAGATGTCTATCTTCTCCAGGAGGTTCTTGGGAAACAGGAAACAGTTGCTGGGCTGTGGTGGCTGGTGTGTACAGAAGAATGGAGTGTGTTTCCTGCTTGCTGCCTCCTGTCTCAGGTGGTGGCCATTCCACCCTCTCCCACTCTGACACAGTGAGCCGGCCCCTCTCCTGCCTTTGGATCCCGAGCCAGGAGAATTTCTCGGATGAGAACTCATGCACACCCCGCCACCTGGAGCTCTTTGTCTAGACTGTTGCTCTTCATTTCCTCACCATCCCCCTGCAGTTTGGCCCACTCCTTCATTGCATTCGTCCTATCCTGTCTTGTCTAAATTTTGAAGGGGAAAAAATGCTGATTCCTTGCCCTTGAAGTGCTCTTTATTAACCTTGAACAGTTTAACTCTGATGTACTACCACAGATGGGAGAGTCTGCCAGTTTCCCCAGCAAATATGGCAGGGAATCTGGGCCTCGGGTGTAGGAGCAATAATGTCAAAGGAGTGCATTGTGTTCCAGGTGTTAGGAGCCAACGCGAAGGTGGCGGCTTCAGTCACCCTTTCATGAATTAACCTTACTGATCAGCCAAACATGAAAACTAATCCCTCATTCCGTGGAACACCTTGACATGGATCATTTTGTTTAATTTTAACAACTGTCTTATTAGGTAGCAAGAGTTTTATTTTATTTTATTTTTCCTTTTCTTTCTAACACCAACTGGGTTCTAATACCAACTGGGTGTCCTACAATTCCCTTCAGTGCTGAAACTCATTAACTCTCTAGAGTTTGCCCAGACCCCACAACTTAAGAGCTCAGTCTTACAAAACTTCCCCCATTTCAGACTGCAGTCAGAATTAGAGTGCTCAGCCTTTCCACATTTCTACCAGGCTGTCTAAAACTCGAGGATTCTTCCAGTAATTCACTTGGACAACTCCGAGAACTTGGGAAATGCTTTACTATTACGGGTTTTCTATAAAGGATTCAACTTGGGAACAGCCATGTGGAGAGATGCATGGGGTAGGGTACTGGGAGTGAGCCCAGGTGAGGGCCTCAGAGCCTCCGGTAGTCTCTCAACCTTCCATGCTTCTGGCAGTCAGCCCCATCCAGAGGTCATCTAGGGGCCCTCCAGGAGTCACCTCATTAGTCACCCTTATCACTCAGGAAATTCCAAGGGTTTTAGGAACTCTGTGTTGTAACTGGCACAAAGACAAAATACCTTTCTGTTATACCACAGGTAGGCAGAGCAAAACCACTGACCCTGCTATAGAGAGGAGCGAATTGCTGAGCAGAGCACAGATTGCACAGCTGGGAGTGGAGCCGGGCTGTGGCTGAGTGTCCACTTTAGAACTCAGAAATGAGGTCACCGTTGTAGCAGATGAAGAGGTGGGACTCTTAAGAAGTGACCAGGTCATGAGGGCCCTGCCCTAGTGAATGGATTAAGGCTGTTACCGCGGGCAGGTTGGCTCTCCCAGAGATGGACTCGTAACAAAGGAGGAGCTCTGTCCCACTCCCTGTCTTGTGCCCTTGCCCTCTTGCCTCTGCCAGACGAATGTGGAGAGAAGGCCCTTGCTGGGTGCTGGCCCCATGCTTTTCTACCTCTCAGTCTCCAGAACCCAGAGCCTAATACATTGTTCGTTATAAATTCCCTGGTCTCAGGTATTCTGTTATAGCAGCATAAATCAGACTAACACAGCTCTGGATGATCTCATCTCTCCTGACTTGTTGCTAAGGGACTCTTTCCCACCTGAGGCTCCAGCATTGAAACTCCTGTCTTCAGCCTGATGTCTTAGACCACTCCATCCTGGACAGCAGCCTACCAAATAGGGCTGTTTAGATTTTAATTAGTTAAAATTTAAAATCCAGTTTCTCTCTCATGCCAGTCACCTTTTGAGTGCTCAGCATCCATACCTGGCTAGAAACAGTTTGGACTGCGCAGAAATAGAACAGTTCCTCCATCATGGAAAGTTCCATTTGACAGGACTTTTGGACTTTCATAGTGACAGAAAGGGGCAGCTCAGTGCAAAAAGCTGAGAACAAAGGCATGACCACAAGTGCCATACATTCAGCAAATACCATTTTAAAAGTCTAACTGTGGTGGGAACCTCAGCCCTATTCAAATAACCTGTCAGGTTGAGGAGGTGTTTCTGACAGACCTGTTGAGTGAATGCTGAGAAACTTGAGCAGGTCCCTGGACTCAACCTGTGAGGTGCACGTTTTTTTAAATAGATGGAGGTGAGTAACTAAAGCCAGACTTGGTTGATCGCAGTCCAATAGCCCAGGGGGAAGACTTGCCTGATAGCCTGGGGGCCACCTGTGAGCCTTGGGAACTTGGCAGGGACAGCAGACATTGAAACCAAGGGCTGGGAAGGTGGCACTCACCCTCACAAATACATGACTGGCTCACATTTTCTCCCATTCTGTGGATTTCCTCTTGACGGTTGATTGTGTCCTTTGATGCATAACATTTTAGAATTTTGGTGAAGTCTGGTTTGCTTACTTTTCATCTGCTGCCTGTTTTTGGTGTTATAATCAAGAAATTATTGCAAAGTCCGGTGTCACAAAACTATGCTCTATGTGTGTTGTCTTGTAAGAGTTGTATACTATGTCTCTTTACCTTTTACCCCAGGTCTTTGATTCATTTTGAGTTAGTACTTCTAGGTGGTGTTGGGCAAGGGTCCATCTTTCATTGTTTTGCATGTGGGATGTCCAGTTTTCTCAGCACCATTTTTGGACGAGGTTGTCCTTTCCCCAACTGAAATGATCTTGACACCCAAATGGGAAGGTGGCCGAAGGGTTAAGGTTTGATACTTGCCTATGGCCTTTTTCTATAAACTTCAGAGAATGTCATACAGGAGTGTTGAATTCCAAGCACAGACTTGTGAAGTTGCCAGTTAATGATTCACCCCATCTCTGGTGAATAACTTTCTAGGTTATCTTTTACTTTTATTTACTTGTCTCTGTCAGCCTCCCAACTGTATCTTGTCTTTACTCCCTACAGTTCAGAGATAGGAGAGTAGGATAACAAGGGAAGGGAATCCTTCCAAAATCAGGCTTTATGATAGAGCATCGAGAATAGTAGTGTATATAAGAGATTGATTGTTTCTCCATTTTTCTAATTGGAAGTGGCTAGAGTTTTTTTGTTTGAAAGTGGCAAACGTTCATCTTTTAAAAACCCAGTTTTTAAGAGTCATTCTTAGGCACTTTTGTGCAAGATAAGGTACTCCATTGGCAAAGCTCTGATATCTTTCCTGTCCCATAGGAATATTGCTAAGGAAACATACTACCCGGGCCAAGAGCAAGATAAGCAAAGAGACACAGATGATAATGGCAGGCTGCTTGCAGCCCCAAGTTGTCAATCACCCTTTAATGTTTACAGAAGCAAAAAGTCAATGCATACTTGTTTTAATTTGACACACTCATGGGTTGAGAGAGTGTAATCGCTGGAGGGGACAGTTAAGTGGCTGAGCTCCTTGTCAGCCTGTCTAGGTCTAACACCAGTGCTAAGCACTCTTCTGATGAGCAATAGATTGGGTTAAATACCGGTGTAATTGCTTGCTTCCGCATGCCGCTCTTGCCATGCCTTGTACTAACTGCGTTTCTCTCAGCACTTGCCTGAGGCTGTGAGGGTTTATGTGCAAAGACAGTCGCATGTTCATTTTCATGAATCAATGTCGGTTTTTGAAAAGCACTTGTTACAATGCTAAGTGGACTGCAATAAATTACACCCCCTCCAGACTCATTGGAGTAAATTAGAAATGTTTATATGTGTCCAAGTGGTCTTTTGTGAGTATAAATGACTTTTTGTTTACTTACCAAACTAAATGTTTGTCTTCAGGAAATGGAGGCATATGATATGTTCATTTTTTAATCCTGTGAATAATAGTACTTGAAACACTATATTTTCTTAGGGGGAAAGGTCATTCCCCTCAACTCTCTACATAAGTGAAGTTACCCAAGGTCATTTCCAAGGCTGGAGACACTGTTACACCAACTCTGGTGTCAGCCTGTTTCCAGTCACTGCTTGTATGTGTCGGCGATGCACTGGGCTCTAGAGCACTGGTCCTTGTGCCAGTAGTTTCTAAGCAAAGAAACCAAATTTTGGACAGTGTGTTTCTCTTTCTTTAGATTACTGGCTCTATGTCATGAAGTATGTGTGCTACCTGATATTTATTTACTCTGTGAGTCTAGAGAAAACTGTTGAAATGGCTGCGATCATTTTGCAGATCAGGCTAACCAGAGATCTGACCCTTCTTGACTGAACACAGTTATAGAAGGGTTTGATCGTGGGAACTCAACCTATCATTATGAAATATCCATTTCATATTTAAAACTAGTTAAAAGAACTATATCATGATTTTCTCTTTTGCTTCTTTCTTTTCTTTCTTTTGGATGCATCATTGTTGTCTTCCACTGATCTTTTTCTTCAATATTTGCTTGGCCATATTAATAATGTCTCTTTTAATGTAGCACTAATACTTGTTGGTGGTGGTGTTGTTTTGGTGTGTGCCGGGGATGGAATCCAGGGCCTTGCAAGTACCAGGCAAACACTGTACCACACTGAGCCATGCCCCAGCCCTATAATAATTATTTTTATTGTACATTTTCTTGTTATTCTAAATACACATAATAAAACTTGCCATAAATGTTAGTATATAGTTTGTACACAATGCTGTGATACCATCACCACTATCAATTTGCAGAACGTTTTTATCATCTCCCAAAGAAAACTCTTCCCATTAAGCAATATCTTCCCATTTTCTACATCATCCAGACCCTGATAATTTCAGTTGTGCTTTCTGGCTCTATGAGTTTGCCAAACTAGATGACATGTGAGTGGAATCATACAAAATTTGTCTTTTTGTGTTTGGCTTATTTTGCTTAGCATGTTCATCCATGTTGGAGCGCATATCAAACCTCGTTCATTTTTATGGTTGAATAATATTCCATTGTATGTATATATCACTTTTTTCCTTGGCTCTTCTCTTGATGGGCAGTTAGTTTGTTTCTCCCTTTTGGCTACGGTGAACTAGTGCAGTTTTGAACATTTGTGTAAACAGTCTGTTCAAGTCCCTATCTTCATTTCCCTTGGAAATACCCACAGGAGGTGAATTGCTATGTCATAGGATAATTCCCTATTTAACTTTCTGAAGACTGCCCATCTTGACCACAGGGACTGCATGGTTTTACATTCTAGTCAGCAATGCACAAAGTTCCCAATCCTCCCACGTTATTCCTGACACTTGTTTTGTTCTATTGTTTTTTAATTCATAGACTTTCTGGTGGGTGTAATCACCCACAGTGTAAGTCATTGTGGATTTGGTTTGCATTTCCCTGATGTCTCATGATGATGAGCATCTTTTCATGTGTTTATTGGTCATTTGTATATCTTCTTTGGAGAAATATTTATTCACATCCTTAGCCTGTTCTCTCCTAAGAGTATACATATTAGATAAGATTTTAGGTCTTTGATCCACGTAAAGTTGGTTTTTACTAATGACACCATTTATTCTGCATGTGGACTTTCCTCTCAGAATCCTTTTTGTCTATATAGTTACTGGATCCCATCCTAGCCCCTATTCATCTCTCAATGTCCTAGATAGGTCATCCTCTTCCTTGTGAGGCTTGCTGACCACAGTGCCCACCCTCTGCTCCTGGGACTGCTCATCTGGTCACTAAGGACCTCCTTTTGACTCTCTGCTCACTTCTGTTGAATTTATTATCAAGTTGTGCTAAATGGTAGGAATCATCTTGATTCCCTCTTTGCAGTCCTCTCAACTTCTCTCTTCACCAATTCTCTAATTTAATTAGCCATCACTAACTCTCCAGAATGAATTAAAAGAATTGGGAATTTTTCCTGGTCAGTCTTGTTTTGTAATATTCAACTTCCCTACATGGGCTGAAAATGTGTTCATCAGCTCTCCATGACTGTGACAAAATATCTGAGCATATCAGTTTATAAGGAAGAATAGTTTATTTTGGCTCATGGCTTCAGAGGTTTCTCCCATAGTGTCTTGGCAGTGTTGCTTTTTGGCCTGTTCCAGCAGAGTATGTCATGGTGGAAGCAAGTGGCAGTGGAAATTGGGTCACCTGTGGTGTTGGGAAGCAACAAAAGAAGAGAAAGGGTGAAGGTCCCATATTCCCTTCAAGGGCACCAGTGACCTACCTGTTCCCACTAGGATCTACCTCCAACAGCACCAAAGGCTGGTGACCAAGTTTGGTTCTTTTTTAAAAAATATCTTTATTTTATTTACTTGTTTCTATGTGGTGCTGAGGATCAAACCCAGGGCCTTGCATGTGCTAGGTGAGTGCTCTACCACTGAGCCACAACCCCAGCCCTGGTGACCAAATTTTTAATGCAGGAGCTTTGGGGTAGGGTGACATTCTAGATCTAAACCATCCTTTGTTATATTCTTTCTCTTCATTTCTTCTCCAGACTGTGTTATTTCTTTGTTGCATTTAATGCAGACTACAAATGCTGGAAGAGGACTTTGCATTATCCTCTGTGTAACTCTTATTTCAATGCTTCATACGTTACCCTTATAAATTTTATCAAAAGCAACATGAATTCATTGTGAAAAAAATTGTAGAAATATAATAAGTAGAACCAGAAGTTTTATAATTTCTTTCATATAGATATTGCACATTGTTTCCCTTCTCTTCCTTTGTGTAAACTTTAATGGTTCCCATTAATACCTATAAGGAAGGATATTATTCTGGCATAAAGATAGAGACTAATGGAATAGCACAGAGAACCCAGAAATAACTCTCACATGAATGACCAAATGATATGTGGCAAGACTGCTAAGAACATCTGATGGAAGACCGTCAGCAAGTGGCGTGGGAAAACTGGATATGCACGTAGCAGAGTGGGGAAACCCTTACCTAACGTTAGGTATGGAAGTTAACTCAAAATGGATCAAAGACATAAACGTGACACCTAAACCTGTAAAACTCTAGAAGAAAACATAGGGCAAAAGTGATTTCTTGTATATAACACAAAAGGCAAAGGCAACTAAAAATAAAAAAATAAGACAAACTGGATTTTATGAAAATTTTAGGTATTTGAACATCAAAAGACACTATCAAAAGAATATGGAGAAAATATTTGTAAATTATAATGTGATAAGTTGCTAATATCTAGAATATTCTGAGAACTGCTAAAACTCAACAACTCAGTTCAAAAATGGGCAAGAAGATTGAATAGACATTTACCCAAAGAGGATTTACAAGTGACTGCTAAGTCTACTAAAATAATCTGCTCGATATCACTAATTATCAGGGAAATATAAACCAAATGAGATACGGTCATACACCCATTAAAATAGTTACTGTATACAAACAGTAAAATAGAAAATAATGTGTTGGAAACGCTGTGAAGTAATTGGAACTCACCTGCACTGTTGGTGGGAATATAAAGTGATGTTGCCTCTGTAGGAAACAGCATGGCTGTCCTCCAAAAATGAAATATGGAATCACCACATGATTTAGCAGTTCCACTTCTGGGTGTATACCCCAAAATAATTGAAGACAGGGTATTTAAAAGGTATTTGTATACCCATGTTCACAGCATTGTTATTTATAATAAACTAAAATAAACAACCCAAGTGTCCATCTGTAAATGACTGGATCAGCAAAATGTGGTATCCATATATAGTGGAATATTATTCAACCCTAAAAAGGAAGGAAATTCTGACTGACATTTGAGAACATGAATGAAGACATTATGCTAAGTAAAGTAAACCAATCACAATAAGACAAATTATGTTTATATAATCAAATTATATATGATTTTATTTATAAATTAGTGATAGAGACAAAGTGGAATGAGGGGAGGAGATAAGGGCAAGTTACTGGTTTATGGGTACAGAGTTTCAGGGTAAAAGATGGAAAAGTTTAGAAGGTAGTGATGTTTACACAACAATAAAATATCTACTTACTGTCCCTGAACTGCACACTTAAAAATAGTTAAGAGGATAAATTTTATGTTATATATTATACCACAGTAAGAAATGTTGGAGAAAAATGGACATTATATTTGTATCAGACATCATTTTCACACCTGTCAGAATGACCATATTATTTTTTTATTAATGTTGTGAGAAATACATAGAAGCAAAACCAAAGACAAGGACCTGTGTGCAGGAGATATTAGGTGGAAAGTCAAAGGCGCAGGAGGGAAGGGTCAAGGGAAGGAAGAAAAGCCAACATGAAGTTGTGAGGGTAACATGAGTTAGATTTGGGACCTTCTGCAGGGCTCCTAGAAAGACTTCCAGGTGGCAGACAAAGCAGGAGCTCCAGGTGTTAACCCCTAACCTCCTCACTTTAGAGTCACTCACGTGTGCCTGAAGAAAGATGATCAGAGAAGTGCTGAGACGGGGAAGGTGTCCTCCCAGGAACTGACACTTACCCAGAGGTGAACTGACACTTACCCAGAGGTGCTGCCAAGCAGGCGAGACTTGGGCACCAGTCTGCTTAGAGAAACATCCCAGAACTCATACCTGATAGTACATTTACCCAGACATTTTCCAGGAAAGTTATAGCTGCCCAACACCCAACTTAGGTCCTGGACTTGGTGTGGTGTGATTCTTCATTTCCTTAAAGTTTGGAGGTTATTGGGCTGGTGAGATGTGGCTCTTTTCCAGATGAATTTCCTTTTCCACTGGGAGCATGACCACCAGTGAGTTTCTTCCCCTCTCTCCATCTCGGTTCACCTGACTGGAGGTCAGAGGTGACAGTATTAGTTTTGTGTGGATTATGTGACACAGAGCATAGAAAGAACTTAGCACTGCACCTGGCACCTGGGTAGGGCATAGTAAATTCTAGTAACTTTAAGCGGTTGCAGGAATTCCATGATCTCCTTAATTGTATATTCCTGATTGGGTTTGAGCCTGCCAAAATTCTTGAGGAATTTACAGTTGAAAGTGTTCCAGTCAAGACCAGTTCCAGGGCTGAACTGTAGCTCTTTCTCCTCCGCGGTCCTCACACAGTTAGCTCCCTATAAACACACAACTTTTTCTGACTTTCAGCAGCTATTCCCCTCTTGCCCCTCCTATCCTTAGAGAAAATACAGTTTGATAAATAACATGGTAAAATAATATTGATTTTATGTCTCAGTCCTCTTGATTATTTGCATTTTAAAAGGCAGTCAGTGTTTATTCTGAAATGCATGTTTAATGATGAAATTGGAGATATTTTGGTTCTTGGGTGGGCTCAAGGTACATCTTGAGGACAGAATCTCTTGCCTCCTAATCTCAAGTCACTTGTCCATAAGTAGCAACCTCTTTCGTGTATGTTGAGCTAAACCTGATTTTCAGATTTTGAAGTGTTTTCAATGTTGCTGTGTTCCAAATTCTGTAATTGTGGCCCTATTATATTATCACAGGCTGGTAACAAAAGTTGTGTTCTGTAAAACACTATATGGTGTTTAATAGATGTTACAGTATATTTTTATTCTAGTTGTCAGTTCTTTGCTTTAAAAGTTGCATGACCACTGAAGTTCAACAAGAAAATTGAGTACATCTAAATTGTTGCCTAAAGTTCACTACCCAAACAGCTGTTGAACCAAAGGAATTTTCCAGGCCTCTATTGAGCTGCTGGGTCAGGACAAATTGGCAGTGATAATGCAGTCCACTCTTAAGTTTTATCAAGTTAGATCTTTTGCAAAGTAGCATTTTCAAAACTCAAAATAGTTTACAGTGGTTCTTCTTAACAATATAGTTAGACTCTAGTTAATGGGTTTCTTTTCTGTCATCATAGTTTGCAGTCATCCATTTCATACTTCATCAAGATGAAACTTGCTACAGCTATCTTTCATACTTTACTCATCTAAAAAGTACCAGAGGTTTAGATAACAGTCAAAAATAACTCTGGAAAACTGGTTTTTCAGACCCTGTTTCTGAAAGGTTATGACAGCTTTATTTTTGCTTAAGTGAACAAAGAATGCTGCTGTTTTATTTTCTCCATATTTCTTAACAACTTTCTTTTAAAAAAAATACAATTTTTCTTTTCAGTTGTAATCTTTCTTGGCGAAATAGTGTGCTGTGGCCTGTTTTCCCCTCAATTTATTTGTTGCCTTGAGAGCTGAACTCATCAAGTTATGTCATTATTCCAGACCTTTTGCCATGAAATCACATGCAGACATGTGTTTCTACAGAACTACATGGTTTGCTTGGCTTTTGAAACAAGTGGTGTGGTAATCACCACATTGTTCCTCAGCTTCTTTCTCAGTCAGCAGTTGATCTTGGAGATCTCTCATGTTAGTACATATAAGTCTTCTCTATTCTTTTTTTATTTGTTCTAATTAGTTGTCCATGACAGTAGAGTGCATTTTGACACATCATACATAAATGGAGTATTACCTCTCATTCTTCTAGTTGTACATGATGTAGAGTTGCACGGGTCGTGTAATCATATATGCACATAGGGTCCTAATGTCTGATTCATTCTACTATCCTTCCTACCTCCATTCCCCCTCTTCTCCCTTCACTTCCTTCTGACTAAAATACCTCTATTCTTTCTAACTGGCAAATACTGTTCCACAATATGAATGGATCATCCTGTGTTGGTTAATTCCTCATTTATCAACAGTCATATCATTTCCCTCTTTTTTTACACACAAACAGTGCTGCCTTCTCCTTGTGCAAATATGCTAGTGTTTTTCTGGGGAGCAAACTAAAAAAGGGCATTTCAAAAAAAGCCTCTATTTTAAGTTGTACTTAATACTGCCAAATTAACCCCAAGACCAGTTTGCATTTCTCGTAGAAGTATATTCCTAGCAATGTGGTATTTTCAAACATCTACATTTCTCTTTGTTTGGTGGGTAGACAATGAAGTCCAATGGTTTCATTTCCATTTCCCTCAGGGTCAGAGTAGTCCTAAAGATATCCTCATCTGGTATCTGGCCAGTGCCCAAAGTGTCAGGTAGCTAGACCATTTCCTTCACCACTGCTCCCTGCTCTCCCTGCAAGAAAAGTGTAAAAGTGGGTCACAGATCATAAGACAAGTCCCGCCAGCATAGTCCATCTCTGCCTAACAGCCACCTTGCACTGAATCCCAATCCATCTCCACAATAAAACTCCAGCTCTTGTAGAAGCAGAGGTGTTGGTGAAGAGTGTAGTGATTTTCATCTCTCATAGGTATTTTCTCATTGCTGGATGATCTAGACTAATAGCCAAAAACAACTGATAAAGGAGAAGGTGATTCCACCTGCTCTCTGGTTGACATGGTATGGCAACAGCTGTTTCCACTAGGGCCTCTTCTTCACAGGAAAGATGGGAGACATGTCCTTTCTGTTCTAATGGGTGTGAGCATCCAAGCCTGTGAATTAACACTGGGCAATGATTGAGACTCACACCAAAGAGTGATGATTGACACTCCTGCCAGGGCTGGACTCTTGAGATAGCCCAGAGAGATCCCGAAGAACCAATAATGTTAAAATTGTGCAGAATTCATGGTGCAGAATTAGCTAAAGATCTGATTTCGGCCGAGCTGTTACTTGATGGGCAGTTGATGATGATGCAGAGGCTGTCAGTATGTCACTGGAAGCAGCTCTTACATGGTGGCCTAAGAATGGAGGAATTGAACCTCATCCCATTTAGCAGCCAAATCCCAGTGACTGGAAAGAGCTCAGTCCATTATTGACAGAAGATGTTCATGTCTATTAGGGATGGAAAGGTCTTAATTTCTTGCTTCGGAAGTAATCACTTGATGCTAAATTACTCAACTCTGTTTTGTACTCCATTAATTCTGACTTTGAACAGGCACTTAAACCGCTAGAGCTTAAAAGAAATGGAGATTTGAGAAAACATAACAATGATAGAATTTAGATTCTGAAAGAGAGAGAAGTTACAGGTCATTGAACTCAACCCCTTCACTTTATAGATCTGGAAACTGAGGCCCCACAGATGGCTGCCCGAGGGCACAGTATAATCCTTAAAGACAAATGCCGGCAGAATCCCAGATTTTATTGTGCTGCCGTTGGTTTCCTGTCCTTCATGTTGTAGGTTTGCACATGAGCTAGTCTCTGTGTTAGCTTCATTGATGGATAGATTTGTCCCAACGGTGGACCTGGCCAGCCACTGCAGCATTTGTGTTAGATGTATCAGGAGCCGTTGATACTGCTGACCGGGAGGTGCTGGAGCTTGCTGGGGTGAATTGGTTCATTTTTCATTGTCTCTATCCTGACTTCATGGAAGGTCACATGAGGTGGAGTTGGGCAATTACTTATCTACTCAGAAAACACACCTGTATGGATTTGCGCAGAATCTGTCCTTCCGTGCTGCTTTCCACACTGGGAGCATGATGGTGGGTAAGGGCCTATGGGGGCAGGTCCTGCCCTGGGGGCCAGCCCCACCCCCTGCTTGCTTGGTGTCTCCTGTTCTCCCCTCTATGGGACATGTGCTTGCTGAATAGTTTTCCTCTATCCATCTTAAGCAGGGTGAAGGGGAAGTAAAGTTTTTTACATTATAGGAAGGTGGGGGTTTATGCATTTTGATTTTGTCCCTTTCCCTTTATTTTCCTATTGGAACCTCCCAAGAAAAATAAGATTCCTTGAACATTGGTGATTCCTCAGTGTCATAAATCCTAATTCTCATCATCCCTGCAGTTCCTTGCCAGATGCTCAGGAGTCTCCCTGGAGGTCAGCATCTTCCCCATCGCCCCTGGGCTGCCTCCCTGCAGGCCTGGGACAGACCACCTCTGTGCTCTGTAGTGTCCGGGGCTCAGAAGGTTCTGCAGCAAGAGGTGGTTCTAAAACAGAATCCAGGGTTCCGTCAGGCAACTTCTAGTGTTTTTTTCTGAAACATGTCAATTCTGAGAGGCGGCACGTAGATCAGGGTCCCCTGACCTCACACTGAGTCATGTGATCAATCCCCAAAGTCTCTCCCAAGTGTGGAGATAAAAATATAATCATGAAACCATCTCCACAGTCTGTGGCATAAATCTCTTCTCAAAGAGTTTCCTTTCACCTTCTGTCTTCTTTACATTTTTGAAATAAGATTGCTTGACATAAGATCTACTCTCTAAGCAAAATTTTAAGTACATAATGCAATATTATTGCTGACTCTAGGCAGGATAACGCATAGGTCTCTAGCACTTACTCAGCTTGCATAACTCAAACTTTGAACTCTGAGCACTTCCACAGTTTCCCTCCCTCCAGCGCTGGGCAGCCACCATTGTTTAGACTAATTTAGGTTCCTCAGTATTGGTTATTCCTGGGTCTGGTGTCTTTTCACGTGGTATAATGTGCTCCTTCCAGGTTGTGCTCCTTCTTCTTAAAGGCTGAATGTATAAAACCATCTTTTCTTAATCCATATGTCTGTCAATGGATATTAAGGTTGCTTCTGTGCCTTGGCTTACTGTGACTAATGCTGCATTGAACATAGGTGTGCATAGGTGTACTGCTTCAAGGTCCTGATTCCAGTTCCCTTAGATATCTGCTCAGAAGTGGCATTGGTGGATCTTTGTGGTGGTTGTAGTTCTGAAGAATCTTTCTGCTTGGAAAATGGCTTTGAGAAATGTGGTAATCAAGTTCCTTGGATAGCTGCCTCTTACATTTTGTTTTTAGAAAGCAAACCTGCAACCTGGGATGCCTTCAAAGTGGTCTTTTTGCAGCAAAACTGTGGCTGTTTGGAGAGGTACTCAGGCCAACAACTTCCCAAATGTGAAATAGAAGGGTCTCTGGGTCAGCAGTAGGCAGCCTGCAGAACAAAACAGTAAACCTATTGAAATGTACTGTGGTCTCAGATTCAAATCCTGAGTACAGATGCTGGCCTGGCATTCATCAGCAGTTGTGTGACCTTGTGCATGTTAATCACCCTCTCTGAGCCTTGGGTTTTTTAAAACCCGACAAATGAGAATATTAACTCCCACTTCCCCAAAGGGTTTTTGTGAAGATGATAGGTAAAGTCCAATGCCTGCAACATGATAGGGGCTCAATGAATGATAGCAGTTATGACTAATAATTATGCTAATAAATTATGTGGGCTGAACCTCATTTCACAAGCCTGCTTACCTAATCAGCATTTACCAGCTCAGGTTGGAGGCTGGTGGTCCAGCTTTTGAAGCTTCCCATTCCATTTCCCAGAGCCCAACAGCCTTTGCTCATTAAAGAAGTTCACTCCTACAGTTCAGCCAAGACTGCAGGGCTCTCGGCAGCGGACTGCTCCTTTGATTTCCTTTTCTTCTTGCTTTCCCATCTTTTTATAAATCATTTTTTATTACTACAAATTATCAACCAACAAAATTTTGTTCTTTGTTATTTGATCATTTGTTTTGACATAGAAGGTTCTAAATACTTTTTAAATAAATTGATAACCTTGGTTTGGCATTATAAAAATTCCTCCCAATTGGCGAGCACATTAGTTAGCTAATATTAATATATATCTTTTCCTTTTCTCTCAATTTTATCTGATTCAGTATTACAACTAGTAATATTTCCTAATGGAAATAATTAAAAGTTCATTTTATTCAGTTCTATGACAAATACTTAATTAGAATCCTGAAGCCTCATTAAAGCACTAGCCGACACTAGAGTTACTGTTAGCAGAAAAATAAATTTACTTTAATGTCTATCCTTCTTTGAATACCAGTCATTTTTTTGTTTGGCATAAGGACTGCATTCTAATTAGCTCCTGGAAAGCAAAATTTTCAACTGACCAGTTTGGATCATCTCACTACTAAGAGGATTTCTCCCATCAGTAGCAGTGCATTGTGTATACAGAGTGGCATAGAGGACATTTCACAAATTTGCCCTGCCCCCAAGGCTGACGTCTCTGTAATGTGCAGAAGCTTCCTCTTTAACATGAAAATGTCATAAAAGGGTTAGCAGCATGAAGCCCATGTGTACCTCTTGGGTGAATTAGTTTAATTGGATGCTTTTCTTCAAAGAGCTCCAGCTGAATACTCAAAGAATAGAACTGTTTCTGGAGCAGATTGAAGGGAGGAGTAAGGTGTAATTTGGCAGAGGGGAGACACAGGATACCTAAGAACAGGACAGAATTGCAAAGAAGGGAGGGAGCAAAGAAGCAAAAGATCAGGCAGACATAAAAGAGGGAAAACCTCAGTTTTCTCCTGAGTGTGCTCCGGAGTCCCTGGTGTAGGCTGGAAGCACTGACTGATTATCTGCTCTTTTATGCTAGGAGGAGACTATCAGGGGAGTGTCTGTTTTGAGCCAAAGAGCTTGATATGCTTTATTTTTAATTATGACAGCCCTTAATATTGTTGCTTCCTTTAATGGGTGAAGAATTCAGATTCAGAGCTGTTAAATGATTGCCTGGGGGCACATTACTAGTAAGTGACCCCACCAGGCTTTGATCCCACGAGCATCTGATTACAGGTGTTTCGGTATGAGAGGGGAGACTTGTTTTATTCTCAGATACATCCCCTGTGTCTGTATCTAGAACAGTGCTGGATATAGAGCACAAAGCTCAAGAATTGTTCTGTGAATTTTGTAACCAATTAGCACTACCCTGCCTTTTATTTTTTATTTTTATTTTTCTTTTTGTAGTGAGTTACCAGGGATTGAGCTCAGGAGCACTCTACCACTGAGCCCCATCCCCAGGTCTATTTTGTATTTTATTTAGAGACAGGCTCTGGCTGAGTTGCTTAGTACCTTGCTTTTGCTGAGGCTGGCTTTGAACTCATAATCCTCCTGTCTCAGCCTCCCCAGCCGCAGGGATTACTGGTGTGCATCACCACACCAGGCCTTCTCTGCCTTCTTAAGAAGAGTTTTAGCTAGTTCAAGAGGCGGATTAAGAAATAAAGAGTACCACAGTAGTTATCATGTTCCCGAGAGCACTTAGCTCCCTAGCAGAGTACTCAATTTCCAACACCTTAGATGTGAAATAAAATGAGTCCTAAAATTTATGTTTAAAAATTATAGTGTAGGAAGCCAGTTGTGGTGGTGCACATTTGTAGTCCTAGCTACTTAGGAGGCTGAGGCAGGAGGATCACAAGTTCAAGGCCAGCTCAGCATCTTAGCAAGACCCTGTTTCAAAATAAAACATGGAAAGAGCTGGGGATTTAGCACAGCATACAGTGCTTTCTTGGCATGCCCCAGCACAAACCCACCCATAATAATTATGTTGTAATCAGAAGGCCAGGCAGTACATAAATTTGACACTTTCTGCAATTTAAATAGCATTTCTGATTCCCAGGAAACTTGCAGAAAACAGCAGAAAACGTTTCTTCAGGTAAATTGGTCACTTTTGAGATGAGCTGGTACTTTCTGAAATTAGCAGATTACTTGAGCTTGAAGGAGCTGAGTCGCCATTTGTTATTTGATTGCTCTTTGCCCTGAGCTTCGAGGGCAGCCAATAATGCAGTGAGTGCTGGACTTTCTCTCTTGTTTTCAAATTAAAGATTTAATTACAGTCTTCACTGGAGATGAACCAAGTGTGAAAATACCTGATCTCCTCGGAATGTGGGCTTGGGGAGGAGTGTGTGGGTTGGAGTCTGTGTCCGGGCATTTAAATACTTTCAACAGTAGCATTAAGGGTGAAATTAATTATATTGTGACCAAATGCTGGCCTGTTGGTTAGTCAGCGTCATTGGAATTTATATTCTTCTTGTTGAATATTTTTTAAAGCTGAATGGTTTCTTTTCTTAGATATTCTCATAATTAGACTATAGATTTAAATCTCCAGGACTTTAAAGGTTTTTAAAGACAAACATCTTTGTCATTTGTAGAGAATTAACTTTGTGGACTGATACATGATTATTTTGCATAAATATTTTTTGTGTGCTTGAGATGCATGTGGATTTGCTTATTGTTGAGTATGGAGTTCTAGATATATGTCTGTTGAATCAAGCTCATTTATAAAATTGTTATCTTTAGGGGCTGGGGTTATGGTAGTGGTAGAGCGGGCGCCTAGCATGTGCAAGGCGCTGAGTTCGATCCTCAGCACCACATAATACTAAATAAAATAAAGGCATGTGTCCAACTACAAAAAAAAATTGTTATCTTTAGTCAATCAATAGTAATAAAAGCAATCTATCAAAAAAAACCCCTAACTTGATGGCCACATTATCTACTTTTTTCAAGGTAGTAACATTCAATGATCTTCTTTTATCATGGGGTAAAAAAAATGTTGGTGTATCTTTCAGTCTTCTCATGTCAGTGTTGGGTGGAGGCCTCAGACCCTGGGAAACAGGCAGGTGAAGGAAGACGTGAGGTAATTTGGGATAGTAGACATTCTACATTCAGAGGCAGAAATGCCCCTCCAGCCTCTTGCTTCAGCCCCATTTTGTCCTGAGTCCTTCCATAGGCCTTTTATATGTGTGTGTGTGTGTGTGTGTGTGTGTGTGTGTGTGTGTATACACATACATATATACACCAGACAAAGAAGCCATATTTGCCAACGGGTTATATATAAGTGGGTGCATGCCCAAAAGCAGATGTTTATGACCTTGAGTACATATACTAATCAGGGTGTTTATGGTCTTGGCTACATACTAAAAACATAGCCTGCAGGAAGCACCTGCAAGGGAGAGTGACTATAGCCACTTTGTACCTGCCAAGCAACTGCTCATTCTGAGATTTCTGACAGTGTCTAGAATGTAGTTGCACCCATTTGAAAGCTGAGTTGAAGAGTACATAAAGGATGCTTCATTCACTCCTCATCATTGAGAAATAATGGTTTATAATGGTTCACATAAATGAATTTTCTAAATAACTGAAATTTTTTTCTGCAATTGCCAAAGGCCTCTACCTGCAACTTTTGGGGACAGGAGCTTGTATCAGATGAGTCCCTTCTTTCCTGCCTTCAGCATGCTGACCTCCTTTTTTATGAGGCTTCAGATGCTCGCCACATTGATTACTGTACTCATAACTCTACTGATTCCCCAGATGCTGCTTTCTTTTCCTCTCCCTTTCTTTGATGGGGTCCTCATGGTTGCCACTTTTCTCCGTCATTGGAGCTGTCTTTCCACCATTCTTTTTGTGTATATTCATTCAGTGTGATTGAGACTAATCTGGAAACCAGCTAGCTTTGTCCACTAAGAGTTATCTTCCATTTATTCATCAACTACTATTGAGTTCTGGCCACATGGAAGGTTTTTAACTATGGCTGCCAAAGGGCTTAAAAGGCAAGTGTGGCACAGACCCTCCCTGGTCTGTGGGGAGCCATTGGGTCTATAAGAGAAGAGGTGATAGTGGCACAGGAAAGCTACAGTCTTCTGGCATTGGAGAAGGGGGGTGGTTGTTTCTGCTTAAAGAGATTAGGAAAGGGGCTAGGATTGTGGCTCAATGGTAGAGCACTTGCCTAGCACGTGGGAGGCACTAGGTTCGATACTCAGCACCACCTAAAAATAATAAAATAAAGGTATTTTGTCCATCTACAACTAAAAAAATTAAAAAGAAAAAGATATTATGAAAAGTTGGCATTTGAGTTGGGTGGGGACCTATGGCAATTATGAGAAAGCAGGCCTAGCTCAAAGGCAGGAGACATACAGGTCTTTACTGGAATCCAGAGCACAAGCAAACTCAGCTCAGGTTTATGGGAGAAATAGGAAGTCACGTTTCTTCTCAGATGCCAGGTTGGGGAACCTAGTCCCCCTCTTCCCATTCAGTGCTGGGGATCAAATCCAGGGCCTTGGCCTTCTAGGCAAGTACTCAGACCACTGAGCTCCATCTCCAGCCTGGCTTGTAGTTTTTCAGAAGCCACCAAAGGAGTATATTTAGGAAAAATGTCAGAGACATGCTTTCAGGAAGAGGAACAGCCACTGTGGAGAAGTGGGGCAGAGGGGAAAGACTGGATAGAGCAGCCAGATACTAGCAAATTATGTTTAAGGTAACACTGAGGTGTAACAGGGTAAATGGAAAGAGGGGACATGCAGAGATGAAGAGAACAGAATTTAGCAGCTGCTTGGGTGGGAGGGAGGTGGGGTGGCCTGAGATAATGCCGCAGCCTTAGAGCCTGAGCAAGCTGGGACCAGGGAGGTGGGGTCCTCCTTAAGGGAGGTGGGAGGTTCAGTTTTAAGCTCAGTGAGTTTGCACTGCCAGAAGCTTATCCAGATGGAAATGTCCAGCAGATTTAAAATACACAAGTAGTTGTCGGGTAGAAATCAGGGCAAGATGTTAAGTATGAAGTCATCTGCATGGAAGTGATATTAAAGCCTTATATGACAAGAGGGGAGCAGGTCTTGCAGTTTGGAGGTCTGTGCCCAGGGTTGGGCTAGAGAAGAAACAGTCTGGGGAGGGGACAAGATCGGGAAAAGTGACAGCTGTGTGGTCTGAGGACCAGGTTAGAGGAACAGTGTCCCGAGGGAGAAAGAGACCAGAGCAAGCCAACAGCTTTGGTGACCAGCAGGCCATTCTGGGAATTAGTAACCCATTTGCCAGGCATTATTGAATGACTAGGCAGTGAGGCTGACTCTTAGTTGAATTTGGTAGTAATAAATAGAGAGGAGAGAAAAGGAAAGGACTGATATAAAAGGACCAAAAACTTAGGCTGGGGATGTGGCTCAAGCAGTAGCGTGCTCCACTGACATGTGCGGGGCGCTGGGTTCGATCCTCAGCACCACATAAAATAAAGATGTTGTGTCCACTGAAAACTAAAAAATAAATATTAAAAAAGGACCCAACACTAAATTCCGTGCTTCATAATCATTACAGTGGCTGTTTATTTAGAAACTGCAAATAGAAAATATTAAGTGTTACTGAGGATGTGATTCCTTGTGCCTTGCTGCTGGGAGTGCGGAGTACAAAACTGCACAGCCTCTGGGTAGTGAAACTGTATAGCAGTTCCACAAAAAAATGAAGTGGGATCACAACTTCTGAGTATGTAAGCAAAACAACTGAAAGCAGGTCCCAAAGAGATATTTGTACACCACTATTTACAGTGGTATTACCCACAATAGTCCAGTGGTAATGCAACCCAAATGGCCGTTAGCAGCCGACTAGGTAAAGGAAATATGCTCTGTACAAAACAAGGGAATATTTAGCTTTTAAAAGGGAGGGAATTCTCTTTTTTCCTATATATATGTATATTTTTAGTTGTAGAAGGACACAGTACGCTTAATTTATTTATTTATTTTTATGTGGTACCGAGAGTCAAACCCAGTGCCTCACACATGCTACTGAGCTTCAACTGCATCCCCTAAAAGGGAGGAAATTCTACCACATGCTGTGACAATGGATGGAACTTGAGGGCATTATGTTAAGTAAAATAAGCCCGACACAAAAGACAAAGAGGATTTCATTTATGTGGGTGCCCAGAGTAGCCAGAATCATAGAGACAAAGTAGAATGGTGGTTGCCAGGGGCAAGAGGGAGGAGAAAACCGGCTCCTGTAGTTCAGTGAGTACAGTTTCAGGGTCTAAAATTAAACAGTTCTAGAGATGATGGATGGTGATGATGGCTGCACAAAAGAATGGATGTATTTGCTGCCCCTGACTTTTTTACTTCAAAGTGGTTAAGATGGTAAATTTTATGTTATATATTTTATCGTGATTAAAAAAAAAAAATTACTAAACCTGAGCATGAGCGCTCCTCTCCTGGAACAGCTAAGAACATCATAAGCACCTGGAGAGGGGAGGGTGCAGTAGCATTCTCTGAATGCCTTATGTGGCCCATGGATTAAACCTATTTAGAGTTGAAGTCTTTTCTTGGGAGCTAATTGGACAGAAGGTATTTCAAACAAGATGTTTTAAGAAATACATATATTAAAATATTTTAGAGATTGGGGTCTTGTGCAAAGTATAGAAATATTCTTTTGGAACAATGTACAACCTATGCTATTATTTCCTTATTCCTAGTAATATTTAATGCACTTCAGTTCAAAACGGTGTGCTTGCTCCTATGATCTGAACGACCCTATCTATCCATGAGTCTGTATTGTATTCAGGTAAAATGACACCTGTGACTTTGATTAGGCATATATTTGCTTTTTTGGAAATGCCTTAAGTTTTCTATCCTGATTTCAAGTAGTATATATTTTCTTTACATGTGTCCTAGCATTTGCTTCCTTCTTCTTTACTAGCACAAACTATTAGTAATTACTAGTCTGAAACTTCCTGTAGTACTAATCAGAAAGAAACAGAAAGCAATAGTGGGCCTAGTATGATAGCCAACACTAAAGTGTTGCCTCTTACAGTAACATCCACCAGAAATAGTATTTGCTTTTTGAAAAAGAGAGTCTCCAGGTGGAAAGATAAATTAATTCACCTCATGCAGTCCTCTGCCCTGCTACTAGTATATCACTTGAGCCATAATATTTATTGTCAAATTATAAACTGCAAATTCTATACAAGTTCTGCTTGAGAAATGGCTTGTGGACTTTCTCATATCCACTTAATTGCAAAATGTCAGAATATTTTTAAATGAAAGACTTCCTAGATTCACAGAGCTGAAGCTTCACATCTTAAATGTTTTGTTAGTGTGTTTTCTCAAAGATCATTTAAATCCAAAGTGAAAGGCCAACTGCAGGCTGAGGATTAAACAGAAGCCCAGCGCATTGGGGCTGTAGGTTAGAAGTCAGTGCTCAGGTCATTGTGACCAGGTCCCCTGGCAGTGGTGTTGACATTGGAACCTTAATCCTTTTGTTTATCCTTAACAGGCTGCCTACCAAGGTCAGGATTTCCATCAAATCTTACTCTTCAAGATCGAAGAGTGGGTCTTTCCTCTGCAAGCTACCTTGAAATTTTTTCTGAGTTTGAAAAATATCTGGGTAGAGCCAACCTAGTTTATAGAATGGTAGATGTCACAGCCTGCTCTATGAGCTTGATTCTTTTCATATTTGAGAAAAGACATTTCCCAGAATCAATTGAGTGGCAAATCTCTTCAGGAGGCTTATAGAGCCATTGTCTTTTCTGGTCTACCGTAGTTACCATGAAATTTAAGTATGCTTTTATCTTTTTAGTGCCACTGTGTATGTGTGACCAACCACCAATCCAGATGTGGCATCTATATGTATACATGAGCACTCGTTTGCATTGCATAGAATCCCTGAAAAGTGTGAACCCCCACATGCATTTGGAGCCCCACTCTCCAGGATTTGCAGAGTTGCAAAATTAAACAAAACGTTTATATTTTAAAATCCTCAAAACTGGTTTAAAATTTGGGACTTTTTGGTTGCCAGTGTGTGACTTAGCCCTGTTTTGTGATTGTAATATGTCTTAATGAAGGCTACTATATTCTATGGTTTTTCTCACTGATCCATTATTAAACACCTACTGTGTTTAATAAACACAGCCCTTCCCTGTGCTGGACAGTGTGTATTAGGAATTTTCAGCTTACTTTCCCATTACTCAGTGATGGTCTTTTATTTTATAAACTTATTTTCTACTGCTGGCATGAGGTAGGTGGTTCTTATGGCTCTTGGCCCTAGCTGGATTCAGCAGTCTTCCTGCTTGTTTGCCCAGCCTCAGGGACTGAGGCTTCAGTAAGTCCTATTCATGATGCTATATAAAGCATAAATAGGCTCAGGTTGCAGTTTGGAATCCATCTTGCAGTCTTTAGGTGTATAAAGAATGAAGTAAGTAAAGTCACTCTTCTCTTAAACATTATTACATTTGAAACTTTCCTGAGAACTTTGGGGAATGTTTTGATCTGTATTGTCACTAATTTTTTTTTCCTTTCCCAACATATTAATTTCTTGGTCCTGTCTTAGACAGTGGAGTACAAACACGTAACTTAAAGATTTTCCCTAGAGAAGTGTGCAGGCTTGTGCCAGAGGAGAGAGGACAGAGAAAATAACAACTGACAGGTGTGCAGAACCTTAAAGTTCACAAACTAACACCTAATGTAATGTAAATGCTATTTTAATAGTTGCTCTTATTTAGTGAATGATAAGAAAAATGTGTACATGTTCAGATCATATGCAATTTTTTTAAAACTCTGCTATCAGTCTGTTGGTTGAATCTGCAGACACAGAACCCCTAGAGCTGAGTGTGGTGGTGAGCACCTGTAACCCCAGCCATTTGTTGCGGGGGTGGGGTTGAAGCAGAAGGATAACAAGTTTGAGGCCAGTCTCAGCAACTTAGCAAGACTGTGTCTCAAAATATAAAAATAAGAAGGGCTGGAGATTTGGCTTAGTAGTAAAGCACCCCTGGGTTCAACCCTCTGTACCAAGAAAGAAAAAGAAAAAAAAAGAACAATCCACAGATATAGAGGTTCAACTGCATTATTCTCCTTGTTCAACTAAGGAAACTGAACCCCAAGGTGTTTACTGCAGTAGCAGCCTGGCAGCAGAGTTCATGGTCTTTCCAGGAAGATTCTCAGATGCAGAGGTTCCTGGAGGTGGCAGTGGGGTGGGGTGGGGGGTAGGTGTTAGGAGAGGGCTTGGCCCAGTCTAAGAGATCCTCCCAAAAGAGAGGAGACTGGCCTGAGAGCAGGACCCCCTTGATCCTCTGCATGTGATGAGTCTGCCTTTGTGACTGCTGCCCCCTCACATGCTGGAGCAAAATGAAGCAGGGTGGGGAGGGGTGAGTGTACCCGAGGGGAGTAGAGAGGAGGACAGACGCTTGCAAGTGATGCCTAGGAACTGGAGCAGAAGCAGACAGCATTCTGTGTTGAGATGCTGCAGTTGCCACACCACATGTAATGACCAAATGGAAAGTCTGCACTGTTGCAGCATGTGCTTTTCCGCTGCACTGGCTAAATGGGGCCCCCAGCAATTACATAAGCCATCATATGTGCTCTCCTTTGTCCCCCATTTCACAGCAGGGGGACCAAGACAGGGAAAGGTTAAGGAATATGTCCAAGATATTCAGATCGTAAGAGACAGATGGTCCACCCCCAAAGCCCACACACCTGACCATTCTGCTTTTGCATTTTGACCGAGGGACAGTTTCTGGCAGCCCCATCAAGCCTCATGCCAGGATTCGAGATACTCAGTAATCAGAGTAGGAACTGATGAGACCCTGACTTCTTGTCAGACATCAAAGCCTGTGCCTAGAGTTTTAAAATTTTAGACAAATTTAAGTTTAGAAACAGGATTCTTCCTGCCTTCAAAGAAGGAAGGGATGGTTGCTTGACCATCGGCTAGCAATACTGTTTTTCTATGTGAGTTATAAAGCATGTCACAGACATTCTACTATTTGATTTGACTCGATATCAGCCATCCCCCAACTTTCCTCCTTAAAAATATGAAAAAGGCAAAGTTATGTTAACAAAGGCCCTGTTGTCTAGGGGAGCAGAGGTTGTCTTGTTCCTTGGATGTCACACCTGACTGTTATATAAACTCACCACGAGGTAAACATGTATTCCTGGTTCCTAGCTCTCTCATAGAGGCCGTGTCTGTGTAGCCTGGAGTGAATCAGCCTTGTACAAAATCCTCGTTTGATTCTGGCACTTTCAAAAGTAAAGAATATTCTAACAGAAGGTACTGAGATGTGGGAAGCTAATGATGTAAGAAAAATAATATCAACCCAGTAAATATTACTCCATTAGTCTTCACAACCTCTTGCTATTAGCTTTATTTTACAGATGAGGAAACTGATACTCAGGGTAGTTATGTATTTACCAGAGAGGAGAGTGGATCAGAGTTAGCCCAGGTGAAGGTACTACAGGGTGATGTTACCGAAGAGAAGGTAAAGCCACATGCTGTTAGGTTTCAAGACTGAGTATATCTTGGTTAAAACACAAGTTTTTGAGCAACTTTGTTTGGATTGTGTGTGTCATCAAATGCTGCCTCTCTGAATGAGACAAGCAGTTGAATGGTGCGGTAAACCCTCATGTGCACACTTGCTCACTTCTGATAGGGTTTAGGAAGAAATATCCAAGTGTTGGAAAAGCTCCCACTACTGATGATAACTGGGGGCAAGGGAGCAGTCAGGAACACCACCATTGCTGAGGGGCAAGAGGATTTGGGGGAAGGGGGTTTGAGGGTGCTGAGCCTCCATCAGGGTAGAGTGGCTGCAGTGAGCTCATTGCTTAGTCACAAGCTTTAAGACTCAAGCTGACTATGGTGACCCTTTTATGAAACAAGCAAGATATGTGGGGACCCAGCATCTTTCATGCTGTATCTAAAGGACTCTGTTGTGGGTGGGTGCCATGGAGGTGGGTCCCAAGTGGGCAGAAGATGAAATGACATTCCTTCTATCTCTTCTCTTTTTTGTGAACTATGTTAACCTAAACAAAAGGCTTTTTGCGGGGTGCAGTAGTGCATGCTTATAATTCCAGCAGCTTGGGAGGCTGAGGCAGGAGGATCAAAGTTCAAAGCCAGCCTTAGCAAAAGCAAGTAGCTAAGTAACTTAGTGAGACCTTGTCTCTAAATACAATGCAAAATGGAGCTGGAGATGTGGCTCAGTAGACAAGTGCCCCTGAGTTCAATCCCTAGTACCCTTTAAAAAAAAAAAAAAAGGTTTCTTCCCTTGGTGTGTCAGTGAAACTCCAGAGGTGGGTAAGAGAATATGTGTGTTATCCCTTAGCTTCTGAAGCATCAGAAAAGCTGGTAAGTAAGCACAGAGTAGGGCCTGGCTGTGAGCCCATATCCACAGACTCTCAGGACAGTGCTCTCCCGATGTGCTGCACAAGGGTACTGATAGGCCTCTTTATTTGGAGAATTAAAAAGTTGTTCTGCTATTATTTTGTGACTGGTGTATGCATGTTCATTGTAACATGAAATCTAGAGGGAAAGAGGTATGGTCAGTGTTGCATAAATATATATTCCTGAGTTCACCTAGCTTTTAAAATATGGTATTTTTCCAGTGCTTGCAAAGCTTATGATATTTTTATCAACAAGGAAGCACTGATGATTTATCCAATTCCATCTGTAGAAACTCATTTACTGTGGCTTGGCTGCTTCACTTTTCAAAACACCAAGTGCATTTTGAAAAGTGCTGGCCCCTTATGAAACTGGTGTTGGATTTTTTAACTGACAATTCAGATATGGTTTTAAGGAGAACATTATCCAATAGAGCCTCTCCCTCGTCTCTACACTTCAGTTCCACTTAAGATGAAAAACACATTTAATTGTTTCAAAGATGATTACGTTTTTAGTAAATTTATAGTAAATGGGAAAGATTAATAAAGGGCTATTTTTTTCTCAGCTTGTGGTTTCTAATTACATCGGTTACAGCTCAGCCTTCCTCCTAACTAGAGTGCAGGCATGAACTGGAAAAGAATGAGCTAATCCATGATAGATCAGGTGGAATAAAGATCTCCATTCATATCTTTACCTTTTATCCCTTGTTCTGATGCCAAGAATTAATGCTGTTTGAAAGTACAAACTGAACCTGCCAAGCTCCAGCAGCTGGGATAATCCTAATTATTTTAAATGTTAGTGAGAAGGGCAGCAGTTCCTCTGTGGAAAAGTGTTCTATTGTGAAACATTAAATATCTGCTAAGTGGTATTGATTGGGCATGATTTTATTTCCAAACACTATGGTTACGGTGAAGCGGAAGAATTTGTTTAAGAAATTTTGAGCAGCTTTCTATCAGACTTCCTTAAGCCTACAACCTACTAAGCCAAAGAGACCAGCACACTAAGTCTGTCTTCCTTGGCAGCCAGCAGCCAGCTGCAGAGCCGCTAACCACTGGAGAATTCCTCTTGGCATTTTATTTTTAAATGGCTTCTTGGTAGGAGTTTAATAGTATTTAACATATAGAAGAACATGTTTTTTTTTTTCAAGCATGAATATCTATCGTGTTTTCCCACATCACTAGAAGAGGATTATTCGTTCCAGTCCATTGACTTCCAACAGATCATTCAAGTTAAAAGTCAGGGGTCTTTGCAATGTCAAAAGATTGAGCAGTTGGAGTGGTTTTGTTTATTTTTTTGAAGGTTTCTTTTTTTTTTTCCTTCTTTGGTAATATATAATATTTTCCAGAAATTTCCAAAATGTTCAGACGGCATCACCAAATCATCTTAAGTATCACCCCCACATTAGTAAGAATGATTGGTAAGGAGTTTTCAACGTTTGTTTTTAAATAATAAAAGAATGGCCCTTTAGCTGCTGTGGACAAATAGGGTACTTGAGAAAAACAGATACTAGACTTGCTTGGTTCAAACAAGGGTCAGCCTATTTGGTTTACCCACCTTTTATTGTAACACAAAAAAAGATCAGATGGTTAAGTTTTCCTTTTTACTTTTTCTTTACTTGTCAATCTCCACTCTGCTCTCCAAAAGTCATTTCTTCCATTTCTGTAAATGCCAGGAGGCTAGCAGTGATTATAGGTTAGCATAATCCTTAATTGGTTATTGCCTGTGAATGCTTCCTGCACCCTCCTCCAATGCAACTGCCCCCTTTTTCCTCCCCCCCAAAGCACAAGAACAACGCACAAACATCTTCATCCATGCAAACAGTGGTGTGTTGAGCATCTCTGGGCTAATTTTTCTTTCTTTATTTCTTTGGGGTTATTCCCCAGAGTGGAATTACTAGGTCAGAGGGGCTGAACAGTTTTACAGCTTTTATTACATGTCAGTAGATTGCTGTCCAGAAAGATTGAACTACTAGCAGTATTATCTTTCCCCAACATTGCCACTGACACTAGGAGTTAGTAGCATTTTTACAAAATAATTAAGACAAACCTTTTGAGTTGAAATTAGCCCCCTATATTATCCAATAGTCAACCTTTAAAAAAGCAAAAATAAAATCATTTTGAGTTTTTGAATTTCTGATTGGTATAAAATAATTTACAACAGACAGTTGTTACTCTTGCCCCCAAAATAGTTTAAGTTGCATTAAAATGGGCAGGTTACCTTTAGCACTAAATCTTTGTAGGCATTTGGAACTTTTACGAGGTGCTATACAAAATGAGTTAAAACAGATACTATCCCTAACTTCAGCAGCCTATTCAAAGACAATACTAAGCCTTGAACAAACATAGAAATAACATGGATTAAAATTCTGAGTGGAGAAACACTTTAAAAAATGCAGGTGCTTTTCAAAACAGGTTAAGTTCTTTATTTACATCTTCTCTGGAGTGCAGTCATGCGTTAAGTATGCTGGGAGCCTTCCTGCTGTATGCAGGTGACACATCTGCATGTGTCTCTGTAGCCCCAAGCCACTTTCCAAGAAAATACCCACAAGGCAAGTGAGAGTAAAACTGAACTATCTCCAGATTCCTTTCTTTTGTAAAATTCTCATCCCTCCTCATTTCAGTCCCAAATTGGCTAAATGAGGAGGGTGGGGGCATCCAATCCATCAGATTCTAACTGAAGGCTTACCAATCCCAGGACTTAGAACATGTTGGAAGAACACTTATTCCTGTGGAGTCTCCAAATCGGTCTGACAGAGTTCCCTTAAACTCACACAAGGGTTGGGAGGGTTCAGTGGCCAGTTCCCAAAGCATGGTGCCCAAGGGTAGAATGCTGCAGGGACAAGGGCATGCCAGAGAGTCAGGATCCCTATATAAAAATGGGGAGAATAATTCTCTGAGTGCTTCGAGGGTGAAATCCCTCATTAAAGTATGTGGCATGCAGAGAGTAGTCAGTAATGTAACTTCCTTCCCCATGCATGGCCTGTATGCAGAGAAGACCCTGTCAGTGGTTGGATTGGGATGGGAGTCAGCAGCTTAACTCACAGACTCTCCACTGGGCTCTCCAGATATGTATAGTAGCAAGATCTCAGAGCAGAGTCTACTACTTTTGGAAAACATATTTGCTGTGTATTTATTTAACAATCAGTTGCATGTACACACAATTCATAAATCACCTTGAATTTGCAGGGGGTTTAAGATCCATATAACAAATCAGATTTTGTAAGAAGCTGTTCTGCACTGCAATAAAGAGTTCAGGTTCCCAGCTTTTGGTTGCTGGTACTATATTTACATATGTACATGCATTTTTTGACATCTGTAAAATACTATTTATGATTATTTCCCCCCTTTTAAAGCACCTTTTGCTTTTTATTTAAGTTACTAAAGACTACACAGATACCCTCAATACAAAAGAGATTGCTTTTCAGGAAATTGCCTAAGTTACTTTTCAAATTTATTATCGTACTAAGTTTTCAGATCACCCCTTTCCTCATTGGATACTGAGGTAACTATACAAAACTATCATCTGTCTTTCATACTGGAGAGAGGGAGCGTTTGGGAATAATTTGGTGCAAAGGTCCATTTCTTAAATCGTAGCTCTCTTTTATTTCTGTGTGATTCTACTAGCGGCAGCAAACCTTTTCCAAACCCGTAACAAGCATAAATGGTGTTCTCTTGTAAAAAGGTCTCTTTTCAGCCTGGTAATATACCTTATTAAATTCCAAACATAATAAGTATTGATGGCAAACACATCAGGACCCAGTACAGCTTCTACTATGATTTAGTTCTCTACAAATGACTTCAGCACTCAGCTCCCAATGCATTTTGCTAATTACATCATAGATTTCCCTATTGATGAACACAAGCTGAATTAACACAGGAGCACTAATGTACCCTTTCACCATTATTGTTGTACAAGAAGCCGTGGCAGATGCTGGCAGTTAGTTACACAAACATTAGTATTAACGATTGGCCATTTGGAATTGGTGACAAACTACTGCCCGGCAGAATCCTGAGGCTGAAACCAATCAGGAAGTTAATGAGGAGAGAAATTACCACTGCAGCTTCCCCTTAATTACATTCACACTAGTCAGGAAGGGAGTTCTGGGGGTGGATCTAAACTGGGCTAAGGTTAAGAAGGTCAGAGACCCTTTTGCTTAAATTTTGTATCTACTGTGACTTGTAAGGTTGCAAAATTTTGTTCATCATATTATTACTTTTGCATCCTTCATATTTAATGTCAGTTTCCCACTGGAATTTTTATATTTATGTGTTTCTCAAGAATCCTCTTTTCCTGACTTATACTTTAGTGATATAATTTCATTTTTTCCATTTACAAAAATTTCCCCCCCATTTACTCCCACTTTTTTTTTTTTACTTTTTAAA